>NC_143420.1:14385000-15081022 GCF_059467195.1 Physcomitrium patens | reverse complement strand
TTTATTTGTGTACATGCTAATTCAGGATTTTAGATATCCAATAATCTTAGTACTCCTTGAAATAGGTCTTAAATGGTCCAAATATATATCTATCTAGAAGTTGTATGATATGGGATATATGTGATGGTAGGATTAGAATCTCTAGTCTTGTATCTTGTATTAATTTTGTCATGTCAATAATAATGTGGCTTGCATATCTATTAAGGATCAAGATAGGTATTTAGATAGGAAAAATGCCACCAAGTCATCCGATACTCTTAATAAAGTGAGAAATCTACGCAAAGAATAAATAATTGATCATCTAAGCCTTGGATTGCATTGCTATGGTTGCACTTGGCTTACATTGCTCTATGTAATTTTGTCAAAAACGTTTTCCTATTAAAAATATGAGATAATATGTTTGATCTTACTATGTTAATGCATATCAACATTAATAGCCATTCTATTTGATTTGGAATGACAAAATGTATCTAATGAGTACATCTTTGAGCTATGAGAAGTGCACCAATTTTTCTTTGTGCTTGTACACCAAACTTGTCATAGTTCATCTTATCTGGAAGATATTTGTGCAAGGTATACAACTTACTTAAATTATCATAAAAGCTCTACACATTTTTTTTTGCATAGTACCTTTGTCCTAAAAGATGTAAGGACTTATACTACCTTCATTGTGAGCTCCGAGTGGTAGTTTTTAAACCACTTCAACCATCCATCATCCAAAATCTTGTTTTTGAACAAAGTACATTGAGTCCTAGCTATTTCAAAAACCTTCATTTTCAAAGCTATAGGAGTTGGATCTATGCTCCTATTGCACATAGTTAGAATGTACTTCACAAGTTCTCTTCCTCTACACCTAGCACTTCTTGGATTATCCTCTTTTTGGATGTTTACACTCTATAACACCACTCTTTCAAAGTTGTGCATGGAATATCATGATTTATTGCTCCTTGCTTGATGCTTGCATCCACCTATTGCTTAGCTAAGGCTGTTCTTATTTGCTGATCACTTTGTAAAGAATTTCTTCTTACCTTGACAATAGTACTCCATTGTTGCCTTAATGGTTGTGGTTGCAATTGCTGCGTGCTAACATGTCATAATGTTGTTTGAGTGCATGTAATGTCTTCTATGTTGGCATTTTTGAAGAGTTACATCTTGCTCTCTATCCTCATCTTCTTTCTATCCACAATTCCAGATGACTTATCTCTTTTCCTGCCTTGATGGCCTCCCTTGCATCCACTAAGAACCACATTGCTTTGATCATGTATGCTAAGACTTCTCCTGTCTCTCCTTACTCTTCTACCAACTTCACCACCCCAAAAAATTCTCTTGGTCTGCAAATGTAAAATCTCAAGAGCTTCATAATTGTCAACTTGAATCTCAACAAGAGAGTTTTATTCACTTTTGCTACTATATTGATCGTATTTGCCACTATTAAAACTAAGTCCTAGTTGCTCACTCCAACTTGACAATTTATTACTTGCTCCTTCTATACTTTTGATAACAACATGCAAACACAAAATGCCACCCTATTCTTGCTCCCATGCTCCTTTACTCATTCTTTGACGAATGCCACATTGCTTTGCAATCAAACTACAAAACTATTGCTTCCCTTATACTTGATCACCAAATACAATACAAACTTGGTCAAAAATTGCACAATTTGCCCCTCCCATACCTTGCAATTGAAATGCTGCTCCTCTAGAATGTAATACAATCACAATTCAAAAATTGCAGAATTAAATACCATATTGCCGCTTCCCTTGTACTTGGGCAGAGTAGAAACAATTACAGGAATTACGTCTTTTGGTATTTGATACCTTGCAATTAACACATGTTCAAAGATAAGTGTAGCCACCCTCCAAATTCTTTGAAAAGTTTTCCTTAGTATGAATCCTATCTGTAGATGCAATGCCGAACACTATTTAATATATTGAAAGTTATAATTTAAAAAGAAGCGAGAATCCTATGGGTGGCAATATCTCTTCATAAACCTCGGAATACAACAAAATACACAACCTCAACTTCTCAGTTGAGAAAAGAATAGTGATGAACTGGAAGAGCAGAACAACTCCACAACAGCACAAGCAACCCTAACCCCTGTTAAATAACTACGTAAACCCCTATGACATATTTGTTACCCCATGTCTGTGCTCAGCATCTAAGAAGTCGAGCAAGCGCTGAGAGCGCTGAGCAACCTCACAGTGAAAGGGAAGCGGGGATCTACGCTTTACGTAAGTAAGGCCCACATTGAGCCAAGACAAAGCATGCAAATCCGAAGCCACAGCTTGCAGAACTCGATGTACTTCCAGAGCTTGCTCCTTGGATTCCACCACCGTCGACTTGAAAGATTTGGACATGGCGACACCAGCAGAGTCTTGGACTGGAGTGCCCAGCCTAGAGGAGGTACCGTAATGGGCCACCAACCCCACGCTCATGGTTGAAGGCCAATCCTCCTTCATGCCTTTTTGGGCGAAGTCATTGATAGTAGAGCTTGTACCTGCAGAAACTGCATACGCGGTGGAAACCGGAAATGCCACTCCGCTGCTCTGGAGTAGCTGTGCCAAAGGGGATTGCTCAGAGTACGGAGTTTCAAGCAGAAGCTCTAGTGAAGAGGAAGATAGGGGTCGGTTCACATGAGAAGGAACCACCAGATACGATGCCCCTGTTAAGGCTAAAGTTTTCACTGCATTTACACCCATGCTCACCACTCCACTTGAGGCGGAGCCGGAGCCTGCTGGCCACGATGGTCCTGATGAAGAGTTTCCCTCAGGAGGTCCTGCACATATAAAATCGTTAAATAAAAATTCAATTATACGCATATTTATTTGAATTTTCTTCTTCACATATATCAAAATAAGCAATTCGCCAAAATGTCACAAGGCGCTAAGTAGCAATCGTAACGGTTTTAAGGAAGAGTGACCAAGAAATTGAAGATGGTGAAGGAACCAAGTTAATAAAGAGCCCTACCATCAGTAGTAGAGACAATCTGAAGGCTCTGATCCACGCGCACAGAAACCAAGCTTATGCTGTGTACCCACTTAAAGCCTCCGCTATTGGGTTCTGTCGCTGCCATCTGATTCGTAGCTTGGTTCTGCAGTCTGTTCATTCCTGAACTCATCTCTGCTCCAGATTTGCTGTAATGAGAAGGCTTTCCGCGTCCACCAAATGAAGAGGACGACGGGCTAGGTGATGTTGGCCCACTACCAGCCAGTCCCAGTCCTCTGTCAGTCATCAACCCAATGTCAGATGAGCTTCCCGTCCCTCCCACGCTGTTGGAAGAATAGCAATCCGGGTGTCGTATCTGTACCGGCCACTTCCGCATTTCATCAGCTCCTGCTAGTATTATGACCCGGTGCCATTCTGCAATTGATTATCGAACACAACAAACTAATCAGATGAATTGGGAAGTATGCACAAGCAGCTAGCACAAATAAAAATCAACTCGATACAAGAAATATCTTCTCAACTCCAAAACAGAAGGTAATAATGCGTCCAACTCCATACCTTGACATTCTCTCACATAGAATCCACCAAGGCGGGTAATATTTAGCCCCCGAGACCTACAGCTGCCTGCTTCTACTGCCAAATTTAACAATTGAAGACCTTGCTGTAGAATCTGATCAAACAACAACCGCAGACAATTCTCTCTTGTGGTATCTATTCCAGTCAAAGGCAGCAATAGTGTATCCAACAGTTCTCCTCTAGCATCGGTCCATACAGACACCAACCAATTCCAATCTTCCGACCAAGTATAACAACAGTAAAGGTCAGCAGCCTGTTGGGCAGCGCTGCTTGCATCACCATCTAATCTTTCAGTAGTTGCAGTGGAATCCACATCAGGTCCACTGCTAGCAGCGGCAGAAGTTCTGTGGCTGCTAACAGCAACAGCATCACGGGTAGCGTCACATGACAAAGTTCTAGCTGGAGCTTGTGCGCCGCTTCTGGCAAGGATGTATGCAGGCTCGTACATATACCTTATTTTTTCTTCAGTTATTTCATTGCTTGCGGTACCTGGTAGCACAAAAATAACATGTTTAACAACCGCAAAAGATTCTTCATTTCCTGCTGGTCCCTATCGTCTCACTATGCAACTTTTCAGCAATAAATACGAGAAACTCGAAAGTATACGAGATCAAAGCGAACATACTGTAAGACTTTTAAATCTTTTGTCACAGTCGGCACTATTTACACAAGAATTCAACGAAGAGCAGAAAAGTGCATCTAGAGCAGGCAAATACCTAGATCTGTCTGGATTGATTGTTTCCAGCTGTTCTCCCACATGTTGTGGTTGTTACTGGAATTCACTGTAGCCATTGTAGGATTCCCACTACTTCGCTGTCCGCTACAATCCTTCCAAAGACCAGGCATGGACGCATTTGATTGAATTCCCGAAGGATTTCCAATATTGCCTCCCTGTCCACGTGAGCCAGCAGCTCCAGCATTCTGCAGACCCTCGGTCCTTTGAGAGCGACGTGGAATACGACGAACTTTATTATACACACCCAATGCAACTTCTTTTAAAACATCTACAGAGGAGGCTTGGGGCCCACTATTCTTGAAAATAGTTTCAGCGGTGACCAACTGTAAAGCAAACCGAGGTATTGAAAATCCTAAAATGTTTGAGGACATGGCATCCTCTCCTGGTGTCGATGGTCCATGACGTTGAGAATCTGCACCTGTTATTCCAGAGCCTAAGCTTGTGCAAGCATCAACCATGATTTGAAGTATCCCAGCAGGGTCCGAAACAGGACACACTACATAAACAACCTGAAAATAAATTACAACAAAAGTTTGCACCGACACACATTAGAGGAGAGCTAGAGAATATCGCTAGATAGCTTCACCTTAACAGTTCAACCAACAATTAGAAGAAGAAATAAATTCAGAAAACTTTATGGAGCTGCAGCAATGAAAACATATCCAACAAGGTCACACTCAGTGGGCAGACAAAGAAAGGCAAAAATGTAGTAGATTCACATGATAAAATTCTCACCGTGCAAGGACCTTGCTCTGGCTCCCTCTGACTTACAGAAGACCCAGATGAGATGGGCAATGCCTTACAAGCTTTCTTGAGAGCCTTCCTATATTCAGCCATATTCCAATTCGCAGTCATATCAGCTACAAAAGCCTTAGCCAAGCTATAATTAGACGCAGTAAAGTATTCCCGACGAGCTGTCGAGTGTGATACACCAGATATATCCACAAGAGAAAAGCCAGACAGCGCCTGTTTGCTAGAACTTGCGATGGAGCCGGATTGCCCAGCAGCTGTACCAACCGGCATATGAGATCCCAGCCGACACACTTCATACACTGCATTCAAAATCAATCCAAACACACAGTGCTTTGTTGTCAAATACATGTAAGTTGAAGTAGAACCTGCTAGAAAGGTAGAAGAAAGTATTGCGGTAAAATACACTTCGAGGAGTTTTGCCTCGAGTGTAATTCAAAACGAGGTCATATTCTGTTGCTATTCTGAACAACAGACTGAACAAACATGATATAAATTGTACACGTTCCAAACAAGTCTTCCCAGAAAAGAAATTCATATAAAAGAACTCATTGTACGTCTAGCAACACTCTTTCCTAAGATGATTAACAGCTTCGTTTTGATACAAATAACCGGGAACACACCTGAGCTGAGTTGCTGGAAAAAATCCGCCGTAGCTGTGACCAGCGGTTCTGAAGCCAAACATATGACATGATAGTTCACCTAGATGAAAAAATAACAAAATAGAAAAAATTGATAATCGTCAGTGATCTTGATTGAATCCAGAATACAGTAATCAGATGACCAAATGAACAAATAGATAAAATAACCCAACTGAACTCGCTCAGGTGTACACACATGTTCAAGTTAAGAAATTTAGATTCCATTTTCAGAGGATGTATAAGATCCATCACCTGCTTGGAAGGTGCATATGGTTCGAGAGGAGCCTTTTCCCAGAGATGGAGTGCACTAGAAGAAGTCTTCAACCAGTCCTCCTGATAGCTGCCACGAAGTACACTTGGAATCTCAACAAAAGGAAAGTGTCGATCTAATAATCAAGTTTATGATGTGCTTCTAAACAACAGAATGATCATTATCAAAACAGCAGAATGACCTCTTCAAAACGTTAGTTGCCAAAACGAAATATAAAACCAAAACCAATGAGTGTAGATGCACAATACAGACATATGCTGTTGCAAACAAGATCTAAGCAGATCTCGAGAAACTCACCCAACAAGCAAGGAAGGTGTGGGAATAGCGAGTATGGAGGACTCGTTGTATCCCAAGGCATCCGCATGACTAAACCCTGAATCATCACTCAGCCCTCTTCTTTGGGAAGGATCAGTCTGATCTGAGAGAGATGACGAATCAACAGCACGACTGCTGCTACTGTTCCGTCTTATATCATCAATGTCAGCTCCTTTCAAAACCCCACCTGACTGAGACGGAGTCATAGATTCCCCGACAACAGTGACAGTGCTGTTCACTTCTGTATTCGTACTCTCTGCACAAAGTCCGCCATCTGAGCCTTGCACACAACCCTTGCACCAGTCAATAAGAGCTAAGGGTCCATCAGCAGCAGTATCTCCAAAAGCATTGGAGATTGCCATCCTCACATCAGACTGGAGAAGGCTTGCTATTGTGGCTGCTGAAATCTCGGCAGATAGTGGGTCGAGTATCTCCATTCCTGACTGATCAAGACACCTCGTAGAAGCCAGCATGCCTCCTCCGCCTGCTTGACTGCAATCTGATCTGCGCTTGCGTTGCTGCCTCTGCACCTCTTGAGCAGCCAGCCAGCCAAATGGTCCATCCTCATATTGCCCATCCAAAGAAACGTCTACTGCTGTAGAGGCTTGCTGTGCCAGCAGAGGAACAGCCTCCAGAATTTCCTGCCATTGACATTGTCTTTCGGCAGATCCCATTACGTCATCCATAGTCGGGTCTATAGGAGAAGTATTCGACACTCCTACGGGCAAATCGACAGCATTTGCATATTTTGAAGAGATGGTGTTCGATGAACGCAAAGGATTTGGAACGCCTACAGGACGCCATACACCAACCTGTGCAACTCGGCTTCCACCATCTTGCATGTCATCATCTGCAAAACCAGCGATTCTCTCTGGCACTTTCTTCTGCCGCTCTTGGTGAGGCTTACCAAGGCCACTTGTCGACTGAGCTAAGGTGTCGGATTGTACCTATTGGAAGTCCACAGATAAGAAATCAGTGGTGATCATCCCAAAAGACGACATCTCTACTAATAATTGAAAGAAAGCAATGCAATTGTTCAATTCACGATAATAATCATAGCGACAATAAACCCGGTAATGCCGATCCCAGCTCCATCAGATCGATCGCAACGGTCTCAAAAAATGATATACCCTCGCAGATATACCGAACTCAGCTTCAAGGCATAAATTTTGAAAAGGTAAGCATTCGATGGGGTATGGAGAAGGACAAGTCAGAATCATGATGGTAAGCATTGTACCTGAGTAATCTCTGATCCACTATCTTTGGACGGCAACGGAGAGTATCTGGCTGCCTCATTTCCTGGACTTGCTGCACCTGAGTTCCCTGAATTAGATGACGAAGAATCTTGGGCGCGGCATATCATTACCTGCAGTAGAGCACACTCCAACTCGGTTGCTAATACAGCAACTGAGGATCGAGTTGGTGATTTTTTACCGTCTTTATGTTTCAATGAGGATGGAGAATGAGCAGCAAGAGAATTTCCTGGGATCTGTGTCCCATTACCACCACCACCACTGATATCCGCTGGCTGCTTATTAGATAGCAGAGTCATACCTGCAGCCCTATCTGGACCCTTGTCATCAGTAGTAGGCAACTTGCCGTTCACATGCTTGGATCCATGTGAGCCTGTGACAACAATGTAGTCAGCGGTTAACTCTTTCTTCTTTTTGGAATCGCCAAAATCATTAGGAGACTTGGTACTTCCTTGCTCGTCCTTCCCTACATCCTTTCGTTCAATCGAAGGATAAGAAACTGGCGTTGCTGAATACTGATAGGTTTCCTTCTGAACAGACTCGACAGCTTTTCTTTTAGACGCTGGTACATATGGATCCCTGCAGAGAAAATTGGCTCATCGATAAGTACAAGTGAAAAATGCAAGTATAGTAGACTCTAGTCCAAATACAATAGTCCAAACCAGCCCATACACTTTCACAACTTATGATCACACTATACAGAAACACAACAGAATCACAACCAAGTTAAAGGTACATGCAACCAAACGCATAAGATAAACTACGATTATAGCGTCACCATTACTAAAATTTAAATAAATTTTAGTTTTAAGTAATCACTAGCAAAGAACAGGTAGGAACCATAACCAAGCTAACCTTAAAGTAGACACTCCTACGTCTGGCACGCCAGTCATGTCAACAGGCTCAAATCCGGAAGCAAAACAAAGCATGGCTTCAGACTTCAATCGTAGATTAAGCTCAAGTGGTTGTTGTGTGGGAGATGGAGGTACGCCGATGGGAGCTTGAGAAACTTCCATTGATGTAATTGGCTTCATTTCACTTAGAAGGTCCCCAGTACTTTGATCCTTTCCTAACATAGGAAAATCAAGAATCGGAAGTACCAGTGGATCTGATGCATCCAAAGGTGCGGTACCCGGAGTCTGACTGACTTCTCCATAATCAGGCAGGGTAAACATCAATGCTTGTGATTCTGCTGTGTCGGGGGGCTGTAAAACCAATAGTGTGATCATCAGATAGATTGAGATCACATTACTGAATCAAGAGCATGTTTGGATTTCACTACTTCAGCGCTCAGTCATAAAATCTTTTCAGCAAGATATAACGACATCAAAAGCAATTGACACCATGTAACTCTCAACACTTCAGACCGATGCATAACATCTACTGTGAGTTTGAGTAGTGTACTTACCTCGCCAAATCCAAGTCCATCGTCCTCAAAGAAGTCTCCGAAGTCTCCAAACTCAGCTAGAATGTCCGCATCACTTTGTATATCCATGCCTAAGCCCATCCCGAAAGTGTCATTATTGTCCCACTGATCCCAAGGATTCCCTGACTGACTTCCACCTCCCCTAGGAGTTCCAGCTCCCATAATACCACCCCCAAATCCACTTGACTCTCCCAAAAATCCTGCTCCCTTCTTATCATTACTTGGCCCATCTACAAGTTCTAGAACGTCATTTCCAATGCTATTTGAGCGTTTCAGAGCCTTAGAAGGGAAATCAAAGGCAGCCGTTGGTTTCACTTGACGTCCTCTTTTTGTGCCCTGCATTTCCAACTAGAGGTCTTTCAGTTCTTTTGCTACGTCAAAACTCTCCTAATTGACCTCTGATTAATTCTACGTCCCTACATAGGACTATCTAAGCCATTAAGATAATAGAGAGCTTGCGTAGCTCAAAAAAAACCTGAAAGTTTTGGTTCAACCATAATCACTCTGAATATCCTTTATTTCTAAATACTATCTACAAAAGTACACATCCGAATATCCAGCTACTGGTGTCTCGTAGTCTAACCTGAGAATAACCAAGTGAATTTTTCATATCACTGGTATCCATATCCAACCCCTGCAATGACGTGGAAGGACCGTGTTTTGAGGCTAGTACTCCAGCTGCCTTACTGCCTAAAGAATCTCCATCAGCTTCTATTTCTCCTAGCCCTGCATAAAATTACATCGTCAGGTTAATTACTCGCAAAATTAAATATTGTAGACCAGAATTTGAAAATCATACTGAATAAAAAAAGGTCAGTGCCAATAACAGTTAAATTGCTTCAGGAAAAATGTGTAGAAATTTGCAAGATGTTACGCAAGCAAGATTAAGTTCAATGACAAGTGAAATAGAAGAAAAGTGATAGATTTGTTGATGCAAAAAAGAACAAACAAAAACAAGAAGATTCACAGCAACGGTGTTCGAACAACACTTCTGACGCCATCTGTCTTATCAATGTCAAATTAGAGTTCCATCTCGACGTATGTGGCTCAGAATATCCTACCATCTCCGTCAGCATCGCTTGAGCTGGAAGTGCCACTACTGCCTTGGCTGCTACTGCTGGTGCTTCCCCCACTGCTGTTGCTGCTAGTGCCAGGCCCACTGCTGTGACCAGGAACCGAACCATTGGCGCCAAATTCAGTGATAGTTGACTTCTCTCGACTTTCGCCACCATCGAGCCCATTCTTGCTGCAAAAATGAACATAGAAACAACTTTCAAAGAAATGTCATCGCATCGACAGCCTAAACATGCTAACCGCTGATGAAAGAAAGAATCTAACGCTGGGCACAGAGTTGCACACAATAAAGGAGATCGCAAACCTGTTTAAAGGTGGAACTTGCTCATTCATCCCATCTTCCAGCCAAGTTGCGCCGGCCCAATCTTGAAACCAACATCTGTGTATATACATCAACTGTCAGAGAGTGAACCAAAATAAAACAGAACCCAAGTCAGTAAAGTTCAAGTAAGATGCAAACCTTCGGATGAACGGGTGAGTGGGCACTTCTGACCGCATAGGAGCAAGAACTGCGTCCAATGGGTAAATTAAGACATGTCCGCCGTCTGCTGAATTAAAAGCTTTTCCATGTGACTTGGTCTCTGAGGCCTGTTCATACGGTCGAAAAAGAAAAATAAGCCCACTCCTGTAAATTTATGCAAAAGTGCAGGGTGCTAATGGAAAAAAGTCAACAAAATAAACGTCTGTCTGAGCTCAAGTAGAGGAGCTTATCACAAATACTCACTTCAGGGGCTGAAGACCTAGTAGCTCTTGTGCTGCCCGATAGTTGATCCAGTAATACTTCTGCGTAACACATTTGCACTGGTGTCGTGCCAGTTGCTGAAGTAGATCCTACCACATGGAACGGGAGGGATGATGCATCATATGCCTGTATCTTGCTGCAACAGTGACAGCAGGGGGCAAGGTATAGTACTCTAATCAGCATGAGTGGAAATGTACGCAGGTATCACGCCAGCCATTCCAGTATCTGCAGTCCTCCCCAGTATAATACGGGGTTACATCTATGTAGCTGGTATTGTCCAGAAGCATGATGCGCCGGACGGTCAGAAGGTTTGGCAATTGAAGAGTTGACATGAACTGCAATGAAGAACTGCTAGTGATTTCCAAGGACTGTCTTTTTAGGCTCGATATTGCAATGGAACGATTATCGAGCTTTAAATTTAAAAATCCGTTAAAATAAGGGAAGACACCCGAACTAAACTTGATGGGAAGACTAAATCGTACGCAGGAAAGTAGCAATTCGAACACAAAATAAAGATGAAAATTCAAAGTATCAAAGTATTACCTTTTGTACAATTGTGTCACCAGGTCATCGGGTGAGCACCCAGTGAGAAGACCAGATAACCCGTTTGGGGCTACAATAACTGAAAAGGTAAAAACAACTCAATCAAAAAATAACCACCAGATTACAGACTAAATTATCATTCAAAAACCTATTTCAACACTTACAACCACAAAAAAAAAAAAAAAAAAATGATACTCTAACCAAATAGCTACACAGAGGAGGGTTTAAAATCAGTATTGATATTGATATAATTTTATTAAAAAGAAAAATAATATACCTGCAAGACTGTTATCGCACATGCCCAAGTTGGATCTCTGCTGAGCAAGTGCTGCTTGCAAATCACTAATTGCAAGCTGCCGAACTCTCCTGCGATGTAATGCACAAACAAGATATCAGTCCTGCAGCAACATACCCACATTTGCAAGCACGTGGACTAAAGTAATTGCACCCCAAAAGATGCTCAGTCTAATCCCCATCCGTCAAATAACTAATCCATTTGTTGCATCCACTACAGTAGAAAAAGATTCAAAGCTCTAAACGCTTAAGCCTGTCATAGCCTCACAAAAACTTCTAGCTTAATCAAGAGTGCCTCACAAGGTTCTCTACGCACTTTCGGCGCACAAATACATGCACAAAGATGGCGTCGTTGCTTGCTGTAAATACTAGCTCGCAGCTGAAAAGTGATTTCCTGAAACAGAAAAGAACAGCCATATGCAAGAAGTGATCAGTACTCTTTACCAGGTTTAGACACAAGATCTTTATTTTCTTGAATTCTCTAGCATTATTTTTCGTGTAACTGAGTCAATTTGATTTCGAAAATAGGGACTTAACCATAACAAGCAATCTGAAGAAAATATTCCATGATCGAATACATACCATAAACTAGAATCCTACCACAGCTAAAATGATAGGGTCAGAACATGGACTAATTAACGTGAACCGGTGATTCCGTTTATGTTCTTCAATGTGCAATAGATCGAGATACTAGAGAGATAGGATTTGCAAGTAGTGTGAAATTACAATAAAGAACGTTACCAGCTAAATTACTTACAGAACACATACTAAACTGTCTACATAAAAAATGGTTTTAGGACTGACTACGGTCCAAAGAAACCCTAAGTGCCAAATCCGTGGTCTTACCTCAAATTCAGTTCGCTGGAACTTTGTCGCAAGCATTTGACAAAGACATCTCCAAAACGAACATAAGATACAGTTTGAAATCCTCTGCAGCAAGTGAAGCATTTCCTAATTAGCTTTAAAACACAGGTTTTCAAGACCAAGTGATACATACGCAACATGACATGAGCTTCTAAGTGATATACTTCAAATATTCTTGTCAAGTAAAGGTTGACAGGGCTTACTTCTCAATTCGATTTCGTAATGCCTGATCCAAGGCAAAACCAACCTCAGTACATTCCCCAGGCGCACGCCAAAGTCCAGATCCAACCACTGTGTTAATCAAACAGGAACATCATCATGAATATTAGTCTAGTCCGAAGATCATTAATTGATTACACTTTAAACAAACGTAGGCGTCTCCAACTGACCTTTAAGACCTGCAACTGCAGCATGAACCCTTGGGTTGAGACCGTCGTGTCGCCCTGGTAAAAACAGCCAAAGTTTAACTTTGCTATCTGCACAGCAACAAGGTCTCCAATCAGTACCAACATGAACAATTCGCAAATATACACCGTAATTTATAGCATGCTATCCAAAACAAATAATTATCAAGCTTACTCGGTACATATATCCTGAGTATACAATGAGAAACGAACTTTACCTGACAGAGTCCAGCTGCTCAAAGTTCCCGCCTCTTGGAGCCACATATGTGCCCTTATCACCTGCATTGCAGCCACATCCTGCTGCGATCTCTCCTCCCTGACAACAAACGCAGCCGAGATGTAACCAAAGTCATTCAAGGCACCGAGAGAAATTTACACTCGCGAAGCAGAGAGGCCACCCACACCCTCTGGTGCACGACTGTACCTCAATGACTGAATTGTAACCATGAGATTCCCAAATCCAAAATATAATTCACGACCTTTAGCACACAACCGCTACGGCAGGGGAGACATACGAACCCGATGGAAATTTTCGGGGAGAGACTCTCTCCCTCTGCAATGAGTTGAAACCATGACACCTGCTGTAGTCCTCCCTGCATGAGAAGACGTTTGGAAGAATATTATGACATGAAACGAAGAAAAGAAATACAAAAAGAAACACATGAAATTGCCTTCACCATGCCTAAGGTTTTTGTTCGATAAAGTCGTACGTTTTGAGCTGTCCTTTGCAACTATGCCTTCCACTTTTCACTTTTAATTTTCATTGAAACTATGGATCTCATTCTGCTTTTGCTTGAGTATGTCAAGACAAGAACCCATTTTACAGGCGTCCCAGGTGTACACTACCTACAGTCTCAATATTTGATTAGTTACTTTGAAATAAAGCAAAATTAGAACGAAAACAGCCGACTTCAGGAATCATAGACAAAGACTAGTTGCCTGTAAACAACAAATAATATTTTTCGCTCAGAAACATCTTTCACGTCGAAGAAAATCCTATTTATTCCTTGACCTCCTCAAACAATGGAATAATATATCAATCTGGTAATAATAAATTATTATTAAAAATTCTAATGTATGGGTTTGGGTTAAAAACAGACAATAGGAAAACGTTGTAATACGCACAAAGACCCACTTCCTAAAATAAAATAAATTGTACTTCCACTGCCCCATACGAGAATTTCACGTAATTTTATTTATTTAAACACAAAATTCAAATAGCTTATTTCATTTCTAGACTTCCTAATAACAAGAATGGCTGCTTCGAGGTCATAAGCCACTGTTTCCCAAGGTCAAGTTTTGAAGACTTTTCGCTCTCTCTCTCCTCTCTCTCTCGGTCGCTCACCCTTCCGCACCAAACAGAGCCGATCCTTGCCGAATACAGAATCAATAGTAACTAGAAACTCAGATACAAAACTCAGCTTCCAATCGAGTGCACGATGGCCTCAATTTTCCGCCGCTACAGTAACACCCACTCCAAGGAGACACTCCGGAAGGGGGGCCTCTCAAGATATGTTCAAAATCGTCCAAAATCCGAAGGAAATCCAACACAAGGGAGAGCAACTAGCGGATGCGCAATCTCACAATGCGGAAGACATTGGTAAACATGGTTGCAGCTCCGGGCTCGAAGCCCAGCTGCCGACCTCAGTCCCAAGCCACGGCGTCAGCCTAGCTCGCGCCCCACCGCCTGCACAACATCTAAAACCCCCACGACCCTACCCTACGCAGTTGGTCACATCCACTCCTCTCGCCGCCTGTGCACAGACAGTGCCAACGCCCTCACCAACACCCCCTGCGCCTCAAATCCTCCCCGCCATACTTCGCCAAAACCCCTGCATCCCTCCCCCTGCCTCCCCCGCTCCCGCAAAAACCCAGCCCTCTCTCTCTCTCTCTCTCTCTCTTCCCTCCCCTCCCCTTCCCTTGCCCTTTCCCTCGCCCTGTTTCCCTCTACCCTGCCCTTCCTTTCTCCCTCCCTCTGACGCTCTCTCTCTCTCACACACACACACTCTCTCTCTCCCTTCCCTTCCCGCTCCCTTCCGACGAAAAGGCGATGCAGTGAAGCACACAGAAGAACCAGACCAGACCAGAGCAGCACGGCAAAAAAGGGGAAATGCGCGTGTGAGAGAGACACCCGGAGCCGAGCCGAGCCGAGCCGACGCCCTCCCCTGGCTTGCTACGACTCGGTCAAGGCCCCGTTAGGGCATCGCCACACTCCCCGCCCTGCTTCCTATCACCGTGCCTCCCAGCACAGTCATCCCCTTCCCTCTCGCCACCTTCTTCTCGACTCTCTTGGCTACGGGACCTTTCTCGGTCGTCATGGACACGTTGAGTGGGGGTGTCTATAACCGTGCCGCCGGAGGTGGAGGTCGTTCCGCTGCGTGGGGTTTGGAGGTGCCGCGAAAGTTGGCGGGGTTTCTAATTTTGTGTCTGCTGACGTGTTCAAATCTCTTTGCGTCTTGGATTTTGTTTTCCTGTTTTTAACTCGCGTAACGATTTTTCACCCTTGCCTAACGTAAATTAAACACAATGAATTCTTCCCTTATTTCTTCTATAAAAATACATATTAAGACCTTATCCTATAAATATCACCTACATTATAAAATATATTTGCTTATATATATATATATATATATATATATATATATTGTTGTAGAAATCACAAAGAACTAAAATAAACTTTATGCATTTATTTGAGCATGTTATTGTGTATTGATGCTCAACTACTGTTCCTAGATTTGATCCATTTTTTTCTTTGTTAGTTTAATTGTATTACTATGCAAAATTAGTTGTTATATATTTCTTTATGTATTATTCCTAGTTGAATACTTGCAATCTTTGTAAACATTGTAGAATGAAATCAGTTCACTTATCATTGTATACTCAATCATTGTTACTATTTCATCATCTTTATTTTTTTCTTTTTTCTTTTTTTAAGTATAGACCAAAAAAATTTAAGTGTTAATATGTAAAGTTGGCAACAATTTATGTTAATATAAGTGTGAATATATATATAGAGGAACATTAAATTGATCCACTTAAAATTTGAATCAACCTACCTTATTCCCATGATTCAATCTTTGTTACTACAACAACAAAAATGAATCCAAGTTTCTTATTGGAAGGAAGGGAATTAAGTTGTTTATATATTTATTTATATTTTTGCATTGCTTCACAGGGACTTGGAGTTTGAAGGACTCCCAAGTATCCAATTCTAGGACACACACACTATTTGGGCACATCCTCTCCCAATATCATCTACTTCTTCCACTCTCCCTCCCTCATGCCATAAAACATGGTCACTACAGATTTGCTAAGAAATCAAGGCACAATCAAAAAAATAAGTCCACAAGATTTTTCTACTCTCAAACCAAAGAAATAATCACAAAAATTGAATCATAGAAATAAGGTGAATCAATCTAAGATTTATGTGGATTGATCTAATATTATCCTCTCCTCTCTCTATCTATTTATATATCACATGCATGCAAATTTATCATGCCATTCCAATATTTCTTACTTAAAATATTATACATACTTACTTTCAGTGGTTTCCATTTCGTCTCATTCGTTTTTGTTAAATTAAAGGATCATCCATCCGATGTTGGTTGTAAATTATACATTGGTGAACGCCACCAGATTGGAGAAGGAAAGTGGGACAAGCAACGAGCATTTGGATGAATGAAAACCTTGTGAGGACCGTGCGAGAATGGTTGCAACCTTGCAGGAACAGGGGAGGGGGTGGGGGATTAGGAGATGCGGGGGTCGGTTAAAGGTCCTCAGCCTTCCACCACGGACTTATCCCAGTGCGTGAATGTCCACGTAAGCCGCGACCAACAAGCAACAATACGGTACCTGCTGCACCCCCACTGTTGCCACCTCGCGGCACCCGCCAGCTGGCATGCCTAGGTAGGAACGATTCACATTGCCACGTCACCCTTCCGAAAGGCTGAGAGGGAATAGCCTTCACGCCCAGGGGCCTGGAAGCAATGTCCAGAAGCACAATAATTGCTGCCCGGGAGAAAGGGGGCAGAGCACAGCGGGCAGCAGTCCCGCTAGCCAGACGCTAATAAATGGGTGTGACAGTGTAATGTTGGCCGCGCGGCACCTCGCGGCACAGACGGTCCCACTCTCGAGGCTCCCCCCCCCCCCCCCACACGCCCCGCTCGCCTCATGATTTTAGTGCAGGGGACATGAATTACCACAACAAAGGCGAGCTGGTGGTGATGAGTGGAGAGAAGAGCTGCAGCAAGTGTAAATGGTCACAGGTTGCAATGGGCCACAAGGAGCTGCTCAGCCATGTCAGATGGCCTGTACAGTCTTTGCACGGAAAAATCATTATGGCCCGAGAGGAAGTGTAGCTCTTGACCCCAACGTACTCGTCGTCCAGTCTCGCGGGGTCCGTTGCGTTCGTCTGCTGTCGCGCGGGGGCTCTAGCTATGGTGTCGTGAGAATAGAGACGTCTCTCTCAGGTGGGTTCGCCCAGGTCGTCTCGCCCAGGTTCCACTCTTGGGGGTACCGATTGCTTTTTCACTCTAGGTGTTATTCCGATGGGGAGTGTGGGCGTGTCGTCGATGATTATTGGGATTGCGTGGCTGCAGCGCTGTTGTCGACAAGGGTGTGTGGGAAGAACGTGAGCGCGAAGAGCAGGTTGGAAATAATTGAATGTTCGCTTCAGTGGCAGGTAGGGTGACGGCAAGAGATGGCCGACTGCTGCGGCGATATGACGTTTCAGGGTGGTGAGGTTTGGGAGGTGAACCAGCACCAAACTTGAGTGCTGCGTGATAAAACAGCATGAAATGGTTATTTGTAGTGGATGTCGTGATGGCCGAAGATTGCTCATGTTGAGCTGTCCGGAGGTGTGTGGTGTTGGTGGTCGTTTATATTCAACATACTGCGTTACTGCAATAGATTTCTACGCGTGATTTTGTGTCCCAGCATTGGACCTCAAGTTCCTTGCGTAAAACAATTTTTTTATGAAGAGGGAGCCAGGCACATTATCTTTTCTGAAAAGGAGATTGTCACGGTATGCACCTTGTTCCTAACGACCATGTATGCGATTTCCTGTGACGAGGTGTATTTCGTGGAATCCTCGCTGTCGTTGTTGCGGTTTCACCACTTTGAAGGTGGTGAAGTCGCCCTCCCTAAATGTGAGGTTCTGAGAAAGCATATATACTATCTGGTGCAGGTGTTGTTCGCAACCATCAACTGCAGCAAATTAGAAATACTAATAGTTGCAAAGCTCGAAACTTGTTACAAAACATTATCGTGAGTGAAGAGCTGTGGTTCCACGGTGGCTTAGGATGGAGGACGAGCAATGGAAGCGTCGAGACTTTACCCAAATTAAGCCGCGGCGTCCTGAAGGGACAGCAGTTGCAGAGTTTTGCGCTGATTGGGAGTCGACCATGTCATTTCTGTTTCTGTGGCCGCCCGGCGAGTCAACAAACTTCGACGGGAAAGATCAGACCGAAGTCGACGGGGTGACTAACGTTGAGGATTCGGACAAACGTAGTTATGAGGTGCAAGCAGGTCGCGACCGGGTTGACGGCAGTGAGGTGAAGCAGCTATCAAGCGAGGAATTACTAAAAGAATTTGAGTTTAGTAGCATGTCAACATCGTCCTCGGCAGTGGTGGAGCACCAGTACCCTTCAGGTAGCTCTCCAGCCGATGAGCTATTTTTTAAGGGACAGCTGCTGCCGCTCCATCTTCCTCCACGAATTCAGATGGTGAAAAAACTGTCATTGGATGGGCAGCAGCAGTGGCCACAAGAGCTGAAACATCTAGCAGATCCTGCGGGGCCTGACTGCAGAAACCAGTGCGAGGATACTGTCACGCATGGGAATCCGCCGCTGTCGCAGGCACGATTTGCACGCTTGTTTCAGCCGAAGCACAACTCAAGGGAAGTCTCAGTCCCTGTCTCTAATACTCCGAACCTCTTGTCCTCGTCCTCAACCACATGGTGGGACCCTCGGGAGCTGGCTCAGGAGAACGCCGGCTACACCTCCAGCCGCGCATCCTTCACTTCAACCGACCGGGACTCCTCCGGCGAATGCAGCAGCTCCCGTGACTCGAGCGGAAGTTCACAGGATGGATTCGATAGCGGCAAAGAGACTTTATTCACAGCCTCCCGCAACCTCGAAAGTAAATGGACATTTATGCACAACCGGGAGGTTTTCAGCACGCACAGCACGGTCTGCGACCACCGCCGCCGCCCAATCGGTATCTCCACATGGCTCAGACCCCCGTTCAAGTGGAAGGTCCTGTTTGGTGCGAAGAAATCATCGCTGTTGAAGCCGCTGGACGTTCCCATGGACGTCTCGGCCACTTCGACGCAAGACGTCGGCCACCTGCAGGATGCTAACCAGCCGAACGAGCAATTCAGTTCAGACCATCGCGTTTTCTTTTCCAGCTCGCCCGCGTCTTCGGACCACAGATACTACAGCGATTGCAGCGGGGAGTTGGCGCCGAGCGGGGATTTGCTCCTGAATTCTGGAGCTTCCGTTCACGGAGTAGGCGTGGAGCAGGACAAGCACTACTACCATCGCAGCATGGAAAAGGTCAAAGGCTACGTGCACCGCTACATGAAGGTGCTGCAGAAAAAAACCGGCAGCCAAGGCGACTGTGCAGATCAAGCTCCCGGTAGCACTCACAGCCTCCCCACGCCTGCCATCACCAACACAAGGAGCTTCCCCCCATTCACCCAGAGCTTCCGATTCTCCGCGGAGGACATGATCCCCCTTTGCATGATCAGGAAGCCACCACAACCACCTGTGCCATCCGTCAGGCGCCGTCCGAGCACCAGCTGCTCGAGCTCAGAGCTCCACAGCGCTATCCAGGGCGCCATCGCGCATTGCAAAGAGTCTCAAAGCAAAAAGGACGACGCTTGAGAAACATGAGCCTCCCCGAAAACCCACATACGAGTTAGTTCGATTATGTATGCTTGTGTGTCTGCCTGTCGAAATCTTTGCTTGATACGTTTGCTAGATGCGTTCACAGGAGTGGTTCGCTCTAGCAGCTCATATCATGGCTGCAACACCTTCGACATGCCAGTTTTTGAATGAAAAGAAACAATGCATTGAATTTTTTATCGAGATCAGCGAGTTTTCTCTTCTCTACCTGACGCAACAACATCGGACATACAGTCTAGATCCTCTCCTTGTAGGCAAACAGGAATCCGTGAGGTTGTTCTATCCTCTGACGTGGACAACAATCCTTGTAGGACCCTAGACAATATCCAGCATTGGCAGTGTACACAATCCTCAACTGATCGTTGAGGTTTTTGCGTTGTGTCTGAAACCTGGATTCTCTGGAACCCGAATCGCGTGCTGGTGCTGCTTCTGCCTCTGATTCTGCTTGCTTAAAGCTTCATTATGATTTTTAGAAAAAATGAAAGAAGAGATGTGCCTTGGTTTGAACGGAAGATTTTGAACTTATTGCTGTTTGGTACACGGCCTTGTGCAGAGGCTCTTGTACCCTGCCTGGCTCGGGGCGAAGAGTGGACGTGTCAGGGGACTGTCGTTGTGTGGGCCCAGCTTGCTTGCCATTCAGCATCGTCAGAATTGTCAGTGTCCTGTTTGTCCTGCTCGTCCTGCGTGTGGGAGACTTCATTCGGGGTTCAGCTCTGAGGCCCCTTCGCCTGCTGCGCTTCTGCATGCTCACTCTTCGATGTCTCCATGCACTCCCCCTTCCTCCCTCCCTCTCCCAGCGTGCATCTGTGTCTATGCGTGCAAAAACTATCGTCCATACAAAGTTGGAAAGATTATAAAAGTGCCACCTTTTTACGAACATTTTGCATGTTATTTGGTCTGGAATGATGGGTGCTAAGGCATCGCCAAGGAAGATTATTTGCATCGGATTGGTCGCTGGATCGAAAGCACTGGATACCATCCTCTCCGCCTGGTAAACCCTGATTAGTAGAAGGTACTGCTGCTACATCAAAAAATGAGTTTTGTATCATTGTGATTCATTCTCGATCGAGTTAAGGGTTGTGAAACCTTTCACCGACCAAATTATTGTTGATATGTTATTAAGTAGTGATTTTGGTTTGCTTTTCAAGTTTTGAATGTTGATGACTCGTTTATAAAAAATATATATATCTTTGTCTTATCAAAAGTTTACTGTGAGGTAGTAACAAAATAGCGAAAATATTTCAACCTTGTCCTGGTGATCTTACAAATTGGCAGTTGAACTTCCTTAAAAGATCACTGTTTCACCTAATTTTTGAAAATATTGTAGTTTTATCAATACAGTATCATATACTCATTACATTGACCTTCTTGTCTTCATGCCATCTCAATACTAAATTAATCGATATACAAAATTTGCTTCTACACATACTATGTGCTACTAATAATATGTTGTATTATTGTGTTTTTAAATGATTTTTTCCTTTGTTGTTTTAAATCATTAAAGAGAATGCATTGGTTACGATTGTCGTCGTTGATTGTTATTATTGGATATTATATTTAATTGTATTTTTATTGTGTGTATATACAAAAACATATGTAGAGTCTTTAGAATGAGCTTTGAATAGTAGTAAACGTGACAACAATTTTTAAAAATGAAATAACGTGCGTAGTTTTGAATTGCTACATGTCACTTCAATTACAAGTTTGAATGAAGGATCACAACCTATGTGATCTTGCACTGTCCAAAACTATTGTTTATTGAGTTCAATTCTTTCAAATAACTGAATTTTACTAAAAACACAAAATTGGTAAAAATCACCCAAACCAAATCAGTAAAGTAATGACAGGTAATAATATGGATTTATTTTATTTATAATTATATTTATTACACAATGTTGCGAAACTATCAGGAGATGAATGCTGTAATTCCCTCACTTTAAAACAGTATTTTGATAATAAAAATGAGGTTAAAGCTTGATGCAATATCGTGGTCATTTAGGTTGTGCCAGTGAAGTTATTGTTTGCTATTGAATTGAATGAGAGCCAGTAATGACAAAACATTACACTTACAGTACAAGCAATGAATGATATGAATTACACTGGTTTTCCTAAATGAAAATTTTAATGAGAAAAAAACAAAAAAAGAAGAAGATGATAATTCAATTATAATCACATTATAATCACATTACATTATGATAATGACATTATAGATCACGCTCTTCTGGAATTACGAAAAACTTAAAACCAGGCAGTTTGCATCATACAAGATGCTTTCTAAATCCAGTGTGCAGATAGATGATCGTTTTGGATGAAATCCTAGGAACATCGAATCAACGCACAGAATGACGAAAGGAACGAAGAGATGAAACATGGACGCCTGAAGATGAATGAAGAAACAAGTGGATGAAGGAAGAGATGAAAGAGGAACAGACAGAGATGAATTAAACGATAGATGAATGCAGAGATCGACGGATGCGAATTGGGATGGATGCAAAGTCGGACATCCATAGAGTAGTGGGAACGGAACATGGGAAGGGTAGATGTCGATAGTGGAGGGAGGCAGTTTGAAGCCGAATTGGTCGGCCACTGGGTGGCAAGGCAAGCCAAGGCCAGCCAAGCCAAGCCCCCGAGCCGAGCCAAGCCGAGCTCCGCTTCGTTGCTTGCTTGCTTGAGTTGAGTTGCGTTACGTTGCGTTGCGTTGTGTACTCGGTTGCTCGCATCTTGAAATGCTCTTGGATTCTCCACATCCACCGCGAGCCACGAGCTCCAGTATCCGATTAGCACAATCTTTGCCAGGAAGGCAGGCAGAGGGAGGGAGGGAGGGAGGGAGGGAGGGTCTGGGAGCTTGTTTGTTGCGGGGGCTAGGGTTGCCTCAGGCTGTCACTTTGCCCTCGGACGTGGCCTGAGGGGGTTTTGTAGCTTTGAGCTGCGGACGCAAGTGGCGGTGTACGTGTTAGCGTTTTGCATCTTCTTGTTGGTGTGAGCCGTGCAAAGGGAGTTGGCTGGACACAACACGATGGACTTGGATCAGTGGCTTGAGAAAGTAAAGGGCGGCAACTACCTCTTGGAAGACGAGCTGAAGCAACTCTGTGAATATGTAAGTGTGGGGGATACTACCTGGGGTCTGGTACTTGTGGATTTCGGTGGTGTTTTCAGGTTTCGTGAAGCGGTTCAATGCCGCGGCGCACCGCCCAGTTATGAAGGCATTTGCGGAGTGTCGATGATTCACCACGTTAATGCAAGTGTTTAGGGTTTGGAATTAGAATGATTTTCACGTCCAATTTTTGTGTTTGCATTGGAATTGCGTGCCCTGGCTTTCCATGTAGTTCCTCCAGTTGCTTCGGTTGCGACAGGAAGTTCGCCTAAGTTGGCGAACATGTAGAGGAATTGGTTAGCATTTTCGGTGATCCTGGGCTGTTGAGGATTTAGGAAGCTAAATTACGTTTGAAAGCTAGTTCAAGCAGCAACTTGGAAACAAACGGGGCGAGGATTCGACATTCCTTTTTGATTTGCTGCTGCGGATAAATGGAATGAAAATTTGGGATTACTGTCTATGCATGATGTTTTTTGGGTTGCAAATGGTTCTGCATCTTTCATACCTTGGGTCTACTCTCATGCTGCCGAATTTTTTCTGATTTATCGCTGAGAAAGCTACTTGAATGAAGCGATTAGAGGGCAATCCAAAAGGAATGTTGAATCCTCGCTCCATTTCTACAATTTTGCAAAGACATTTGTAGCAAAATTTATATACTAGTTCTACTTATTTCCTTTAGTTGTACTAGCGAAAGAATGAAATTATGTTTGCGAATGTCATTTCTCAGGATTTAACACTCTGCCTCCATCTGCAGTAGGCATTTTTGTGTCACAAATGCCGTCAGCTCTATTTGGTTGTGCGAGGGGTTATCAGCGCAGATGGCCTCTCTGGCATTGTTTTTCATTGCTCAATAAACTCTCTTTTGTCTCCCGCAGGTGAAAGAAATATTGATGGAGGAGTCCAATGTTCAGCCTGTCAACAGTCCTGTTACTGTTTGTGGCGATATTCATGGACAATTTCATGACTTAATGAAGCTTTTTCAGACTGGAGGACATGTGCCTAGTACAAATTACATTTTCATGGTACGCATCTCTAGACGCTTCTTTTTTAGGGCTGATGTGAAATTTGAATAATATATTGATGAATAAATAATGAATCTTCAATAATTTTTTTGAAGTCTCAGTGCATACAATGAATGTGTAGGCCTCTTGGAGTTGCTTCCCTTCTACATGGTTGCCCTTCAACTTAAGAAGTATCGAGTTTACCTGTTTGCTAGTCAGTCGTGTTCGGGCATTTTGGTCGGCACATTCTGGTCTTTTAAAGAATGTGAAGAATATTAGCAAACGTCCGGGTTGAATGAGAACTCTTGGTGGTTAATATTTCTGTTTTGGTATATATATATATATACATACACTGTCGCCTGATGCTCTTCATCTGCCTTGCATGACGAGTATAAGGATTTCCATTTTCTTATCGAAACTGGTCTTGTTGTGGACATGTGCAGGGTGATTTTGTGGATCGAGGTTATAACAGTTTGGAAGTATTTACAATACTTTTGCTTCTGAAAGCAAGGTATACCAATATTATCAGTCACTAGTATGGACTGGTCTCTTTGGGTTTTGGTAGTTTACAAATGTATAAAACAATCGCCCTAACATACCTTTAATTCACCCTACATGTTGATATTTCTTCAGGTAGGATGTTCAGGCGAATGTTACTGGACGTAGAAAGTAATCCACGGATCCTTATTTATGTGTCTTCGATTGCAGATATCCTGCTCATATGACATTGTTGAGGGGTAATCATGAGAGTAGACAAATCACTCAGGTATCGATTTGCCTTTTCCGAATATTAGGCTGATAGGTCCAGCCGAAGGATCACAGATGTTTAGATAGTGGGTGGTTTATAGAGTTGGTGGATACTTGTCTTCAACACCAATTGTTTCCATGCAAATGTCTGTCTGATTTTCTCTAAGATACAGCTATCTGTGTGCGTGCATCCATCAATTTTTGGAATAACCGAGACGTTTCTGATTTTGTCCGAAGTGGTATGCCTGACAGGTCTATGGATTTTATGATGAATGTCAGCGTAAGTATGGAAACCCAAATGCTTGGCGGTATTGCACTGACGTTTTTGACTACCTGACACTCTCGGCTATCATAGATGGAAGGGTAAAGTTCAAACTTGCACGGTTAAATTCTGTCCGTGTGTATGTTCAACCCAGATTTTCGATAAAGAGCCTCTTGGTAGATCTCATCGTGCTGTAGGATTAATTTGATCAGTCATGTAGACTTAGGATTCCATATGGAGTCATTCAAGTGTACATGGCTGGAGAGGAAGTCTTGTGAACCAAGTTTTTAGAACATTTACGACGGTTATACCATTTTAAGAGTTTCAGGGTAGTGATCTTGTTGTTCGTCAAGTAGGATTAGTTATTTCTAGCTTTTGTTTGGACTTATTACTCTCATCTATATTAAATATTCAAACCTGTATTTTTTGTGTTTCAGGTGTTGTGTGTACATGGAGGATTGTCTCCAGACGTTCGAACAATTGATCAGGTAAGCGCTGTTTTCACTACAATCTCGTAATTGAAGTTACTAGTTCCTGTTTGTGCGAGAAATCGTATCGAAGTTGGAGTGTCATTAGATAATTCGTTCATGCAAACCAGAGCCTCTGATCATTGGTAAGCTGGTTAACTACTGTCTTTTGTAGAAGGAGAGAGTTATCAATTATGTGGATCATTTCTCATGAACCGCACGATGTGACAGTGCTATAAATTTTGTTATCCTGAATATCTTGATCCTGTAGTTTGTGAATTTTTTGTTTCATCATGGATGCAATTGATAGTTACTCAAAGCCATTTGTTATCTTTTTTTGCAGATTAGGGTGATTGAGAGGCAGTGTGAGATTCCTCACGAGGGGCCATTTTGTGATCTGATGTGGAGTGACCCTGAGGATATCGAGACTTGGGCTGTTAGTCCACGAGGTGCTGGATGGCTCTTCGGTGCACGCGTTACCTCCGAGGCATGCTTTCTTCATTTTAACTCAATTTGCACTCTAAGGAGAAACAGCTTTATTTTGAAATTTATTGTCAATGCACTTTAAGTGCTCCTTTTAAGCGAAGGCCTGCTTTATGCTGTTCTTTTTTTCGTTTAGTGTAAGGCTTTCTGTTTCATTTTAGACTTAACTTGCAGGTCAAGATATATCGTTATGCTGTGCTGATAAACGTTGTTGGTAGTATTGCAGTTTAATCATATAAACGGATTGGAGCTTGTTTGTCGTGCTCATCAACTAGTACAAGAGGGACTGAAGTATATGTTTCCTGACAAAGGACTTGTCACGGTATGCACCGTGTTTTTGTATGTTCATGATAGCTTCTTGATATCAGTTTGAATTGTTGGGCCCAAGTGTTTTCTTGGATTGGGATCTAGTCGTCCAAGCTGTGCCCATGTTGGGGTTTCTTTAAAAAGCATCAGATTTGTATGGTCTATCTCTGTTTGTGATTTCTGAGTATATTGTGATGCTTTATTGATCTGTTTCAGGTGTGGTCTGCTCCTAATTATTGCTATAGATGTGGAAATGTTGCTTCGATATTAAGCTTCAATGAAAATATGGTAGGTTTACTGTGTTACATGTATGCAATGCTTATTTTATATTATTATTTTATTTTAAAACATGTATTTGGCAATTTTTTGCAATGCAAAGTGTATATTTCATGTGTGTCAGCTAATATTTATTCTTAAGAAGTTATTTATGGAAGCTAGGTTTACTTTGCTTCGTTTTGAAGTTCGCGTTTATGTTACTTTGCAGGAGAGGGATGTTAAATTTTTTACTGAGACCGAGGAGAATCAGGCTATGATGGCACCGCGAGCAGGAGTTCCTTACTTCTTGTAGAGTTATCTTTTGCTGACACTAGATGACTTTCCAAAAGCATCATCTAGTGCCACAAGTGAAGTAAAACTTTCCATCAGTATAATATGCTCTGCTGCACCAGGATCATGGTGTTTTGCCGCAATGTCTGCCTGTCTATCTGCAACGTTGATCAGGCCTAGTGATTCTGCAACAGTATGTTGTCTTGGTTAGTCCCGAGGAAGTATTCTGAGCAGACCTTCAATCATGTATGGAGGTGAAATGTAATCTTGCCATTTGATATAGACTTTTGTTATCCCGAGGTGTGTTAGATCTTAATACATCCTAACAATAGTTGTAGATGTGGCAGACTTTGTTGGAGGAGGTGGGGATGAATTATCTCTTATTCATTTACTCAGGGTATGACCTGTGTATATGGATTTTGTGCAGTGATGTTAAGAAGTTGGATAGTTGAATGTTGAATTTCGCCCGCCAGTTTAGATGCCATCTTAGCACTAAGATGGCCACCAAGCCAAAGTTGAGAGTCAAAGACTTCTTTTCATTCTTGATGTATGTATTCTTCAATTTTAAACTTGTGGCAAATCGTGAACAATCAAAGCTTGAGATGGCTTTTGCTTACAAAATTCTATGTCTTCTGCAGCATGTTGCCTTGTGCCTCTCAATCCACTGAATCTTAAGATGTTCTACTTGTTCTTCTCGATGGTTTTGTGGATGTATTCTTCACCTAGGACTTTTTCGCATCAAACCTTTAGACCTTGGCATAGGGGCATGAATTTAATGAATTCTTCTTCATTCAGGTCTGCTACTCTCTACAATTCTTTCACTCGAGGTCTATTTGGACGACAATTATTTTTGCAGGTATAGAATTGGATTTCTAACAATGATCCATTTGATAACAGTAAAAAGATGTGGGGTAAACCTCATCGTTACAATATTTCTTCTTTTCCTTCCTCACTAATGTGAAGTTCATACAGCAATACTTTGTACCAATTGAAATTGGCTGTATGGCTGAGGTATTTGCCTCTTATTTTAGTATGCGTGTTGTCTTTAGATAATGACCCCTAAACCTGGCAATTCTAATCTGGCGACGTCTTCTTCAAAAATGAGAAATTGAGGTTTAAAGCGCTTCATCATGCACTTATGGAAAGTATCAGAGCAACTCTTATTCAGTTCACTGGATAGTGTTGTGTCTTTTATACTACCAAGCGTACAATCAAAGTCATGTTCAATGTTCTTGGTAATATCTAGTTAGAATAGGATTTTATTAAGGATTCCTGTTGTCTGCATGCTGAAAATGTAAGTTTGTGTTATTTGTTAAATAACATTTTGGATGGTCTAGACATTTTTTTGCAAATGTAGGTTGTGTCCAAAGTTTATGAAAAGATGTTACTTTTTATGAAGTTGAAAAATACTCATGGCCTCTACGTATACTTAAAACATATAGAGATCACTAACTAACTATATATTTTTTAAATTAAATACATGTTCTAATCTTTGCCAAATGTCTATTGTCTTAAAGATGTTAAACTTATCTTTGGTACAAGTCTGTACAAATTTAATTCTTGATTTTTAAAATCATATAAGAAGAATTTGAATTCTTTTGTATATTAGTTTGGAAAATACTTTTGAAAAACTCATCTTTATTAATAAATCGATCTTGCTTTAAACTATTGATAAAATGATTGATACAATGCTTACTTGATAGCTATTAAATAAAATTTATTCTATTTGTAATTTTGATTGGATAATTTTCTTCTTTACTGTCTTGTTCTTTTACAACATTTTCAATGTTAACTTCTTTATGTTTAAATACTTTGTAGAAAATTCTTGAATATTAGTCATACTCTTTGCATGATTAAATTTTGAAATATAATATATAATTATATGCACCATGCATTTTGATAATTCTTTAAAATATATCTTTAATTTGCATAAGATATATTATTTAAAGAATTATGTTACTAAGAATAATAATAATAATAATAAAATTTACCTTATATTTAATAGAAATATTGCATTACTTCATAACTATTTTTAAAATCTTTAAAATAAAAAGATCTCATGACTTATTTCTATATACTTAGATATTAACATACACAAGTTATTGTGTTAGAGAATTGAGTCAATAGATCTCTTCTTAAAGATCTCATCAAAAAACTTTATTGAATTAAAAAAATAATTTGTGATGCCACTTTAATTGACCTTTAACTATGATACCATGAACATAAATTTAAACAAACTTAGAAGTGCTTCTAATAGCAAATTAATATTTTATTTCATAACAAAGAACATCTTGTATAAAAGAATATATATAAAAAGAGAAAACACCTTGGTGCATTTTAGTATAATCTTAATTTATTTCTAAAGATGCAAAAGTAGATACAAAATTATAAGAGTAAGTTTTTTAATGTATTGATAGTAGTAATTTTTTTTATTAAACAATCTATTAATACCAGAACTAAAAGGTTGCAAAAGTATAAACTTATTGTTGTTATTTTTTTAAGAATATGAACTTATTTTCTCTATCTTCTAATTTTTGGCATTGTTATGGTTGCACTCCTATATTTACAAAAATTCTAAACGTCTAATTACTACAATTAGAAAAAAGAACAAATTTTAAAAATGAATTATCAATAGTAATTTAACTTTTTGTATGGAATATGCAAAGGCATCTTTGATTTTCAATACTCATTATAGAAATAGAAATTTTAAATCCTTATTCTTTGTCTTTATATTGTTGTATTATAACATGGCTATTAGATAAAAGAAAAAAATAAAGATTATATTATAGAACAACTTAATTGAAAAATATACTAATAAATTACTTTAGAAAAACATAGATAAAAGATATGGAGGTAGTGAAAAATTTAGTATTAATATTGTCTTTTGTAGAATAGTTTCTACTTACTTATAGGATTAAAAGCAAAACAAAGTAGATTAGAAAAAATAATCTAATAGAAATCTTTAAATGAAGTAAAGAATAGTTTTCAACAAAATTTATCTTAAAAATCCTTAGATTGATATATAGAGAGGATCAATCGTGAACTAGTGTCAAAACTAGACCTCAAAATACAAAACTGCGCACCCTAAACAATTGTAAGTTTTTATTTATTTATTTATTTATTTATAATTAGAGAGTAGAGATAAAGAACAAACTTGATGAGGTTTCTTTGAGCATTGTTTTTGAGGAATTAAATTAGATATTGATTTTGTTGGAGCTTTATCAAGTCAAGGTTATTTTGGATAACTCTATTTTTTGTAGAATAAAAAATGGATTATATTTTGATAAATTGTGTAAGTTGTATAGCACGCTTATAAGTGAGAATTTGTGGATTTTTAAAAATTATTGTATTGATGTGTGTGGTAAAATTAATCTTAATTAGATAGTTAAATCAAAGATTATTGAAATTCAAGTCTACTATAATCTTGGAAATTGGATTTTGAGGATCAATGAGGATTTCTATGATTTTGTAGAACGTGTCAATTAGATTGAAATGAAATTATTGTGGATCGATATTTGACTTAGTTTCTAACATGTATACAATTTTAAGAATAAGTGAATAGTGCAAAAAAGAACTATTGATATTGGAAGATTAACATCAAGGTTAGAGAAAAGTGACAATTGACTCTCAAGTAGATTAGAAGTTTTTTCTTCCAATTTGTAAATTGAGTTCTTTTCAAATTTTATATACTTATTGTCAACTAGTAGTTTGAGGAGTGTAATTTTTTTGAATTAAAAATTATAATTAAATAATAATTATTAAGGTTTTGAATTTGCTATTGCATCTACTTAAGATATTATTAGAATTTTAAAATATTTATTTAAGATTTAAATAAAGATTAATTAAAATTTGTTTAAGATATGGTTAATATTTGTTAATATTGATTAAATTTTGATTGAATTTTAATTAGAATTTACTTAGGATATGCTTTGGATTTAATCAAATTTTATTTGAAAATAATTAGAATATAATAAGATATTCCTAAGATTTTTTTAAAGCTAATAATATGTATTTAGTATAATTGGAAGCTTACCTGGGTTGTTTAAGATGCCAAAAAGACATTTCTAAAAATCTTTTGCATTGTTTTTGGGTTGTGAATCCAACTTCAAGATAAGAGCATATCTTTCTACAATAACTTGCCTAATACATTTCCAAGCTGATTTTTACATAAGACAATAATGCAGCCACCAATTTATTTTGCAATTACAATATTACTTCTTATTCTTGCAAGCCTTGTCTTCAAGCACTAACTAGAATGCTTTTTAGTTGCACAAATGCTTTGTTTCTATGCTTCTTCCTTTTGTTTTGACAATAAATGACTCTTGCAATTATAGATACATTTTTATTTATATTATTCCTTTATTTATGATATTTGTTAAATATATTGTATTTTTTTTTCATTATTTTATTAAGTATTATTGAAACTTCAAAATTTTGATAATGATTGTCATAAAATATGCTTAGATATTGATCCATATCTCACAATTGTTTTTATGTGGTAGAAAAGTGTAATTTTTTTTTTTTTTTTTTTTTTTTTTTTTTACTCTTACAGATAATTATTTAATTGTAGAAATAAAAATCTTAAATATTATAATTTATTTCATTGTAAAAATATGCATTATATTAAAATTTCAAAATGAGCACCAATACTTCTTGTTAAGTTGCATTTGCAACAATTTAATATCTATAAAGCTTTTAATTTTTTAGAAATTTTTAAACCAAAACGTTGTAATTTTTTTAATATTACTATTTAATATTCAATATTCAATATTTATTTAATATTCATTTTTTACTTTCTTAGAATCAAATTATATTTTATATTTAAAATTACTTTTTTTAGTTAAACAAGTCTTGAAAATATATAATATAGGAAAAATATACTATAAAAGAAGAAACAATCATTAGGCATTGCATATCATATTTAAAGAAGCAAGCTCGAATTATTTTAAAGAAATCATTTTTAAAGATGTTTGTATAATAACAATAAACAAACATTTTATTTTTAACATGTAAATTTTTATTTATTAGAAATGAAATTTTACATTGATATGAGTTAAGAAGTTTAATGCTTGTGATCCTTAAAAAATAAAACATAATTTATTTATCCTCAATAGATTCAATTCATAAATTTGTTTCCACTGTAATAAAAAAAATGATCGATTTTTATTACTTTTGGAAATAATTTCACTACAATTTAAAAAGTAACTTATGCGTAGTTTTATTTTGTAAATTATATTTTTAATGCTAAATAACACAAAGCAATCAATAGTTCCAATAAAGTAACAGTATTTAGTTACTGAAGGGCACTCTCAATTTGTCTTGAAACTTCACTGAATGAGGAATCAGCTGTCAAAGTTGTCACTTTATGCTTCCTTGTATAATATTCAATGACCTGCACAAATGTTTTTACAAATGCGAAATTTTGAAATGCTGCAATATGATGCACTGTCCATCTCTCACTTATATAATGAAAATCACATTTGCTAAGAGGTATCTTGAACAGAAAATTACAATTGCACATGGAAGATGAACAACTAGATGGTGCTCACAGGGCTAGTTTGTTTGTGAAATGCCTCAAGCCTGCTCTTGAGCGTGTTGATGTTGTCGTCTTTGCGCTGTATCAATGGCTCTCCTGTAATCTGCACCCAAGGACTTGCTAATCAACAGACTGCTGCACAGAGTTGTAGTAGAAAACATGCTCAGGAGAGTGAATTTCCCGTTTCAGTGCAGAGTTGGGTGCTGCATATTTCTCACTAATGGCAGAATTTGATAATGCTATCAAGACGTAAGAAAACTACCCCATCTATTTGAGCTGTATTGAATGGTTGGAGACGAATTATGGGTTGAAGTATGAGTTAGAAACCACTGAAGCTTGAGAACATGAAGGGAGGGAGAGAGGGAGGAGCTCACATCGTCTCGACCAGGAACTTTTGGTGCAGCAAACTTGGTGTGATAAGAGCGACCACTGGGTGGATGTACCCACCTCCCTGTGACTCGCTCCACAAGTACCGCGTCCGGAATAGCGAAATTCAGCACTCTATCAATTTGCTGATTTTGTCTCGCAAGCATAGCATCCAACTACAATGAACACAGGCATGCTGTTAAAGTATTTAAATTGTGTCAGAACCAGCATGCGATTATGGCATATGATCAACGGTGGTTTCTGTTCACAAAGGAGCAAATCTCCATGATTTGGTTTCACAGCTCAAAGCAAAGTTACAGACACCGACGTTGCATAATAAGCCATAGCATGAAGAAGACAGTGCAAGGAGTTCATGTAACAGCTTATCTTTAAACAATTGGCAACCACATAGAAAAAATAAATACAAGTTTCCGTCTCACATCGCCACAGCTTTCACACACCTGAGATGACTCACCTTTTCAGCTTGGACAACCGTGCGCGGGAAGCCGTCTAAGATGAAACCCTTCTCGCAAGCAGGCCTTTTCAATGCATCATCAATAATACCTACTACTAGATCATCAGAAACAAGTTTCCCCTGCATGCCAGTGCACTTAGTAAAATAATTAGGTCAATATCAGCAATTTTTAAGGAGACGGAGAAGACATTTTAATGTAAACCATTGGTGATTTCATTTTGCAATAGGTGGTCGCAAGGATTTTTGAATGAAATAAATTAAGTGGATATCCAGCACATTTAAGCAAGTGTAAAAGTGAGATTTCGATGGGGACAACTGGTGGTGTAAGAAATGGGCAAGTACTGATTCCATGGCCGCTTTGACCTCCAGTCCTAAGGGTGTTCCTTTAATAGCTGCATTGCGAAGCATGTCACCAGTAGCCAGATGACAAAGGCAATACTCCTCCTTAATGAACGGCGATTGCGTCCCCTTTCCACACCCTGGGGGACCTGCGCAGTTCCCAAATGAAAGGAAAATGCCTCTAGGGTCAAACAATCTCGTGTGCAGCCTTCTTTTGCATTCATGTTTGTTCTTTAATCCGCTTTTTCAATGGGGAAAACATGTTCCTTCAAACTTTCAATCAGTCAATCAGTCAAGCAATTAATCACTTCATCTTCAGTAGCATCATTGTCTATCCGGAGGCTTCAAAACAACTCATCAGCAGCTACAGACCCACTCTCAATAAATCCCCATTTTAACCCTGCGTATCTTGCATGCACAAATATTGTTGTGAGCTCCTAAAGAACACATCCTTTGAGGTGCTTGCATATGAGCTGGAAAAGACCCCGTCACCGAACAAGTCAATTACTATAAACCAACCATTGACTGGTTTTCCTCTTTTCCACTCATTCTTCATTTGCAGCTCACAAGGCCAGAGCCTGAATGATAGAGACGGGACAGAAAATTGCCATCAACATCTGAACTTCATCAATAAAGGAATTGGGCGAACTCGTGCGAAATCCGCCATGAAAGCACGAATTCAATCCATCAATAGGCAACCCCACAAACAAGATATGGAAGAGCTCTCATATGGGGGCATTAAATAAACCGAGGACTAAATTCAGCGATCGACGTACCCACAAGAATGATGCGCTTCTCTCCTTTGGTGGCACACTTGAAGCGGCGCAGCATCTCAGCGAACAGGGCAGCGGACCCAACATCCTCCAAGTTGGGTGCTGCCATGCTTCCCACTCTCTTCTCGCTCTCTCTCTCAGCTACACGCCCCCCTTCGTCTCCCAATCTTCGTGTTTATGATCATCCAGTGGCCAATTGGTGGCCGCTTTTGCCGTCTCTCCACTTCTATCGTTCACGATCTCTGTCTCTCTCGCTCAACAACCTTCATTAATCTGATCTTCTTCGTCTTTGCCTTCGTTCCCTTCGTCTTCCCAATCGTCTTCGTCTCCAATTCCTGTTTCTGCTGCTGCTGCTTCTTCTTCTTCCTCCGCAGCAATTACCCCAAAAATCAGGCAAAAACCAGACAATGCTGCCCTCGCTCAGAACCTGCACAGGCCTTGGCGGCCCATGCCACAACCACAGATGCCTTCCGGCCGCTCGGACTAACGCCAGTCCTCAACCGGACATGGACATGGTTTCAGCCGCCTGATTAATCCCAGGCCTCAACCCAATACGGTGCATGACCCGGTTCTCAACTACTCAAAGTCCGTCATCGGTTATCGTCTTCGATCTTATCGATCAATATAATTCCGGTTCTCAACAAGATATCGGCCCAATCTTCATTTCTATTGTGCTTGTGTTATAAAGAGTCATTTTTATAGTATGTTTTATTTCTTCTTTGAGAGTATAAGAGTTTCAAAGATGATGGATTTTAATTAAATTATATTAATATAATTTCGAATATAATACATATAATATACCATGTGTTGATTGCTATTTAAGTTATGGATGCAAATTCTTCATGTGATAAATTATTTTTTCAAGGATTACATGTTTGGCCAATGCTTAATACTCCGATTGTGTTGTGTATGCTGATGTTCACGTGGAAACTGGGAAATTCAATTGGGAATTAAAACACCGTTCAAATGTGCATAAATGAAAGAAAGACAATAGGTTAGCTTCATCTTTTTATACTATTATTTTTATAATAAGAACTTGTTTATTGAAATTTTAATAATTTTCATGTGACTTGTAAATTTGAAATAATAAATTCATCAATTTTTTAATTTAAATATCATTTTTATTAAAAATGAATATGATTTAAAAATATGTTTTAAAACAAGTAATTAAATATACATTTGATAAAATCACATAATCAAAAAAAAGAAAAAAAGAAATAATAAATTAAAAATTTAAAAAATATGAGAAATTAAAATATTTTGTTTTTGTATAAATTTTTCTTTTACATTGATTGGTTGTTGTAAAATGTCTTTGGTAAAAAAAGTTAGTCTTGCTTCTTATAACTTAAGCCTCCTTTTAAGATTTTAAAAGTAAGATTTTAAAAACTAAGAATTTAAAATTTTTGAATAAGAAAAGTAGTAGTTTTAAAAGCATAAGGTTTATGTGTTCATCCTATATCAATCTAAAATTTGTATATATATATATATATATATATATATATATATCCTTTTTTTTCTATTAAAGATAATAAAAAGAATCTACAAATAGATATAACTCATTCAAGAACTTAATTTAACTTTTTATAACAATTACAAAGATGTCTATTTAATAATATTTTCTAATCTATCTTATTTTGCATTGTTTGTGGCTCTACAAGTAATTGAAAGTCTTTTTCAACAGAAGAAAAAAAAAAAAAAACAATATAGTTACTTATATTCTACTTCTTTCTATCTTTTACAAATGAATTCTAAACGAATCAACTTTTTTTTTATTTCTTTATTTATTTTTATATTTTTTCAATATAGAATTAAGCTCTTCAATAATATAGATCTTCTTTTGTTCTTTCACCCAAAAGTTGTATTACAATGCAATAGAATAACATTGCAAGAGGCTATTTGGCAACAATTCACCTAAAAAAGACTTTATATGGTGTAGCTAGTCTTAAAGCTTGTGTAAGTTGTGAAACATCAATATTTTAGATTTTTCTAAAAGGTCCATGGACAAATATATATATGCTCTAAAAGCTCTACCATACTCATGTACTAGATATGTCTAAATACTATCAATTTTATTGTGCATAAGCTTGGTGTACAAAGCCATCTCCATTATAGCAAAAAATATAATATAATATAACATAATATAATACAATAAAATACTACTTTGATGCAAATACTTATATTAAGGTATAATATATCCAACTAGGATTAAAATAGTATAATAATCTAAACCACAATTGAAGGCTTCATACAAGGCAATAACATCAAATCCTACTTTGTACATAAAGAGGTATCGTTACTTTACAAGCTCCAATAATCAATCCAAAATAATTATTTGAATATTTATTTAAATATAAGAATTTTAGATATATGTATATATTTTAATTTTTTTAATATATAAAAATATAAAAATATAAATACTAATATTACCACATCATATTTAAAGCTATTAAAAATCAAAATTTTAATGATAATATTAATAATTGTAGTTGATTGAGATTAATAGAATCCAAGACAAATAGCTTTACATATATAATAATAAAAATCCTTACTATTAAACTTGTTGTATTATCTACACTTAATAAATAATGGAAAAAAATCAAAATAAATAAATAAATCAATCAAATGAAACCATCATTTGATGATACAAATTTTTATTAGCTTATGTTGAAATATTTTCCATTCTTGCTCTTTTGATAATGCACAAGTGAGGTTTAAGGGCTTCTATATATCCTCTTTACTTTTATCTTATAAAGTATTTTATTGGTTTTTTTCTACTGGATATATAAGCTTGTTGACAAGTGGATTTAGTAACTACTAATTTAACATAACATGTCCTTTTTCCATTATTAGCAAAAGCAAAGAAAATAAGATTTAGATTTGCTTCAAATAAAATTGATTTAACTATCCATAAAGTAGCTAACCTTTATTAAGCCTAGGTGTTGCTAGCTTAGTCAATATTGGATCTTAACCTTAGCTAGTAACTGCAAAGATTCAAAATTTAAACCTTTGTTTTTGATAATATGATAAAAAAAAAAAAAAAAAAAAAAAAAAAAAAAAACTACTATGACATATTTATAAAAGATTACAAATTAATTGAATTTATCATTTATATTACACAAAAAGCATAATAAAACATACAGAAGATCACTTGCTACAAATACATTGTACAAAAGGAAACTCTAAATAGTAAGATTTTTCACAATTAGACTGTAACAACAAAACAAAAAATATAATAATGATAAAATAAAATAAAAATTATGAAAGTAAAAATATTTTGAAATCTGAATCAAAATATTTTTATTTTAATAATTGCCCTTGAGTTATTTTATAAAGTTCATATAAAAATCTATCCATCATATAATATCAGGACCTTGATTTACACAGTTCTAAACACCAATTGCAAAATGTATTTGGTAGAGACTATGTAAGATTTCCACTTCTATTTTAAATTTTCCTTCTCACACCAATCATACATATTTTTTGTTGTAACTTTCAAGTAACAGCATTTTAAATCTTTCATGACTTTTATGTACGGTAGGGCTTATAAGCAAATTTGTTTTGATCTTTTGGTAACATGCTGACAGTCGCTCTTCATACTTGGAGGAATATGTATTGTTACTTGAAATTACCGCAGAATTTGTAAGAATTATGTCTGCATACATATCTGAATGTTTGTTGTAAATATATATTAAGGTAGACTTTCAAAATATACAAGAGTACATCGTGTGAAACCCGAATCATTCGAAGTCAACATGGTTTCCTCGAATCTGACATGAGAATCATGCTTGCTGCCTCCGGCCTCCCGATTTAAAAGCCTCTTTCAGCTCTGTTGTCGTTTTCCGAGCTACGGTGGGATGATACTGCAGCACTGTAGTCTAAAGAATGGCTCGTCTTTTTCTGGTTTTCTGTACCCTCATGCAACTCAGCTGTAGAATATCACCCTACCGCCACATTTTCATCACTGTCTCAGATGAAGGCCGGCCACCAATCGGTACCGATTCCATCCACGACGGGGCCGGATCCCGAGCATCGACAAGCTCGGCAAGTCCAGAGTTGCTTTGCTTGCCCTCACCATAACCTGTGTGTTCTGTTGCTTCCACGCTACCTGTTCTTCTCGTGCTGCGATTTCGTGCTGAGTCTCGTGCGAGTAGTGCCACCACAACAGTCGCTTGAGGACATTTCGGTGTTCAGAGGAGGCTTGAAGAGCGGTTCTGATCAGAGTGGAGGAGTACTTTGTTAAGCTGTGAGAGTGGGTGTGGTGGGTGGAGCGGACAGCAGCGTGAGTGCAAGTGTTGGAGGTTTCCAGCGTCAAGGCCCTGACGGGATCTGAAGCGATACGGCTATAATGTCCATACCTGGACGGTGCGTATGAAGATCAGCTTTGCCGGAGTGCCTGTATCGGTGAGGGTTTGCTGTGAGGGTCGATGTGCAGGTTCACACCATCAGTTGGTGGGCTGTGGCGAAGTCGCTCTACTTGGGTGTGCAGGGGTTTTGTTGTTGCGGTTGCTGCTCAGTTACGATTGCATGGGATGGAGGGCGTCTGAGATTTGCGTGAGAGGTTTGGTGTGTTCGTGGTGGTCGTGAGGGGTAGAGTGGTCGATGGTGTTCATGTTGTGGGTTTCGAAGAAGATTACCTTTCCTGTGGCCGATTTCTGGATCTCTGTGATTTTGCATGTGATTAGAGTTGAGTGGGATGCTGTTGCAGGACAGCAGTTTGATGATGGCTTTGTGGCAGTTTAGTAAGCATGAGCACGAGATTGCATTGGATCTCAAGTGGAATGTGGTCTGCAACGAAGTTGTGTGTTTTGGATTGATCCCACAGGAGTTGCTTTTTTGAAGGTTTGGGAAGTGGATCTAGACAGTGGGATATTGGTATTCAATCGATGCTAAAATTGATGGTTATTGTGGAAGCTTTTGATTTTAGGAATTGAAAGAGCATATATGTGTAGGATACTTCTTGGTTTTAGTTTGTGAGAAGTAGTTTTTAAAGGGTGGTTAATTTGTGGGCAGAAAATGTTTTGAAAATGATGCAATTGGATACAATTATTGGAAGTTAGATCTTCATGATGAAAAATTGAATGGTTTGATGGGAAAATGTGAAATGTGTTGTAGTATTGATTTGCATTGAGGGTGAATTAATTTACATTATGTGGGACTGTTTTTATTGTGAAGATATTGAATGCTAAGAGTTGGAAAGAATTTGCAACATAGCTATCTACAAATCTTGGTATGTAATTGAGTAAGTTTGATGACCATTTAGTATGCTTATTGATTAAGCAATTAATACTTGTGAAATATTAACAATAAAAAATATGCATGGGAGATTGTGTTTTTAAATATAAGAGGATTGTGATGGCATTAGAAGTTAGGATATAAAAACGTGTTATTTCATCTTTTTATGAATAATATTGTTTTTATGTGATGTAAATAGATTTTATGTAGTTTAATAAATTGGAATTTTTAATAGTTTTATTTATTTGTAGTATAATGTTATTATTTGACAAGATATAGAATTTATATGGAATAGAAGAATTAGAAATGAGAGGATACATATTCAAAAATTTGAAGAGTAGAAGAAGACAAGAGAGAAAAGACCATTTGGAGTATAAAGTATTAAGTTTTTGATTTATGTATAGAAGAGTCTAAAATATGGCATTTGATGTAGTAATCTTGATGGTTGTAAAATTATAAACATGTGTGAAGGTTTTTTTTTTTTTTTTTTTTTGTGATAATATAGTAATCACAAGTGTTTCAAGACATTTGTAAGATTTAAACATTGATTTGTATGACTACAAAACCTACTCCTTAAGTATTTGAAGTATTGAGAGTTGTGAGTGTTTACATATTAAAAAAGGAAGACTGTGAAGCATTAATGACTTGGCATATTTAAAAATTATATGTAAGATTGATAAAAATATGCCTTATCACTAATTGTGTTGCATTTGGTTATCTTGTTTGTTTGATTTAGGTGCCTTCATTGTACAATTGAAGTGCAATTGAAGGATTGGATTTGAATATCCTTATACAACCTATCATGGCTAATTCTTCAATTGGTTTCTTGTAAGGACTTGCATCATTATTAAAATAGAATATGATAAAGTATGGCACATTTTTTTCCAAAGTCAAATCTTGACTCAAAAAATAAGAGTTTTAAAGTTGAAAAAATATATATTGAATAAAAATTAGTGCACAAATTTGTGGACTAAACTTGATCAAGTTATGAAAGTTTTTGATAAGTTGATGATTTGTAATGATAATACTAGAAAGCATAGGTTCATTTATGATGAACTGTTCATTGTGGTATTCAAAATCTACTTGGTTTAAAATTGTGGAGATGAAATGTGGTGTGAAGCAACAATCTTTCAAATGAAGAATAAAGAAATATTTAGAGAATTGATTTTGGACTTAAAGCATTATTTCTATGCAATCAAGGATAGTGTGGTAATACAACATATACAAGAATCAGAAGACATTGCATCTATTACATTTGATGTTGTTACATTTGATGAAGTTAAAAAAGATGATAAAAGCTTTTATGAAAGATTGACTAGTGAAATATAAGATGTATTTCTTGAAGATTTTAGATTGGTAGAATATCTATTGGAAAGGTGTTAAGACTTATATCATATTAAAGGTAGAGAGTTAGATGCTTTAGATATTTCAAATAACATCAAAGATTACAAATTAGTAATGAGATAAGTAAAGATGGATTTGGAGTTATTTATAAATCCAAGTAATTTAGCATCTTGAGTACCACAAAAAAATGGAAGTTGTTTTACAAAACATGTCTCCAATGAAAAGAACAACTTAGGTGATTTGAGCCATCTAAACCTTGTTAAATATTTTTATACAACAAAAGAAGAGAAAGATAAGTTTGTTGAGACTTGTCTGCTAATGATTATGATCTTATAGAAGTATTGATGGAAAAAAAATAATATTAAAAACAATCAAAGAAGGAAATAGGCCAAATTTGCCTTAAAATTGTAATGAATTGATTGAATTAGTTGAAGAGTGTTGGCATTTGAATCCTTTACAATGTTCAAAATTTGGAGATATTTGTAAAAAACTTGCACAATTGAAGACAAAGTTTTTAGTTGGACTTTATAAAGCTAAGCATTCTATTATTTTTATATCGAAGAACAAGGCTCACAAAATGAATATATATATATATATATATATATATATATATATCATAATATTAAAGAAATAAAGTTTATATTTATTATTTTTTTATTTCTTTGATTGTTTGTTTTAGGGATACAATTGATTTGAGTATTTTAATGACATATAAAAATTAAACATGAATATATCTAAAAGAATTACATTATAATATATGCATTATATAAATGTTTTGGTTTTGTAATTGTAGTTGTTTATGTAGGTACATTTTGAAGAAGAGATATTAATATATAGAAAAGAATACTTACAAGAAATATTAGAGGTGTGCAAAAAAGGTGAAAAAGCATTATGTCTTATTGGCATGGATGGAATATAGTACTAACTAGGTCTACATTTAATGCCATAAAAATACATATGATACTTCATGCTCTGTTGAAATCATTCAAAATAGTGATCAAAGCTTGAAAATCTCTTTTAACATTTTAGAATAATTTAAGGTTGAAGAAAACCCAAAGACTTTTAATGATGCACAAATGTTGCTAAAATCATTCTTGAACAAAAATAGAGCTATTATGGACTTAGACAATGTGAAAGATCAAAATCAAAATAAAGAAGTTGTGCTTATGGATGTTTTATGTAAAAGCAAAGAGAGCATGTTAATTATAACTATACCAAATTAGAATTTTAAAAAGCATTTTTTTATAGAGTTTTATAAAATAGATCTAAGAGGACTTCAAGAAGGTATAAGTTTGGAGTTATTTTTGACACATTCTCATAGAAACCAAGTTGGATTATCTATGGAACTTGAGAATATAAGTAAAAAGATTGTAAAAGCTTGCAATGGCTTATTATTAAGTCTAAAAGTTATGAGATCATTCTTGAGAAGACAAAAGAAGCTAAGATGTTGGAAGCAAGCTTTAAAGATTAAAAATAATAAGAGAGTTGGATGGAAATGGAAAAAAATAGTGACCATAAGATTTGGATAATTTTAAAAATAAGCTTTGATATCTTAATGTCAAGGACAAGAACTCGATGAAAAACAATTCAGACAAGTGAGCCTTCACTCAAAGAGAGGTAAATAAACAAATACATATATTGAAAGAGAAACTGGAATGGCTATTGCCAAAGGACAAGAAAACTAGAGACCCTTGAAACTAGACTAGAAGCAAGAAAGGAGTTGACAAGAGTGAAGAGAGCTTCACTCTTGCCTCTATATATACTATCTAACTAGAAGCCACGTGGTGATATTCTATAAGACCTCTAATATGTGTTGACTTTCTAGACCACATGTCTTTGCTTACAAGGCAAGTTTTCTATGAGTGGACTACGTAGTTAGCTTGTCCTTCAAGCTACCAACATGTGTTGCACATGGCTAACTTGTTGACCAAGTTTCTAACCTAAAAGTCAACTATAGACTCCTATAAGGTCAAAGCAGCATCTATGAAGCTTCTAGGAAGCTTCTCTAGAAGATATTGCACAATTAACCTACTTTTATCTACTTTTACATACTTTTATTGACTCTTGTAGGTAATTATATGTATATCCGTGATATTACCCCCCCTTCTAGGAACGAGTTCCACGAGGAGCGGTGATTATATGTTGAGAAAGTCTAATATGCGGCGAATTGTATTTGCTACATACTCTGATCTCTGTTCTCTTCGAAGGTAGTTGATGGGTCCAATTAGCCATCGATAGTGTCCCATTCCAGGGCGAGAAGACCACCATGTTATTTGATCATTATTGAGGCCTTCATAACTTCCTTCAAATAATACATTTGAAACACCATTAGAAGTCATTCCTATCTCCAGTAATATCACCAAACATCGAGAATCTCTTCCAAGGTCGTGATACCAAACACGTTGTATCTCACCATCTATTCGAGGAAGAACATATCATTCTTGAGGGTCTTCATCTCGGTTGCGTCGTCTTGAAGGTTGTGACAATCGCAATGTCTCATCCGGTAAGTCAACAAACGAAGGTTCTTGAGTTGAATCCACTGGTTGTTGGCTCTCCATCTAATTAGCATCACAAATGCAAAGAAGTTACAAACAAGGATAGGAAATTGAATGTTATCTTGCCTCAATCTTGTCTCTTTTATAAGAGAGATTTTCATCTTGACTTTGATGGATGTTGTTGATGAAAAACTTTGACTTTAGCTGATGCATTTGCTATATTCCTGGATGGCTCCCATGTGCGTTCACTAATATCATATCCGCGCCAATGAACAAGATATTCTAGCTTATTTCGGCGCCGCCTCGAGTCTAATATCTCTTCCACCTCAAATTCTTCATTATTATCTACTTCTATAGGAGGCGGTGGCATTTGTCTTCTTCCTTGTATATCCACTATCTTATATGGTTCAAGAAGAGACACGTGGAATATAGGATGGATCTTCATTGACTCCGGTAGATGTAATCGATATGCAACTGGGTTGATCTGTTCAGAAATAGAAAAGGGGCCAAGCCTACGATAGTCCAACTTGTCACAAGGTCGAATAGTCTTGATATTGCGACGAAGTAGCCATACCTTATCACCCACGTTGAGTTGTGGTTGCTCCTTACGATATAGATTTGCGTTTATCTTTTGTCGTTCTTGAGCTTCCTTCAATTGCGTCTTCATTATTGCATGTAACTCTGACAACCGATTTGCTATATCTTCTACTGCAGGATTATCAACTTTTGAAAAATCAAAAGTATCAAGTCGTGGATGATAGCCATAATTGGCAAAGAAAGGTGTTTTTTGCGTGGAAGAATGTACCGTATTATTATAAGCAAACTCTACCAATGGCAGAAGGGTTTGTCCAATCATCTTGTTGGTAGTTGATAGTACACCTTAAATATTGCTCCAAGACTTGGTTTAGGCGCTTTGTTTGTCCATCAGTTTGAAGATGGAAAGCCGAAGATAGCTTTATGTCCACTTTTAAAATCTTGAAAAGGGTCCTCCAAAATCTTGACACAAATTGAGTTCCCCTATCCGATATGATATCTTTAGGTAATCCATGATAGCGATAGATATTATCAATGAAAAGCTTAGCTGTTTCTTCACCTATGATAGATTTTGTACATGGCACAAAATGTGCCATCTTGGTGAAACGATCTACTATCACAAATATAGAATCATAAGATCTTGAGCTTGGAAGATCTGTGATGAAATCCATAGAAACAGAAGACCATAGTTGTTCTGGTATAGGTAATGGCTGAAGAAGTCGGTAAGGTCGATGACGGGGAGTTTTTGATCTTGAACAAATATTACATGATTGTACAAAGTCTTTGACTGACTTCCACATTTGAGGCCACCAAAAATCTCTTGATATGAGTTCCAAAGTCTTATTATATCCAAAGTGTCCTGCTGTTGGAAAATCATGACGTGCTTGAAGAACACGTAAATGTGCTTCTCCTTTGGACTGGATTTGCTTGAGAAAAGTTGAATCAACAGTCAATGTTGATTTCATTGCTCGGAGATGAAATTGCTCCGGTTTCAAGAGGATCGTTCTTTGTTGCTCAAAAGTTGCATCTCCTTCTTTTGGTGCAAAATAAGAATGTCTAGACAAGGCATCGGACAAACCTTGTTGTTTTCCTGGCCGATAAGTGATAATGAACTCGAATCTTGACAAAGACATACTCCAACGAGCTTGACGACAATTCAACACGCGTGCCGACATGAAATACTCGAGGTTCTTGTGATCTGTATACACAGTGACTGGACTAGAAGCGCCTTCTAGATAATGACGCCATTCTTGAAAGGAATCCACGATTGCAAGCACTTCTTTATCGTAGATCTCATAATTGATCTAGGCTGCTGAGAATTTTCTTGAATGAAAAGCTATCGGATGAAGTTTGTCATCTGTTCCCTTTTGTGACAAAACTGCACCCAAGGCAAAATCCGATGCGTCTGTTTCGATAAAAAATGCCTTGGAAAAGTCAACACGATATAAGACTGGTGCAGAGACAAACGATGTCTTCAAGGCTTCAAATGCTGCTTCCGCTTCTTGATTCCATTGGAATTTGTCTATATTGGTCAAGCGTGTAAGTGGAGCTGCAACTCGTAAAAAGTCTTTGATGAAGATCTGATAGTAATTGGCAAATCCCAAGAAACATTGGACATCTCTTACTGTCCTTGGAATCTTCCAATCCATGATTGTCTCGACTTTCTTAGAATCCATCATGAGACCATCATTTGAAATGATGTATCCTAAAAAGTCAACTTGAGTAGTGTGAAATACATACTTTTCCATCTTGGCGTACAATCCTGCATCTCTAAGTTTTTGTAATACTTGACGAACATGTATTTCATGTTCTTCGACGTTCTTAGAATAGATTAAGATATCGTCTAGGTAGCAGATGACAAAATTGTCTAAGAATTCACGAAATACATCATTCATGAGATGTTGAAAAGCAGCTAGTGCATTCGTGAGTCCAAAAGGCATGACATTATATTCAAAATGTCTATACCTGGTTCGAAACGCAGTCTTCCATTCATCTCCTTCCTTGATTCGTACTAGATTATATGCTCCTCTTAGATCTATTTTTGTATAAATCTTAGCTTGATTCAACTGGTCAAGGAGTCCTGATATCAAAGGTAATGGATACCTGTTCTTGATTGTGATCTTGTTGAGTACTCGATAGTCAACACACATTTGCAAAGATCCATCTTTTTTCTTTACGAATAGAATTGGAGCTCCTGCTGGAGATTTTGAATGGCGTATGAAATTCTTCGCTAAATTCTCGTCAATATATGTCTTGAGTTCAGCCATCTCATCTTGCGATAAACTATAAATTGGTCCAAATGGTGGCTGAGTTCCTTCCTTGAGGTCGATTGAACAATCATATGGGCGATGCTCAAGAAGAATATCTGCATTCTTTTTCTCAAAAACGTCTTGATACTCCTGATATTGACTTGAAATGCCACTTGAAGTCTTTATGTTTTCAGAAATAGGTGCAGCATAAATAGCAAAAGTTGATCCTTCTTTTGCTGCATGTATAAATGCTTTTGCACCTATAAGTGCGGGTTTTACTATACTAGACTTATAATTTTTTACTTGGTTGGTAGAACTATTAATAACGCTCTGGGAAAAGTCAAGTTTACGCAAATTCCAATCTATTCGAGGGTTATATTTTTCTAGCCAGGATAAACCTAAAATAATTGGATTAGACGGGGATTTAATTATGTTAAAAGCTATGTAGCTATCATGACCGCCTATTGTTACTTTTATAGGATGAGTTTCATGAGTGACATCTCCAGAAGACAAGGGACGACCATCTATGACTTCTACATGTACTGGTTTAGGTTTCTGTACAAAAAGTATTTTACGACTTTTAACAAATTTTTCATCTAAAAAACATGCTGAGGCTTCCGAATCTAATAAAGCAGAGGCTTTGTAATTCTTAGGTCCTAAATATAAGTCTATTATAAAACAAGGAGAGGGTTCTAAGGAGAGGATAGGACCTTCATGAGGAATTGTACAAGGTTCCAACTGCATGGTCCCTATTGTAGCTGGATGAATCCATTTTTCGACATGTTGTCTTCTTTGACCGTCGTACCCCTCATTTTATAGTTGCGTCGTTTCTTTGGACAATGTTGAGCAGTGTGCTTAGGTTCTCCGTAATATAAACATAATCCTTCTTGACGACGACGAATCTTTTCTTGCTCAGTTAGGAGTTTAAAACGTACCGCGTCAATTTGCATGTCTTCTACTTCCGAATGTACGTTTGGCAAAGATGTTGATGTTGCCATTGAGTAATAACGTTGAGGTTCCCGTGAATGATTTTCGGATCAAAATTCAAAAAGTCGATTATCACATTTTACTGCAAAATCGATTGCTTGATTCAAAGTTTGAGGATCAAGTAAGTTGAGCATCAATTTCTTTACTTCGTATTGCAATCCATAAAGAAATTGACTGATGAGTGCAGCATCATCCCACTTGATGTCAATTGCAAGTTGTCGAAATTGTGAAGCATACACTGTTACTGAGCGATTTTATTGTCGCAGAATTTGGATCTTATTTGTTGCAACACGAGTTACATCGTGTTCACCATACATAGATCGAAACTCCGCCAAAAAAGCTTCCAAATTGTCCAATATTGGATTTTGTTGTTCAAAAAAAGACGAAAACCACGATAATGCAGAACCAGAAAGTAGAGTGCCAATAAACCTGACTTGTGATCCTGGAGTTGGATATCTTTGCGGTTGAAGTTCAATTATCAATTGTACTTGATTGATGAATCCTCGAAACTTTGATCTCGTACCATCAAATTTCTCGGGTAAGGCAATTCTTGGTTCTCTAGTGCTTACATGGTGTTGTACAATTGGAGAAGGAACGTGATTTGTTGCAGATATTGAAGCAGCTCCGATCATCTCTATATCCCCACTTTCTACTATTCTTGTTCTTTCCTGTGTTGGTGAATTTAGTTGATGCATCGCAAGCATTAACTCCCTCATTTGCTCTTGCATTTGTGCCATTGCACTCTTCATTTCAACAAGCTCTGCCATAATGATACTAAGAAGAAAAATTTGTTTGATACTGCTCAAGACAAAAGAAAAGAAAGACTTCATAACAAAGAAGATACTAAGAACAATATCAGTTTAAAAGTGGGTAATCTGCAAACTTCTAATATGCTTATGTCTTGTCAAGAGAAAGGGGTAATCCACTCTTACTCAAGAAAAACAAAGCTCTGATATTATAAGTGTACTCTTGTCAATCTGTCAAGGACAAAGACTCGATGAGGGAAAATATACACAAAAAGGCTATCTCGATATAATAAGTCAAAATATAAACAAGTATGTATATTAAAAGGAAACTGGAATGGCTATTGCCAAAGGACAAGAAAACTAGAGACCCTTGAAACTAGACTAGAAGCAAGAAAGGAATTGACAAGAGTGAAGAGAGCTTCACTCTTGCCTCTATATATACTATCTAACTAGAAGCCACGTGGCGATATTCTATAAGACCTCTAATATGTGTTGACTTTCTAGACCACATGTCTTTGCTTGCAAGGCAAGTTTTCTATGAGTGGACTACGTAGTTAGCTTGTCCTTCAAGCTACCAACATGTGTTGCACATGGCTAACTTGTTGACCAAGTTTCTAACCTAAAAGTCAACTATAGACTCCTATAAGGTCAAAGCAGCATCTATGAAGCTTCTAGGAAGCTTCTCTAGAAGATATTGCACAATTAACCTACTTTTATCTACTTTTACATACTTTTATTGACTCTTGTAGGTAATTATATGTATATCCGTGACACTTAAATCCTCAAGAAAAAAGAATGTTTTTGTAAATATGTTATTTTTTTTTTCTAGTGATGTGTTTCCACATGGCATATTGAAAGAAAGATCATTGCAAATATAAACAAAAAATGATAGATTAGATTTGAAGCAAGATGTAAAATATATATTAGAGTCATTAATTTTTTATTCACTAGTGATTATTGATAGAGATGGAATTATCAAAGTACATGATGAATTAAGAAACATAAATCAAAGGATAGATGAAAAAGATACTATATACAAAGGTACAAGATTATAGAATATGAATAGAGTGTCAACTCACAAATTTACAATAAAGATAAATGACTTGATATTTTTGTAAATAAAATATAAATAAATAAATATGTTATTTTTTTTACATGTAGTGATTATACATACAATGTTAAATGATAGTAGCAATAGATGGTATGTTAATATTTATATATAATACTTAATTGTAGTAGTATTAGATAGTATGTTAATATTTATATAATTATAAATTATTTGAAATTAATATTGATATTTCATTGCATCAAATAAATAAAAAAATATATTAGATCTAAATTATTATTTATTTTTATTGTATTTTTTGATAATTAGAAGGTTTATGTTATAACAATAAAAAGAATATTATATCAAGTAATATTAAAAATATGTATTTTTTTCTTTTTGATTGATGATTTATATATTAAAAGAAAATATATCAAATGGTATTCAAACTTGTCATGACTACCAAATCACTTAGACAACCTTATATCTTTAAAAATGTTAGATTTAAGTTGGTACTCAAACTTGATATCATTGCTAAAAGAGTTTGGTAATGTTGCATCTTTGACAAAGTTAAATATAAGAAGATATTCAAACTTAATATCATTACCAAATGAATTAGGCAACTTTACATCTTTCATTGAGTTAGATATAAATAGATGCTCAAAGTTGATATCATTGCTAAAAGAATTAAAAAACTTTATATCAAAACAAAATTCTACATAAGAAACAAAGAAAAAAAAATCATGTCATATATTTTAGGAACTAATTTAGTGCCGAATAAAGAAGTAGAAATTTATCTTTGACATGATTAAATTTAGGTCAATATTTGAAATTGACATTATTTTCAAAAGCGATAGATAACCTTACATCTTTGATATTGTTAAATATAAGTGGATGTTCAATGTTGACATCATTGCAATAATAAATTGGCAACTTTATATCTTAAGTAGGTGCTCAAACTTAACATCATTATAAAAAGAGTTGAAAAATCTTATATCTTTGACATGATCAAATATAAGTAGATGTTCAAAGTTGATATCATTGCCAAAAGAGTTAAACAACCTTATATCTTTAACATAATTAGATATAAGTGGATGCTTAAATTTGACATCATTTTGAAAAGAGTTAAAAAACCTTATATCTTTGAAAAAGTTAGATATAAATAGATACTCAAATTTAAAATCATTACAAAAGAAGTTGGAAAACCTTACATCTTTGACTAAATTAGATATTAGCTTGTACTTAAATTTGATATCATTGTCAAATAAGTTGAAAACCTTGTATCTTTGATGGATTAAAAAATAATTGAATGTTCAAATTTGACATTATTGCTAAATAAGTTGTGCAACCTTATATCTTTGACAATATTAAATATAAGTGAATGCTCAAACTTCTCATTACTACCAAAAGAATTTAGCAATCTTATATCTTTGATAATACTGGATTTAAGTTAATCTTAAAACTTAAAATAATTATCAAATAAGTTAGACAACCATATATCTTTGAAGTAGTTAGATATGAAAAGATAATCAAATTTAACATCATTGCCAATAAAATTGGACAACCATATATCTTTGAAGTAATTAGATATAAAAAGATATTCAAATTTAATATCATTGCCAATAGAATTGGACAACCTTATATCTTTGATAAGAAAAAATATAAGTTGGTACTAAAAGTAGATATCATTGCCAAATGAATATCAAAAATATACATATTTACTCCAATAATTATATAAATTATTAGATAGAAGTAAATAAAAATAGATTAATTTCATAATATCTTTTTAAAAAGCTTTTTAGAAGCTTTATAGATATAACTTTGACTTTATACATATTTTTAGGTTAGAAACTTGGTCAACAAGTTAGCTATGTTTTAAATGTGTTGATAGCTTATGGAATAAGCTATTTATATGGAACACATATAAAAAACTTATCTTGCAAATTAAGACGTGTATTTTACAATTTAGATAGATATTAGAGAACCTATAGAATGTCACTATGTAGCTCCTAGTTAGGTAGAATATATGGAAGCAATAGTGAAGCCTCCTTCATCCTTTTTAATTCTTTTTTTTTTTTACTTCTAGTCTAGTTTCAACAGTCTAATTTTTTAACCATTGGCAATAGCCATTCTAATTTCTTATTAAATATATTTTCTTTCTTATTTCTAATTTTTCATCTCTTTTTGATTTATTTTTCATTTTTTTATGTATCTTCTTTGAATTCTTTTTGTTGACAACAAATTAGACAATCTTACAACTTTGACTTGGTTAGATATAGGTAGATGCTCAAACTTAATATTATGGCTAAATAAATTGTATAATCTTATGTCTTTAATAAGATTAAATATAAGAAGATGCTCAAATTTTTCATCATTATCAAATAAATTGAACATTATTACATTATTTATAATGTTAGATATAATTTGGTACTTAAACTTAATATTGTTGCCAAAGGAATTGGACAACCTTACATCTTTGACATTATTAAATATAAGTTATTATTTAATCTTGACATTATTTCTAAATGAATTAAGTAACTCTATATTTTTTCTAAAATTTTATTAAAGATTTAATATTGCTCAAACTTGAGATTATTATTAGAAGAATTAGATAATTTTATATCTATACTAAAATTAGATATAAGTGATTATAAAAACTTGATATTATTGCTACTAAATTTTAGTAATGATACATCTTTGATAAAGTTATATATAAGGATATGCTCAAATTTGATAGTATTGCCTTAAGAGTTTGATAATCTTACATCTTTATTAGAATTAGGTATGAGTGAATATCCATTTTTGTTATCATTACAAGAGGAATTAAGCAATCTTATATATTTGATAAAGTTAGATATAAATAAATTCTTATACATGATATTATTATAAAAAAAATTAAATAATAATATATCTTTAATAAAATTATATATATTTAGATGCTCAAACTTGATAATATTTCCAAAGGAATTAAAAGCCTTATATCTTTGACATAATTACATATAAGTAGATGCTCAAACTTAATATCATTGCTAAAGGAATTAAACAATCTAATATCTTTGATAGAATTAGATATAAGTAGATGCCCAAAGTTATATTATTATTAAGAAAATTATGCATCTTTATATCTTTGAAAAAGTTAGATATAATTAAATGCTTAAACTTAACATAATTGCTAAAGGATTTGAGCAATCTTATATCTTTGATAATCTTACATCTATAATAAGGTTATTAATAAGTAGATGTACAAGCCTCATATTATTTTCAAATAAATTAGATAATCCTACATCTTTGACATCATTGCTAAAGGAATTAGGCAATCTTACATCTTTGATATGATTATGTATTAAATTTATATTCTCTTTTCTATTATATATTAATAAATATTAGGCATTTAAATATTATAATTATAAAATCTTAATAGACATAGATTAATAAAAAATTATCTAAATTTATTAGATATCTTGATATTTTAGGCTTTAAATTATTAATATAAAAATATATATATATATATAAATAAATAAAAATAAATTTTATCATGTTTAACAAATAAAAAAATATAAATTATTAATAAACATAAGGAAATACTAAATTTACTTCGGCTTTTATTAGATCGACCTATATATCAAAACCATCATTACACCTCCTCATCTTCTTGTCCCTCTTCTCTCATCTTTGTTTCCTAATTTCTAGCCTCTATCCTCAATCTTCCTATTATCAACACATGTTGTATGTCCCAACCTCTCCATACTCATTCTAAGCCCATATCCTCTATTCTCCATCCCAACTTCCTTGTCATCATTCCCAACCCATATCTTCCATCCTCTATCTCAATTCCTCCCTTCTTCAATGTCTCAAGGCTTATTATTCTCTCAATTGATATTATTCTATTATGTAAAATACAAACTTGAATTTTTGAAGTCCCATCATCTAGTACAAATTTATTATAGCAACAAATATTGTTAAGGTATGTCTTACAACCAATGGAATATACTACATTGTAGATCTTAGATTTTCAAAGAAAAATATTTACAATCCAAGCTGGAATTAGACTCTTTAGAAATCACTCTCATATTGCAACTTTTTGCAAGACAATGAGAAAGACATGTACAAAGAATTGAACCTAACAAGTACTATCAATTGTGTAGTAAGCATATATAAAAATGAGATATTTCCAACAATAATATGAGTGTTACAAAAAGCTAATTAGGATTTGAAAACATTAATAGTAAAGACAACTAATATATATATATATATATATATATATATATACATAATTTGATTTTATAGATACCTCTCCAATTCAAGTACTTATTTTTTCTTTGAAATAGCTTTACAACCTTGGATCTCTAAATGAAAAAGGCTTCTTAATTAAGTTAGCAAAAAAAATAGAATATTTTCTATTAGATCTACTTCTTTCTAAGATGCTTCTAATTAATAAAAACTTAAGTTGTACTAATAAAATCTTAACTATTATTTCTATGTTAGAGGCTCAAAATATCTTTTATCAACTATAAGAAAAATAAATATAGGTTGATTAAAATAAGGCAAAGTATTTTCAAATAGAGGGCAATCATTTCATTCTCTTGTCAGCATATAAAGCTTTGAAAGCAAAAACTTTTTAGGTCTTTAATATTTTGAGAATTTTGTGCAATTTAGGTTAATAAAGAGGGATTCAGATGTACAAAACTAGCTTCTTACAATTATAAATAGATACAAGTTGGATATAGTGAACACAAATAATAACTTTACAAGGATAAGAAAGACAATAACATCATGTTTTTTCTTGTATGCAATACGAAAGGACCTCCAAGAGAGTTATCAAATTCTAGTGGAGAGTCAACCAATCTATATTCATCCAAGTAGTAATTTATTTTTGAAGTAGTTAGATTGAATTATCTATTATGAGTTGATTATAACTACAAAAGAATATATGCAAAAACTATTTCTAATGGACTCTAAGTAGTTGATTCAATTGATTCCTTATTTCTTTTAAGTTATTACTTCTATAAAGATGAACAAGAAGAATTGACATGAATTAATCAAATTCATGGCAACTTAGTAAAAGATGGATCTAAGTTTATAACCTTAGAAGTAAATTTCAAGAAAGTTGAGTTCATTTCTACATTGATGGAATTGATGTTATTATTCTTAAGAAGGACCAAGAAATGATTGGCATGAAACAAACCTTCTACCAACAAGTATTGTTTCTTCAATGTTCTGATTTTGCTCCTTCAAGACTTGATTATTATAACCTCATAACAATGTTGAAGGTTGAGACAAGAGACAGAAAATGGAAAATAGGAGATGGGGAAGTTGGAACAAGGGAGGAGGGATAAAAGCTGACAATAAGGGAAACAAGGAGAACAAGGATAAAGGGTATAATGAATGGTTTTGATAAGTAGATTGATTTAGTAAAAGTCAGATTAATTTAATATTTCTTTAAATATATCTTCAATTTTTTAAATTAAATTGAAGCAAGTTATTTAGAATATCATGTTATATTTTTAATAAAAAATAAATTTAAAATATTTATTTGTGCTATATTTATAATAATTATTACTATTAAATTTGTAATTAAACTCATTATTATAAAAAAAATATCTCAATATTTTTTATTTTATATAATATATAAAGACTTGTCTTTTATTATTATATAAGTACAAAAATCTGAAGTGACTTAAAAATGATATATTTTGATACTTAAATGCAATAATAAAATATATAAATCTATTAAATAAAAAAACTATTTTTAAATTGGACCAATTATAAAGCTTTAAAAAATATTTTATTTTATTTTATTTTATTTTATTAATATTTTATATAAAATTTAATTAATAAAAAATATAGCATGTTATTCTTTAACTATTGTAATCAAATCTGAATTCAATAATAATTGAAAATAATTGATGTTCTTGAATAATGGTGACACTTACATAAAACAAGTTTACAACAAGTACATAAAATTATGGAAGTTTCAAATATTTAATAAATTTAAAGATTATGGATTGATAATAAACCACATAGATTGTATTATTTTTATTGTTTAGAATTTTAATTTTGTGAAATGTTAGAAACTTCAAGTAAAATTTAAATAAATTTTGAATAAAATAAACTTAAACAGCCAAAGTGTAATTGCATATGTCTACTCTTTATGAGGTAATCTGGGATTTATACTAAAATATGCCAAACTTAAAAAATAAAATATATTTTTATATATGTATGAGATTGATTTATTTTCTTGATATTTGAAATCAGATTAAAAAATATGTTTATAATATAATTAAGAATTAAAAATAAACTTCTTAAAGAAACTCTTTATATTAATGTATTGATTATGTAGAATTACGTCAATTTTTATTGTATATAAAAATTTAAATTGTATAAATTCTAAAAATATTAATTAAATATTATATATCATGAAAAATTATTTTAAAAGTTACATAGATATATTGTCATAATTAAGGTTTAAAGATTAGGCATTTAAAAAAAATCAATAAAAAATATTATACCTTATTGAATAAATTATTTATCTTATCAAATTGTGTTTGCATCAACAAAAATTAAGACATCAATATACATAGGTAAATATAGATTTACAATACATCATTCAAGCATTATATGGTTTTAAATATTAAGAACATAAAAATACTAATTTACAATGTAATGAATGCTAAGAATTGACTTTATTAGACATATATTAAAATTTGATTTTAATGAATGAATGAATATATAAAACTTAAAATTTTTAGATTTTAAGTAATTATTTATTATTAAATTCAACACAATGAATAAAGAAATCATATCAAATAAGCATAACATGATTTAGAATCAAAACATTCTAAAAAAAATTAAAAATAAAATAAAATTTTATAATATCTACAAAATTTATTAATATATATATATATATATATATATATATATAAGGAATTATTAAAGCCACACTTCAACTTTATTAAAGCCATACCTTCCAAACTTTGTGACTATTCATTTAGTTCTATTTCATTATATTTCTATGCTCCATTATCAACCTCTATGAGGCAGCCCATCCATAGTGTCCAACTATTTCATCTGCTTGAGATACTGCCTAAGACTATAGCATGCAATCCTACCTAAACTACCCAAAAGTGTAGAAGGATTGTTGAGTTGTTGCATATTTTTTTTAACATTTATTAGATATTTTATTTCAAAGCTAGAAGGAAAATTCTAAAGTTACAGCATAAATGCCCTAACAAGCAGTCCTATAGGTATACATATCAGGAACAAGATGATGAAGGAAAGATGGACATGTTTCTTTCTAAAAATCTCATAGCAATTGCAATGGATGCCTTAAAAAATAACATCACAACTCTCATCCTACTTGTGCTTCTTACCTTAGAGTAGATTGTATTCTACAATTTATTCATGGCATGTGAGGTATTCAATTTGAAAGTGAAGCTTTATGTTTGCAATTTCAAACTTTTATTCAATCATTTTGGTATACATAAAGATGGATGTGTTGTCTTCAATAAAATGGAAAAGAATCTAAATCTAATACTAGAGCATAGTAAGCCCTCTCATATGACACTTCATCGATTTGGTAACGCATTGTCCTTGTGTATTTGATACTTGCTTGTTTACATGGAATCCAAGAGGTACAAGCAAAAAATATATATATACAGTGTAGCAAATTTAAGTGTAATAGCTCAATATGGCAAGCATTGCATAACATAAAGTCTTTCAAGCACTCACTTATGTTGATTGCATTGATAAGTATCTGGTGCATATCAAAGATGCAGACAAGATTATTAATAAATCTTGACAATTAAAGCTCTTAGATTTTTTTTTGCACTATTTGCAAATGGTTGATTGGTGAATGAAATAGAAGTGTATATATTATTACAAAGTCCTTAATATAAGATCAATTGATAATTATTTTTGCTCAACTTCTTCTAAAGTTTTTTCTTATTATCTTTTAAAAGCTCTTATATTATTTCACTTCATGGTTTCCAGCAACATGAAGAAGAAGACACAAATTGCGTATATGATGTACTATAGAATTCATTACCTAAGAAGTCATATTATGAAAAGGCAATCCATTTTAGTATTTTAGCATTCAATATGAGGCAGTCCTATTTTGATGCCTCTAAACCTCTTGAAGTATCAATGCTCTTCTTTGTTTTTCATAATTATATGTATCTCACCATCAAGTTTGGATCTAATTCAGATCATTTTTTCTCATGATGTCCATGCTATATTTTGAAACTCATTTTGAAATTATTCTTGATGATTGTCTACATCAAAGCTATAAAAGTTTTTGTCATATTCGCAATTTGGAAATAAATACATGCAATCCTTTTGCTTTCAAAAGATGAATATTTCTCTTTTAGACTAAATGGAATCTCAAAATTTAATAAATTATCACAAAAAATAGTTTTTTTTTATTTTTTTTTATCAATAATACATTAATAAGTTGAAGTTATGTAAAAAATAACAATTATCTTGGATTCATGAAGAATTCAGACTAGCTTATTTAGATAGCAATGAGACCGTAATTTTAAGTTGCTCCCCACAAAACCAAGTCCCCTCCTTCACGTCTTATGAATTAATACCTCACATATACCTCCATCCCTTAGAATGTTGTACTCCAACTTCAAAATTCTCCTTCTAGCTTTGAAGTATAGCAACTAAGAAACTTCAAGAAAATGGGGAGCAACTTGACAAGCCCTCTACACTTTTGGGCAATTTGGATGGGTGTATTTGTTGCAATCTTGGATTGCATTTTGAATAGATGAAATAGCTAAATACTAAAGACACTCTATTTCATGGAGGATGATGATGGAATATGGAAGTACAATAAGATAGGACTAAATGAATTATTACAAGTTTTGGGAGGTGTGGCTTTAACAAAGTTAGAATGTGGCTTTAACAACTTCTTCAATATATAGATAGATAGATAGATAGATAGATAGATAGATAGATAGATAAAATGGTAGAGATTATTGATTTAACTTCCAATTCATAAAAAATATAGTTTTAATAGAAAATACATTATATTAAATACAAAAAAAACAACTAAAAATATTTATATTTCATTCTTTATATATATATATATATATATGAGAAATGAAATATATATAAAGAGTTAAATAGTCATATCATATTTAAGATTAAAACATGCTCAAATATCTCATTGTATGACACAAATTATTTATTGATTTTTTTAAATTTATTATTTATACCAAAATATAATTTTGCAAAGTATTTTAAAATATTAAACTTCAAGAATATAATTTCTATAATACATGTTATAAAACATATATAATATGTACCTAAATTTTAGTCATTTAATTAAATTAAGAAATATATAAAATATATTGTAAAATTTTATGTATTCCAAATATATTATTAATTAATTAATTAATTAAAAAAATAAAAACAAATAAAAATAACAACAACTATATTAGAACTTAATGAGATAATAAAATGATTCTACCAAAATACAACTAAGCTCACTTATCACACGATAAACAAGTTTCAAGAGAGAAGTAGATCAACCTTTTACAAATATCTATACTATTTTCAATGTTAAAGTTTTGTATTCTAAGATTTTACTGCCTTGTTGTAGAAATCGAAACAAACATAAATAAATTATAGCTGTTATTTCAGTGAAAACTTCACTTGCACTGCATGTTTTGCACATAAGAATTCGAGAGAAAACAATCGTGGTGAGTCGTTGAATGATGGAATACTGCGTACCTTCAAGTGATGATCTCCACCGGAGGAAGATGGCCTCCGCAATCCCCACTGACATTTCGCTATCACCTGCGGTTTCACATTCGAAATTCTTACATGGAAATCAGTTTGCAAATTCAAACATGCAGTACGTTCCGTCTAAAATCCACGCTACACCCGCTAAAGTGAGGTGGTGAACCTGCACAGGATGCTGCAAAAAACCATGTGACATTTCTATCTCGATCTCGCAGAATTGCCAAGTTTTCAAGATAGATTTTGAACGTGAGGGATGTGCCAGAGCCTTGAGAGCATACCGTTACCCTCCCAAACTGTCTTGATTCCCGTGAGAATGACCTGCGTGGAGAATACGGAAAGTTCTTGATGTTTGTGAGAAGAAAGCGAAAGAGACATGCCTAGGCAAAGACTGGGATAAAAAGACGTTTCTCCGAGGAAAGTACTTCGTGGTGCTATGACGGGCTCCAGAGCAAAGTCTGCTGCCCTGTGGACATCGGTGATGTTTCCATGGTTTCGATGGCTGGCTCGATGGCAGCCTGAGTGGCAGTCACTTTGTTCTGTAAGTTCTTGAGCAGAAAGGGGCACTACTCTCAAAGCCAATTCGTGCAAAATTGAACACCATGTTCTGAATTGAAGGTGAAATTTGTTTCAATTTTTTAACTCTCCAGACAGATTCGACGGTGGCAGAGAGCTCTCTGCGGTGACGTGCACTCGCAGCATCACCGCTTTAATGCATTTCATCTGCAGATCTCTACAGTTGCCCTCGCACATCCAATATTTAATAATATTCTTGAAGCGTTTACAACCCGAGCCAAACTCACGACCAGATATTTGCGCAAGCGGCATGAAATTTCCCCTACGACGGACACACACCATGACGCTCCTCCTTGGAAGTCATCCTCCTCGGTCGCCACAAACCAAACTCCCAACCTCATCATGAATGTATTTCGTTCGACTCTGTTGAGATCGACTGAAAGCTGCGGGTTCATCGGATCCTGGTTGCCATTGCGGCGTAGAAACGAATCACGGGCTTGTCATAAAAAATCGAGCTCGTTTGCGACTGCGCGATGGTCGCAGGCGTCGTCAGTGTCTGAAGAATTACATCGCGAAGTCCATATTTATCGAGCACATTATGAACATTAACTGTGGTGTCTGAGATCCCGATTTAGAGCTTCGATCGGATCGGAGATTCCTCACCGTCATGCCTTCCAGAATCCAGACTGTCGCAATCCAAGTGCCCGCCACCGCCTCTCGGTCTGCTGACTCAGCCCTAAGTACAGGTAAGCAGAGCTCTGGCTGCGCCAACTCCGATTTTCGGCAGTCGGGCCAAATGGTGGACCACGAAAGTCGCGGGAAACGGGTGGTGAACGCGTTCCCATCGTATATGGAACGTGATGGAGAAGGGAGTATCATCCCAGCACTTTCATTCTTTCACGTCATGCATCCATAAAAGTAACTTTTCCTCTCCAAAAGTTGATAACTGTATGTGCTTACTTTTCAAGGGTTCATTGTGTGAAAAAGTTTTGTTGTTGCAAAAAGGTTCATTCTTAAGGTTCAATGTTGGTGTTGAGTTAGTTTTTTTCTACTTAAACCCTGTTGCATGCTGTTATATTATTTTGTTTTTTATATCAAAAAGTGATCGTGATATGGTAAATGTATGATACATTTTTGTTAAGTATTTTAACTTGGAAGGGATTCATTGTTCAAGTCCCTTACTTCCACTTATAATGTATTATTCATAGTTATTTTGAAATTTTTAATAAAACATGTTTTAGTTTGGGCACTTGTGATATTTAAACTAATGCAAGGATGTTGATTTGAAAGGAGTAAGAAATTTAAAAGCTCTCACATGCTTACTGGTGTGTTTGATCTTTGTTTACATTGGATCTCTCTCTCTCTCTCTCTCTCTCTCTCTCTCTCTATATATATATATATATATAATACTCAAAATGTATTTTAGAAGAGAGCTATGGAGGATCCTTTTCTTTCATGTGATGAGTCTTATCATATTGCAAAAGGAAGGAACAAAAACAATACTTATCAGTTGTAGCATAATTTAGGTAACAATATTTTACTCGCTTCATTACAAAAATTGGCTTAAAAAGAAATGGTCACATTGGTTTTCATCCAAATTAATTTCAAGCAAAAATATAAGCATAGTCAGTTTTTTTTCAAATAATATTTTTAAATTATAAGTCATGATACAATTATGTAAATATTTCACATATAATATATTCTCATGCAATGACTCATTGTATTTTTTTTTTAAATTAATCAAATTTTATAATATAATAGTCACTCCTAGAAGAAAAATACTTTTACTTTGTTTAAGATGGTAATATAAAATTCCTTTATACACGATTTAGCACAACTGAAACGTCAAACTCGAGCTATAAAAAACAATGTATTAAATTGTGAATTGAAAAACTATCAACAACCATTTTAGTGTAATGTATTGCAGAAAATTTTCCAAATCTTGTGGTGTAAAGTCATTCACAATATCAATGATGCTCTGAGTTCGAATAATCCATATACCTTCATAACGTTGTAATTTTAAAATGATATTTTACTCAATATTATGTATATATTTCTATTTGTTACACAATAAATTTTATTAAGAAATAGTTTAAAAGTATCCGATACATACAAAACAACTGCAACAAACAGTGAAATAAAACCAGAACATTATACATTTTAATTAGAAAAAGTGAACATACTTGAACAAATAATTAACAATGTATATAAGCAAATGTATTTGTTGGATTATAGTTTTGATATGTGTGAAACAATTATTTTATAAAACATGTTATCTGAATTTAAATACATTTTTTAATCCACCTAAAGCACAAGTTTACTTAATTTGTTGTGGTAATATATATATATATATATATAGAGAGAGAGAGAGAGAGAGAGAGAATGAAGAATTATATATATTTATCACAGTAAAACATGTCGAACACAATGGACTTCAACATTGCACTATGAGTTAGGTAGTGTTAAAACAAACATTTAAAGCCAAAATTTCTAAATATGCACACAGTTGTAGAGAATCCTCATATTCCATCAGATTGTCTATGATGTGTGATCTACACAATAATGAAAGCTACCTTTTTAATCATCATCACAATGATTATTATGATTATCATAGAGGACAAGGTTTGATAATCATACTACTTTCGAATACAAAACTTTATCTCACGTTCAACAGTTCACAACATGGAATGAAACCCCATCCAATTTTTTTTGATAACGAAATGGGATATGGACACGCTTATTAGTGTTGGGATAGTATTATCTTTGGCTACGATTTTACAGCATAAGCCCATCGCAAAGTTTGGACGGGCCGGGTCTGAATGAGGATCACGTTCATGGGCGGGACGGGTGGCCCCCGCTGTGACAGTCGTTCGTTCGGGAGGCTAGGGTCGTCATTTTCTTGCGCATGGACTGTGGGCGACGGACGAAGTTGGGATGAATGGATGGATGGCGACGTTATAGACGCACTAGAAACGACGGACGGCACGAGTTCGTCAACGGAGGATGGACGAAGATAGAAACGTGCGTCCAAGTCGGGCGAGGAAGGGCCCCAGCAGGGAGTGGCAAGAGCTCTCGGGGGCGGGTTAGAGATTTCAAGGGTTATCAAGAGCAGGACGAGAAGAGAAGTGGTAAAGGGAGGAAAACAACTAGAGGGGAAGGTCTGCTAAAAATAAACTGTGGACGCACCAGGACGGATGAGCGCCAAACCCTAATTCCGGTCCCTTCAATCGTCAGCCGCGCTGGCGCCTGAAGACTTTGCAGCCTCCTCCCTCCCCTCTTCCCCTGTCTCCGTCCTCTGCTTCGGCCATTCTCTAGCCCCTGCACACCCCGGCGGCATCCCCTCTCCTTCTCCTTCCCCTTCTCTTCACTTCTCCACGGTGCGGTAAGGCGACGCTGCTGCTGCCTCTTTTGCATCGCCCGAAATTCGCACATTCCGAGTGGAGGCCTTGGGAGAGGGCAGGTAGAGACACACCAGATTAGGATCAGTCCATCGCGATTTCGGGAGGTTTTGAGAACAGATTGCGGTGTGCGCTAGTTTGAATCAGAAGGTAGGAGTGTATGAGTGCGTGGAAAATTTTCTGTAGTAAAACCCTGCGGAATCGGTGGTGAGTTTGGATGTGAATCGTCACTGAAAGGTTGATCTTATTGCGATCAGGGAGACCGAAGACTGGTGGGGAGGACTCGAAGGAGTCGTTTGTGGTCGTTCTTGGCTGCAGCTGCATCCGATTGAGCACGATGGCGATGGATACGGGGGTAGGTCAGGCCCTTGATGCCCAAGTTGCTCTGGTGCTGGCAGGCGATGGAGTGGCGCCCCTTGAAGCTCTTGTTGGCCAGCTGATGAATCCCGGGAATGAGCAGCGAGGCCAGGCTGAGCAGCTGTTCAATCACTTGAAACAGCATCATGCAGATGCACTTGTTATGAAGATGATCCATGCCCTCCAGGTTAGACAACCCGTTTTTTCCGCACTTCGATTTATCAACAGTCACGATTCCGTGGCGGGATCATACACAGTTCTAATTGTAACATGTTGATGACCACTTTGTAACATGTTTTTGGACACGCCAGTTTGTGCTAGGTGAAGATGTAACCATGTAGCCGTCGTTTGAATACATGTAAGTGATGTACAAGCTTGGGTAATGTTCCTGTATTCTGGTTTCTAACACTTTCACGAATAATGTATACTCGCGCCATAGCACACACCTGATCCTTTTTCTGGTTTTAAGAGCAGTTACGTTTGAGAATTTAAGTTCGATTTCTGCAATTTAAGCAATCTCACTAAATACATTTACACCAGCTGCACTGTTCTGATTAACTCCTTGGGTTTGGTTTAGTAGCCATGTCGGCTTTGCGAGTTCTTTGAGATTCAAAAGGATTTAGTTACAAACTAGATGGGTGGAATTATGTTTAGACCCATGAACTCAGACTGATGAGACTGCGGGTCTGCTCCCTTGCCATCAATCCTGTTTACTCTATTGGCATATGTCAGGGCTAATCATATTTCACTGTAAATAACTGTATCTCTCTAATTGAATTCATGGGCAGATTACCAAACCCTGTAGAAAGATTTTGTATGACTTAAGTCAACGTATCGCCTGTCACTGTATTGATACTTTTTATTCTCGTAGTCTTCTAACTAACCTACACAGTCGTTAAATTGCTCACCAATGGCTGGCTGTGTATTCAATCCCAGTCCATTATGTTGACGCGAGTTCTACTTTTCATTAACAGGTTTCCCAACAATTGGAAGTCCGTGCGATGGTGGCGATTCTTTTGAGGAAACTTATTACTAAGGACGATGTGTCTCTGTGGCCACAACTTGCACCTGCTTCTCAAACAGCGGTGAAAGGCCAGCTCCTACTTTGTCTCCAAAGAGAGCAAGAAAAAAGCATTTCAAAGAAGCTGTGCGATACTGTTGCAGAACTCGCTGCTGGAATCCTTGAGGAAGGATTGTGGCCAGAGCTGCTTCCCTTCATGTTTCAATGCGTCAGCTCAGATTCCATGCGATTGAGAGAGAGCGCTCTTCTGATGTTCGCCCAACTTGCGCAGTACGTTGGCCCCCAGCTTAGGACTTACTTACCCACCCTTCACAACGTTTTTCAGCAAAATTTGTCTGCACAAACATCGGGCGATGTACGCATTGCAGCCCTTCGGGCCACTACGAACTTTGTCCAAACACTAGAAACTGCTCAAGAGAGGGAACGGTTCCAAGACCTTCTTCCAGGAATGTTGCAGACTTTGTCACTTGCTCTCAACAACCATGAAGAGGCTACTGCACAAGAAGCACTAGAGATGTTCATTGAAGTGGCTGGAGCTGAACCTCGGTTTTTGCGTCGCCAGCTTGGTGAAGTTGTTGGCAACATGTTGCAAATTGCCGAAGCAGAGGAGTTGGAAGAAGGAACTCGACACCTGGCAGTGGAGTTTTTGATCACTTTAGCAGAGGCTAGAGAGCGGGCCCCTGGAATGATGCGAAAATTACCTCAGTATACCAGTAGACTTTTCGCTGCATTGATGAAGATGCTACTAGACATCGAAGACGATCCTCAGTGGTACGTTGCCGATACAGAAGATGAAGACAATGGAGAGACCGCTGATTATGAAGTGGGTCAGGAATGCTTGGACAGGTTGGCCATATCTCTCGGAGGGAACACAGTGCTTCCCGTGGCATCTCAAATTTTGCCTTCCTTTGTCAACGATGCGGACTGGAAGAAGAGGCATGCGGCTCTTATTACTCTTGCTCAAATTGCTGAAGGGTGTGCCAAGGTATGTGTTCGTCACTAATCCGGGGACACCGTATAGTGCAGAGAACTTGGCAAATTGAGGCTTGCGAAAGGGCAAGCTGTTTTCTAATTTAATGACCCTGCTTAGAGTATTCTGGCGGTGGCTTGCAGGTTATGATTAAAAGTTTAGACTCAGTCGTCGGCATGATTTTGAACTCCTTTCGGGATTCACATCCTCGCGTGCGCTGGGCTGCCATAAATGCTATTGGTCAGTTGTCCACTGATCTAGGGCCCGACTTGCAACAAAACTACCATCAGCAAGTACTTCCTGCACTGGTGAATGCAATGGACGATTTCCAAAACCCCCGCGTTCAGGTAATTTGAGTGGTTGCGTTTATCACTCTTGTTTTGACTATTTTGCTGTATCCATTGTTGCTACAGATGATTGCATTTTTCTGGTCTGAGCTGAAGATCCTATTTCATTTTCTACTGTTTTCATCCATTGCTTCTGATTCAAACATGTGGTTGGGTGTTGTTAATGGTTGGAACATGTTTCTGTTAACAGGCACACGCTGCAGCAGCAGTATTAAACTTCAGTGAGAGTTGCACTCCTGAGATCTTGACCCCATACTTGGACGGAGTCATCTCCAAGCTTCTCGTTCTTCTCCAGGTATACAATTGACGACATTATTGGTCCGCTTATGCCGTTTTATCAAGACTATGTAGATGATGGTCCTTAATTTGTGGTATTTAGTGTGAAGATTCTTAGACTTACATTGCTTCCTTAACTTGGAATGATTAATAGTATTGTGAATCGTGAATTGTATCAGAATGGAAAGAGAATGGTTCAAGAAGGGGCTTTGACTGCTCTTGCCTCAGTTGCGGACTCTGCCCAGGTTTGACGCGATAAATTTTCTAAACTTGTCCTAGTTGCATATTTTCAATTACTAATGAAAGTTCTTAACCAACTGGAACTGATTTCTCGTTACGCGCTCTAGCCATGAAAGACGCATACTGGCAGATGAGTAGTATATTAAGTTGTGTTTGCTTAAGACATACCGATGGCCCTTGTTTTCATGCAGGCTCACTTCCAGAAGTATTACAATGCCGTGATGCCTTATCTGAAGACCATTTTGATTGGAGCCAACGACAAGCAAAACCGCATGTTAAGAGCCAAGTCAATGGAGTGCATCAGCTTGGTAGGTATGGCTGTGGGAAAGGACAAATTCAGGGATGATGCAAAGCAGGTTATGGAGGTTCTCATGACTTTGCAGGGTGCTCAAATGGAGGATGACGACCCTACCATTAGTTACATGTTGCAGGTAATTTTTTTCATCTAATCGCTTGTTTATACTTTTATGTGTGTTCTAGCTTCGATACTCCTTGCATTCTCAAGTATGCTCGGAACTAAACCTGGGCTCTTCTTTTAGGCTTGGGCCAGGTTATGCAAGTGCTTGGGTCAAGAGTTTTTGCCCTACATGAGCGTGGTGATGCCACCACTGTTACGATCTGCTCAATTGAAACCTGATGTCACTATTACTGATGCCGATTCTGATGATGAGGGCAACGATTCCGACGATGACAGGTGTGGAATCTAACGCCACGAATGTTTTTAGAGATAACGTACAATTTATTCTTCACCAACTAGTGTGTAGGTCTCGTACTGAGGTCGATAACCTCACTCCTTCTGTTCATGGCATACTATTTTCTAACCTTCATTTTGGAGTGCGGAGTCTCTGATTGGGGCTTTATTGGATATTCAGATTATACAGATATGTAATGTGAATGTGTAATCGGGCTTTGCATTGGTGATCTTTTCTAGAGTTTAGTGGCGCGTGCTAGAACACTCTATGTTCTGATTTGGGTTTAATTTGCCTTATTCTCAAACGGAATGGTCTGATTTCAGCGTGGAGACGATCACTATTGGGGACAAAAAAATTGGCATTCGCACAAGTGTTTTGGAAGAAAAGGCGACTGCATGCAACATGCTCTGTTGTTATGCGGATGAACTGAAAGAGGGTTTCTATCCATGGATTGATCAGGTGCAAGATACTCTTCCTTTTCTTCGCACCTTTGGTTCTTTTCCTGGATCCTTGAATCAGCATATCGTTTATGTATCCGAGCGTACAGCGGTGATTTTAAAACTTTATTCAAATAATAGGTTTTTGAGGAAGTGAGGTGTTCCGATGCCTTTTAAGGTAAATCTAAATTATTTCAGAGTTTTTAATTGCCTCTTGTATTTGCTGGCGCTTTCAGGTTGCTCCTATCCTAGTTCCCCTGTTGAAATTCTACTTTCATGAGGAAGTTCGGAAGGCAGCTGTGTCAGGTTAGTGCTTGGTGCTTTTTATGTCGATGTATGTGGTTTGCATTTTGCGCAACGCAATTCTCATTTGGCTATGGAGGATTCAAAACGTACAGCACATCCGGAACTGACGCTGTTTCGACGTAGTTACGTGTTTTTTTTCACAAGCTTCTCTAGCTCCATGAATTATGTAGTTTTAACTCGTTTGTGCTTATTCAGCCATGCCCGAGCTGCTGCGTTCTGGTAAACTGGCTGTGGAGAAGGGACAAGCAACTGGGCGTGCTGAGACCTATGTGAAACAGCTGGCAGATTACATTATCCCACCTCTTGTAGAGGCTTTGCACAAGGTAAATTTTTCGTTTTGTTACGATCTAATTTTCTCCATAGTGACCATCTCCATACTCTCTTCTTTTTGGTAATTGTTTTGGAAGCAGTTCGATATGGTGATCTGATCTGGGCTATTGGGGACAGGAACCGGAGACGGAAATTTGTTCCAGTATGTTGGATTCTCTGAACGAGTGCATTCAGGTCAACAATCACTTTCACTCTGTTTGTTTTAGACCATGTATTGTCGCTTAAGTTACACCTTACTGGATATTAACTTGACGATGTTGGTCTAAACACCTACAGATCGCAGGACCGTTGCTTGATGCAAATCAAATCAAGTCAATGGTTGAACAGTTTAAGCAGGTCATTACGGCAAGTGTCACTCGCAAAAGGGAGCGAGCTGAGAGAACTCAAACTGAAGATTTTGATGCTGAAGAAGGGGAACTTCTTGAGGAAGAAAACGAGCAAGAAGAAGAGGTTTTCGAACAGGTGTGCACCTCGAAGTACTAATTTGTTTTTGATTTTTTTGTAGTTTTTAAATTCAAGTTATTATGTTTCTGTATACGTTATGTATTTTTTTTTACTATGTTTTACTTTGCAGGTGGGAGAGTGTCTGGGATCTTTAATCAAAACCTTCAAAACAGCCTTCTTGCCCTACTTCGAGGAATTGATTCCATACATCAAACCCATGCTGGTGCGTCCTCCTGTCCTGTGAAGTTCTTAATTTTTAATTTATTTTGCTTATTTACAATGGTGTATTACATTTTCCTTCATTATCGAAATACTTGCTACAGACTGTCCTTTTGTCAACTTGATTGTCGAGCGTTTAAGTTATCATTGATTATTACTCTGTGTAGGGTAAAGAACGCACTCCTGACGAAAGAAGAGTTGCCATTTGCGTTTTCGATGATGTTGCTGAGCAATGTGGCGACGCTGCGATTAAGTAAGCACTTTCATTGTCGCAAGTATTCACTCAAAATTCACTGATTACATTCTGAGGGTTGCGTCTTGGTAACTCACAAAAATTGAAATGCTGAGGTTATTGGCAGCAGGATTATAAAGCGATCCAAAACTATGATCAATTTCGCCGTGCTATGAATTTAGTATAGTGGAACGATGACTACTGCTGGTTACAAAGTTATGTTTATTTTATTACACGCGATCGGTATAGATCTAATTCGCAAAGCCAGTGGTATTTCTCGCTGATTCTTGGTCTTTGTTATTTTCAGATATTATAGCTTATTTCTACCATCACTGTTGGAAGCTTGCAACGACGCCAGTGCTGATGTTCGACAGGTAGGTTTTTTACACGCTTGATTCCTCTAGTCTGTATTTTGGATCGTATCATGACCTGCACAGGTAGATGTGCATTTATAATAGCGTCGCAGTCGACTTGCATAGTCGTGTCGTCTTAATCTTGATGCTCGATGATAAAATAACCGTGATATTTATAACAATTTTGGTTTGAATATTCAAAATGGTCAATATTGCAGGCATCAGTATACGGTATTGGAGTATGTGCTGAATTTGGTGGAGATGCATTCAAGCCATTAGTAGGAGGTTGGTTTTCCAAGTGGGATGTTATATTCTTTTTTGTTAATTAATGCTCATTATTTTCTTGACGCTTATGGTTGTTCTTGCACTTTTACTGGAGTAATCAATTTTCATGTGGTACGGCAACTTTGGGTTACACATCTGCATTTTTAGGAGTAAATATTTTGTTTGCAGAAAAATTTAAGATAATTCTGGCTTGTTGCGGCAGATGCTCTCGCAAGACTTAATGCTACTATCAGTCAACCCACCTCACGCTCGACAGAGAACATCATGGCAACTGATAACGCTGTGTCCGCACTTGGCAAGATTTGCGAGCACCAAAGAGACAGCATTGATGGCTCTACAGTAAGATTCTTATGTTTAACTTACAATTATAGCAATTACATCAGATGCCTTGCGTTTTTATTTTTATTCATTCAAATGTTCTCGCTCGTAAAAACTTCCTCTACAATCACATGTGAGTCGTAAATATCGTCTAATACTTGCCCGAGTTTTTGTATTTGCAGGTTGTGCCAGCTTGGCTAGGATGTTTGCCACTGAAAGGCGATCTTGTGGAGGCCAAGATTGTACACGAGCAGCTTTGCAAGATGGTTGAGAGGTGGGCTATGTCCTTTCATAGGATCTATATGAGAACGGAAAGATGTGTTATTCCGCAGTACTTACCCACCTGTTATGATCATCCCTAACAATTCTATTCTCTCAGGTCCGATCCGCTTCTTCTGGGTCCTAACAATCAGTATCTCTCCAAGATCATCTCCGTTTTTGCTGAGGTATAGTATTTTCAGATCTCCAATTTTTTGTTATTTCTGAAAGCCGCTGGTTTTTTAACTGTTGATTCTCGTTCCATCCTGTACTGAGGAAGCTCTTCCAGTCGTGTTGGACATTACTCTCTCCTCTCGCTTTTTTCAATCATCGTTTCATGCAGGTATTGAGTGCTGGAACTGAACTAGTCACCGAGCAAACTGCCGCGCGTATGGTTGGTTTATTGAGGCAACTGAAGCAAACTCTTCATCCTGATGCGCTAGCGGCCACCTGGTCTGTCCTAGACCCTCAACAGCAGTCAACGTTGCAGTCAATTTTGGGTGCTCCATGATCGCAAGAAGTTAAATTTAGTTCAAGTTCCCTTTCAAGACAAATTCATCATTGGATATTTATAGTTGTATGGGTTGCCCTAAATTTTTGGTCCCGAGAAATCTTTCCTTAGTTCGATTGCTGAGGTGCCAAGACAATGGTTCGTCATTTGGGTTGTAGTGGAGCTATTGTAGATTTTCTACATGGATTGAACGAGGGAACATCAAAGTCGGTGGATTTAGAGATCACGCAGAAAACTACTGGTGCGAATGGGAAATTTACCGAGCAGAAGTTAACCATTGTGAGCGCCTGATTTAGGATTTACACCCTGTTATCATTTGTCACAACTGTGCTTTGGCACAATACACCGTCCCTCAGATTCTAACACGAATCCTTCCATATTTTTATTTTGTTTTTGTCTACACCCATCTGGAAAGTATCAAGGCAAATATCGATCATTGTGTAGTTTAACAGATAACTAACTTCATTTTGAGCGCTTTTAAGTTGGGATACCATTTATGAGGATGCCGTATGTTACAATATGCATATCGTGAACACACTGTGGTAGCCGTATAGGAGCTATATATTAAATATGAAAGGCGCAAATAAAATAAAATATTAAATAATGTTTTCTGAAATGACTTATCAGTTATGACTCTAGTTAAATGCCAATTTAGAATCACCTTGTTTGCAGGTTTCTATGGTGGGCAATGGATTAAGATAGTTCGTCAATTACTGTGTTTGCTACTCTTACACTTGCATTTTAGAATTCCAAAGTTTTTTTTTGTCTGTGGTGTTTCCATAAATGTATTGAGTTACTGGTCAAACACGTATTGTCAATGAATTCTATTTTCGAAATCTAATGCAGAATGTCGGATTTAGAATGCAACACTATAATAGTGAATTTGGTTCAGATCGAAGCTGAATCTTCATTATGAGTCCACCGAGCAAGTTGCTAGATTGTGGATACATGCTGTAGTCTCTTGGTCTTGGGGTCTTGGAGTGAAGTTTTTTAGCTTCTTTTCATTCTCTTCATAATTTTTTGTGACTTTTTACTATATTCTCTTAATTTTAAGTATGCTTGACTTGAGCCCTCTTTGGTTGTTGCTATTTGTCCTATTCAGATATCAAGTTTGATTTAGTTGACTCTATTAGATGACAACTTAACTAAGTTGGGTCTTCTAGACTTTGTTCAATTGGATGAATACAGCTATGAATACTATGTCCCTTCCACTCCATGTTTTGCCCCAAGACTTGTAGGATGAAGTTTCATTTTCTTTTGTGTTCTTTTGGTACATTTGACTTGATTCTTCTACCTTTGTCTCAAATATTTGTATTATTTTATGTATATTCTCTCATAGAGTTAAATTGGATCTTTGTTAAATGATCAATTGTGCTCTGATCATTCAATCAATTTGTTTTTTTTTTGGCAATAATAGGGTCTTTTCAAAAGGTCAAAATTTTTGGTATAATATTTTCATCTACTCAAGAAGGCCTTAATTTGTTGCTTGTTGCTTGATTTGATGGAGAGAATTAGCATTTAGTACTTTTATCTTAGTTTAGAATTGACTAAATTGCCTTCTCTCTCTTGGATGTAATATATTCTTTCTTTATCTTGATTTATATAACATCTTATTTAAAAATTTAATTTATGTTTCAACTTTTCTATTTAAACACAAAATTAGTTCTATTCTTCACTACATTTGAATTGTCATGATTGCTACTATTTTTCAATTTCTCAATTCAAACATTACTATTTAACCAAACTTCTTTTCTAAATCAAAAGTTTTATTTACTTATTTATTCATTTTTTTTACACTCTTTTGTTATAGCTCCTTGACATAACTATATTTACCTTATAACTTCTAATTTTTTTCTTTATTAATTATAAAATCATTCATAATACAAAACTCCCTTGAGTTCTTGTAATTAATTTAATCCATCTCTCATCCTCCTTTCTTTGTCTTCCATTTCCTGTTCTGACTTTATCATCCCTATTCTTGTTTCCTATCCCATATTCATGTTCTTGTTTCTTATTCTATGTTCATATTTTTATTTCTTGTTTCTTGTCACCATTCTTATTTCCTATTCTCCATCCATCTTCTTATTTCTATCCCCTTTCTTTATTCTTATTTCTTATTCCTTGTCCTTGTTCTTGTTTCCAATCCCTGATACCCATTCTTATTTCTTATTTCCTATTCTAGTTCTTGTTTCCTATCATCTTTTCTTATTCTTGTTCTTTATTCCTTGTTGTCATTCTTGTTCTTTATCCCTCCTTGTCACTCTTATTTTCTATCTCCTATTTCCATTCTTATTTTTCATCCTCTGTTTCTTATTTTTATTTTGTATTCTATGTTTTCATTCTTATTTCCTATTCCTTGTCCCTATTCTTTCCTATCCCTTGTCCTCGTTCTTGTTCCTTATCCATTATTGATGTTCTTATTCCTAGCCCCTTGTCCCTCTTTTTGTTCCTTATCATTAAGAATGACAACAATAACTTTGAACAAATGTGTTTTTTTATAAAATTATTTTGTAACTAGAAAATTGTTAATGTTGTATTGCAATCTTTTGATTGCAATTAAAAAAATGATATATCTTATTTTAATTTAAATATTATTGGATTATTGGATTGTGTTTTGTTTATTTGGCAAATCTAAAAAATTGAGTTAAATTTTGAAATGTGTAAGTCTTTTGGAATAGATATCATATGTAAAATCAATCGTTGAAGGCTTTTGGTTTAGGATTGGTTTTCCAAGTAAGAAATAGGAATTGTTTTGAAAGTTGTATATCATTTTCTATAAAATAGGAATGGAAATAGAGATAAGGGGTAGAGATGGAAGACATGATCTAAGAACAAGAGACTAGGAATAGGAATTAATAAAGAAGGAGAGAGGAGAGGAGGTCAAGGGCTGAAGACAAGGGGTGGAGGATAGACTAAATAAATGATGAGAATCCAAGGTGTTGCATTAATAACATGGAGTTGTTTCTTTAGCAACTTTATATTTTTTAAAAAATTATTCAAGAACCTTTTTATAAATTTTATTTTTTAATCACTTATTATTATCTAAAGATATTTAAATCAATTAATAAAGTATTTGTATAAAAATTGAACAATCATGATAGTTATATTTATTTTTAATACCTTTGCTTTAATCTATTTGATAGTATAGTCTATAAACACCAAGAAATTTTAATTTACTATTTAATATTTTTCACTTTTAATAGATCTAATAAAATAAAAAATCTATCAATTTTTTTTGCATTCAATTTAATATATTTATAGAATAATCTAAAGTTATATTCTATAAAAAATAGTTGTTAATTTTAAATTCTTGACATTTTTGGAAGCACAACATTAGATTCTTGTTAACCTTGGATATCATGCTAGTTGGATTCGGTTAATTTAATAATTAATATCTAAATTTATAAAAATAATATATAAACTAGATCAGAGGTCTAATGAATAGTTTATATAACAAAAAATTAATAATAAATTCATGTAGATTTTTTGGTTGAAATTAATAATTTCTTTTATTGTTTCTTTCAATAAAAAAAATCCAAAAGTGATTATTAAACATATTTCTAAAATAAAAAAATCTTAAAGATAATAAAATTAAAACCTAGAATATAGATATTTTCTAAAAGATAAATCTATTAATAATAATAATATCTTTAGTTTTTTTAATATTTTTACTATTGATTTTTATTTATCAAAATTTATAATAATTTAATCAAGCATATATATAAAAAAAGATGATTTTTGTCAACTTAAAATATAAAAATATACATCTATTAAAATACTATATTTTAAAGAAATTATATAATTTTATATCTTTTAAAATTATTTTATAAATTTTTTTATTCAAAATATAATCTATGAACTTAAAAAAATATTTTAAAAAATAAATCATTTTCTTGTAACACAAAGGATAGTTTAGTATGTAGAAATTAAATTTAAGAATGTAAATCATTGATTTTAAGATGTAATGATATTTCGTAAAATGTTTTTAAAAATAATTATTTTAATCTTTTCGAAAATTTTCTGTAAAAAAAAATCTTATTAAATTGTCAAATTTGTAAGACAAAAGATAAAAAAACTAAAAACAAGAAAATATATTATAATATTAAAAACAAGACTATAAACGAAAAAATACTTAAATTTTTGTTAAAATTATGTTAACATACTATATATATATATATATATATATATATATCTATCTTCCATTTCACTTTCTACTTATATGAATTCTTCCTTGCTTAACTTTAAGTGAGATAACTTAAAGTTAGTTTCAAGTGGGATATAGATGGACTTGTATTCTTTTACATTTAAGAGTTTTGACACCTTTTTAATGCACTTGCCTTAACTCACACCAATCATGCATTAGATAAGATCTTCTATAAGTGCAACTCTTAGAGAATTATTTAATTTTTTTAGGTCATTTATTTCATTTTTCTTTTGTAGTTTTGTCTTCACCTATTTTATTTTATAAATAGTAGTTGCTTAAAATATCAAATTATTGATATATATAATTGAAATTAATAAACACTCTCTTGATAGCATCACATATACAAAAGACCTATATTATTCCTTACGAATTATTTTATTACAAAGAATGTATCAATACATAGATATTATGCTCATGGTAATTATAAGCACTCACATGAGGATTTCTTAACTTGTATATAAGATGTTCTTTGCCTTGTTGTAAAAATCCATGAGATTGGTCAAAAGATATGGCTTCTTTCAATTTAAAAATAAATAAAAATGCCATTTGTACATCTCTTTGATGCATTTTCAAATTCATTAATGCCTTGATTTTAAGAATAGTCCTAATGTTGGTGAATTTAGCAACATGTACAAATGTCTCATTGAAATCAACATTAAATTATTGTAAGTAATTTTTGACCACTAATCTAGTATTAAATCTCACTTACATCTATTATATCTTATCTAATACAAATCTCCCACTTGCAATTAATACTTGTATAATTCAAAGATATAGAGGTAATTTCAATGTATCTTTATTTATGATAGATTGAATTAAAGATCCTTCATATAATTTATAGTAAAATGGTTAAGAAAATAATACCAAATACTAAATAAGTCTTTTTTTAATTTTTTAAAAATTAGCAAATAATGCTACTTCTATTTTGTTTATATTTTGAAATTGATAATGGATAAATTTCTTTTTTGTAGGGCTATGGCCATTGTATCTTTTTATTTGATACTTTTACAAAGCATATATCTATACATAATATATAAATATATAATTTATAATTAATTATTTTTAATATAAAAATTAAAAATATCTATTTTTAAAGAAATAAATAATATTCTATATAATTGAATTCTTGCATGATATAACTATGTTATATAAGATAAATTATATTTTTACAAAATATAAACTAAAATAATGTCTTTTTTAAAGTTCTAATTAGTATATGAGAAAAATATTAAATAAAAAATAATATATATATATATATATTAAATCTTATATAATAATTTAAAAAAATTTACATGCAACTAAATTTATATACATAAAATTTTATTAATTTTATTTTGAGATTCTAAATCAATTTTTACGTAAATAAAATATTATACTTTCAATTCAATCTCAAGCAAATAAATCTTTTAGAATTTAGTATCTTTTTAGAAATATACTAAAATATTAAATTAAATTTAAATAAGCCAAATATACTTGATATTATAATTTTATGATAATTAGAATGTACAAAAAAGAAATTAAAATAAATTTAATAATAAAAATAATTTATTTTCATTATATTTTAATAAATATTAAGCACATATACATTTACTTAGATTTAAAGGAGTTAAATACAAGTAGATAGAAGTAAGTAAATTTGATAATATCTTGTGGAGAAGCTTTTTAGAAGTTATATGTATGCAAACTTGACCTTATACAAATCTATAGGTGATTGGTAGGTTGAAAATTTGGCTAACAAGTTTGCCATGTATCACACATATTGGCAACTTGTACTAGAAGTTTACCATGTGGTACTATCATGTAGTAACATAGCTATTAGGTAAAAGAAGAAAGGAAAGATTATATTATAGATGAGCTTAAATAAAAATATTCTAGAAATTTATCTTAAAAATATACATAATAGAAAGGAGGTAGTAAAAATTAATAAGTGCTAATGTTACTTTCTTGTAGAAGAGACTTCTATTTACTTAGTAAAGACATAAATGAGTCCAAGTAAAGTTAATAAGATAAAAAAAATAATATAAGCATCTTTAAGAGAGAGTTTAGAATAGGTTTTAGCAAAAATCACCTCAAAAGATGAAGGATTAATACTCAAAGTGGACCATTTGTGAACCAAGGTTAAAATCACATTCAAAGGCTTAAAACCGTGACATATGGAAATACCAGGGTTTTTTGGTTGATTAGAGAGTATGGTCTAAAAGTAGACTTATGAAAAAAATTGACAGTTTATTTCATATGATTTGAAAGTATATTAAAGTTTTGAAGGCTTTTCAAAGTGAAAGGTGGATTCAATAAGTTTGGATTTTGAGAAGTAAATTTTTTTTATAAATTTGAAGATTTTGTAAGTCTTATAGCATATTTATAGGTAAAAAATTGTTAATTTGTCATTATATCTGTCTTTAATATGTTTAAAAATTTTAATGCCAATTAAGTAGTTAGATTGAAGTTTATGAGAATTTTTGTGGATTTTGGTCTCAGATATTTAAAATTTAGGATCAATAAGGAATCTTGTGATTTTACAACTTTTTCTAGTTCAATTAAAGTAAAAAATTATAAAAAGAATTTTAGACTAAGAAATTTATAGACCAATAAATTTTTTGAAGAAATTGAACAATTTAGCAAAGAAAAATTGTTGTTGAAAGATCAACATTCAAGTTGGAGAAGGAAGGCGACCAACATCTAAGAGGTTTTGGAAACTTTTCTTTCAATCAATAAGTTTTATTCTCCTCAATTTTTTTATGCTTGTTAATTGCTTGAGGATTGGAATGTGAGTGAATTTTTTAATTAAGATTAATGGTTTGATTAATATTTATTGAGATTTAAAAATAGATTTAGGAAGTGATTATGGATTTAGTAGGATTTAGTTTAAGATTTAGAATTTGATTAGGATTTGGTTAAGATTAATTTATAATTTCATTAGGATTTAGTTAGGATTTAATTAGGATTTATTTAAGAATTGTAAAATTTTTATTAAGATTTTTTTAAAACTACATTAAAATTTGGTTAAATTTTATTTAGGATTTATTTAATACTTCTAATTTTAATATATATATATATATTTTTTATTATTCTTTTAATATTTTTTAAGGTTTTTGTTATTTCTTTATAATTTTTTATTTTATAATTTTTTTGAAATTAATTCATGACTTCTTTATATTCTCTAGTAATTCTTTTAAATTTCTTTTAGATTGATTAAAGTTTGATCAGATTTATTAAGGTTTAATTAGAATTTACTTAAGATTCTATTAGACTTGTTAGGATCTTATTGTTACATTTTCTATTCACCTTCCTTAATTAGGTGCTTGGTGCATTCTCAGACAAGAATTTATGTTATATAATAGTGTACATGTGAGACTTGTCTTACAAGTTAAACATGTGTCTTGCAAGTTGAATATGTGTTGAAGATCCTATAGAATGTTGCTACATAGCTTCTAGTAACAGAATATATATATATTTAAAAGCAAAAGTGAAGCCTTTTTTTATTTTTATCAATGTCTTTTTTTTACTTATTCTTGTTTCAAAAGTCTCTAATCTTCTTGTCTTTGGCAATAGCCATTCTAAATTTAATACTATACTACCTTGGAGTAAATTTTTATTCTTTTTAAGTAATACAAGAGTGTATTGATGTTTTGATTATTTGTGATTCATGTCTTTGGTAATATAATTTAAAAAATCAAATGGACCTAGTAAAATAAAATTTAAAATGATGATTTTTAAAAATATTGATATACTTATGTTAAATTAAAAAATATAATAAATTTATATAAGAAAAAATTAAGTTAATTATAAAATCAAAAAATATTTCAACCAAAATTATATTAATATCTAAACATATAATGAGTACTAAATAATAGCTTGTTACATCACAAGTACATACATCAATAAAGTGTACAAGGAAAAAAAACTCCAAAAATTAAATCAAATCTATGATAAAACCAATTCCATCCATACACCATCTTATGCATTACTATATTAATTAATACATCAGTGGAAGAATTATAATGCAATTCCAAAAAATATATAATTGGCCTTATAAATTAATATATTATAAAAATAAAGTAGAGAGAGAAAGTGAGTACACGAAGAAGAGCTTTATAAAATGATGAAGAAATAGTAGAATCATAAATGTAGCATTAGAAATTTATGGAGTATACCAACCTCAAGTAAACGGTGGTTAGATTGTTGAAGCAAAAACAAAACTCTTGTATGTTATCAAACATTTATTTATTATACTTAAATAATGGCATAAAAAAAAGAGCCAATATTTCTAGAGATTTGTTAATTCTTGTCTACAACATATTGATAATGTGGCTCAAACAAACCTTAAGCTACAAAAGGGATTTACACCTACATTGCAAGATCTTGCTTAAGAGTCTTGAGTAGTTTCAACTTGGTAATATTCTTCCATCATTATTCTTGAGTAGTTTCAACTTGGTATCTTTTTAATATTTTAGAAGTTTGTAAATAGTAGAGCTTGATTATTTTATTATAATTGGCTCTTTTAATTTTTGCAATAGTTTAAATAGAAGAGTAGATTAGATGAACTTGAGGTATTTTTTTCAATTTGAGTTCAAATTAGATACAAGTTGTATAGACAACACATTAAAATGTTAGGAGATCAAAGATTTACATTGCCATGGCTTGAAAAAGATATATAACAACAAAAAAAGGTTGTTTTCATGTATCAAATTAGGATGAAAAAATCAAAGATAACTATATGAAAAATATTTTTTTGATTTATTTTAGCATATAGTTAGTGCATTATTTTTGGAGACAAAAGTTGAAGCATATAGTTATTATCATTGAATGCCTTGGAAAATGTTGTAACATAATTGTTAGAGATTGAATAAGCTTTCAAATATAATAATCTATCCAAAGAAACTAGTAGGCTTTTTGCCTATTTTCTAACTTAATATATATTAAATATTGATCTTTAAGGACAAAAAGATGTTTTGCTATAAATGAAGTTATTACAAAATACATAAGAGACACAATATGCTACCAACTATCATAACTATAACTATGGTGGCTTAGCCGCCTCCATCAACTAGGTCTATTTTTAAGGCAAAGTGGCTTAAAGTTACAAAAACTTTGAATGGTAGTTTAGACATCTTGTTAGTAATTAAAGTTTCCTATGATATGATACAAGATTATGTCTAGGTTTTGAGTAGACAATTCAAGGATTTTTTTTCATATATACAATTTTTGATCTTGGTGATATTAATACAAGTGCACAAAAATGTATTGATTTGCTATTGTCTTAATTAATAGAAATACTAATACAAATGAATTTTAAATTAAGATTAGAATTAATGTTGAGATGAATATTTCTTTTTTGTTTTTATCTTTTTACAATTTTGTATGAAAGATCAAAAGATTATAGAAGTGTAGCAACAATTCAATGTCATTAGCATGACTATAATAATTAATAATGGATATTATTGTGTAAGAAAGTAAACGTGGCACATATCGTTGAGCTCACAATCAACAACATTGAAATCATCTAGAATTTCGCACAAATATCAGGGGTTTCCATAGCCAAATTTGTTGGAGGACTTTGCGTCCGTAGAGCCGTGAGAAAAACTCAACAGAAAATGACAAATAGTAAGGTGATTTAGCGAGTAACAAAACAATCTTATGGGATCAGAAGCCCAGTATTTACATTATAGCCACCATCACGACGTTCTGGAAAAGGAAAAAGGCGTGGAAATTTAAGCGCATGCGCTAGTTCGATTCGAAAAGCCACGGCAAAGATGCTCGCACAGTCCTTCACAACGCACCCGATCATGGCGCCTTCAGTTCTCCCGGAAATATGACTTCGAGGAGAAAGTATTCATGGTGGAGCTTTGCTTCGGCGGCGCTCTTCGTTCAGTGTTGTAGCGTGGCGGAACTGGTACTTCACAGCCATGGCTTGTCTCTCCCTGGCGCTGTTCGCGCCCCAGAGCCCCATCAGTGTTTGGGCACCTCTAACATTCGTTCTTGTCTTGGGATTAATGCGAGAAGAATGGGTACATAGGAGGCCAGCTAAGGATGATTGTGAGCTCAACAATCTAGACATTGCAGAACACGACAGCAATGGAGCAGTTGAGGTCAAGAAGTGGAAAGCCTTGTGTGTCGAAGGACCTCGTCAGAGTAAACGACACTAACTATTCCCCGGTTGATTTGTTGCTGGTGTCATCCGGTGGACCGCTCTTTGGGCAGGGTCATCAGGCTCATGTTCTTCTTGCTGATCGCCATGGCCACTGTCACTGGTGTGATTAAAGGCACTCGCACAAAGGATGATGTGCTACATGTGTGGTACATGCGGCCCACGGAGAGTAACGCATACTACAATCGTTATAAACAGCTGTCATGGATGACCAAATGTAACATTCGGTCTCAGACAATCAGGCCAGGGTAAATTCACCGGGTATGAATGAAGAAAAATGTCATGGCAACACAATATTCTCGGACTAAACTGGCACGTTTACTAGCAATCAAAAGGATTTCTCCCGGTGTACAATTGTCAGAATCTCTCACGAGGAAGGTACGACGATGATGTAAGGGAGCCGCGTCATATGGTTGGCTAAGATGACACCCTTGGTTTTGAGGATGAGGAAGACCAGGAAGAGAACCAGCAAAAGCGAGAGGAGTGTGTTATGCCTTTCAGCACGGGGTGTGCAAACGCGGAGATGATTGTACATTTTCACACGATGAGAAGAGGAATGCCAACACTGGTGGGGGAGAAGGTGGCGATTGGAAAGATGGCAGCCGCTTGCAACATGTTCAATTCGATGGGTCAATGAAAGAAGCAAGCAGGAGATCGAACTTAGTCCTAGTTCAGAAAGGAATGGTAGATGGAACGAGAGGTTTGTGAAACCTCCAGATGACTGGAGAGGAAGAGATGACGAGGATGGAAGTAAAGATTCTGATTCAGGTGGAGAATAATTGGAAGGAGTGGTATTATGGAGATGCTCTCGCAGCTGCGGGTGGTAGAACTCAGGGGGTCACAGATGGTGATCTTCCCTCCTCGGACTAAGAAGACGATGACGATGTGAAAGAACACAATCGAATCTTGAAGCGGAAGAAGAGAGGTGGGGATACATCAAATAAGGCAGATGTCACTGGTAGTACAAGTCAATATATAGGAGGAGCAGGTTCGTTAGAGCTTTCTGAACCTGGTGTAATGGATGACAACAAAGTTGACGATTGATGTTGAGGATATGTGAATTGCTGTGTGAGTTGAGTGCCTTGTGAGCCCTTGATGTGAACGCCGGTAGTTGTTCTCCAGAGCCTCGATAGGGTATGTACGAGTGCCCAATACAGGCACAATACGCCATCGGGGGTGAGGAGGTTCGTGGTTGGAGTGCATCGGATTATCCTCGATCAGTCTCTTGGATTTGTGAAGTTTTGGGGTGGAATCTCTTGATCTAGGAACAGCTTGATGTTAGCTTCTGGACAAGATGAGGATCATCGAACTCGGAGGCGAGACGAAATTTTGGCAATTATTCAAGTGACGAGTGATGCACTGATTGGGCAGGTTGGACCACGTAACTTCGGAGGTGCAGTTGTCGGGTTGCCGTGAATTTTTGCATTGCTGAAGCCGACTAAATTCTGGTTTCAGCAAGCTAGAGATCTGATCGGAACGGCTGGAGTGAAGGTACTCAAGCTGGGTTATTGTATCCACTTTCACAATGTGGAGTGCTAGGTAAGAGGTTGAATTTAGCAAACAAAAAGAGAGAAAAAGAAATTTTGTAATTTATTGTGTGAAGTGGTAAGGTGATTTAGATTGTGCTTATTGATTTCTATGTATTCAGTTTTTATGAATGTTCAATAGAAGTTGTAAGGGTTAGAATTAAGATTGGTTTGGTGTTTTTAGAAATAGAGTTTGTTAGGATTATTTAGGATTTGTAAGGATTTATGGTCGATGTTTTAAACTTTGTTTTGGTTAGAATCTATTATAAAAAATTAATGTTACATAGCATGTAGTTAAATAATTAAATCAATGTATATATTAATGTGACATTATAAGAAGATACATTTAAGAATCATAAATAATTATCTAATTTTTTAGAAATGAAAAAAAATTAAAATAACAAAATAAAGTTTAGTCTTAAGTATATAAATTTGATGTGGAAGGTATGAAATTGTATGCTTGTTGTAGCTATTTAGATAGAAGAATATAGAATAAATTCTTTGAGATATAAAATAAATCTAATGTGTAGTTATAAATGTGTGGTGAGAAGAAGAAATCAAAATATTTGGAAATATTTTAATATGGCATATCTTTTGGAATTATGCAATAAATATTTGTATATATTAGAGGACTATAATGTATATTTGGATGCAAAGATATCTAGTTGACATAAAAAAATATTATGAATATTTACAAGATATTAACACAATATCAACCATCCAAGGCATTGGAGAAGATATTTGGAAAAAATGTCAAGTCTATATTAGAGCATTGAAGGTTATATCAAAAAAAGGCAATGTATTGAATACAAACCAATGTACAAACTTACACAAGATTATTAATTATGTTATGAAGGTGTTTGACTATTTGATAATTTGCAACAATAATATGTTGAAATATAGGCTTTCATTAAGAAAGTTATTTGTTGTGTTGCACAAAACTTACATCTTAATGAAGAACTGTGGAGAACCATTGTGCAATAAAGTAACTATCTCTCAATTAAAGAACAAAAAAATATTTAGAAATTTAATTGATATTGTGTATCAATTTGTAAAAAAGATATGTTACTTACATGACATGTATATATGTATATATATATATATATATATATATATATACATGTGATTTGAAGCCTAGAAGCATTTTGCTTAATATTATTGAGGGAAAAATCATCAATAACAATATAAATTATGCTATTGTTAAGGTCATTGATTTTGGAATGTCTAAGATTGAAGTTAGAAGCAATCCAATTGTTATAAAAGTAAACATGTTTATGATAGTACATATTATATAGTACTTGAGGCATTAAAGATTGATTGTGTTAAAAAAAAAAAAAAAAAAAAAAAAAAAAAGATTGATTAACAAATATATGTGAAAGATTGATTGTGTTAAAAAGAAAGTTTTTGGCTAGAGTTCTTATAGAAAAGACACCATGTTTTGGTATATTGAAAGAAAAAAGTCACCAAAACATAGAATTGCAACAATCACATAATTGCAATAAATACACAATGCCATTACCAAGTCATATACAAAAAAAAGATGTAAGAATGTGTTGAAATGATTTGAGTGATTTTATTTTATTTCATTATATACATACTTATATGCTACAATAATGGTTAAATACCTAAATAAAAGTATTAGTTATAAAAACTAATATAGAATATAATGTATATATCATGAATTTATTTTAAGTTTGTTTTCAAGTTTATGGTTTAATTTCTACTTGTAGGTTGACATATTTGATAAAGAAGTATTTGATAGAGAACAATGTTTATTAAAAATATCACAACTATGTACAAGTAAAGTGAAGATATTGTGTCTTGTTGGAATAGGTGGAATAGGCAAGACTACTCTAGCAAAGGCTACATTAAATGATGTAAAGCACATATATGATGCCTCATACTTTATTGAGTACATTTAAAGCAATAATGATTGTTAAAAAACCTCTTGCAACATGTTAGAATAATTTGCAATGGAAAAAAACCAAAATATTTGAAGAAAGCGTAAGAAATGTTAAAATTATTCTTAATAAGAAATAAATAATTAATAATAAATAAATAAAAATGATACTAGTCTTTGACAATATAAAGAACCATGGCCAAATTAAAGATGTTGTGTGCATGGGTAATTTAATTGCTAGTAATGGTAGCACATTAATAATAACAACTTGAGATTGAAAAGCTATGGAATATTATGGTATAGATATGTATAAAATTAATATTAAATAATTTAATGAAGAAACAAGCTTGAGGTTGTTTATTGCTCATTCTTGTAGATATCAAGGCAAGTTGCTTAATGAACTTAAGAAGGTTGGCAAAAAGATTGCAAAAGCTTGCAATGACTTACCTTTAAGCTTGAAAGTTATGGGTGCATTTTTAAGAAAAAAAATAGGTTGAGATGTTGGAAATGAGTTTTACAAAGGTTAAAAAGAAAAAGAAAGTTGGATGGAGATAAAAGAGGTTGTAACCACAAGATATGGAATATATGAAGAGTAAGTCTTGTCAACTTAAAAATTGAAGAAAAGAAAGTTTTTTTGGATGTATGTTGTTTTTTTTTTTGTAATGATTTATGCATACAAGGGATATCAAAAGAAAGAGCATTGCAAATATGGAGAAACTATAAAATATATATATATATATATATATATATATATATATATATTAGAAGAAGATATGGAATTAAGATTAAATACATTAATTAAGCAATCTTTGATAAAAGTAAACAAAGATGGAATTATAAGAGTGCATGATGAGCTATAAGATATGGATAGAAAGATTATTGAAACAAAAACTGAATACAATTACATATGAATATAGAATATGAATGTGGAGCCATCTTATAGAATTTCAAAAAAAGTTTGTATACTTATTTATTATCTAAATAGCATGTGTGGTAGTGATGATAGTATAGAAGAAAAAATATTTGAAGGTTAGAGATGTAAAAGTCTTATATCACCTAAGTATCATTATATATTAAGGTGTAATTTGATTGAAAGTAGTTAATTGATTTATTTAGTTTATACTGTTGTAGAATTTGTATGTTTTTAAGGTGTAGTATAAATATAAAAAAATTAATTTATTTTTTTGTATATTTAAATGTTTTTTTCTTATAGGTAGAAGGATTATAGTACATCAATATAAATAATTATACATTTGGTGAAGATAAGAATACATACTTTCTAACACTATGGTTATTAAGTTGTAATATTTTTGATTTTGAATTAAGAAATGATCAAAGAATACAAGCACATTTTTTAGGTTGACAAGACATTCTTTCATCTTAAAATATTTTCTACTAAACTTATTAAATGTATAAAATATTCAAAAAGAAGTATCAAATAAAATATTGTATATGCTATTTGATAAAGATGTTTGGAAGAAGTTTAAATCTTTGAATGTATTGTAATTAAGAAATTTTATTTTTATAGAAGAATTTTCAAACATGTTCTTTAAAATATCTACATTATTAAAACTTAATTTGGAAGGATGTTCAAGTTTAATCAAATTACCAAATAAATTAGAATATTTTACTTTATTAAAAAAAACTTAATTTAGGAAGTTATAGAAAATTTAAAATATTATTAAAATCAATATGAGGTCTTTTTTTTTTAGAAAATCTTAATTTATATGGATATTTTAACTTAACATCATTATCAAATGAATTTGGTAAATTCACATCTTTGATCACATTAAATATGCATGAATACGTAGGCTTGACATTATTATATAAAGAATTGAAAAACTTGACATCTTTAACTACCTTAGATATGACAAGGTATTCAAGGTTGACAATATTGCCAAATGAGTTGGATAACCTTACATCTTTGAGTACTTTATAAATAGAATGGTGCTCAAGCTTGATATTATTACCAAATGAGTTAGGCAATCTCTCATCTTTGATTATTTTAGATATGACATAGTGTTTAAACTTGAGAACAATATCAAATGAGTTGAAAAATCTTTCATCTTTAATTACTTTAGATATATTATAGTCTTCAAACTCGACATCATTGCCAAATGAATTGGGCAATTTTACATCTTTGACTAATTTAAATTTGTCATGGTATTTAAACTTGACATCATTGCTAAATAAATTAAGTAACTTCACATCTATGACTAATTTAAAAATAAAATTGTACTGAAGATTAACATCATTGCCAAATAAATAGGACAACGCTATAGCTTTGATTAATTTAAATATAGGATGGTGTATGACCTTAACATCATTATCAAATAAATTAGGTAATCTCACATCTTTGACTATCTTTAATATAATGGAGTGCTTAAGTCTAACATTATTATCAAATAAATTAGATAACGTCATATTTTAGACTTATTTAGATTTATTAAGGTGCTTAAATTTGACATCATTGCCAAATGAATTGAAAAATCTTACATCTTTTACTACTTTAAATATGTCATGATGTTTAAGCTTGACATCATTCCTAAATGAATTAGACAATGTCACATCTTTGACTACCTTTGAAATTAAACAATGCTCAAGCTTGACATCATTGCCAAATGAATTAGGCAACCTTATATTATTGACTTCTTTAAATATGTCATGGTGTTCAAGCTTGAAATCATTGTTAAAAAAAATAAACTTCACATCTTTAATTACTTTAGATATGTCAAGTTGCTCAAGCTTGACATCATTGCCAAATAAATTATGCAATCTTACATCTTGATTAATTTAAATATGTCAAGTTGCTCAAGCTTGATATCATTGCCACATGAATTAAAAAATGTCACATCTTTACCTACTTTAGATATGTCAATGTGCTCAAGTTTGACATTATTACCAAATAAATTACACAATATTATATCTTTGACTATCTTTGATATAAAAGAGTGCTTAAGCTTGACATTATTGCCAAATGAATTGAACTACCTCACATCTTTGACTACTTTATACATAATAGGGTCCTCAAGCTTAATATTATTACCAAATAAAATGTGACATTTTGCATCTTTGACTATCTTTTGATATAAACATGTGCTCAAACTTGATATTATTTCCAAATGAGTTTGGCAATCTCACATATTTAATTCATTTGAATATTCCAAATTACTTAAGCTTGACATCATTTTTAAATGAATTTGGCAATGTCACATATTTGACTAACTTTGATATAAGCATGTGATCAAACTTAATAGCATTTCTATATGATTTAGACAATCTTATATCTTTAATTAATTTAAATATACTATAGTGTTTAAGCTTGATAGTATTGCCAAATGAATTAGAAAATCTTACATCTTTGATTAATTAAATATTTCAAGTTGCTTAAGCTTAACATCATTGTCAAATAAATTTGACAACGTCACATCTTTGACTACTTTGATATAAGCATATACTGAAACTTAACATCATTGCCAAATGAGTTGAGCAATCTCACATCTTTGACTACTTGAAATGTATGAAGGTATTTAAATTTGACATTATTGTCAAATAAATTGGATGATCTTATATCTTAGACTACTTCAAATATATTAGAATTCTCAAGCTTGACATTATTGCCAAATAAGTTAAACAACTTTAAATCTTTAACTATCGTAGATATGGATAGATACTCAAGCTTGATATCATTGTTAAATGAATTGGGAAACCTCACATCTTTGATTATCTTATATATATATATTATAGTACTTATACTTGGCATTATTATAAATAAAGTAGTAATTGAACAAATGTAATAATTATGATGAACTACCAAAATTTAGAATTTACATCTTCTTAAATGTTTTTTTTACAAATCCAAATCATCTCATGTTATATTCTATCATTGTATATTTTCATGTATATATGTAATTACTTTTATAAATGCATTTGTATTCATGAAAATAAGAAGGTTAGATTTCTAAAAAATTATTATAATTATTAATAATATAAAGAATCTAATAAGGAATTCTTTTTCTTATATAAATATATTGAGATATTTACTCAAATAACTCAATTGAACATCTTTTCATATATCTCTATTCATTATAATTTATTGTATTTTTGAAAAAATATATATATATTTTGTTGTTTTAGCATGTATATATTACAAATTCTAATGATATCATCCATTTATTTTTGGGTAATAGTAGTGTTTTTTAAGTGATCTTAAAATGTTCTCACCTTCAAGTAAAAAAATAATTGTTGATGAAGAAATTAATAGATAGCAACCAACATAAAGTGATTGAAATTCAAAATTTATTGTGTATCATCATTTGTTGTAAAAACCTCATGTGAAGTACAAAGAAGGTAAAGAGTATAGAATATGATAGAGCAAAAGGTAGGTTGTTGTATTCACTATAAAATTTTACATCAAATTTTTGTATTGTAAAAATAATTTTTTAAAATATATATTAAAGTTGTGTAAGTATAATGGCAACTCAAAATTGTGGTACAATTGCAAATGGTTGTATAGTTGCTAAATGCAATTTAATTGTAGTACCAAATCACGCCTAACTACATAGTTGTATTATAGTTTATTTGCATTTTCACCAAATATGACTTCAAGATTGCCACACAAAATTGTCTTACAAAAAGACAACACAAGTTTACAACTTAAAGATTCGCAAGAGCAAAACAAAATCAATGACTTTAATAATTGCAAATTATTGCACAAGTTTGTTTTATAGAAACAATGCATGTATCTACTACTGTGGTAAATTGTAGCAAGGTAGTGAAATCACAAAGCAAGAAGGTCCAATTTTGTAAATTATTGTATGATTTTGCTTTATAAAAATCTTATTAAGACATATTCCCTTTAAAAAAATCAACAAGAAAATAGAGTCAAATAGTAGAACAAAAGATTCCAATAAGATTAGAAATTATAGAACTAATAGATCAAGTTATACATTTGAATTTGAATCATTCATAGAATTAAAGTCACCAAAGAAGAAAAACATAAGATAGATGAATGCAACAAACAAAAAATAGTAGAACAGTAAGATAAGATCAACAAAAAGACAAACATGAGTGCTAAAGTAGTAAAACAATGATTTAAAATGATAATCACAATCACACAACCCATATTTATAACTAATTTGATAACCTTTTATCACAACAAATTTGAACTTAACCAAAACCAACACAAGTTGGACTAATTCTAACCTCCCAATCCAAACTGATTGATTTGCTTTCATTGTTATTGCAATTTAAACCAAACTGCACCAACTCCTAATTGCAAGGTTGAACAAATATCACATTCCAAATTAAAGAATGAAACACCAGATGTCAAAATTGAAATAAATTAAAACGCTAGTCTCACGATTTGAGGTAGATATGATCTCTTGTGCAAGTAGCGAAATGCTTACGTGACCAACCTATATTTGTGAATTTTGGTATTTCTTTGCAATGCATAAGAGAAGCTCATATTCTTGCATACCCAGCTAACCAATTCGTCACAAGATTCCTGGGAAAGTCAACCGGAGGGTAACTTCTAAGCTTCCCGATTTGTTGTGACATCTCTGTTTGACTGGCTACTTAACATACTAACCGATGATCACACTAACATGGGTGCAGCCTTAATAAAATATACCATAAGAATGTTTGATATTTATCAGCATATCATATCTGCCTTCTGCGATACACACCCTCTCGGAATTCTAGCTTTTCTTCACCTACCAAACGACCAAGAAACCCTTGCAGCTGTTGCAGAGTCTTGTCATAAGGTGGGTCCGATACGAACATCTGCATTCAGTTAACGGATTATGTCAGACTTACCACAGCTGTTTACGCAGAATCAAATGTTAGAGATAACCTTGTATACTCGTGGCTCCAAACTACAGCAGAGAATTACTCAAAATCACGAATGATTTCCAATTCAAAGTCCAGAAGTGACAGGATACTACTTACTTTGAGCATGTTGTGGATGCGATCTAGCGGCAAGGAGTCAAAGTTGGTGAGCATACCGATAACGTAAGACTGCAAGAACAGAATACGCACGGTAAGAAACAATTCGTTTTGCTATCCTTTAGACATGATAATAACTAGGCGTCTCTTCTTTTTTCCTCCACAAATTAGACATAATTTTACTATACAAGTCCATCATCATCACAACATTCAGACCTCGAAGACAAAAAACACGGCATCAAAGCGATCCCGTCATTTAGTTCAGACAAAAATAACAAAATAAAACAAAGGGATACAAAGCATTGTAAAGCACTGCTCCTCAAGAATCACTGTTGAACTAATTCAATAAGACAAAGCATCGAAAAGAGAAGAAAACTACCTCGTAAACATTCATCTCTTGATGCCACTGGTCTTCCATGGAAGCCACAGCACTTTCTCTTTCTTCGTCACCCAACAATGGCAGCGCTGAATCCATGGAAGGAGCACCAGCACCTGCCCGAGATCCAGCGTCCCCCATAGTTTCCACGATACTATACTCTATATCCCCATCTTTAGTATTGTGCGATTCAACAAGAACTCCCTGCAATACTCAAACATCATAATATGAAGCTGCAACTTAAGCCACAACGTTCAATGCACTAACTGAGTCAAATCTCCCACTCGTTCTTGTGGATGTGTGCACCTGATTCATCCAAAGCATAATCCGTCTCCGCAATGTCGCAACTGGCAACCCAACTGCTTCTGCCAGTGCCGTGGCTGTCCACCTGGAAGCTCGATCAAGCGCCGATAAGATTTATGAAGTAACATCATTAAGCCAAAAAGGCATCAATAATATTTGAAACTAGAAAAGATGTCTCATCTAGAAGTGATTACAAGTGAGGTGCTGCAGCCTTATTTGGAAAAGATGAACTAGATCCTCAGTCATGTGCCGTAGCTGAAGTGAACTACATAAGGAACAAAAACCTAAATGATGTAGAAAAGTAAGTGCAAGCATGTACCTTGGCTGGTTCTCAAAGTGCATGATTATGGCTGCATGCATGGGTGACACCACGAATTGCGCTGATCGATCCTCAAATTGCAGTTCTAACTGAGCAGCATTTTCATTACCAATGTCAAGATAATAAAAGTTTACTCACAGAACTGAAGGACAAATCATTTATATGGGCGAAATTAAGCTACATGGCTGGTTTCAGTGTTAACAGTACTAGATCCGACATGTTCAATTTCCAATTCTAATTAAATGAACGTCACTAAAGCTAAAACTCGAAATTCATCAGAGGCTCCCTGAGTAGTACTGAACTAGTTCAAAATGTAAGGATGCTTTGCATGATAACAACTGTTTAAGGATTAATGGCTTCATTAACTTCATTAGCAAGCATTGATTTACTACTGTTAAAAATAATTAAATAAAGTCCAATCAATTATAGAAGTCAATGGTTCACAAAAGCTATACGAAATGAGAATCTTGATCTGACTACTTTAACATGAATGTAGTCGGGATGCGCAGAAATAGTCCAACGCTGATTATGCACAATAGTAAATTTGATCCGCACCTTAACGGTGCCAAGATTTTTTCTCCATTGAAGCTTTCTTGGTGCTTTGACAGCATGATAGCGCTGCGCATACTCTTCTAAGAGCTCATCCACAACTGCTGGCACTTTCAACGTCTCTACCTGCTCAGCAGACCCACCTCTAATGTAAAGTTGCATTTCAAATTTTCCAAAATTCACAAGCTAAAACAAGAATTCTTCAGGAAAGCCAAATAATAAGGAATTTCACTTCCAAGTTTTTCAAGTCCACCAACTCTGCTTTAAAATCCAGTAGTGTAAGAGGCACAACGAAACTACCTGAAATGGTGGCCAAAACAGTGATGAAATAATTGTAGCCTCCAAGACATCCAGAGGCAGCTTTTTGTCTCCATCTACGCTGACGATCTCATCGTTCTGAGATCCCAGGCTCTGTATGACAGTAGCTTGTGGATGAGAATCGATCATACCCACAGTTGCGGGTGGCGTGCTGTATCCTGCATCACTTGGTGGAGTTACTGGGCCAGAGGGGGTGCCAGGAACAGTCGGGCCATGCTGGTTGAGTTTCGCAGCGGCTACAGCCTTGATATTGGTGTTGATGCGTTTAGAGTCCGCCAGATCCTTCAACATGATTTCACACCCATGCATGTTGTTCTCACCGAATCGCAGCTGCATTGATAAATTCAACCGTTTAAACCAATGGAAAATTTTACACAGTAATTTGAATTGAACAAATAAAACTAACTCGTAAGAATTCAGTAATTCCCATTTCAAAAGCAAGCTTCCTAAACCCACCCAAGCCGAGCCCCCTTTCTGTGCAAGAATTGATTGAATCAAGGCTCCTATTCAAATGACGACCTCTCCGTTTGCCATTGGTTAGTAAGTTTACACTTTCTCTTGAATATTACCACATGAATTTTATCCATCAGTTTTTTAACCATTTTGTAATATATTCTAATTATTAAATCTTCATAAGGATCGAATACACAAGTAAATTTCAGATCGTACTTTTCACCCAAAAATATTGATGTGGAAATATGCTTAACTAAGGCCTAAAGTGCATACCTTCAGTAACTCCAGTGTACGAATATCGCGGTCTGTGTCGAAATCTGACTTGTTTAGCAGCTTTTCAGCCAACATTACTCGATACTCATTCACAAACAGCTCCTTTGAACCGTAGATTCCAACCAACATGCTAATAATATCCATTAATCGCCGACTTTTGGTTGTCCTAGATGGGTCCGCCTCTACAGGATCCGGTTCCCACCTGTCAAAGAGCAGATTCACTGGCGTGAGAAAACCAAATATCCGAAAATACGCGTGCCCACAATCCTTGACTGCAACCAGCTGAAAAAACGAAGATCACCTGTACCAAACTTTAGATAAAAAGCAAACAATGATTTTCAAAACCCAGCCTAAGTCGGAACTTTGGCAATCAACGCAAACTTGACAGGTTGTTGCATGAAATTTACTGCATATAGTAAAAAGAAATAACAAACTTGCCCAAATCAAGGAAAGTAAAATGCATCCCAATAAAACTGCTACTCATAAAGAAATGAAGTGACTAATAATAGGTACCTTTCTGCAGCAGCCCAAGCATCATTCCCATCCAGATCCGCATCATCATCACTCCCAACATTCTCAAGAGAAGTTACACCTCGACTCAGTTCTTCAAATAAGCTCTCACCTACTCCACCTAACCCCGCACTTCCACCCGCTCCTGTGTCATCAGTTAGCATTGTCACAATACACCTAATGGTATCTTTGCGGCCTCGAAGGTACTCTCTGATGGGCTCACTAACTGCTTCAAGCACCACCCCAGTTGGATCCATGGTTCTCAAAGCTTTAATGGTTGACACATATTGTAGCAAAATATCTGTAGTTGCAGCTCCTGCTGTTAGCAACCGCTGTCGCAATGAGGTACGAAAGGAGTCTATAAGCTTAGAATGATGTCTGGTGTTTGTCAAGCACTGCCGTAGGTCCTCAATAGCAGGTAAACTGGCGGCAAAATAGCCAATCATCCCACAGTAGAATGCTTTTAGGAGTGCATCGCCATTCCACCCCACAAAATGAAAATTGAAGTAACTGATCTCAAAGTAGATAAACATAAATCCTTCTCAACTGGAACTGATATGGCTAGTGCAACATTCAATCACGTTTTAGAAACAGGACCTACGATGTATAGCATTAACAGAGCAATTGCGTATGCTCTCGAAGAGGAAAATACCTTTCAGGATAATCAACAATGATGTCGAATAATTCAGTGATTCGCAAGTCACCAAGAGTCTCATAAGCAAAAAAATGAAGCCGCAAGCGCCATCTGACCACTCCCTCTTTCACTGCTTCATCCGCTCCAGTGGTAGGTATTGATAGTGATGCTAAAGGTGAAGGGAAGGTTGCCAGAGAAGTCTTTGAAGGCGGAGCTCCTGAAGATGCCAGAATTACAAACAGGAAGCGGAGTGGAACAGCCTGAACAATAAAGCAACTTCAGTTGACAGATTCAACTTCATCCACCACAATAAAATGAGCAGAATCAGTGACATTTGAGACCAAATCCTGCACAAGAATATATGTTGAAACGTTAATGCAGGAAAGGCGTTAGAAAACTATGATACGTCAAAGTGCCCAAATAGACTTCACAAAGAGCTGGGCGCCTCAGTTAGAGGTGCTAAAAGTGATGCCAGGTTCCTCGTTCAAACAAAGAAAACTACTGTCAACCTCAACTACTGAAGGTGAGAGTATTCAGAAGCAAGTACTTGATACTTGAATACAGTCCACATCTGCAACTATTAGTAAGAAACGAACCTCTATCCAGGAACGAATGGACTCCAAAACTGGCTTATCATAGCGTTTGTTGGTAATTGCATGAATTTTAACCTGCAGAGCATTAGGAAGTACAATCACTCCAATGTTTTCACCTTACTGTTTCAATGAAGTTGCACCGAAACAGTAAAAGGTTTTTGAATAACTCAACAGATATGTCAGATACGCACAGATATAGTAATAGGAATCAGTGTGAACATATTCAAGGCTAGAGAAAAGTCTAACAGAACCATAAACGAGCATAAAGGTTGAAAACGAACACTCATCTAGACCTAAAAATACATACCAACAACATATTGTGTAGTACTAGGTGACTGGCCACATAATATCTTTCTATGGATGTTCTAAAGCGCAAGGCTCACCTTCAGAAGGGAATATATAGAAGAAGCATATCCTTCCTCACTCAGCGCTGCAAAGCCGATGCGACGCAGGTTGCGAATAACCGTACCTAGACCAGTAACCCACTCTTCACCAGCCACAACAGCAACTTCTTCCATTGTCGCAGCACCAGTGCTGAGTTTGAGATCACTGACTGCCACAAAGTCAACTCCTTCCATGTCGCGAGCTTCTTGTGTGTCATCAACTGATTTGACTTTCTGATTGTCGAACTGACTATCATTGATTTCCATGTCATCTGCGGAGGTACGATGACTGCTCCGTATGCTCTCCATCTCATCGTCCTCACCCTTGATAACTTCAGATTCTTCTGATACATCATCATCATCACTTCCCTCACTCCCACAACTCTGTGTGCTACGATTATGTTGTCTCATTGCTTTGCTGAACTCCTCTAACCGCGCCTTAAAGTACAGATTTAAAATTTCTGCAGTCAGTCGAGTACTTGATATAGTCAGTAAAAATGTTTGGCTCTTAAAACCTCGTTCATGTCATAGCGGAATTAGACCGGTGATTCTTTCGCATTTTCATCACGTGTATTACATATATTAATCAGTTGCCCCTCCACGCACACGTGCATAAAACGTCCAGTAAGTGCCAACTTGAAGAAATTGATACTGCTCACATGTAATGTCTTAGTAACATCCTAATTCGTGGACAGGCAAAAAGGATAAAAGCAAGAACTTAATCCCCAACGAGTTTCAGATTTAGAAGTAAATAAAAGACTTAATAATTCAACGTGCACTAATCGATATATTCACTCGGGGAGGAATCGGGCACCTGGGAATTGTTGCGGTGCACTTGTGAGAAGCAGAGCACTAATAGCAGTGTGATAGTGAGACAGATAGCGCTCCACTTCAGTTGAATGTCCAGAAGTTCCATGGAAAATGAGTTGAGTAAGCAACCGGAGAGACTCCTCTTGAGCCAACTTAGCGGAGCTGACTTCTGAAAGCACTTTCGGGAAGGTAGACTGAACCCACTCATTAAGCTGCATCAGGTAACACAAGTGCCATCAACCCTCTGCATGTTGGGCTCAGCCCACTGTCTGGCGGACCCTGCCCTATGAAACGGCAATCAAGTAATCACATCCCCGATGCTTGATTGAAAGTTCATGCACACGCTGTTACAGTTGCGAGTCCCATTACTGCGCGATGAAAGGACGTGATTGAAGCCCTGAACCTTAGATATACGTTCATGGCATCAAATTTACAAGAGAAGTCAACGGAAGTCTGATCAAAGAACGCATCAGAGAGCAAAACCAATGCAAAATTCCACTTGCCTTGCCTGGCTCGTTGGCACCGTCTTGTTTCAATCTGCTGAACTCGTCCAATCGTTGCCATAGACTAGCAATCTCGTGCTGCTTAAATGACTTCTGCGATCGGGTCAACCAAACAACAAAAATTCCTGTTAAAATACAACACCTGCCCGGGACCATTCAATATTCAATACTCCAGCCTTATAAACCCTAGACCCCGCGCATTGCAGATTCGCAGCATCCTGTTGCAACTCAGCCAAAATGCTTCTGCTAATTTATATAATGAGCAAATAGCTGCTATAATGTAACATAGGCATTCTTAACGGTAATCAACACGTTTGCATACAAATTACCTCGAGGGCATCGAGAAAGTAGCTGACAACAAAATGTGCGAGCCCTTGCTCACACAGGGCGCGAACAGAGCTCTCAAACTCGCTGTTGACGACAGGCGCGCAAGACAATGATTGCGGAGCAGAACGCAACATGAGCGATGCGTGAGCGACGTAAAGCTGCCATGCCTGCGTCACCGTGGCCAGCTTCCCAGAGCTGCTGGGGGCATCCACCATCGCTCCAGCTCTCGTCGCCACTGCACCGCATTCCCAAACACATTCAAAACTCTCTCCGCGCGCAATACATTGAACCTTAGTGTTGCTCTCAATGCGGAGGTTGATACCCTTCGTCACTCCCCATAATTTTTAAACCGCCATTCCGGGTATCGTGTCGCCGGGTACATCAACTCCACTCTCGCAATTTACAGATTAGGTGGTGATGGTGGACCGGTTGTGGTATGGGCCTTTTTTCAATGAAGGCAGTTTAATCTGTGCCTACATCTCATGACAAGTTGGCTTGTAATGACATTGTGGTGGGAATTCAACTAGCTACGGTTTTGTAGCAAATATATATATATATATATATATGTATAAGTAGATTGACTTTTTTATGTCATAGTATACATCTCGCACTTTTAGATCAATCTCTTTTCCTCTTCTTTTTAATCGCAAAATGGTACATGCTTAAAAAACGGAAGGCTTGTGATGTTTTTATCCAATATTTTACTTTTTAGGAATATGCTTAAATTTATTTTTGTTGCCTGATTCTTCCAATGCTTAAATTATTACGAGTATAAATTCAAATGCTCATCGAGTATATTTTGATGATGACAAAGATGTGACGTACTTCCTTTGATACATTAAAGTATCAACGATCCTTTCGTAAAACATTATCTAACTTAGAATTAATAAGACCATTCATGTTATAGCGTCTAATTGTAGATTTTATCCAGAAAATATTGATTCGCCAGTACTTTGCCGAACATCAAGATTGTTGCCATCCTTGCTATTATTTCCATCAAACTCCGGTGCTTTTCACAAGTTCTAAGTCCTACCCTTACACATACAAAATTGGTGTCCATACAAGAAGATGATACTACCTGATGTCTTGAGCCACCTGCATTTACGGTTCTCAACACCCAACCATTTGCCACCCATGTACAAGTTCTATTATTTCTTGGGGTCGCCATCTGGTTACACTTAAAATACCACTAAACCCATAATGAGACACGGTGGTAGGAACTGTATTTCAGGTGCTTTGAGAAAATCCTAAGCGCAACATGGAGAAGACAGACGGTAAACTTAACCCACACACACTGAAATTGTATGCTTGTTCATGAGGATTCCGTCTTGTTGGAAATTGATGCGATCACTGCGATTGATCAGTTCAAAGAGACCAAGAGTAGGACATAGTAAGAGTGGTAGCCTCACAGATAAAAAAAAAACCATTCTGGGTGTAAACAGAAAGCAGCAAGCGATATGCTAGGGCAGAAATAATGCTGATTGAAGTTGTAACAGCCCTTCGGGGATCCGCATCTTAGCGGCTGTTCTGAATTGCAGGTAAAATAATCGTTGCGCCATTTGCAGTTAATCAAAGAAGCAAACACCTCTACGCTAACAGTAACCGAATATTGTTGACAAAGAACAAATTAAACTTAAGGTTTGTACAGGTACATAAATGATATGCAGGTACGCATCAGGCAGCTCTTGCACCACAATGACCCAACCTACGAGAATCGCTAGCATATAACTCAGCATAGATAAGCTCCTGCCATAAAGATCGATTATCCTCTTGAGATAACCTCGATTGGCGGAGTAGCATAAAAGCTTGCTCTTCTAGGAAGGAACCCAGGCCCTGTACCAACCTTCGCTTTCTCAATGATTCTCTTTGTCGATCCAACTCAACCATCCTGCAAGTAATTCGCTCCCTAATTAAGTCTTTTACACACAAAACAGAAAGAAGAAAGAAATGGAGAGAAGAGAAAGGGAGAAAGAAAGAAGCAAACAATGCGCTTCTGAACAGGCGACGAACTTCTACATCAACTAAGTACTCTGAACTAATAAATTGCAATATTGGTCCTCGAGGAGAAAAACATTTTAGACTACGCTGACTGAGACTGGTAACTCTTGATCAATCAAAGTTTTAAGAGAAGCGACGAGGACCTACTTTCGAGCAATGGCATTACGACGTTGATGGACATTGGCTTCGAGACCACAGCTACCCGAAAGCAGTTCAGCTGAGTTTTCACGGGATGTATCCTCTGCATCACTGTGACATACCCAAAGGCAGAATCTCATGCACTAGAACTCTGCCTCTCAAACAGTGGGTGGTAATACGACACAGTTGCATAAAGTGGTGAACTTGAGACAATTAATCAGAAAAGCTTTTAATCGACTGTCAAGTTAAGAACTCTACAAATACGATTACGGGTTGAAAACCTTAAAGTATAATACTTAGCTTAACGTTGTACATACCAGGCTGCACCACGAGACTCCGTGGCATTGAGGTTAAGTGCCGCACGGACGCCGAAGTTCATCGTCGCAGATGAGCCCCTACAGAGACTTGGAAACCTAGAAGAAGTAGAGCAGAGAGAAGTCTTCTGGTCTGGAACCTGTCATCGAGTAGCTTAAAGCAATTGAGCAAACTCTGACTACCGTTCGAAAGTATCGATGCACATAACTAGAATGGCCCGCAAAAGGACCTTCAGGTATTGATAGAAAATAGTAACCGCAAATGGCGCGCAAAAGATAGTAGGAAATCAAAAAAACAGAACTATAAACCAGATATCCTATGCAACACGATAAAATGCAAAGAAACTCACTCGAGTCATAATGCAAACGCCCGACATACACAGCGGCAGTCCACTACCCTTCGGCATCTCCCCACGGGGGGTGAAGGGATTTCCCCTTGGGATCGAGGTATTAAGAGATTGCACCTGTGCGGCTGGTGGAACGCAAATCCTGCCGAAGATTCAAAACCAAATGGCTGGCCGATCTGGAACAACCCTCGGCGAGAGAGTAGCCAAAGAAACCTACACCTCACTGATTGAAACGTATCGACAGCAATGCACGTGAACCACGCAGGAGCCCTTTCTACAACCACAAATCGAGACAGACAATAACAAACACTACAAAACCGATTCAAACAGCGCTACACTCCCAAAAGCATTCCAAGTCGACCTTCCACCTCCCAAACACCACACAGAGCGAATGCCCAACGAAAAGAAGCCCGATCGGCAAAGGTAGTAATAACAATCAGAATAATAATGTTATAAAAATCCAACGACTGCAAAAAGCGTCTCAGCTAGCAGCTGAACGCCCTTCCCTCGCCTTAGATCGCCACCCTCCCTACTTACAGACCCTCGAATATACACACACATCGGAAAAAAAACAAAACAAAACCCTCGCAACGACGCGACCGATACACTGAGCTACAGTAAAGCCTTATTGCTCGCTCTCTCCATCTCACGATCTCTGGTCCGCTAAATTACTCTGTCTGCACTTCGCCTTCGCCTGCGCCTACTGCTCCGGGCGTGGAGAGCAGAATTGGCAACAGGGATCGGTCAAGGTTAGAGGGCGTGGAAGCGGACAAGCAGAAGTGTGACGGGGACTAAAGACAAGCAGGAGTGCGGAGGAACAGCATCCTTCACCACAAGGCCAGTCAGTATCTGCCGAGGCGCACGATGCACGATCCTTGCTGGTGGATTAGATGGATGAATGAATCATTCCATCAGCCAGTAAATGGATGGTCATCTTGCTGGGAGGATGTCATTTGCTTGCGGGTTTGGGCGCCCCGATCTCCGTCCATCTCTCCTGCCACGGTGTCTATAACTCTCTATCACCGTGGAATTGTCGGCACGGAGACTGGCTCTCCTTTACACGAATAAGGAAACTTTTATGAAGCCTGTGTCAAATATCCTTTTTGGATAAAGGCTAAAAAGTATTCCATGTCGTTATATATAGGGAAAATATCACTTGTACCCCTGAAATATGTTGAAATATCAAGGATACCCCTGTATATTCTTGATTATAGCAAATATATATTCCTAACTTTTGTGATTATTGCAAATCTACCCGTTGAGCTTGATAAGATATCACCTTCTTTTCATTTTGGGTGAATCCAAGACTCAAACTGCGTGCCGCGAGCCCCGAATTTTTTGCACAGGTTGGGCCCCACGAACCGGCCGCCGCCGCTGCCGCCGCCCCTACCATGTCCCCTTCGTTACCTTCTTCGGTGGCATCGACAGTCCGCCACCTGGACGATTAAGCCCGAATGACACAGTTAGTGCTCTGATCTGATGCTTGCAATTGAACTTGGATTCCGAAGACCCTCTCTATTGTTTGTGGGGGAGCTCAAACAATACAAACGACGAGACAAACGATACGCTATTCGAATCCTTATGAAACTGCACCCCCAGAACTTAATTTTTGCGCTGACAATCATCTACAGTAATCGATCCTCCAGCTCACAGCGAGAGAGCAATGTGACGATCATTTGGGACGCCAGTTAGTGATTGTGTATATGAAGCTCGCGGAGGGAGGGTTGGAGAGAATAAAAGATTTGCTTGTCGAGTGTGTGCCTGGCTTGTCCTGTGAAAATTCTTATCACATGTGCTTCAGGGACGTCAATACAATCATGGTCTTACAATCACAGGCCGAAGCCAAGAAGGATTGCTCTTCCTTGGACTAGTTTGATTCTTCCCTTCTTCATGCAAGTCATCTCCATGCCGCGTCGAACTCGAGTGGATGGCTTGCAAATGTTAGCCTCCATGATGTCAATGATTGTGCTAAAAGTCACTCAGTAAATTATTGAGCAAGTACTTAACTAGTTAGCATGTACTTAGCTGCTCAGCAGTGTCCTTGTTGTTACAAATCGAAATTGGAATTCCTTTTACCAGTTAAGTGCCTGTACCGGACATGTTTTCAAGGTTATAGTACTCTCAGCAGATGTTCGTAGAGGAGATTCATTAATGGGATGTCAGTTTTGTGCATAACTCGTGGTTCAAAATCAGAACGTGCGAAGACGTTGTAGTGAAGCGTTACTAACCAAACATAATCCAGTTTTGAAAAGTCTTTTCTGGCACTTTAGGTTGCAAAACATTTGCAGCTGTGTGACAGAATGCTAAAGTAAGTTCCCGCTTCTTTTCAAGAGTTAATTGACTATGCTGGACAAGAGAATCAATTCTGATTCAACAATAAGCACGATTTTAGCGGTTAAATTTGTAACGATGACTTGGTCAATCTCTGCTCTTAGGGAGTCACAACTGATGAGATTTTTGTTCTCTTGCTAAAACAAGCTTAGCTTGTTCGTTTGAATACTTTAGTGAACACTTGACCTTGTCTGCGTCAATGCACTCTTTGACTCAGTGCCACTTGCGAGATAGCACGAGATGCTGAGCTTTTCATGAGAGTCCTGAAGTATTTTATGAGGATTTTATTCAATGTGTGAGCAATGATACCTTTCATGCAACTTGTGTTGTTCGGTTATTATTTGAGGTCTACTTTCTGCACTCGTTGTCTTCTGATTCACCTTTCTTTCTTTTTGTGTTTTTTTTTTTATTTTTATTTTTTATGTAACTGCAGCAGATTCTTTATGGCCTGATATTTTCCTTCAACTTTGAGCGTCAACATCTCACTAAGTGCCTTTCTCACTGGAAAACTATGGAAGAACGACCCGTGCCCTCCGTTGGAAGGAGCAAAACGAGTCTCTTCCTGTGATTGAGCAGCTCAGTGAATAAATCAGTTGCTGGGAACGACAGGGATATCAGAGGCCCTAAAACTCAGCATACAGGAGCTAATGAAGGAGTGTAGGTTGACCCAATATCTGGGTGGAGACAAATAATTGGCTGGGTACGAACTTCAGCTTCAGGAGAGGGGGTATTTTTTGAATGTTTCAGATGTCGTGATGCTGTAATAAGAGCTTAATGAAGATCAAACACCCATCTCTACGAGCTCCCCCAAGTCCAATTGCAAGCATCAAATCAGAGCACGATTCGGGCTTGATCGTCGAGGTGGCGGAGTGTCGATGCCACCGACGGAGGTAACGAAGGGGACACGGTAGGGGCAGCGGCAGCGGCGGCCGGTTCGTGGGGGCCTAACCTGTGCAAAAAAGCCAGGGCCCGCGGCACGCGGTTTGAGCCCTGGATTCACCCAAACTGGAAAGAAGGTGATACCTTATCAAGTTCAAGGGTAGATTTGTAATAGTCACAAAAAGTGTGGGGTATATTTGCTATTATCAAGAATATAAAGGGTATTTCAACATATATTTCAATATATAATATTTCAACATATTTCAAGGGTACAAGTGATATTTCCTCTTAAATATATCAGCCAAAAAGTAAACAAGTATAAAAGCCGTTTTTGTCTTATTTTATACATTGTCATTGTTATCCATAAAAGAGTTATGAGGGTTGGATTGCCTCCAAACACATTTTATCAGAATGAACTTGTGTTCCTCAGAACATTTTCTAAAAAATTTTAAAATGGGGGAGGGTTACTTTTTGTTCTGTTTTTTGTATTTTATTTCTATTATACTATTCTTTAAAAAAATCTATTAAATTTCTATTATATTTTTATTTTATTTTAAAATTTATTTTTTTATTTCTATTAAATTTTATTTTACTTTTTGTTATGTTTTTTGCATTTTCATAAGGTGTATGTTTTTATATCAAAAAACCTTAACATGAGTTTTACCGTGCATTTTTTTAAATCACATATTTTCACCCATTTACATTATTGGAGTTTGAATTGTATAGTATAGGACAGATAGAATATACTAGATGTGTTTTTAGTTTTAAAAATATGAAAAATTTAATAAAGTAGATGTAAATTAAATTATAATGCATGTATTACTTAATTCAATCTTCATAATAATTCATTTGCAAAAAAATGAAATTGCACATCATTTTTGAAAGGTTCTATACAATGGTAACTATTTCAAGTTTGAAATTGGCAGCTCTTCAAAATGTTTCTTTTGCAGACATGATGTTTCAAATGTAGTGGTAGCGCAATGAGCTGTTGAACTAAAAAAAAGTGATATTTTGCATTATTCACTGGCATATCTTTTTGCTAGGCTATTGTAAATAGATAAAGCCTTTAAAAAAATTTGTCAATAGATAAAGCCTTTAAAAAAAATTGTTCCCCTGTTTGTAATTATTTTGATTTTGTTCTTGTATTTGTAAATGCTTTCAGATTTAGTCCCCTATTTGTAATTTATTCTTTAAATAAATAGAAATAAAATACTACATCTAATACAAGTTTCTTTTGGTTATAATTAGTTTTGTTATATTCAATGAAATATATATATATATATATATATATATATATTTCAAACATAGTTAAAGGAGTATGAATCGTGTTTCAACAATCATATTTATAATAAAAATTAAATTAATATTCAATTTGAAAAAGAAAAAGAAACACTATTATTTATAGTTTAGCCCTCACTTTGTTTTGGATAACAGCCAATAGAATTGTTGGGTTACTATATTTATTAGTTATTATGTTTGTATTTGTGGAATATATGAGAGTTTGTTGAAGCATTACATTTGTTTTTCTTTCGGCAGTAGCATTAGTCAGATTTATATTTCATAACATTGAAATAAAATTTCGATGCTTTAGTCAGATTTCACAGGAATAAAGTACAAAAATAACTTTGCTTATAAATCAATGACTTTAAAAAAAAGAAAACAGAAAAAAGAAAAAAGAAAAAAGATGAGTGAGCAAGATTAAATATTTAACAAATTTTCATAAAATTTTTAATTGCAAAAAAAAAAAAAAAAAAAAAAAAATCAATTTAAAACAACATCATACTAGAATCGAATGGAAACCAAGAGACTTGGCTTTCTAAGATCATGCAATTATTTTTTTAATAAAACATGTTGTCAGTTTCTAATTTAGTATTATTTTATAGATGGGTAGATGGGTAAAAGCTAGTAAAAATATTTAAATGTATTTCAAACAAGAATGAAACTACTGACTTTTCATTTTATAAATAAACAACAAGCAATATATATATATATATATATATATATATAGATATATATTTACAAGTCTCAAAAACTTATAAAGATGTGTTATCTTAATTTAATTTGAATCTGAATAGATGTCTCAAAATTGAGAACTAATCCATGTCAAAATCCAAACTGTATTTTATTACAACTACAACCTTTTTGTGATAGACCTGTAATACACATTACTAAAACATTCAAAATTTATGTTTTTGTAAATATGTATTTGAGGTTTATGTTTCAAAAATCAAAAATCAAAAATTATACACAAGTCAATAGATTGAACACCTTATTGAAAATTTAAGTTTTTGGAATACCCAAGATATGAAGGTTCAATAGAAATAAGAACATTGTTCCTTTAAATAATCAGACTTGGCAATTTGGTATAAAAGTATATTTACCCATTAAAAAAACACACATTGCAATATTTTTTATTTTTATTTTTATTTGAAGCATTTAAAACATTGTATTGTATATGTAGTTACTAATTGAAATGTTTTCTTGTGTACTCATACAAGGGAACTCAATTTATTATTTGTTAAATTTGTTCTTAAACAAATTATAAACATAGGATTTTTGAAGGAGTTGAAGGACAATTAGTTTGTACTGACCATGAGTTTAACCAAACATTTAGGAAGCAACATGATTAGATTAGTCATTTTTGTTTTCTTAAATATCAAATTTGTGTTTCAAAAACTATGAAGTACATTAACAAATGAACTATCTCAAGAGATTATATTAAAAATATTTGGGATTTAAGCCTCAGTTTAATAACCCATCCAACTATTGCAATAGTAAGATGGAGTCACATTAGAATGACTAAATAAGAATAAAAATCCAAAATTCAAAATTCAAAATTCAAAAAAAAAAAGCCTTTACGATTAAAATCATAAAATAAACTGAAAAAATGAAATTATCATGTTTTAAACAAAACATCAATTCATATATACTAGAAAATTATTTTTGAAACCAAAATCATTCTATTTATTGCATCGATTATTCTTCTTTCAACAACACAAAGTTTTCAATGGAAGATCATATCCATAATTCATTACACTAAAAAAAAGAGATAAGTGAGTGCTAAAATTGATCTAATATATAAATTTAATTTCAAGCCTACTTTATCATCTTATAAAGATTAGTTGAGACATTAGAAAGTTTTGGATTTTTCTACCCAAGTTGGCTTTATTTTTACTTATATTCATATCCACTCGTTTAATGTGCAAAGAAATATTTTTAGCAACATAAATGCATACGAAAACAAAACAAACACATAAACAAACAAAACTTATTAATACATGATTTTATCAAAGAATGACTTTTGTACCTTTCAATGGGAACAGGACCATCGAGAAAGCCAAGTGGAAACAGGGCCGTCGAGGCAGCGTCCACGTCAGCGTATGATTATTCCGCGGCATGCGAACGTGGCATACATGACGTGGCGCCGGCGAAGCTTCCGAAGGGAATCGAACTGCGGTGGGAACAAGACCTGACATAAGAGTCCACGTCAGATAATTTTAATGCTGCCGGTGGTGATGTGGCAGGGATGACATGGCACCGGCTGAGCCAGCGATCGGGTTCGTCTCGAGCCCTACTTTCTCCGCTTTCGTGCAAAATTCGTTTGCCAGGGAGACTCGATTCACAGAAACGGTCCACATGATCCGGCCAGGGAATCAGTTACCCCCTTCACCCCCTTCGGCGTTGCTTGTGGATCATTTCGTGATTAACGCGAGCACTGGCTAGGAATACTGGTAAAATTTTGGCGCGCTAACTCTCTCTATCTCTCTCTGTGTTGCGTTTGATCAGGGGTTTTAGGGTTTGGGTCCAGGGTTCCGAGGAGTATCGTCACGTGTATTGCGGTCTTGTTGGAGATTCCTCAGTTGTGCATGTAGATATAAACTTAGTTTAGTCCACGATCGGTTTCTAATCGTGGATTTTTGTGGGTTTCGGTCGTTGAGCAAGAATTTTGTGAATTTTTTGTATTGGGGGAAGGAAATGGGGTTATGGCGATATCGTTTTCGTTGGGTTCAACGTGATCGGTGAGCTCCAGGAAGGGCTGGTCACTCACAATCCGGTATTCGTCTCATCGAGACGCATTTATCGGTTCATTATATGTATATATATATATATATATATATATATGCAGAGTCGATTGTGTTGCAATTTCTGAACTAGGTACTGTTGAATTGTAGATTGCCTTCAAGTAGCTCTCGATGTTGGAATGACGGACACAAATTCTGCTACTGAATGAGACCATATTCTGCACCGTTAATTGGTTTTATGAATATATGGTGTCGAATTACATTCTGTCTCGAATCCATGTGCCCTTTCTGCACGAACGTTGGTTTGTAGTTGTAGTGCAGCCAGTGTGTTTGGTTTAGGATTATGCTTTGACGATCGATGAGTCCGTTTCATGGTTTTATACTTGTCATTTATCTTCTTGTGATTTTTTGTTTACAAATGTTCCCCCAATTGTAACGTGGGACTTTCGTGTGTGGTGGTTGCTCAAATTGATAGTTTTGGTCATTTGATTTGCGGAGAGCAATCGGTGTCATGGAAAATCCCTTCGACTGCTTTGATCCAATCAAAGTTCTGCTTGAGCCAATGTGAGAGGTGGAGGATTGGGCTTCTTCTAAGTGAGGGCTTTCGATTATTGATATCTCAAGGCGAATGTTGAAGGCGCTTAGGGAGTAAATATGAAGGGAGATAGGGATACAGGGCGATTTCGCAGGGATGATGCTGCTTTTGAACGGGATGTGGAAGGTGGTGAAAGACCCACACCCGGGCTATTAGGCTTGAGATCTCTGGCATCTAGCTCAGGACGGGGATGGTGGAGCAAAACTGTTTTGTGGGCCGTATTTGCTGTTGTCCTCATTGAATGCGCTTTCATTGTTCGCCTTGATATTTTGAATTCCCCTTCTTCATCTTACTCGTCCTCTCTTGATTCCCACCCCGAGAATCCCAACAAAATCTCTGGACAAGAAGAACTAACGATAAAAACCAATAAAACAATTCGGATTGACAAGTTACCAACGGGAACAGATGATGTCTGCTCGGCAGAATGGCTAGAGAAGGTTGACAAAGTTACATACTCGCGTGATTTTAAGAAGAAACCTGTGCTGGTTGTATCGGGAAATGAAGTTGAGGTTTGTAACTCTCTCCTTCTATTTCCTTTTCTCTTAAGGGACTGTTAAGTGGTATATGTAAGGATTCTTTGAGGATCACTGGAATGTGTTGCATGTGTGATGATTCAGATATAACCTATCAGTCAAGCCTTTTGGTTAACATCCTACCTGCGGAGCAACAGATATTGAATCTTCTTGTTCATCTCCAAGAGCTTGTTTATGTTGCAGAATTGGGATAAATGTTCTGTGCCATGCGTGTTCAAGGCCCATGGTGAGGGTCAGGCAGATGCAGAGTTTGGCTATGGAGATTCACCCTCGGCACTACTAGTGTTACGCTCTATGGAATCTTCTGCTTATTTTCCTGAGAATGACATCGTGCGGGCGCGAAGGTGAGATACATTACACTCGACGTTCACAAAGTTCAATTGCCTTGAGGCGTCTTGCTTAAATCATGGTTTCGAAACAACTTTTCGCTTTATCAGTCCAGGCATGTGATTTCAGCTTTCTTCGCTTTGAAGTACTTCTAGACTGAAGTTTTGAGTTAACTAAGAATCAGTTGATAGCGCCGACTTTCCATTCTAACCTGAAGAGAGCTCACAGCAACGGAGTGGGAGTGGTGATGACTACAAGCCTGTCATCGGATGTTCCAGTGGGCTACTTTTCGTGGGCGGAGTATAAAATCATGGATGCTCCCAAGCCCAAGACAAAACCAGCTCTTGGAGCTGCTTTTATTTCCAACTGTGGTGCGCATAATGATCGTCTTACAATTATGCGAATGTTACAAAACGAAGGCGTTCAAATAGACTCATACGGTTCTTGTGAACAAAATGTTCTTGGAGGCCGAGGTTTGCCTCGAACTCTCTGCATGTCATGAAGGAGATCTAGAATTTTAGAAGCTTTTGTCCACGGGCGTTTTACATTGATGCAAAGTTATTTTTCTGCCTTAATAGCCCTGATTCATCTTGCATTGTTTTGGGAAGGTAGTCGCTTCAAGTGTGAAATGTTGGTTGGAAAGAATTCATACTCAAACTTAATGTTGGGGTGAGAGGAAAAATCATCATATTTTCTATTGATATCTTAGAGTTGTAATTAACTTTGTGCAGCATTGAACAAGTTGGAAACTCTTCGAGAGTACAAGTTTAGCCTTGCTTTCGAAAATTCCAACGTTGAGGATTATGTTACGGAGAAGTTCTTTCAATCCTTAGTTGCTGGTACACTCCTCATATGTGCTTTGATCCTTGATCAGTATTTGTTTACTCAAATCACATGCGCGTACGCTTTTTATGCACGATGGAATATAATATGATTACTTTTGATAGTTGACGTGTCTTTGTTTCTTCGGATGGACAGGCTCAGTCCCTATTGTAACGGGACCTCCAAATATTTATGACTTCGCACCCGCATCAAATTCTCTTGTATACATTAAGGACGTTAGCGAAGTAAAGGCTGCAGCAAGTCGCATAAAATATCTCGCAGAAAACGAGACTGCGTACAACGAGACTTTGCAGTAAGTTCATCTGGACAATCATTTGTGTTTCTAACTCAAGAATCTATCTCTTACAATCTACAGGTCCTGTTTTCTAATTTCTTTCATTCGGTGAATATTTATATTTTCATGTTAGTCAAGCGTTAATCTCATTGACACATTGGAGTGCATTGGCATTTTCCTATGTTTAGTTTTAATCTGTGAAGTAACTTTTTCATAAGACTTCTTACGCTTGGTCCCTTTAAGAAAGCTTTTGTTAAGTCTCAGTCCTCAGAATTTTGAGTCCTGGTCCAGTGTTTCACTCTTATGTTTGATCCTGGAGGCTGTAGTACGTAGGTACCAATAGTTTTGTGATTTCCGCCTTGCCTCTAGTTATGAAGGGATATAATAAATTTAGATCCCTTCAGTACGAAAGTGCATCGTTTACACATACAGTTAATAGCGTTGTCGTTGCGTGAATTAAGAACAGCTGCTCAAAAATTCTTCTGCTTCCAATCTCTTTTAGTTGTGATTTCGCTTAACTCTGAACATTTTCGCAGGTGGAAGTTTAATGGTCCTTCAGATTCGTTTCTAGCTCTAGTAGACATGGCTGCCGTGCACTCCTCCTGCAGGTTATGCATCTTTGTAGCTACCAAATCGCGCCTGAAAGAAGAAGCGGCTGCTCCTAAAAGACCTTGCAAGTGCACCAGCAAATCTGGGTCCACCCTCTACCATTTATATGTACGAGAGCGGGGTCGTTTCGAAATGGAATCGGTTTTTATTGAGTAAGCATTGATGCCCCACTATTGAATTCACGTCCTTTAATTCGGCTCATCTTGTGATCGAGGCTGCAAAAATATGATTTTGTTTGTTGTCTGGACGTATGGGGGTCTTATTGTCTACAAATATTTCTTCCCTATTCTCCTAATGCCTTTGAATGTTTATATGCTTACAGAGGATCGAAACTTTCCCTAGCCCATTTGAAGCAAGTTGTAGTAGACAAGTTCACGGCCCTCAAGCATGTTCCTATTTGGAAGACAGAGCGGCCCGAAGTTATTAGGGGGAACTCAGACCTTCGGATCTACAAAATATATCCTGTGGGCCTTACTCAACGGGAGGCACTTTATACTTGGGATTTCGGTGGTGATAAGGGGTTAAAGGCTATGGTTCAAAAACAACCTTGTCTTCAATTGGAAGTAGTTTTTGTTTGATCCCGTTTTCATATCAGTGTATTATCATCAGTGACTGCATATTGACACCCAATTCTGATGATTTTTTATTTTTTATTTTTTATTTTTTTTGGTATGGTTACATGCTTTTCAGAGGTTTCTATGCCGCTGAGTATTTTCCTGAATCGCGAGGTGTGGCAGGTTATCTGCGCCGTCCACCCAATATTTTATGATGAGTCGATGATTCGTGAGACTAATCTAGCTTAACCTTTTTCTTACTGGCAAGTCAAAATTGAGTTTAAAATATTTCAGTATCCTGTTAGTAATTTCAGACACATGTATTCTATGTCTCATACTCTTTACGTGAAAGTTCAACTGACTTATATTTTGTCGTTTTTCTGTAGATCACTGTTTTAGCGCATACAAAGACAATTGTCTAAATATTTTTAAAGAAGGTGATATTTTATTATAAGATAGAAGTCAATATGTTTTTTTGTTATGCACATGTACTTGAATAAAATAAATTTTTTTGTTAGATTTAAATACTTTTTGAATTATAGCTTTGTTGAAATTAAGGAATTTATATTCATAAGAAGCTACTCGAACAAATTTACAAAGAGAACATTTGATAAGTAAAAGTAATTAAAAGTTTTTTTTAATTTAAAAAGATTAATTTTTATTAATAAGAAAAATTTGGAAAGTTAGAAAAATATTTAACTTTAAAAATTAAGAAAACAAGGCAAAACTTTAATTTACAAATACTTAATGTAGATTAATTTTCTTATTATATATTAGCACAAATTATCATTATGTGATATTTTATGTTATTGTTACATATTAAAAAAACACCACACATAGTATAGATAATTTTCTAAAGAAATCATTGCAATATACTTAAAGAAAAGATAAATATCTTTATAATAAGAAAGCTTGGTTATGAGACAAAGAGTTGAAAAAGTTTTCTCTTACACCTATTGGTTGAGACAAAGAAGTTTTCTTCTTAACCAAAAACAGATGTCTTTTTACAATGTAAAACCATTTGTTGTTCTTTCACAGTCTAAAAATTTATATTGTCCTTTTACAATGCACTTCTCTAAATACAATCAAGATTATTTTTTCAAAAACATCATAGCCAAAAACACCACAAGAAGTATAGTTCATTCTAAATTTTTATTAAAATAATAATTTTAGCTATTGAAATAAATGAGAATTGTCTTGGACAATAACATTGAAGAAACATAAATAGTTCTATTATTATTTTTATTCTTATTTCTTAAGTTAACATTTGTTTTAGGAATTGTTAATTTTTGACTTGGCTAATTAAAATATTATAGCTTTTTAAATGCCCAACAATAGGAGTTTCTACTAATATATTAATGTATATATATTTATGCTAATAAGTATAAAAATAAAAATTGTGTATGTTTTTTTATAAACATCTTCTTGTTATCCTCAAAGACAATAAAATTAATCTCTTAATATGAAATACTTCTTAAATTTTACTTAAAATTATGTAAGATAATAATATATTTTACATTTCTTGTTTTATTATTAAGAAGTTTTTATATAATACAATTGAAATAGATATCAATGCAATATACAATTCATAAGCTTATTCTTCTTTCTAATAAAATAATTAAATTTTATTTATTTATTTCTGGATTTTCATAAAAAATAAAATAACATTGTTTATAGATATTGAAAATTAAATATGCATGCATATGTTTTTTTAAGCAGTTCCAAAGAATAAGCATTGTAAAAGAATAAGACCACTTTTTATACTACAATTCTTCATCTTATTATATTGGATTGTATACTAATATAATATATGTCTTGTTTGTTATGCCAACTATTTATTGTGATGTATTATATTATTTGATTCTACTTATGAAGTTTTAACATTATATTTTTGATAACTTCTTGGCTACTTTATTTTTATTATCATAAAAAACATTGATGTTTCAACTATAATTTTAAAAGTTTAAGTGATTTATAGTGTAGATACTCCTAAATGATATTAACTAAGTTGGTACAATGCTACTACTTAGTAGAATTCTACTTATATATGCTTTTTGGCACCTCATGCATTACAAAATACTATAAAGTTTTCATTGTATAAAATATTTTAGAAGACAATACAAGAATTATTTTGAAGAGAATTTGTTAAACTAAAGTCTTTCAAGAAATAAATAGATTAATAATTTCAAAATTTAACATTTAATCAATATGTACTAATAACAAAATAGTAATGTGGCTAATTGTATAGAAAAATAATAATAAATTTTATGATTATGTAAGAACTAATGTAGCTGATCCATTTTTGACTTACGAGGTGGAATATTCTTAGAAATTTGGTTTCCTATTTATAACCAATTTTGATAACTTATGGTCCGAAATAGATCAAGAGTTGGTTAAAAGAATAATTAGCAATGAGCAACATATTAAACTCATTGTATTCAAAATAGATATGTATAAAATATTAAAATTTAATTATATATTAGTGGAGTTGCTTATATGAGGCAACTAATTATGTTTTATTCATGTTGTGATTGAAAAGTGTAGTTGTAATCTTTGGAGTTGCATAGATAATATGGCCAAAATTGAGAATATATTGCTTGTTCTAAGCTTTTCCAAATTTGTAGTTATGCATATCAATTACAAGGCAAGACATGGTGAATTCTTGAATTTGCAATTAATTTATAAGGTGGCTTTTGGTGACCAAGGGAGCACACTTCCATAGGGCAATTTTGAGGCAAGGGGTGTGGAGGATTTTGGAGATTGCAATTTGATTTGCAAGGTGAAATTTGATGATGCACTTATGTAAGTCAATTGTAAGACAAAGGGTATGATGGATTCTAGAATTTACAAGCACATTTAGTGATTAGATATTAACATTGATTGTTAGGCACGGAAACAAGAAAATACATTGCAATTTGGATATAGAGTAGTATTTGCCAAAGCAAGAGCTGAGGACTATAGAAACATGAGCAAGTTGGTATTTGATGAAGTGGAAGCAAGTTTAGAAGGAAAGTGTAAGTTGGTTCACAATGTATACATGTTGTAATAAAAAAATATGGCAGGATCTTGTAATGAATTGCCAAGTCTAAATAAACAACTAAAATTCAACTTTGACACTAGCAAACATGATTAATATAGTAGAAAAGTCAACCAAATTCTTATATTGAAACTCAAGTTGACAATTACGAGTCTCTGAAGATTTTGCATTTGTATACCAAAAGAATTTTTAGGGGTAGAAAATTAGTGAAAGAAGCTGAAAGAACGTAATTGGAGGGGAAGGAGGCGAGAGAAAAGAGAAGGAGAGGGGAAGAAGGGGGGGGGGGTAGAAGAGACCATGAAGATAGGAAAAGGGATAACTTTGGTGGAGTTGTTGACAAGACAAGGGTGACGATGGAGAGTAATATATTACTCTTATTAAGCGAGAGATTATCATAGAAGAACATGCCTACAAGGCTATAGAGGAAGACATTGTAATAAAAGAATATACTTGCAAGGCACTAGAATGAAAAGTCATAGACTAAGGCAGAGGTAAAGGCACAACATTGAACCATGTAGACACAATGGAAATCACTACAAATAAAGGCCTGCGCTTTATAGATTGTAAGGGGGTTGTAGAAATTGTCAAGGTGATTTGGCATTGACACTCCAATATAGAGTGTAAGAAGGTTGTTTGGATCCTTTGGTGTTGAGTCTCTAGGATGAAGTATAAAGAAGGGACAAAATTTTAGAGTCACTTGTTCAACATACATATTTGTTAGATTTGAATTTAGAACAACATGCAAGCTCGTCATATATTAGTCTGCAACATGCGCCCTTGCCATTGCCATACATTGATTTGACAACCAAGAAATTGGGCACTTCACCACAACCTCCAACACATACAGAAGGCCGATTTGTATTTCATTGCACCTTCCATCATATGGCTCATACTAGTGCATTTCATTGCAATCTTTAATACATGGCTTGGAAATCATGAGTATCATTTATTTTTTGTTTGAAAACTCGTTTTAAAATTATATTATTCCTATACAATCTATGTTGCAATTACAACATTCATCCATCTATCCATATTTCACAAGTTTGCAATACATTTTGATACCGTATTCATGGTCTATGCAACCTAATGATAGAGAGAGATTAAAAGAGTTGTTGGAGCATGATTGGAAGATGAAGGATGTATGAGCTAGGATTTGGAGATGGATAGAAACAAGAAAGAATGGTTGCAAAAATTCTACTAAAAAATGGTAGATTACTTACAATCACATATTTGAAATCTACACATTATCCATAGATTGTATAGAATTAGATGAAGCTCAATAGCATAATTAGGTGCACCACTTTCCAATTTTATAACCCACCACTAGTTGAAATTAGGTTGGTCTATATGTCAAATTTGAATTGAAAAGAATCTTTAACTAAAACATCAATATAAATTCTATTTTAAGGCAAAATTGTGTAAAAACATCTAAAATCCTATTGATTTCTATTTCCATATAGGTGGATTTTTATTTTCTTATTTTTACTCTTGCTGATATGCTAAAATGTTAAAGTGATTGGAAATGGGTCGCATAACTTAAATGTACAATAGTATGTGGAGAAACCTCTTGCAAAGAACACAGAAATAAAATTCTGACGAGGGGAATACACCGCCTGCAGAATCGCACAGAGGTAACTTAACATAGATCACAGCAAGCTGGTGATGGTGGAGGATCGCCGCAGTTGTTTGTGACAAAGCAGTCGATTGCAGGCACAGAAGGGAAAAAAAAAAAAAAAAAAAAAAAAAAAACTGTGATTATGACGCAGTTAAAATTGGCTGTGTCGTGGAACAATCGGTGAGCGAAGTGCCTATCATCGCATTGATTTCTGCACATGTCCACAAATGCGACGACTGAATGAATAACAAGAGAGTAATCATATTTACTGTCGATGAGATTGGTTTGAAAATTTGGCTGCAAACCTGACTACGTTTCACAATGCTTTCCGTCTGTGTTTGAGTGCAGCACATACAAGATCAATTAGATGGTAGTATCCTTGTGCTTGGATGTTATTGATGCATGTCAATAAAAACTACGGACAACTTCGGCAAAGGTCCATTGATTTGAAAATACCGAACCGTCAACTGCAGCAGAGGTTTGTGGTTATCGGAGGAAGTCATAGTAAATTCCATAAAAACTCGCAAAGTTTTGTGATTCTTTAGGCTCACCAGAGGAAGCAGAGGAGTGGGCTGCTCTTTCCGCAACAGTCCTGGAGGGATGCGCTCCTCATCCATGCGCTGCCGTCATTCCATGTGGTGGCTAAATACTTGGAACATTATCGCCCTGCGTTGGTACAAAGCTCCTCTTGCGGTAGATTGCAGGCAAGCGAGTCACCCTCACTCTTCTTTGATTTTATTGAGATGCAGCACACAAGAGCATTTGTAGGGACAAGGAGACGACGCTGCTCACTGCATTTTCTTCTGCACTGCTATAATGCGCGAGAATGGCAACGTCCACCGTCGACGTCGCCAGGTATACAACTACAGCAACGCCGCGGACCTAGAGCAGCCCACGGCTCACCAATACTGCTAGTTCTAGCCCAGTGAAACAAACGTCAACCTGCTGCCTTGAGCCAAGAGTTTGACGGGTTAAAATACAGATCCCACATTCCCCACAACTTCAACATTCACCAGTAAGCTTCACTAGTGTGTTCATTGGTATAGACCCAGGCTAGCATGTTTGGTACTGATAATCGATTGTGAAAAAACTGGAAATGCTACCTGGAACTGCCTGGTAATGTACCCCAAGTATTCTGCCAACATTTGGTCTTGAGCTTGAACATAAGTTCTGCCACCGATTTCTACCAGCCTGGTCAGTCTGACAATAGCTAATGCACGAGTTCAACTACAGAACAGAAGAGCACTAGTCAATATAGCACATCCAAGCCGTTCTGTGAAGCAGGGGAAGAGCTGCAAACCAACAATCTTAGTCGGGTGTGAGAAATCTTACTAGCTTTGAATAATTAATCCACCAGGAAGTATGATGATCCCATTTCACTAAAAGTATAGAGTAGCCAATTTGGCTAAGAACTGCGATGAAGAATGTCATGACACACTTGATATCCACTATGACATGTGGTGACATGTTGGGATCCAGACAGTATTTGGGAGCTGTGGCAAGAATGTCAATCCTCCACATTCGAAAATTGAGGTACAGTGATCATTCCCTCCCTTCAAACTTCAAAATATGACATTCATGGCACTCTACATGTTAGTCCTAACAGTAAGGACTATAGGTGACTACAAGCTGGTGCACCTATGTTCACCACACAATGCAGACAAGCACATGAAAACAACAGAAGGCATAGTAATAGTTTTAAATTAAGTTAAAGAAGTCGCATAATTACACCAGATTCTGCAGTCATTCGAGCTGCATCCCACCGCTTCGACAAGGTTACAGCTCTAGTAGGTTTCCTGGGCGGTATTGTGGCATCAGACTCCTGAATTGTGCTGCAGACTTGACCAAGAACAGACAACTGGTCGGCAATCTGTTTGTCCTACATCCGACACGCAATTAAACTGAAGGTGATGCCAAATAACAGACACTTCGAATAAAATAGTGGCATTGTCAAGGGTGCCAGAGGGGTGTGTACCCAGCGATAAGGGTCGCTAACACAATTGCTGCGAAGCGTCAGTTGTCGTTTGTGAGTGACACCCGTGAAAAGAAAAAGTATACTTCGTGTTGAACGCATGTCACTACTTCTTACTCTTTGACGTCAACGACGCCCTCATTTGTAATCTGAAAGCGAGCCTCCTGCTCTGCTAAGCATGGAGACGCAACCACCTTAATTACACGCTCCTCACCACGACCTTTCCGCACGGACAACCTTGTCGTAGATGCGTGCGCAATGATGTTACCGCCAATGGGTTTATGCTGGGGACCATTAAACATAGCCGACCCGTCAACTTGAGCTACCACTTGATTTGTTATTACAACTGCTATGCCGAACTCATCTGCTATCTTCTGACAGCCCCGAAGGAATTTGGCAAGGTGGACTTGTCGGGCTGCAAGCTCCCCTCTCCCTGAGTAATCCGTCCTATACAACGCTGTCGAACTGTCCACCACCATCAGGGCAAACCTAGTCTCAGCCATCATAGACGCAGCTTCCACTAGCAGCTTCATCTGATGATCAGTGTTGTAAGCTCGAGCATATGCCACGTTGTCGAGCACATCCTGTCCATTCAAGCCATACTTCTCTGCAATTTGAAGCAATCGTTGAGGCCTGAAAGTGCCCTCTGCGTCAATGTACAAAGCCTTCCCCTCACCTCCACCCTGGTCTAATGGCAGCTGACAAGTGACGCAGAGCGTGTGACAGATCTGGCTCTTACCCGAACGAAACTCTCCATAAATTTCTGTAATGGAACCAGTCTCAATTCCGCCCTCGAGAATGTTGTCAAACTCCTTTGCACCTGTGGTAATTTGAATGAGCTCCGCCCGCTGCTCGTGCATCTGCTTGGCACTAGTGAAGCCCATAGGAACGAGCTTCGTAGCTGCCTCAATGATTTTATCCACCTTCGCATCACTGAGCCCCTTAATAAGCACAAGATCTTTCTTCGCGGAATATGCAACAGACTCGACGGTGCAAAACCCCGCATCCTTCAGCTTCTTCAAATCGAGACTACTGATACCACAATTCTGAAGTTGCTCGACAAGATACGGACCATGATGAACTTCCTCCTCAGTAGCGGCGCTAGTGGTGACACCTTCCGTGGCTGCACTAACAGTGGCCATTAAAGAAAAGCAAAAACAGAGAGAGGACGAAAGCCAGGCAAAAATTCAAGTTAGAGTAAACGTAACCTCAGCCAAATTCTTAGAAGCAAATTATCGATGACTACGATAACAGAATCTCGACAAAGCGAGGCGGCGCGAGTGCAATGGACAGTAACTCAGCTTCGCATTGATCCATTTCACTGGAAGGAGGCGACGCGGAGGAAGAGTGAAGAAGAAGCTTGAGCTTGAATCTGCGAGACGATGAATGCGTTCAAGTCTGGATTTGGCGCCGCTTTTGAAAACCGGCCCTTCTCAGCAACTTCCGCCGAATCTGGATATTACGCACTTCTTGACGAATCCAGGTCCCAAGTCTCAAGTCTCAAGTCTCCTGTCTCAAGTCTCGCAAGCTGGTATTCCTTACTATCTCCACCCAATGAATAGCACCGCTTCCTTCCATTCATCCATGAGTGAATTCAACGACGTCTACATTCATCCATATATGAATGGTGTATGTCGTTTCATCCGTATCGCACTGGTACATTCATCTTTGGTGGCTGCATTGTTGCAGGCCAGGTTTGTCTACAGCTATTGTTGTCGTGGATATTGTGTCAATTTCGTAAGTGACTACGCAGTGTTGACTTGTTGGGTGTCAGAATGGAGCACAAGATTCTCTTGAGAAATGCGCACATATGGTGTTGTAATGTAGAGAAAAATGATACCATTAAAAATTCATTGTTTCACACAGAGTGTGCGGAGTCAACGTCAGAACAGAAACAGTGACTGTTGGCCTGCATGGGGAGCAGTGCTCTGAAAGAAATTCAAAAGGGCCTTACTCTGTTAGAGAGTTCATATTTTTTTTTGTGGATCTATGTGGAATTTTACATTCTTGGAATCTAAATTAACAAGCTCAATAAAAATACAGAGCACTTAAGACAAGGTTTTCATGGTCGCCGCAATCCAACAACTTGAATACTGGGACCAAGTGAAAATCGTTCAAACCTGAGGTCTGCAAAGAAAACCTCCTCTACAATCTGAGTTGGTCTAGCTGGCAAGCATATGTGGACAGCAACTAACACACGACACACTGTTGAGCACTTCCATCATGTCATCAGGAGTATGACAAGACTTGAATCCAGACTACTCTAATTGGAAAACTCATATTGTAGCCTTTTTGAAGATGAAGCTGGTATTGCGAATCCTCAGATAAGGCCCGCAGAGGAGGTGTTATTTCGAATTGGAAGATGAATTGAAAAAATATCGCTTGAGTTGAATAACTACGCACACAGCTGAAGAAGCAATAAATAAGCCATCGAAACGATGCACAAATTTGGTGAAAGAATGGAACCCCATTCCCATCTGCTGAAGAAATCCCCGCTTCCGCTTCTGCATTTCAAATCGCTTTGGGTGCACTTCTCCCATGCGACGGGCAAAAATTAGACAAGCCACTCGACTTTTCAGTGCCTTGACAGCTGGCTTCGGCTTCTTAGGCTGCTCCCTCTTTAAGAACTTCCCCGTTGTGATTGTCTTCCTTTGGCCGAAGGGATCCTTCACGTCCTTCTTTTCTAGAAGGAGCTGCGACACCAAAACATCATTGAATAAGGAAGATTTGATTTCAGCGAACACATGCAATTCAACCGATGTTTTACCAGCAATTCTCCGTTTCCAAATACTGATGGTCTAACTTGTCACGCTTAATCCTGAATTATCAAGCAGGATAGATAACCGAAACGTCGAGTGTCATGGTCAAGTGGATATTACCTGCTTTTGGGGTTTTTTCTCCTTCTTATTGAACCATTTCATATTCAACGTAGCGGTACAGACCTCCACCTTAGAGCCAGGTGAATCATCAACTCCCTCTTCGTGTTGTTTAATTGCTGCAGATATCTCAATATTCTGCCTATCGTTGGCGCGCTTATTTGATTCTACCGCAAACACATGGTCAATATAACTAAGCAACGAGTGCTCTTTCACACCTTCCAACGAGCCCATGTTCATGTGGAAACTCAAGTGATTTTCCATCTTCCAGCGCTCCATGTCAGCATATTCCAGGAAATTTGTTTCTGTGTCAAGCAAAACCATGTGGCCAGCAAATGCATATCCGTAGCCAGATTGATGGGAAAGAGCCAAAGCCAGCGCACGATGGAGGAGAAACCGCAACAAGGAAGGTACCCACGTCAAGGCTTGCGTACTGGCCACAATGAATGGCAACTTCCTAGGCTGTACTTTCATCACTTGACCAACGAGCATGGCAATGCGTACCAAATGCATGAGTTCACTCAGAGGTCCGACACCAAGCCCGGCCCAAATAGTGTAGATTGTGAAGGCAACTGGCATCACCTTGGGCACGATGTCATTCCGGGACACAATATGAATTAAGTGACGTTTGTACCGTTTGTTGATGTACCTATTGCAAAAAATCATACGAACGAGATGAGTTCACCCATACAGATGCCACAAAAAATCGGAGGGGAAATCTATCCCAAGTCTGATAAATTGAAAATCCATCTTAAAATATTTCGTGACGTCTGTTCAAAAATCGGAGCTTTCTCAAAGGATAATTCCCAACAATATACATACTTTGCGAGGCGGTAGTCCGCGAAGAAGGGGCAGCCAAAAGTGTAGCACTGAATTTGCGCATGACACCACTTTCCAGTTGCTTCAAGAAGCCTGGTAGAGAAAAACCACATCAATTAAATGGCTAAAGAGAACTCGGAGGAAGAGGAAGAGACGATGTTCTTATACTCGTGATGCAATGAAATCTAAAGATTGGAAGGCAAATGGACGCACATTGGCTATTCATCAGCACCCAAAGTATGAACAAAGTTGATATGTTCATAGCACCTGAGAGCAAGTAGCGAAGCAACGGCACCCCCAAGAGAGTGGCCTGCAAGAACTATGCGCTCCCCGCGGATCAACAACCTTCGAAAATACTCCAGCGGAATTGTCTTGGCCCTATCCAAAAAACCAGAATGCGCTGCTCCAGGTATCAAGGTCAGGGTACGCTGAAGAAAATTCAGATCTGCAAGTGCGTCACTAACGTCGGTAGTGCCGCGACATGCTACCACGTAATGCCCATCCGCCAGTGAGCGCACCACGAGTAGGGTTTGCTTGCAGTTCTCAAATCCGTTCTCACACAGCTCCTCGTCAGAAATAAACTCATACTCGGCAGTGGGCGGCAGCCCATATTCTGCTTCCATCAGCTTCAATTCCTCTGCAGGGTTCGGACTATACACCACAGCAGACAAGATGATGGAATCCACCAGCCAGGTTGGATGCCTATCATCTTTAATTATCTTCCCCAAGCTCGTCATGATTCTCCGTCCTCCTCAACTTCACCCCTGTTTTGTATAGACCCAGTCAATCTGTCGCTATATCACCGCATGTCAAGACCTAAAAAGCACTGATGGCCAACTCTGGCATCCATGTCACTCGAAACGACCCAACTCTTTTATTTGTCGAAACTCTCCCCATACTCACAGCTCATGAAGGCACACAAGACAACTGCTCTTCCAAAGCACAAATCCTTCACACGCTCCACGATTCTGCTAACCGCTAATCCATAACTCCACGCAGTCTAGCAACAGAAACAAGAAATCAACCGTACCGAAACGTCGATGACTTGTTCTTCAACAGCAACCACGCAATCTCTTTGTGACCAAAAACAAACTGCACATCCAGTGTCCACGCACTAACCGAACTCTATATCTCGATAAGTAGAAATGCTCCTGGAATTGCAATCCACCAGAACCAACATACACACGCGCGTATGATTTTTACGAAAACCTCCCACCGCACCGACTTACCTAATCAAAAGCAAGCGCGGACTTTGCTCACGGCACCGACTCAGCGGCGGCTTCTCATGCAATGGAAAATTCTCACACGGGGTCTCAAAAAGTTCATAGAAATGCAGCAAATTAGACGGCGGATCCATTGACAGAGCTTCGGCGCGACCAAGGTTTCGGAACTCTGGGGGCCCATGTACGACGCGGCGCCCCAATTATACGCCAAGTGGTGGCTGACATCATATCGTGTCCCTCTGCCATGACAAGTGGCGCTATGGACACAGGTTTGGAGCAGGCTCGGCCGAGGTTCGGGTCCAAAGCAGGCCGAACTTCATACTGTTCATCCGATGTGGAACCCTAATGGAACATTCGGACATGATGCATGCTGATTCTTATCCACGTGGCGATACTTTGCTATTTTACCCCGGCAAATAATCTGAACCTTTTTCTTTTTCCCCTGGTTGGCGTAATGGTAACTTTTTTTGTCATCTCAGGGGTGTAAATTAACTAATATGTGGAGCTATCCTACAACAACACAAATAATGAATGGGTCTTTACAATAAAAACGTGTCCCATTTGTTGTTTGGAAGTGTTGTTTTGAGGCTTGGGTTGTGCATAATGCAAGAAATCTATATTATAATTCATGGTTTGAAATAATAGGTTTTTGTTGGGTAGATTTTGTAGAGTCGTATCTAAGAATTAAGTATTGTGTTTTGGTGTAGTGGGGTCTATATATGATTGCAAGTGATTGATTAATGTGATGAATATTGTGCTAATAATAATAATAATACTTGTGAAGCAAAAATATAGGAGTGAGAACATAAATTTGAAACAAATGAGGAGTAAGGTGTGAAAAGATCATTTCTTTACAATATTTGTCCTATACACTTCAATCATGTCATCATTTTATTTGTAAAGATAACTTTTTAAAAGTAAGAAAGAAAATTACTTCATTTTTTAATATTTCTATTCAAATTTTAATTCTAAAATCATGGAGGTAGAACACTCATTTCAAAACTCTCAAATATCATAAAAAGAAAATTTCAAGAGATATTTTGATTTATTTTTTGGTTTCTTATGAAGTTTATGGGACAACTCTAGAAAAACAATATCCTTTAACTTTTTGTAGAGAAGACAAATAACACAAAGAAGAGTAGGGTTGATGAAATACTTTTTATGACATAAGATTGTTTTTGTTAGCTTGTATAAAATTTGTTAGGGTTGTTTACCTCCCTTAGTCTTGTTCAACATGATATTGGAAAAAAACTTTAAAAAATAAAAAATAAGAATCTTATAAAATATTAAACAACCAAGTTTTAGAGGTGTACTTTTATTACATAATGACACTATAATTTTTAATAACTCTTTGGTTTTAAAAAATGATTACAAAATTAAAAATAATATACAAAAGACAAAAAAGAATCACTATAAAAATTAAAACCACCTACAAATATAATCTCATGTAGATTGCAACCAATGATTGAATTTATACTTGTCCTTGAAGTCTTGTTTCAATATAAATCTGTGAAAACTGTGTGTGATTTAGGTAGATTTCTATGCAAATTAATGTATTTAAAACAAAATAAAATACTGTCAGTTTCTAATCTGAATTTTCTGACTCTGGACATAATGGCAAAAGCTTTCTCTAGAGGTGTAGATTGAGAAGAAGGATAGTGTATTTTAAAACAAGTTGCAATTTTCAATATGTTCTGATTTAAATTTCTATAAATAAAATATCAACATTATTGCATGCAAATATGTGATTTCTGTTACAAACCAAGTACTTATCTGTTTAGATACTGACTCATCAAGAAACAATTGAGTTTTGTCATATTAACCATTATTCATATATCATTAAAGTTTTTTATTTGACCATTTCCTAATATATTATGAACACGCAGTTCTGTGAATAATTATAATCTCATGAAAAGAAAAGAAAAGAAAAAATACAATAAAATAAAAGTGTGAAAAATGAAAAAATGATGATCATTGAATTATGAATTATTGCATAGGAACTTACAGGTTCAATTAAATGAAAATATTTTTTGTTCACTAGCACTCTGTTAACTTAGCAAATAAATTCAGCAGTTTTAACATCAATCAACTTTTACTTGACCAATATAATTGATTACTCATGTGTATAGATATAACTAATGTACATATACATGATAATGCCAAATATGTCTTTATTGAATTTTTCAAAAAACCAAAATATGATCAATCATATACTAACATGTACAATATGATAATTTATGAAATTCTAATTGGGAAGTATAACTTATGAAATATATTTAAAAAAAAAAAAAAAAAAAAAAAAAAAACGTTGGATAAAAAGACACTTTAATACTGTGAATATATCTAATTTTAAATCTTATTTACTTTTGTGAATTTCACCATTTTGATAAATACATAGACATGTAAAATATATAAATATTTGGTGTAGTTTTTCCAAAATAAATTGTTAGAGAATAAATTGAGTCTCATTTTTTGTTCTTTGATTCTTAATTTTGAATAAAAACCCATTTTTATAATAAAGTAAATACTAATTTAATTTTTTTAAATATACATCTATATATGTCTATATGTCTGTATCTATTTTTGAAATCATAAAATTTTTATATGTCTCTTAAAGCATTCATCCATCAAGCCACAATTTGAATTAGAAAATATTTATTATTTAAATCCAATTAATAGACTCATGTCACATAGTATATGCCAAATATTATTACACTTGTTAAATGAATTATCAATAATCATCATCAATTACATCATGCACTTGTGATAATGTAAACAACATGTTATAGGAATCAATGTGTTAGGTTGATTAGTGGATCTAATACAACTATAGAAAATTTCACACAAGGTCCACTAAAAATCAATGAAACAAATTAATATCTAAAAGTGGAGAATAATGCACCTGATCTATTGTTCATGCTCACCTTCATCTAAATTCATAACATTAAATGGCACATATCAACAATATTTGAATATTTAAATATTTTAAAATTTTATTCATAAAATGATTTCTTAAATAAAATTATTATTATGTTAATTTTAGTAAAAAATATTACCTCAGAATATAAAAAATTAATTAAATTTATATTATTAAGTTTGTAAAAAAGATAACAAAAAAAGAAGAAAGAAAAATTCTTAAGTATAAATTTATTACAAACAATCTATTAATATACTAAAATATAAGCTAAAGATAATTTTAGAATTAATATCAATTTTAATATAAAAACTAAACAAAAATAAAAATAATTTGTTTAATTTGTTTAATTTGTTTAATTTGTATGACAAATCTAAATTGTTTGGATATAATACATAAATATTTAAATTTATTATATATATTTTATATATAATTTAATTGTATCTTAAATCCAATGTATGTGATAATAATTTATTTTAAAGAATATATATATATATATATATATATATATATATATATATATATATATATATATATATATATACATTGATTTTTGATATTATGATCAAACAATGAATCAAATGAAGTAAACAAAAATCCCTCTATAATTAATATTTCTATATTTTTTTTTTTTCTCCATAGACTCATAATTTATTTTTTCAATAATAAGAAATAAAACTTGAAGTTCTAATTGAACGATTAAATCAAATTACATAAGTTCAGATCATGGCAAGTTAGATAAAATAAATAAGATAAATAAATAAATAAAATCTTGTTGTGTGTGTATATATATATATATATATATATATAATTTTAATTTTGAATTTTTAATAGTAATATACTTAATTAAAACAAGAGATGTTTGCTTGTGTGTATACATCTACATATTTAACCAAATTATGTATTTATTAATTACTCCTTAACGGTTTTCTTTTTTCTTGAAGAAAAAAACCCTCAATGCTACAAAAAAATAATTATGTATATATATATATATATATATATATATATATATATATATATTATGTGACTTTAAAAGAGCTATTTCTTTTTTGTTAATGATGTGCAAGAATATCATTGGTAACATGAATTTTTGTTTTGAAGGATACTTTAAAAATCTTTAAATCCTGACTGTTTTTAAAGGGTTCATACTCAAAAATTAGACCTTAGATTGTATACCAGCTTGAATTTTCAATGAACATATTAGTCAGACTTTAAATTTTCTGACATTTATAAAAGTATTTTTCAGTAAGTTTGATCTATGGAACTAAAATTTGAATATTTTGTTGATTGCAACTGAATGCTGACAAGATTATGTGTAAGAATATTTTCATACAGTAAGAATTAGATTCAAAATCTCAAAATTAAGGTATATTTTTAGTCAACAATTGTAAAACACGTAAATCAGTAAATTACACCCAGAATCAAATGCTAACTTGAACCAATTTTTTATTTTTATTTTTTGAACAATTGTTGCAGCACACATATGTAATCTAATAACCATCAGTTGAAGGTTGAAAAACTACACATGTATATGTTTATATATCTAGGGAATCATTAAATTGACCCAAGCATTTTTCAAATTGACCCACTAATCCTAACCAGCATTAAAAAAATTCTCCATGCTGGATCCACTTTGGTCAAACACCAATGAAAAAATGGTTGTATCCTCAACCAATGATGATAGGTGAGTATATTTAGTAAATATTTGCATCGATTTAACGATTCCCTATATCTACATTTGTATAAAGATATATTTATAAATATATATATATGTGTGTGTACATCTGTCCATACATTCATACAATGCGTGCATATAATTAGTATTTCCACCATGCACAAGCAAAATAATGTAATTTGTTGTGCTACGTACACATTGCTTTTCAAAGGAAGTACATTTACTACACTCAATCTTCACCTTTCTTCTGCTTCATTTATTTCCAATCTTAATTCTTCCTACTATTTTAGGAGTCACAAGCATGATCTCAGGAGGGGATTTGAACACATGCCGACAAACCTACAAGAAGCAGGTAAAAATCCATGATGAAGCAACCCAAAATAAACGGACTCTCTGTACAACATCCAACTTCGCACCTGCTCGGAATGAAAGATAAACATCGATCTAACACACTAAGAAGCAACCCGAGAATGGAAAGCATAATAGCTCTCCCGACTCTGTTCCTGACACGGAACCCTAATCCCGGGTACAGCAAGCTATATCCTAGTTGTATTTATAGACACACACACACACAAGCACTCTCTCCCTCTTTCCCTCCCTCAGAAACCCTATTCTCCATTTTATTGTCCAGCGAAAAAGGAGCAGGCTTTGCAGCCATACGCATTCATTTCATGAATAGGACTACTATTTTTGTAAAAAGGAGTCATCCAGAGCTCATAACGAGGGTTTGGAGCATTCGCGCGGTAGAAAAAATGGGGTGCAATGCGGTGTTCGAGATAAAAGGGGGTGATGAAGAAGAAGAAATGCGAGGAGGACAAGGAAGAGGAGGGGAAGGGTGCGACACCCGAATCGAGAGGGCACCCACCTCACCCATGAATTCCGTTTCTCCGACTCTGACTCATTTCCTGTGACGAGTTTCATGCCACGAAAAGGAGGGTGCCATTCCCGCCCCGCCCGCAGAATCTGCCGCAATCACTCTCTTTCCTGTTGGGTCCCCCCTGCCATTTGCTTTCCTTTTTGAGGATAAGCATGCAGCGCTTTAGGTTCTGTTGAATATAGCCATGGCCAAGGTCTGGAGAGAGGGGATATGGACCACATCTGACAGAATATGCAATGACGCCGTCACCAACAGGGAAGATCTGGCGCGGAGACCTGTCGACTTGTTCCTTCCGACCATTGCAAGCTCCGAGGGTGTGGCCTGTGTCGAGCTATAATGCGAGTGACGCGGTTTCTTCCTTTGCACTTGTCTTGCGATGGACGCTTTGCTTAGATTGGACTTGAATGGTATATGAAGACAAGGTTGAATCATGGACAATTTGAAAAGGTGAGAAAGTATCCAGTTCTTCAGATACATTTGTGAAGAGACAGCAGAAAGCGGGCGATACGGGACAAAGTTATGGAGCAGTGTATCGGCCAGGTGGGTTAGATTGAAACTTGGGCAACAGCTTCACCATTGCAAGAGACAGATGGGATTGGGATGGAGCAGGGGTGGAAAAGAAAAGAAAATATTATATGTTCAACTTTTTATTTCATACATGCACATCACAAAAGAACAAGCTGGCACATCGGCGAGCTTGACCCTAACCCTCATTTATACGGATGTGAAAAAGAAAGAAAGAAATAAGAAGAAAAAAAATAATAACAGCTAAGGTAGCCATCCAAACCCTCCAAAAGGTCGTCTTTAGTATGTGTAACTACAGCAGTGCCAACCACTCTGTTCTGAAACAAAAACCAACCGTGATGGGCAATGGCTTTTGCAAAAAATGACCATGACCATGATAGGCCTCATCAAACTATTACGTAATGGCTTATCACGAAAAAAGGATCGGGGTTCTCAGAACAGAATATTGGGCACAGCTGAAGAAGACCCATATGAGGGAAATAACCTGCTGGTGTTGACTATTCAAAGCAGATGTGGGGTCGATTTCTCTTCAAAAAGCAGCTGTGTCGCGACTAGCGGACAAAAGGGGAAACTTAAAAACCTAGGTGTACACCCAGGTAGCCGCATTCTCTTCAATGCTGACAAGCACAGAAACCAGAGAAAATCTGAATAAAAAACACCAGAACTGTGCCGAAAATTTTGGATGGGTTGAAGATGTGGATTGGCTACAATGGCCATGTCTAACTTCCACCTGAAGGGATAAAGGGAGCTCGCTGATTGCTCTGCTGTTAAGTGAAACTCTTAAAAACAATCTTGACAGGAGACGTAGACAGCTATCGTTTGGAAATTTTGTCGTGCACGCGAACTCCATGCTTATGTTAAGGTCCTTACTCGAACATGCTCTGTCAGTCCTCCAGTGTATAATACAAGTCTTGCAAAGTTCTAACGATCTCGTCGGTGTTGATATCACACCCATCAGTCATCTGCGAATCGACATTTCATTACACTTGCCGTCGTCATTCTCAGAGCAAGAGAGGCTCCAGAGACATGCGGAGAAAAAAAAATGACTAAGCCACCTATTCAAAAGGTGTCAGTGAAACTATTTGGTGGAATACCTCATTCCCAAAAAGAAGTTGAACTTACATGAGCACAGCAAGTGAGATCCACCGTCGTTGCAGAAAACGAGAGAATATTGGCATTCAAAATGACCAGCTTCATTTTCTCGAGTTCGGCAAGAGACTTTACTAATAAACTCTTCCTCTTCTCGCAATGCATCCGAATGAGCACATTCTTGTCGATCTTCCTAGCCTCAATCTCGGGTTGAGAGCCATCATCTTCATCAACAACTTCTTCGCCTAGCTGCTGCTTCACAGCAGGAGCCAGCTTGGAGCAACCCTGTGAGTTAGAGGACGAAGGTGGTACAGGCGGCATATTCTTAACCGATAGTGACCGCATTCTTTTCTTCGGGAGCCTTTCCTCCAATGCTTTCAGCTTCTCTTCCAGTGTCTTCACATATTTAATTGCATCTCCCAACACGGACGCTTTATCCATCTGTCACACATCAACCACATGAGTTACGGAGATTAATGAAATAGCAACGAAGAGAGCCACTACTCAAGCTTATAAACGGTCACCATTATGGACATGTGAGACGTGTGTAAAACTAGCTTTATTCAGAGGTACAGGACTAACCTTCTTCAAGCCAGGGACAATAGCAGAAAGAGCAATGAAGCGTTGGCTCAGCTTCTCGCGCCGCTTTCGTTCCGCCATTATGTGGTCTTGTGTATGACCTGTGCTCTTGACTGGCGGAGGTGGTTGGGGTGGCATGGTAAGCCTTGAACCACTCACATTTGAGGCAAAGAATCCTGACGATTTTTGCTTGCCCTGTTGGACATACTCTATGGAGGATAGAGGACTTGAACCTCGAAGACTCTCCACGGAGACAGCATCAGGTTTGCAACCATTTGTACCAACAGATACAGGTGAGCTTCCGCAGTCCACTTGACTACCTGGCGTTCTGGGATGCACTGCAGAATCCTCTTGCAGGTGTTGAACAGACATCGCATAGGCGTCAAGATGCTGAGGAATCATCTGGTGCACCTGCTGATGCGGGTTTTGCGCCAATGGTTGCTGGGATCCGAATGAAATCCCGCCGAGGCCCGAGGATAGGCCCATGGACATACTCCAATTGGGGCTGGCTTGGTAGTGGAAGTCATTGAGAGTGGGCATCGAAGAGTTTGATTTCAACATCTTCTGAGGACGCTCTTGATGATACAATCCATCAAGATCTGCGAACGACTGCCGCTCCTTTTGCTGCTTAAAGCTCTCCAAACATGCGGCATAGTTGTTGCCACTCCCGCTTACACTAGACAATCCACCACCGTATGCTTCGGCGTTGCTTTGGTGAAACAACGGGTCGAACTGCCTCACGTCCTCCATACCCTAGTCAAAATGGCAACGAACCATAGGTCAGAACAACCGACGGGGGAGTCACACGTGTTAATCAGCAAAGATTCCACCGAAAACGGATTCAGATAAAAGGGGCACCCAAGACTGCAACTATAAAGACCATTAGTAGAAGTGAAACAGCTCTCTTACCAATTCTGTAACCCACTGCATGGCAGCTTCTCGTTGTGATTCGCCACTTCGGTCGAAAGAGCTAGTGGTTCGCGCTGCAGTATGGAGAAAACTCCCAGAGCAAGCTAACCACTATCCTCCACTAACGCTTCCGCAAAACCAGATCAAACTTGGTAAACCACTCACAAGTCAAAATCCACACCCACTCACGTAACCACCTGAAGAGAACCCATCTCCAACTCGGTCAAAGCACGTGAGGGAATCTTGACATACATTCTACAAGAAGTAGCTACAACCAGGCCATACGATACGAAGCTCTAGAGGAGGTGAAGGAGAAGTAAAACATTTGAAACAGCGGAAGGGGCAACCCGTGAGACAGGGCAAAAGGAATTCGAGGATGAGCGCGCGGAAAACGGATCCAGGAGCCAACAAAGAATGAAACCCAATATACTAAACCGTGAAAAACTTGAAGAAACGCAGGAGAAACAAAACAGAGACAAACGATCAAACGAAAGGGCGTGCGAGAGGAGCTCGAAGTTAAGGTGCGGACATACCTTACCTTGAGGGGTTGGGGTGAAGGACGAGAAAGGGTCTGGAGCTCCGCAGAGCACTGAGGGTGAGGAAGAAGAAGACGAATGGCAGCTTTGACGGACAAGAAGCCGAGCCTGGTATTCTGGGTGGGGTGCACCGAGGACGGAGGAAGTCCGGCAGGGTCAGGTGAGGGAGAGAGAAGCGGCGGAGATGAAGGGGGATTCCGTCACACACGACGACGCAGAGGACCTCTTCCCCCTCTTGACGGACGCTCTCTGTTAGTTACAGTGTTTCTCATCGACCACAATGAACAACAAAGCCTTTTCGTGGCCAGAGGACGGATCCCTCCCACCCTTCCCCTGTTTCGTATCTTGCACATGCAGTTTTCCACTTTCTCCGCATTGCTTCATCACTTGTCATTGACTCTGCGACTGCGTGCCTTACTGTTTCGGTCGCCCACTGCGAACTTTCTCTAGCAAACTTCCGCTGTGGGTGGAGAATTGGGCCGATTGCCTTCTCTTCCTCCCCCTTTTTTCTTTTAATCTACTACTTCATTTTTTTAAAAGGTTTTTGGATCGATGGAGGTTTAGAGATGTTTGTTTGGGAGGTTGAGTGGCATGAATGAGCTTTTGACGTGGTGAATTGAAACAATTTGCACTCCATTCTGTCTGAATTCGTCAATCTGTGGTTGTGCTAAGCTGCTGTATTGCTTGTATTGGCTGCTTGTCCCAATTATCTTTGGTGTGAAGAATTTATGCTACATTGTGTGTGCATGCTGTGATTTGGTATTTGTTTCAGTTGCTTTTGAATCTTTCGCGTCGTTGTGGAGATGTGAACTGGTGATTGCAAAGGAGGGTTCACTGTGTCGATTTCTGCGTTCGTCTTCTTTCTCCAACAGACCAGGAACATTGTGATAAGATATGGCGAAAAGCATGTGTTGGAAGATCTTGACGTGAGATACATGAGTGTGCTTTGAATTTCACCAGACACATCCTTTCGATGTTGCCGGTTTTGATCATATATATGTAGAAATATTCGGTTTCTTTGTGTGGGAGGGGTTTTTCTAATGCCGACTGGATTACTCTAGTAGGCATACATAGTGATCAGCACAATTGGTCTGCACAGAGTCACAATTCTGAAACCGCATATTGTACAGAAACGAAGGAGAGATCGGCTTCGTGTGTAGGGTTTGCTTAATTTTGTTTCAGGCATGAATGATGATGATGATGATGATGATGATTCCACCCTGTTGTTGCTGATTAGAAATAATTAGCAACTATCATCTTCATCACCGATTCGCATGTCACTAGGATCCAATGTTGAGACAGAAGAGGATGTAAATGTCAAGCTTCGCAAACTGAAAATCATCGACCCTAACTAGAATTTATCGAATGCCATGGGCGATCGGACACCAGTAGCGAATTTTCCAAGGTTTATGCGATCGCAAAGTATGAGCGCCCTCACCAAATCGAGCCGGAGTTTAGGATTGACACGGGAACCACCGTGGCTTCATGTGAGGCGGGAGCCGTTTGAATATGGCACTTTGCCAATTCCCAGCCTTATGCATAGTGATGTATTGGCCAGTTTAATGACGCTTCGTGGAAAGTTACTTTCGCAAGCTCCCCCTTCTTTGACTTCGTGTACATCTTCATGGTCGCTAAGTAACACCACCAACCTCGTATGTGCTCCATCGACACCATCAGTATCTGAGATCACAAGACGGGTATCCATTACAGGCATAGCTGCAGCTTTGGAACTCACGGAGGAATACGCGCAACTGATTTTGGAGACATTGGCCTCTACCTTGAACGACGAGGGGACCATAGTGGATCGTCTAGCCAGTTCTCTTGTGAATGAGATTGAGTCTGTCGGTGCCGATATCGACGATCTGCTCTTGTATCTGTACCTCCAAACCTACCGAAGAGCACCGTCCCGTCCACATCGAGATGCCTCTTCAGTGGCTGACGTATGGCCTTGTACTTCTGCAATTGATGGGATTCTCCCAGCTTCTACTCTTTTGAAGGCAGGCACCTCCATCTGCCACGTAACTTAAAGGCTGTTTTCGACGTATCACGCTCATTGACTTGAAGGGTTTGGTGACACTCACTGTCTTGGTAGATATTGGGTACCTTTGCAGGTCAGATTAGCTGGAGTCTCTCGGCGTCTGATGCCTACCCAAGCAGAAGAGGAGGGTCATCAGTTGAAGTATGTGCGAAAGCACTTGCGATCTCTCTTGACAATTCTTTCTGAAACCAACAAAGAGGGATTGGAGGTAATTACGTGAAGAACTTTGGTCTTGTTCCTGTATGACCATATGTGAGGTTAATTGTTTGTTCTTACATTTGTTGATAAATGATTAAGTGATGGGTATATATCGAGTCTATTCAGATTTAGAACTATACTTGTCCAAAATCTGGCTCGTCATTGAGTAACTGGTCCTGCTGGACCAAGAGTTTGTCTTCTCTCAGGTCATCACACCGGAGCGGTTTGAGCGACTCGGGTTTTTCCTAAGAGCAAAAAATGCTCGCATGGAGTCAGTACCGTTGAGTCAGGCAGCTCCATTATTTGCTGGAGCGGATCCACATGTACCAGTGCTTCCGGTAGCGTTGACGCAAGTATTGGAGTGGGTGCAACATCATCTCTGTGCTGCATCTGAGAGCCAGTGGGATACCATTCTAACGAGGGATGAGAAGTCATTAGCCAAAGTTCGTCGAATGTTCCCACCTGGGAAAATACCGTCCTCGCAAGCAGAAGTCAATATGATGGATGTAATGACTCCTTCAGTTTTAGCTACGTCTAGAGATGTCCAGGCTCCCACTGCACCAGATGATGCTTTGAGCTCGTCCAAAGATTGGCGTCCTGAGAATTTGACCTTCATTGATGGCGTAATAAGGTCCTCTGTATCGAAAGGAGAAAATGACATTAAGGGCGGTTCAGTAAAGGTTATATTTTTTGTATCTTCGATCCTCTAAATTTGTGCTTATGGTTCTACTTCACGAATGATATGTGTCTTCATATGGAACATTGAACTAGAATGTGAGGTACATTTTGCTCTAGTTACAGTTTTTGTAGTGATTTGGTACCCATGCTTCTTGTGGAAGCCTGAAGCCCTTGCTGGTTACAAAGTCCTTCAGGAGTGCGCAAAATGATGCTACCTCCCCCGAACCTGCTCATTCTGTAGGTCGTTTTTATCATCCGTGTAAGGAGCTCAAATGTAATGCGTCAGCCTATGCTATCGAAAGTGGGTGTTAATATGAACTTTGCTGTTCGTGGGGACAAGGTTTCAAGAGTATTTTCAATTTTGAATCATGAATTCCGCAAGTTGTCACTTACTGTACATTTGTTGACCTCGTGAAACTGCAAATGGCTTCCGTGTCGTCTGTTAAGCGAGAAACTCGTTAATTGGTTCTTGTACATTTCGAATATTGAGTGGTGATATTTTTTGTTAGTACTCCTGTTACATTCATTTAAAATTTGGTTTATTGGATTGAAGTTCCAGTACGCAATTAAAGTCGTAAAACGTAAAAACTCTAGACAAGTTTTTACTAACTCCATGTTTTAGTTGTTTACAGGTTTCATATTGCCAGGATTCTGTGGTGTATGTTCTTGCGCCCCTTAAATATGCCTCTGTGTTTGGATGCTCGGATTCCATTGTTGTACTTGGGGCTGTTGGGAAGGTAAGTTACACAAGTATTTGAAAAGTCTTTGGTTTGAACGTTTTATAAGCTATTAGAAGCTCATTTTACCCCAGTGTCTTTTATACCAATCAGAAGAAGTATGGTTAACATCAGTTCTCCACGAAATGATTTCTCAGGAGCCCATAAGCCACCAATTCGAGATTTTATCACTTGCATGCAGGCTGTCAGAGTGGAGCACTGTGAGAGGGTGCAGATTATTGTTCCAACTGCTCGTATATGCGTTGCAAACTGCCGAGAGAGCATTTTTTACTTGGGTGTAAATCTACGGCCTCTGTTCACCGGTGATAGCCTCAACTTGCAGGTTTGATGGTTATCTAGCTTCTACACAATTGTTGATTTTTTAATCTTTAGATTATTCTTACTTGCAGTTATTGTATTGGTTTCAGCTATCTCTTCTTGGCTTGAGTGGTTGTTGGGTGGAACAGGTGGCTCCTTACAACACCTTTTACCCAAAGCTGGAAGCTCATTTAGCACAAGTTGGTGTAGACGCGAGAATTAATAAATGGGATTGCGTATTAACATTGGGACTGGCAAATCTACATGATGCATTCAAACGTTCTGCTCATGCTGCAACATCCCAAATTGTGGGTGCATCACTTCTTCCAACTGACAAATTTGCGATGTTCACGGTAAATACTTGAAACTTCATGACACTTTCACAGTCACTTGTACATGCCTGGCAATATAATCTAGTTATGAAACTTACTCTGGCCCTTTTTTGGTTCTTGAACAATCGCAGATTCCTAGCTGGAGCATACCTGATTCAGACTCGATGCATCACACCAGTGCAAACCCATTCATTCTACCTCAGTTATACATTGCAGCAGTAGAACAAAGGGTGAGTCGGTGTTTCATCCTCCTGATCACGTCGCTTCTGCAACATTTTTCTTTCACAGATCGTTTCATTCCATAATTAGAATGCATGCTCCTCCTGAAACATTGCCTTCATAAGCACTTGTTCAGTAACTAATTCTTCATAATCAGCTGATGGTGCAAAAGTTCATGCCATATGACTTTTTTGACCACGCTAAAACTTTTGTAACAGTCAAGAGCCGCTGAAACATTGAAACTAAATATAAAAAATGCTGCCCTGGAAGTTGACAAGGAACGCGAGCTGGTGGCTGCTATCCATTCCCACTTCCGGGACTGGCTTTATGGTACATTGCGTACACTTTTTGCATATCTCCTTGTGCTGCATTGGAAATAGCTGCTGTCTCTTATCGTTTCACCATTGTGCTTGTTTGCAGCATCTGGCAGTATTCGGCAGCTCTACAACTCACCGACACAAGAGTAAAGCTTTCATTTTATCCAGTATGTGCTGAATTGGACTAACTCCAGTTGCTTTCTTTCCAACTGCTGTGGCCTAAGTGTATTGTGGTTATTTTGGAGTGATGAGATAGTTAAGTTATGATCCAACTGGCTTTCTCATTGAAGGTCAGAAAATTGGAAAAGAGCAACTCAACCTCTTCACTAAAACTGGAGGGATGGGAAGCAATTTGCACGGCTCATAAGCTCTTACTCTTCCTATGTACTTCTAAAAGTTTCTGTGCAATTAAGGCCATATAATCTGATTCTGCAGTGCAACTTAGAGCAGTACGTTTAATCTTACACTTGATTTCAAGTAAGCCATGTAATATCATTATTAGAGCAAGGTTGAGTAGCTCATGTCAAGTCAAATTGTAGGCTAGATTCTGGTTTTTAACCAAGTTTCTTTTTCCAATTGCATAGAAAAAACCATAAAATGTGCCTCTATGCTTATGCTTACTTCTTTTGAAACTTTCATTTGTTAACACTTCCATGTGATTAGATCATCTTTCAATATATTCCATAATTTTAAGAACTATATATATATATATATATATATATACATACTATACTAGTGGAAACTTGTGTAGTTGGCCACAAAAAAGATGGTCAAGAGTAAATATTTGTTAGTTTATTTATTTGTTGGGAGCCTCCAAGCTCCATGCTTAGTGATCTTGCAATGCTACTCTTGGTAATTTGCACCAACATCATTAAGATTGTGATTCCAAAAATTGAGTTCTTGCTTCACTTTTGCTTCATTTTTGAAGAAAACAATGAGATATATAGCCAATTAGAGATGGTTTTAGTTTCATTAGGTTTATCTCTTTGGTTTATCCCTTTGCATTGTTTTATATAAGAAATACTAATGGTAGGTTATTCATCTAAATTTTAATAATGGTTAATTAATAAACTTATAATTTTGAATGTAATAAAACAACCACATATATTTTGTGTTAATTAAAAATACATTCTCGATTAATTTGATGTGCTTTAAAGTAAAGTCTTTCATGTGTATGATTTATTATTTTAAAATAAGTTTTTAAAAATAAAATTTGTTGTGAAGATCAATAATTAAATTCATTTTAAAATATAATCATAAAAGACAAAGTAAAACTTGTTATTTGACATGTTTTGTAATATATACATCTTTAATATAAAATATATAATACTTAAAATTTATTAATTTATAAAATAAATATTAGTGGCTAAATACCACTAAATATAGTTTAGATGTGGTTATTTATATTATATTTGTAAATTTTAAATATCAATAAGCATCTTAAACTATATGCATATTTTTAATTTAATTAAAATATATTATCTTTTAAAAAAACTACTACTGTGTTTTTTTATTCAATTTAATCAATATAATCTATGTGAAAAGAAAAGAAAAAATAAAATTTATTAATTTTCCATTAAAACATATTACAATATAAAACATGATATTAGTAATACTATAATATGGCATCCACACCTTTTGTTAATATTACTTAAAAAAATGTATATATATATATATATATATATATAGATATATAATAAAAAATTAAGCTTATTAATTTTAAAATTATTTCATATTACAATTAAGTATAATTTTTATATGATTTTAAATATATACATATATATATATTAGAAATATCAACAAAAGCTTTGATTGATATCAAAAAACTAAAACCATGTACAAAGTAGGTGGTGGATTTTAGTGGAAGTAGCAAAAATTATGGTGGCATTAGCAATAACCAAAAAATATTTCTTTAAAAACATGGTCTTAAGTTCAAAATAACTTAGTAAGTGATGCTAAGAATTGAGACATTATTTTCAAGCTATACTTCACAATCCATGAAATAAAAATTGCTTGTATTAAATTAGTTTGAAATCAAATTAAAAGGGTCTTTATATTTGTTGAAAAGTAGTAATCAATACATTGACTAGGATTTTTACTTTTTTGACTCGGTTTTGGTTATAATACCTTATTGTGTACCACATAATTTTGATATATATATATATATATATATATATATTAAATTGATATATGTACACATGATTTTAACACAAAGTAAGATACTATATATACATATCAATTTATGAATGTGATATATTAACTTATTTTTAACACTTCAACTAGTTTTAACACATATCAATAATAAATATAAACATATTTTTATTCTTCTTTAATACAAAAAGATTATGTGTTAAAATTATGTGGTATATAATAAGATATTGTGACCAAAACTTGGTTAATTTAGTAAAAACCCTAGTCAATGTATCAATTCCCTTTAGAAGTTACGACTTGATTTACTCATACCACAACTACAATATATGGTATATCGTATGATTGTAATTTTTATTGAACTTTTAATGAAACATGTAAAAAATCTTGTCATATCTTAAAATGATCGTAATTATTAATTCAAGTTCTCAATGTGTCAAACAACAAGTTGCAGTTATGCTATATTTATTTGGATTTAAATTTAAATCAAGTAATAATAAAAGGTTTGGAATGTATAATTTTTCAACAAAATCTCATGAAAATAAATGTTACAGTTATTACTATTTTGATTTAATAGTACCAAAACAAAACAAAAAATAAAGAAAAAATAAATTAACTGATTTAAACAATTCATTTTGTTTGTGTATTAAACTCATTTCAATTCTGTGTGTTCTTAGTTGGGCGCCAAATATAGAAAAAGCATATATATATATATAGAGAGAGAGAGAGAGAGAGAGAGAGATTGTAAATATGTTTGGATTTTTGACCAATTTTTTTATTTAATTTTTTATATTATTAAGTTTTTATGAAGAACTTGCAACATATATATTTTTAATTTTTTTGTATCAATTCATTTGCAAATGTAGTTGTCAATAGAATTGTTCGGTAATGAAAACTGTCAAAATAGCTACTTTTGACGACTGGCAATACTTCTAAAGCCTCGTTTCACTGGCCACGTATCAAAAGTACAATTTTTTAGACGCATAAAGTAAATGGGTTATTCATGTATGTGTTAATATTTTCTCAATCACTGTTAAACTCTAAAGAGCAAAAAAAATATTTTAAAAAGTATAAAAGTAAAAGTAAAAAAGTTAAGTTGTACTTTTTAGGATCATTAAATCTGATTGAGACAGAAACGAGTAAAAATAACATGAGAAAATTAGATACGAAATAACATGTATAATGTTGTAAAAATAAAAGATAGAATTCCCCAAAAATATTGAGAAGAATTAATGATATCATATTGTTCAAAATAATATAGTTTTCGGCTCCATTTAAAGCTTCAAAACTAACAGTAGAGCTGAAATACTTTATTATTAAACAGTGAAGAAAAATAATTTGATACAGTCATTGATGAGGGAAAGGGTAGGATGTCATTTAAAAGTATCAAGACCCTTTATTTGAAGTTTATTTAACAATAATGTTAGGTTTTTATTGTTACAATTTTTTACTTTCATGAGTGAGCATGCATAGAATTCGGCTTTCCCACAAAAATAATTTAAACATTAATAACATTGCCATATAACCAGTCTTTATATAATTGTAACTAGATTTCAAGCAAGCGAATTCTAACAAGTAGTATTACGTGTTTAAAGCACAATTAAAATACATAATAAGATGAAAACTATAATTTTAGATATGGGAATTGGGTATAACAGCAAAATATTCGATAGAACGTGCATAGTAACTTATGATAGTTTATTTACATGTACATATATATATATATATATACTCATATACATATAGATATATATACGTGTATGTATCTATACATCTTCATAAGCATTGACAAAAAGAAACATCACAAAATACAACGTTCAAGGTCTGGCAATTTCCACACTCTTCTTAAAACCATTGCACACTACATATTATTGTATTCAACCAATTGTATTTTAAGAATATTTGAAAAATTTAGCTTTTGTGATATAACAACAAATCTTCTCTCTGAAAATTCCTAACCTTGAGGTCTGTAGAACAACCAAAACAAGGTTATGAGGACGGAGAAAGAAAAAAGAAAAGAGAAAGAGAAAACCAACACCCATACAAACTTTCTTCTGGTAATACCACAGTGAAGGAAAAGAGTGGTTTCAAGTGCAAATAAGTGAACGGAGCAAACATTGTTGGCTTCTAGGACGTTTATATCCTCTTCTTTGAACTAACATATCTTCCTGGAGATCACTGTTGAGTTAACCAATCATTCAGTGCAATCATAAAATAAATCCATCCGCCATTTGATAACAACAGATTCATCCATCATGTTACAGTAGAATCAAACCTCGACAATGTAAAAGTGATGAATACCTGTTCAATTATGATGCAAAGAAAGTAGGCACACGCAGCCCCAATTAATCTGGAGGAAGCTCGATTACAGATTTAGGCATAGACAACAACGAAACATGTACTTTTGTCCAAGCTCAGCATCTAAGTTTTTCCTCTCCTACACATCCGAGCAGTGAAATTCAAGATAAATATACTTGCCAATAGAGTTGTAACCAGTCACAATTAGTTTAACCTACAACCAGCGTAAAGAGTTGCAAAAAGCTATGACTGCTACCAGCCCTCACCAATCCTTATTGGTAAATATCAACAGCAATAGGTATTTTTCCTCAACCTAAAGCTTGTGGATACAAAAAAGGCATATTGTAAAGTGACCAGAGTTTGTATCTAAAGGGGCACCCCTCGCTTCTTCTTACCGAAGGCAGTGCAGGTGCCACATCGTCTGCAAACCTGGGAGGCAGTAATGGGCAAACACTAGGTGTTAGATAACACTTCCAAATCATTTCAGACAAGAAATCGCAATGTAAACAGGTATTGATGCAAGAAGTTACCTTTGCTGCGGAACCAATTGGTTCACCACAACCTATGCAAATTTGCCGTCCACGACCTGCTCCAGTTACATGCTTCTTTGCGGACGATGCAGCAACATTATTCATCATGGTAAACTCAAATTTTGATGAGCTAGAGTGGACTGAATCTCCTGAGAACTCCGAGGGCTTGACTCCTCTTGCATCCCAGCTCTCCACAAAGTTTGGTTGCTCTACATATCCAAGGGATGTCTGAGTTCGCTGAGCTTCATGTCGTACATGACCAGCCACCTCAAGCTCATTATCTGCCTCAGCCTTGCTAGAAGATTCTGAGAGAGTATCCTCGTGGCTGCTAGTGGCATCATTACTGACATGATCTGAAACTAGATCTCCAACATAAAGAGAAGAAAGCCGCTGCTGATGTAGATAAGCAGATAGGGGTAGATGTGCATCCTGAAGCAAGCGTACCATACTTACGCGCTCCTCATGATCGGGTTGAATATTCAAGTCAATGGCTCCCTTAACAGGTCCATCCTCAGAAACCCCATCTCTGGAACAAACTGGTGGTGTAGGAAGGTCATCATCGACATCGTTTGCCGCGTCTACTGTTCCAGCTCTACCAATATCAGCAATTTCGGAAGCATCTTCTTCCTGCCATTCTCGCTTATTACGGAACGCTTCAAACTCTCGCTCACATTGCCGCTTCTTACGGCGTTGCATAAGCGTCCTGAAGCGACGCTTCACTGTCACACAAACATTGCAGATACAGGACGCTTTGTGTTTAGGCCCCTTGCCGCTTGGGGGCTGAATACATACAATACAGGTACATCCTGGGCGATGCCTTGGGTGCTTGGTGGTTCGCACAGGACTCAGAGATGTTGATGCTGCCTGGGCCAAAGTGTCCAAGCCTGCCGCAGCTGATGTGGTAGAGACATTTTCCTCCCTGCTAGTAGGGGTTACCTTAGGTGCATATTCCTGCTTCCCACCCTCTGCATCATGTCAGACACCCCACCACCCAGGCTCTGTCACCCTCAATCCATAGCCTAACCTTGCACCCCAGAACACAAAAAGCATCACGTTCCTCATCCAGGGCCAACTGAAATGTTCCCGAAGATATGGGACTTGCCTGAAGTGGGTCCAGGACCCAGTAGCACTTCTAATTTGTCACTGCTCACTTCTTGAGCAGCACTGCACTGAGCTCTGGAGAAAGAACGAAGTAAAGGTCACAAGATATAGTGATACTACGTCCACACGATTACAAAAAACCAATAGTTTCACGTTATTAGTTAATGAAAACTTAAAACTTTCGTACAGCTGACCACTGCAATCAAGTGAGTTCCGAAGTCCCAAAATCACCTTGTTTGATCCCAACTATTCTGTGAGCACGACCACCGTGCAGGTACAAAAGCATCAACAGGTACACGACGCCATGTCCCGCAGTCATCACATTGAGCCCACTGTTCCTGAGCCCTGCACAAAAACCCCGGATTGTTAATTCAGGATTAATCTAGCTTGGGGCTCGAATTCAACCAATATGGACTTTTCATTCTAGACGCTCAACTCCAGTGTTTAGCATACTAGAAGGTAGAGGATACCAACTTTGTTACATGAATTTAACTGTGCAAGAAATGAAGACGACATAATTTACCCGGAGGGCGCTTTGGTTATAAACGTTCGTTTCGCAAGAACCGGTGGTTCCTGGCAAAGCAACATTACTGTCAGAAACAGTACACAAGTTATATTATTGAAGCCATGTTAATGAATTGAACGAAAACAAAACTACACCAAAACATGTTCTAATTGGTAGTAAAAGAACTTTCAAAGTTCACATGTGTAGAGGGGTAATTACTTAAATGTGCGTGAATATTAACAAAACACACACACACACAAACAGCCGACAACATGAGAGAAATTAAGCGTCTAAACATGATTAGATGGCAGATCATTCGTATGTTGGTACCGAATATTCTTCAAATTCGTGACCGTCAATTGTTATGACGGTAGAAGAAGCAGAGGGAGCAGGACGCAGTAGCTCCTGAGCCTCCTCCCAATTGGACTTGAGAAGCATAGAATCAATACTATCTAGTCGAAGGCGCTTGCTTTTAGAGCCCAATGGCCGCCCACGTTTCCTATCCATCTGCGAGGACCACAATTGACCAATACTAACGCCGCTTTCTTTTGATTTGGGTGCTCCCACGTTTGAGGCCCATCCATCTGCTGTTTGAATGACCGCGCTGCTTGGGTTTGATAAGCCATTACTAGCGTTGGGACCAACCCGAGTGGCACCAGCATCCTGAAATAAATGAAACATGGCGTGCGTATTCAAGATCTCATCTGGATCATCTAAAAACAAAAGCAATATCGCAGCCGCCGATTTAAAGGAGATTTATTGCTCCATTTCGAAAATACAACCTCAGCTCACCTCACTTTAGGAAGTACTAGGAACAAGCTTTAAAATGCTAAGCTGTTAGTATTGCCGGGTTTTCGAATAGCATATGTGCTCATACACATATCGACAGCACTTCAGAGTGTTCCTAAATCCGATATCAGCAATACTCACACTCGTATCCTCAACGAATCTGAAGCCGCTGAATTTCGTCCATCTATTCACAACCAATACCGATATTTCTGTACAATTCTGGAGGACTGCATGAGTTTGCTTAACACAAACCTGGGAGGAGAGAGAGGTTGGAGCCTTGCGATAACCCATCACCAGCTTCCCATCGGCTTCAAGCCTACTGAATGTTACTGGAACAACTCAAATATTTCAGGATTCAGAACTTTAATTCAAGATTGCAAGCCAAAAATAAGTTGAAGTAAGGGTTGTACTCAGAAATCCCTTTTACTAATAGAAGGCAAGTAAAAATAAAATAAAAAAGATAAAAAAGAGAAGAAAAATTGACATGTCAACACCTGTATCCCCTGCATGAAGCTTCATCGATTGAATGCATGGGGTGACACCTTCAAGCACATACATTCGGCTGTTATTGTTGGGCCAGAAGCGAAACTGGAACACCCAATCCCTCCCAGTGACATCCTGAATCCTCAAGGGTAATCCCTCTGGCTGGTGGATGGGTGGAAAGTACGCCTGCAAGTATACCTCCAGCTCTTCAGCTAGTCCTTACAGACACGTAATCCGTATGGTACTTTCAAACAACTACTCAAACCCTATCATTTCAAAATGATCCGCTCTGCATTCTGAGCGTCCAAAAATTTAGGTACTTCAAATAGGGTAACATCTGGAAGCAAGCGGACATTGAAAGGGACCATGCCTTCGAATACAAACATGTCTTCTTCATTCTTCTTCACAAAGTTACCAGAACAAAGCACACATTCACTCATACTCACACTCACACTCACACTAACACACTTCCACATGCATACCTCGGCGCATGCTTTTGGAAGCACCAAACGACCAATCCGACCGGCATCACTGGCACTCAGCATTTTCTCGAACAGAGGAGTGATGGTAGTTTGTGTGCTGTAATGCATTGTCAAGTGAAAACTGAAGATTAGATTGTAATGATACTCGAAACTCACTGAATCCCGTAACCCCTATTTACACAAATTTGAATAAACAAACTTAGAAAGGATACTCTCCAGAATTGATCTGCTTCAGCTCCTGGTCTGTTATTCGAGGCCAATAACGAGGTAGCAACTGGTTGCGACCCCTTCCCTCTCCAGGTGGCCGCGCTACACGGAGTGATCCCTGAAGATCATAGCGAAAACGGCTGTTGAGTCGCTGGTTATTATGATTACAATACCGTAAGAATATGCTGAATTCATCAGGGGCAACGAAGTTTCTTAATTGCACTAATACGTTTTCCAAATCTACCGCCGGAATCCACATACTTCCGGGTTAAAAGCCAATTAAATGTTATTGAATGCCACAACATAATATAAAAAATAAACCATAAAAACATAAAAAAGACACAAATAATAAATAACCTGTCCTGCTGACTGTGAGCTACCAGCAGCAGCACCACCACCTACTGCTCCTCCAGCCTTCGTTCGATCTAGACTGACATTTTTGTCACTTTCAGTACCCTCCCCACCGCAGTCCATCACCTCCAACGTTATTTGCTCTCGTGATGCTGAGTCTACACCATCCTTGCTCTTAACTGATATATCAGTTTCCGGAGTACTCCAAGGTCGAGCCAGTCCAGTAGGAGGGCTCAAAGATGTCCTTGCAGCAGATGAGGGCGGCCATGCTCCCCCGTCCACTTGACATACAGCCAATGCAGCTCCATATCCCTCGCACCAGCCTCTAACAGCTGGATCGACCACTTTACCGCTCTCCAAAGGTACCGCTGGAGAGAGTAGCTGTTGTCCATGTTTACCAACCTGCAAAATGCAATGTAAAACAAGAATTAAAAACTATTTCGTCAGAAAAGAGCATGTACAATACTGATTGAACACAAATTAATCATGAACCCCCAATATCCTTAAATATCTTCTTTATAAAGCCATTCATCATTATTCCGGCACACGTCGATACCATCATCTATCTGTGACCACTACGTATAGAGGTCCTGAATTTACTGCCTTGAAGGTTTCCTGCGCCCCAACATGATTCTTACAAAATTGACTCAAGAAAATGAAAATTCTCCAGCATGCGAAGCACCTGTTGCAAAAAATTATAGTGCACAAAAAAACCTCTCTCGCACCCAATATCCAGCGGTGTATCTCTCTTTTCAAGTCATTCTCGACCCTTAACACTCCTTTTTGGGCTCCCCCACTCCCTCAAATTCCAAGAAAACGCCTTTAAACAGGCTTCGCACAAACCCTATATGCATCATTATAGCCCGCACGTACCAAGGAGATAGAACCAGCCGAATCATGGGCTGTGGCACACCGAATGCACTCTACTCCACCTTTATCAAGTAGTACTATTCCGTTGGCAGATGCAACACAACCACAGTGCACACGCTGCAAGCAATATCATATTACAAAACGTAAATTTTCTGTAGCACTTTACGTACCAAAACTTCTGATAGCCAGCAATTCTTCCTGAGTTCTAACAACATAAATCAGGCGTTATTATTAAGAAGTGAACTATGTATTACTGCAGGTAAAAACAAGAACTTTTCCAGATGATTGATAAGCATTTTCAGGCGCAAAGTAGTGGAAATAAAAGCAATTTTATTTGCTTTTCTAGTGAATCATACCGTCTAATAGGCTGGAAAGCGCGTGAAAGCATAAATGTCATACCTTTTTACAGAAATTACATGTCCTCCATCCAGCATCGTCGCTATGGTACGTCTCACAAAAGGAAGATTGTTGATAAGCTAGTCTGACCGCAGCAGATGATCACAAGCAAAGTCCACCTTAGAGAAGCAGAAGATAGAAGAAAAAAAACAAAAAAACAAAAAACCAAAAAACCAAAAAAAAAAACCGTTGAGTATGTGCATGTCGAGTGCCGAAGTCCGACGATGGGAAGTTAAGAGATTGGAAATGCTGAATATGATCTCGGCAATATGCGAAAAACGGCGATTCCGTCTAGAAAGAATTAGGACGAGTAAGTTAGACAGTTTAAGATTGGAAAGACATTCACGAACTAACCCGCAGTAATCGCAGAGCTCGGCAGTGCGCCCGTTGCGCGCAATCCAGCCAGGGCGCCAGGTGGTGGAGCTGCTGGTGCCGCACTTGGAGTTCCAGCAAACCTTTCGACACTCGATCTTGTTGTCCATCGCCATGCCGAACAGGCACGAGCGAGGAGGGGAGAGTGAAACGCAAACCCAAGAGTAGCAATCAGAAGAAAGGACGTGAGATGGGAGGGGGGGGCCTCGTGGCGGATGTGGTCTGAAACGAGAGAGACCTAAATGTGGGACTTGGCATTCCACGCAGCAGTGGGACTGGCGAGAATCTTACGGAGGATGCTTCCAGCCCATCCATACCCGGGACGCCGTGAGGGCGGGTACCATCCTCACTGCGTCTTCACACTTCTAACGCATGTGGCAAGTTTGTGTATCTGGCCATGTGCTGTCATTTCTCCGCTCCTGGCGCAGTCAACTATGAAATCTCGTAGCGATTTGTGTATGAATCGTAGGCCTAGGGACCTTTCCTCACTGTACTCAGTTTCCAACTGGGTGTTGAAATTGCGTAGATGCGGTTAGACAACGGCGTCAGCCATGATTCCGAGGTTCTATTGTCTGACACTGGATTCTACCTTTTGCGCAGGCTCAGTTAGTGTCCCGTTGCATGTGTTATGGATTTTTTGGGCCTGTTTCACGGACCCTACATTATTATCTTTCCACGGTGGTGTAGGGGAACATGAACATCACGTGCTTACTTTTGGTCTAGGCCTTTTGGGGGAAAAGTAATTTCTCATCTCTGCTCGGGTCGTCGTAACAAGTGGACTTGCTTGGTCTTAACATCGTCGCATGCAAGGTTAATAGGAGGACATGGGCTTTACTTTTTTTATGTTGATGATTGATTCGAACAAGTTTCCTTAGATTCTTGTCAAGCAACCCAACCTGCCTACGAATAAGAACGTGTACCTGGATAGCTAGACTGGAAGGTAGCATGTAGCAGCGCTTCAGCTTGGAGTTTGGAAATGGTGACGATTTTTCAGACATTACGATCGTGTCTAAAGAACATCCCTCAGAGATTAGGGATCTAACCCTCTTAGAGCTAGGGAGTCGTTATCAATCCTTCAATGCTGAGCCCAACTATCCTTCAAATCTAAGCTCGTCAAGTACTACACATCGTGCAAGCAAAGCAGACACTTCAGCGTAATCTCGCAAATCACATCGCTCAAAATGCGGGTTCCCTAATCTGTCGAACAAGGACCCAAACTGTCCTATGGGATTAGGGACCCGAGCTGTCATAAGGGTCGGACTTTCGATCAATTTTCTTGCAACTTCTAAGCTGCAATTTATTCAACAAGATAGTTAAGGCAATACTGCTCTCTTGCACTCGTCTAAACCAAACATTGTCCAGAATGTCAGCTCTGTCAATATCACACAGCACTTGCTCCTAGCGGACATATTCTAGTACCCGATTCACAGCCTCTAAGTTCCAGTCTGACTAGCCGTCGGAAAGTATGGCTTGTGATCTAAAAGCCATGACCGTGAATCCGCTGCGATAGACAACACACAACAAATCCAAGGGATATACTCATCTATTAGCTCCCACAATCCGCTGTGATTTTCAGGGACCTCTTCCGCGTGTTGGTACAAATCGAGCTTGTACTGGAGCAGTGAATCCTTGACTATAGAGGCGATTCCAGTCACTTCTGGTCTGCGCTTCTGATGTTGGATGGATCGACGGACAACGGACCGACGACACCACCGTAGAACTGGACAGTCGGGTCTTATCAATGTCAGATGAAAACTAGATCTCTTCGTTACTTGTAGAGAAACAATTTAAACGGACTACAAATCCAGTCCCGTCTCACGGTTAGTTCTCAAAGTGATGTTTCCGCAGATCCAAATAAACATATATTTATGAACCCGTTTGTGCAAATTCTATGTGGGTTAGTGTTTGTGGCAATCATTGACCTCTTTTTCTTCACTCCACAAAAACACAACTTGTCAGGTTGTTTTATTCTAGTCTGGGTATCTGCATCTGTAAATCGGAGTCGTCAAAAAGCTTCCTGTTCTGATTCTCCTTCCTTGCCTCACTTTCAAGACTATCAGGGGTTAAGTTTCAAATTGTACTTTTTTCACAAACTGACACTTCATATTCCAAGTAAACTCCACGAGGAATCGACCCAAAAATTCTAAGGGAATCTCTGTTTGATCCAACGCCGAAGTGCCTGTGATGTCAGCAAGTTATAGATGTTGATATAGAAAGTGCGTTTTTGTCATGTCTAGTCAGAAAACTTCACTTGCAAAGGTAGTGCAGACAGAAGACCGAAGAACCTCAAAGTAACTGATCTTGGTTGGAATGCGTGTGCACCAGTAAGTGTTATAGACAAGTTAAACCTGCACACCCTGCACAACTGCAGGATTTTGCAGCCTCTTGGGTGAGGTTCAAAGGTAACTTTTCAGCATCTGTGAAGGACAACAGGTTCCAAACATCCACAGCATGTAATTAATCAAAAAAACTAAACTAGCGAAAGTTACTATTGAAAAAGGATCCATATCCTACATGGGAGTCCACCCAATCTGAATATCTAGATTCTAATTTTTTTTTAGCTAGGGGAAATTCTGATTTGGTTATTTTTGGGCCGCGTTGTTTGAATCGCTGCGCACTTCGAAGCATATCCTTAGCCATATCGTCAGGTGTACAGCCAGCTCTTACCATTTGCTCATATACATCTGGAACCTGCAGATTCGCAAACAAAACTGGGAGTCACTTCCAAATTACAAAACTTAAGTCTAAAAAGCTATAATTAAGGTTGTGACGAAGTTGATCCGACACAAAAAGCGTTAAATGGAAACTTACTAACTAGACTTCATATTCCACAAGAAGCTGCATGAGACTTCATATATGAGACAATTAATCCACGTTCACCCCTTAAGTTAAGTAAATTGCCAGTCATGATGAAAATTTCCAGGAACAGCATTCATTAATTCACAGTTCCCAAAAGTCCAATTGTTTGCTGTAAATGTAGTAGAACAGCAATGTGCAAGTGTATGCAGCGAACCTGGTCAAGCTGCTCTGCCTTTATCAATGCTTTCATCAGCGTAGTATAAGTAACTACATCTGGACTCATTCCCTGCACAGCGAAAATGTTAATTTTCATCATCACACTCCAACTCTCAACTCAATGAATATTGGTACAAGCGAAGCTCGTCTACACTTATCACGAATACACATTGGAAATGATGGCATTAGAGTCCTGTCCAGGCCACCCTAAAGAAAACAGTCAAGTATATAATGTGAGGAACGTTACTAGAGCATCGAGAAAGATAAGACTCAATCGGACATTATAGAGTGCTTCTACAATCTATTCAGGATGAGCACACACCACTTCTAAAATATAATCGAACACTGAGAAAGCTTCAACATATTTTCCCGCAACTCCAAACGCATTAATCAGGAGATTGAGCATTGACAGATTCAGTTCCACCCCATCTTTCTCCATACTCTTAAAAACCTCCATTGCTTGCTCACATAAGCCCTGCAAGATTCCAGACTGTGGTTAACAACCCACATAGACATGACTTGTGCAGCGTGTACCTCAAATCTGAACATTCAACCACAAATGCATAACTCTAATCGTATCAACAGCAGAAGTCCCATTCGAGGGTTTTGGCATGAAAATAGAACTATTCTTCTCTAAATTATAAGAGGAGACTGGGACAGATGCAAAAACAAGAATTCTACACACCAATTACAAATAACCACCAAACTAATACTCTGGTTTTAATTAGAAAGCTGAGGGAGCACTGCAAAAACTTACCCGCTTGGCATAAGAATTAGCTAAAGCACAATACACACTTGTAGAAGGTTGTAGACCTTGACTCTTCATTTGTTTCAAGTATTCAGAAGCTTCTCTGTACCGTTTTGATGTGCCGTATGAATCCACTAGAGTTGTGTATGTAACTACATTAGGGTCCAGACCTTTGAACCGCATCTCATCCAGCAGTAAAGCCATCTCCTTCCAACGGTTGTGCCATCCGAGTGCATTTAAAATAATATTATACGTATGTAATGAAGGAACGCACTCACGTTCCTGCATTTGCTTGAGCAAATCAAGTGCTTCTGTAATTAAACCAGCACGACAGTGAGCTTCTATCAACGAATTCCATGTCACTACATCAGGTTTGAAGCCTTCCTTATCCATTTGCGCGAATGTGCGCATTGCTTGGGGCAATCGCCCAAACTTCCCGTATGTATCTATAAGAATGTTGAAGATAAATTGGTTGGGTTTTATGTTGGACGCATACATGTCCTTCAAAAGCCGGATGGTGCCATCCCATTGCCTTGCATTCCGATACGCTACCATTAGTCGTGAGTAAATGAAAGCGTTCGCTGGCACATTCTCAACTTTCATGTTATGGAACGCTGCTTTAGCTTGATCCAAACGACCTGCCCTTGAATATGCATCGATCAGTAAGCCATAACTAAACGTACTCAATTTCAATCCCGCGTCTTCTGCGTCCTGCATAAGCTTTTCCACCTGCTCCAGTAAGCTTTTTCGCGTATACGCAGAAAGAAGAGCATTCAAAGTTCTCAGGTTAATCTTGTAAGACTTGCTCTTCATTTCAGCATAAGCCGCCTCAGCGTCATCTAACCTTCTGACCACAACTAGAGTTTCAATCAAAGAAGAGTAGCTTCGGACATCCGGAACCAGATCGCATGCTTGCATTAAACCCATGTACTGAAAGGCTTTGTCCGGGTCACCAGCACGACAATAAGCATTTATCACATCATTGTATAGCTTCGTATCCATTTCGAGACCCTCCTGCTCTATGTTGGCACACACCCTACTAATCACGTCCACACCTACTCGTTTCTTCGCGCAAGCCTGAAACACAAGAGTATAGTTTACATTGTCTGGCTGAAACCCGGATCCACGCATCTGATTCATTAGCTCCAAAGCTGTTTCTAACCGATCTTCGCGAGCACAGGTACCAACTATTGCATTGTACGCCATAGGACCGGGAGAGACGCCCAGCTGCTTAAGCTGATCAAACAAAAGCATCGCTTCTTCAACACGGCTCTCTTTACTTAATCCGGTAATTGCTATAGCGCTCAATAAGTCGATGGTTTCACTGTCACAGACCGCGGAAGAAATCAATAACGTGAGAAGTTTTCTAGTCGTAACCGAACACTTAGACGTGCACAGCTTTATAAAAGTACCACGCCATTCAGGGAGCTGTAACCCTCGCAGACTCGAGAGGAGCTCCTCCACAGAATTCGTCGAAGGCTCTGGTGTGCTTTCAAGGAGCTCCACCAAAGGAACAATAGCTGGGGCAATTGTGGGCGATGCCATGATGCCAGAGTTTCCACTATTCAGCTGTGCTACAGTTACTCCCTGACGAACACATTTTATAGACAAAAAATTCAGCGGAACTCTATTTCTGTGCACGTAGCGAGGGTGTGTCGTCGAAGATCTGTAACTGCTGCTCAAGGAAGTTACGGAAATGACAGTGCGAAGGGGAGACGGCATTGTAAACAGCTGAATGGACGGGATATCCAGGAGCCGCAGAAGAGAAAAGTCGAACGCCATAGCTACTGAACTATCAAGTCCAATGGAATGCTCAATTGCTCTTGGTCCCCATAGCACCATCACTTGAAAACCTACATGCTCTCCCTCGTCCCGTATCCTGCAGTTTATTTTTCACCCAAATCTCCATAATTCTATTGTCCCTATCTTCAAACTCCCCCTTCCCGTACCGCAACTTCCATCCCCTGCTCCTTGCCTAGTTTCAACTTATTGTACAGATTCGTTGATCCATAAATTCGAACGCACTGCACTGTGTAACCCAGAACAAGTCAATACCAGCACATAATCCATCTTCAAAACTCACCAAAACTATCTTGGCACCCTGCAACCTCGAATTCAACACATACAGAAGTTTGCACACACGACCCTATCCTTCTAGGAAAACTTCATTTAGCTCCGTGGACGGCCTCTCGAGACAAGTATCCAAATAGCTACGCTTCTAAGGCTACTTAGGCAGAAAACACCATAAAATAAAACCGCCGCAACTCAACACACCCAATATCTGACACAGCTCTCCTTTTCTCATTCAATTCATGACCACAACCCTAACACCTGATTGAATACCACAAATCTTTTCAACTTCCCACCATACTGTATGCACCATCACCAGCGCCACTCTGAAATTGAGAAATAAACATTTCACCGATGCCTGCATAGTACCTAATGCCCCAGAGCACAAATATTTCACTTGCAGCTGGACGCAGAATCGGCACCGCTACTTCCTGGCAGCAATAGAATGTGCAGCAAAGCGTTGGAAAGCTCAGGTGAAGGGGAATTGAGCTGCAACAAGCGCAACAAACACAACCACTAGAGAGAGAGAGAGAAGAGGAATTGTTGGTGTTGAATTGGGTTCAGGAACAGAGCGAGGCAGGTGTAGGGCTCGAGCCCTCCTCCACAAGAGACTCCCGCATCCGGGCAACAACCGGCACGCGCGGCTGCAAGCCCTGATAGAGAAAAAGGAGAAAAGGAAAAAAATCCTGGACGGGCGCACGCCGCGGGAAGTTGCCCCGAGGCGAGGACGCCACAGTGGGGTGTGAAGATGGTGTCGGGTGGGGGTGGTGGGTGATGTGGGCCCTCAGGAAGCATGGCCTCATTTTTCTGTTATCACCATTCCCAGTCTTCGATCTCATTGCCGGCCCCCATCTTCGGCTTCTTTGCTGTGCGGCCACGCGAACTCAGCACTCACGCTGCAAAACTGAACCATCTCCACGCAAGCACAACAACGCAAAGCAACGCAAACCATTGAGATGAGCTTCAGCTAGATGAGATTTTTGGGAAGCTTTGCAACCACGTCATTCTTAGCACCGAATACTTTCGTGTGTAAAATAGACTATATTACAAACAATAGCATAAGACAATGATTGCATGCTTGTCTTACTTCATGGCTTTACAGCAGCATATGGAGTCAATTTTTGACAGTCAATTAAGCAGTAGAGAGTGATAATTTCATCGTTCGATAGTTTCAACTTTACCTCTACTCCTGGTTTGAAACGACAGCTCACTCCCTTTTGCACCAAATTTTCTGACAATGTGAGTAATTAGCGGTGTAGTAAAATACTTCAAACGTGAGATGCATTTTTAGAAATTCGATACTAATTTTTTTCTTTTTTAGAGATCAAAATCCCAGAAACTCCCAGAAATCAGAGAGTATTGGTTTTTTAATTTACATTAAAAGAAAATTGCCCTGGTTGTACGATAAGGTTATGTCAAGGCAACCAATGGGTGCCATATCTTTTGTAATCCAGGCTCCAGATCATCGGGTCCTTTGATCAGCTCCAGCCTTATTGTAAAATATTTTTGTCAATGCTCGGCAGTCCTACTCCAAATTACACAGTTCCCTTAGCTACAGCTTTCTCACACTATTCTATGTCCTCAAGTGAATCTCCACAGTGATTTGTGGATTCAATACTGACCTAATGAACAAGATGTCGCTACGCAATGAGCAGAAATAGTGCTAGTTGTATCTAAAACCAAAGTGGGCATGTACGATGCTTGATCTGTCTGAAATAGCGGTGATATATGGGTTTACTGAGCCTGAGGATGCGCTATAAACCCGTTAGACACAGAACCGTTCTGTGCAACGGATTTAACTGGATGATCAGCATTATCCGTAAAATCCATCAGGCGTGATTTCGACCTGCAACAAAAATATATAATAATAATACTAATAATCAGAACGAGGGGACTGAGCACGACGAGGCAGCATGGAGAGGCAAGGAAAGTAAGCTAGCCGAAGGAGCTGGTTTGATTGACAGCAGTATGCAACAGAAGTACAAATTCTTGATGGCATATAAACCGATCACACCTCTAATGTGGTCATGATGGAATCGAAAATCAAATACTGAACAGAAATAGTGTTTGACAAATTCAAATTTGAAAAACTGGACCTTTTGTAAAGAAGTATGTAAGCTTCCTGAGAGGTCACCCAGTTCACGCTAACCTCAGTGACCTGTTCCAACAAGAGCACGAAATATAATTGCACAAGGGTATAAATCTTCCAGATGCATAACACTGAACCAAAACAGCGACGACATAATTGCGTGGTTGCTGAAACGAGACCAAAACGAGTGACTAGTAAGATTGCTCGAGATATTGTTCTTGACTGCCACTGCAGCCAAGTACACTATTATCCAGAATGTTTTGACACTTGGTTTTCGTTGTCAATCATAACATTACAATAACTTAACATACATTCATCCACAAAGAAAGCCCTGATGGAATAACGAGTAGGTAAACAAGCTCCAATTCTATATTTTCTTAGATGAAAGAGGCACAGCTTTCAGCTCTCTTATCCCTATATTTTCTAGCGAAAAAATTCTGGAATTCAATCAATCATATAAAAACAGTGACTCCTTTAACAACTCATTAATAACAGATTCACAAAGAGCGAAAATATCCCGGACTTAGTTGAATACCTTCATGTCGTCAACTCGATACCAATGGCTGCTGGGATTCATCACCAGGCAAAAGTAATGCCCGTAATGTGAAGCATTCGATTCATTCACGTGGACAACAACGGCATATAGATTGTAGTGTGGAGGCCTGTCCCCATTCTCACTCATATATGGAGTCAAGTCCAGAATTTCAGGGAAAACGACCTCCTTCGTCAACTTCTCATATCTGCCGCCCTGCAAGGGCGCATAACACATTCACCCGATTTCTCTTAAGTCACAAACTCCTCTTTCTGCAAAATCATCAAAACATCAGTAGCAACCCAGAAAGTCTGAATCCAGGCTGACGGCCCATTGCTATCTAATATGGAAATACAACTGCGGACTGAAAGCTGGACCAGGAAGAAGATTGGCAAATATATCGAACGATCAATCCTCAAATGTACAATAGTCAGCTAAGTACGAATCAAACCGGCGCACCTTGAATCGCTTAAGCGTAACAACAAGGACGTTGGGCGCCTCATGCACCGCTATCCGCTTGTACGCGTCCACATAAGCATCACAACTGTTTAAATTTGACAAATCAGAAATAACGTAAACCTGACCAAATGCTCCAATATCAAAACCTGATTACACAAGTGACGTGTGTCTAGTCTATCTCATTCCATTCTCGTTACGTAAACGCTACGAAGCTAAATTTCTAAATCACCAAGTACTCGGGGTGGAAAGGGAAAGACAAACCGGTCACACTTATACTTGTTCTCGCCATGCAAGAATTCATGAGCTGAAAATTGTGCAAGAGCATCCTCCAGAGATCGAACATTTCTGTTGATCTCCACTGTCAGATCCATCATAATTTCATAGCTATTGGATTGATGACGGCACTGTTTGCAAGTCACCTGCAAACCAACCCAATAGCACACGCTAATACCATGATCCACGTTGGTTGCTGCAATTGATGTACACGCTACAATTATGCTGAGGCGTAAATTTTAACATCAAAAAAACTTTACGATAATGAAGCACAAATGCCGAGAATTCCACGCAAGATTAACGAAACACATCCTAGCTTACACTTCCTTAACAAGTTCGGATCTTTAGCTGGGAATTATTTTGTGAGAATTGCGCGAGCTACATTACTATTGATTACCACTTTTTCCTAAATAAACTTGGCACCTGACGCTCATGAAACTTGGAAACCGCGTGCGTATCAGATGCCAGGTTTACTTCGGAAAGAGGACATCAGTAGTATCCTACAGCTTCATGACTGCTATCCAACACTGCGATAAGTGGATACCTCGTCCTGAAACTTATGAGTGACAAAATTCCCTCACAGGCAATATAACCATGAACTTCTAACTAAAAGGTGATCATTCTTGAGGTGATAGCATTTAGAAAGGAAAGAGCTATACCTGGGACTGCAAAAGCCCACCAAATATATGGTGTATGAGGGTAGTCTCCTCAGTACAAGCATCCACAGCATTTTCTCCACCAGCGCCATCCAGGCAGATAGATTGCATCAAGTGAATCGCAGAGCTATCATAACAGATATCACCTTGTCAAAAGATAGCCAACATTTGTATAGTAAAATCGAATCAAAAACCTCTCTTGCGGCAAAGAGAAATTTGCTTATAAACTAAAATCCCAGTCTTTATTTTATCTCATTGAGAAATATAACAAGCAAACCTTAGAACTTTATGAAGGAATATCGAGAAAAAAATTAACTGTAATTTTCTGACGAAGAAAAGAAAATATTGGCAGAACTAACATCATAAACTCATGAGCGTCTTCTTGATTGCCGAAATCAAGACCTCTACCGATATTACTTAGATGCGATAGTATATTCGATGGGGAAAAAGGTCTCTGTTGAATCACTTTGACAGCATGCTGTTGCAGAGCACACATAAAACACCAATCCACACTCTTACCTGCATGGCAATAATAGGTATATCACTTCAAAATAGCATATTGTGGACGAACCGAATCCCCACTCAAAAATAGGTATACACCTTCCAACACTGAAACTGAGAGCTCTGGGGGGTTAGTGACATCAAAAATTGAAACAATGCACTTACAATGTCTACCATGATCTCCACCAAGCAGGTACGCAACCAAGGGCTGTGTGTGCGTAAGACATTGTAAAACAGCGTTAGCGAAGCAGCTGCGCAGACAGAACCCTTATTAAAACGTCAGTCATGTCCGGATTCACGCTCGTGACTTTGAGACATAACTTACAGATGGCCATACATCACCAACAGCAAGCCCCAACAGGTCCCTTTATTTCAACTTCAAGGACATAACTAATTACATAAATTTGGAAAATCTCTGATAAAATTAGAGCATCCTGAGATATCCATTAATAACTTAGAGATAAGTAGTACCTGTTTCCGCAATTCACCAAACCACAAGGGAGAAATTTTATGTCCGTGTCGAACAGCTCTATAAAGTACTCATAAGGAAATAACATCTGAACACAAAAGAACACAACCAAGAGTTTAACCAAGAGGAAGAAAAAAGCATGTAATTGAAAGACTCGGTAATTAGTACTCATATCGAATTTTGGCGAACACAAGTTTGGAGCAAAACGTTCACGCAAGGACGCATGTGTGTTTCTTGGAGAGACAGCACTTACTAGTAAATATATATGATAAAGAATATCCCAACAGTAAATGTTGTTATCAGAAGGTGAACATTACATACTAAAATAAGGCTTAGACCAGATCCCTTCTCTTATCACATACATCACCAACGAAAATGTGTACCACAACGGAAACCAGGGTGCTATCAAAACATTTGAAGAAGTAGGAGTCTACATTATGTCGCATACGATCTGCATAATCAGAATTTTGAACACTTCAAAGTAGGAATCTGCGTAAACCACATAATTGCAGGAGGCGCTTGAAGCACGGCAATCAAACATATCTACAGATTGAGGTCTTGTGACGGTGTGGGTGAACAATAAAGGAAGCATCGCCACTGATGCGGAACTGCTCCTTTACCTCATGCAAGACGCAAATTCTTACAGTTGAAATCCAAGCCACCTGCTTAATCCGCCCACCTCAACTGCGCACCACGTCTCTCTTTTAAATTCGAACCTTCTCCCTACGAACTGGTTGCTTACAGATGTGAAGGTAATATAAAACAGGACCTTACAAACAAAATAATACGTTGTTCTCATCTAACATACCTTCTTAGGTTTAATGCGGCGTCCATCTGATAACAAAATTGAGGACGTCTTCAGCAACGATCCCGGTTGAGGAGAAATTGGGGCAGAATGCGATACCATAGGAGTCTCGTGGGTAGGTGCAGGGGAAATAGCAGGGGAAATAGCAGGGGATAGAGCAGGTGAAAGCAATGGTGCTACAGATTCATCGATACTCGTGTTACTTATTGAGCTCCTTGGTGTGAGTGAGTCAGAAACATCCCGATTATCGCCATTTGAGCTTCTAGGGCTGCTACTAGAATCAAATATACGACAGTCATTCTTGTGCCCACCATGCCAGTGTCGTTCTTGACATTCTCGAGAGCTGGGCACACGTGGTGGAATAAGTAAGAACCTTCCAAAGAACAAGGTTTGAGAAGGAGAGATAAATGAAAATTTTCATACTGCAAACCAGCACCGAAACGCTCAATACAATGAAAAAAGTACCAAGTACCAGCAACTCAAAGAACATAATTCATATTATTAGGGCCACGGCCTTTTCTTCAGACACGGAAAATAGCCCTAAAGGAGAAGAGATTACGAGTGGGCTAGTAGTGAAAATAAATAAATAAAAAGTAGGAGTCTCTCGAGAATGCTAAATTTAATTGTTGTAACATCGTGCACCACAAAGACACAGCAACTATGGAATAAAAAATGGAGCTGATACCCAGCTGTGAACATTAGAAACCGAATGAGAAAAATATAGAGAACTCTTCATTTGACAAACTCCAACAAAGTTCCACCCGCTTTACACCACCTCATATACAATCGTAACTTCAGTCGCTCAAGTTATACGTTCTTGGTTTAGGAGGTCACTTAAAAAGATTACACTTCCTGAGCGAATTTGAAATAATCGTCTAAGATTAATTTGAAGGAGTTACCATGAGCAAAAAAATGGGGATGAGAAAATTGAGAACAAGAAATACCAGTAAAACACGGCTTTGCATCTGGAACACCTTCGTTTCGTTCGTTGGAGACAAACGATGCAAATATAACCTTGGGTCCTTTTTGGACTGCTTTCCACCGCTTCCTTACTCGTATAATCCTTTTTCTCAGCCAATAATTTGGCTTGAGCTTCGAGCGCAGCTCTCTTGTTATTCTCATCAATTTCGGCAAGTCTCTTCTTCTTTAGCACTTCCTCATCTTCATATCTCTCTCTGTTTTCCTGTAAAAGTTTCCTCTCTGCCTCTTGTGCAAGGATCCTCCTAACCTCTGCATCAGCTATTTCTTTTTGTCTAAGTTCCTCCTCAGCCTGAGCTTGCTTTCTCCGGAGGTTCTCCAACTCAGCCTGTTTTCTCGTGTTATATTCTCCAGCTTGTTTGACACGAAACTCCTCCGCTTCAGCTTCTTTCCTTTCCTCCGCCCAACTTCTCCGTCGAATTTCTTCCTCGCCTTGCTTTCTGGAATAATTTTTAGTACCACCAACTATGTAATCCTGGTCCAATTGCGCACGCCTCGGGTAAACAAATCCAGCCGCTGGCTGATTCCGGTAATCAGCTCTGTAATCATCAACTGGCTTAGGCTGAGCAACCTGCCTCTGACGCAGGGATACCTGGTGACGATTGCAATCTTCATACTCTCTCTCCACTCTATCCTGCACCTCCTTCGCTAACTGTTGGATTCTAAGGGCCTCGATCCTGCGAAACTCGCTTGACTTCACACTCCACTGAAAGCAGCCCCATAGTACGGCAAAGACTATGAGCAAGGGAATTAAGACCACAGCTGGGATTGATGCGTCCAACAGGTCCTGCATCGAAACCTTTTTCTTTCTTCCCCACCTTGCCGGCATTAAGCCTTCTTCAAAAGAGAAGTTGAGCCGCACGTTCACTACCTCAAAAACCCTACTCACTCTAACACCTTGTGGAAGTCAATGATACATCTGGAGCAATGAAATATCGGTAAGAAACTACTATTGTCAAGTCCCTTCTGTTGCCTAACCATTAGCTTGCTCAATCATCGAGCTTTCAGTTCCGTGCCCTAGATCCCTTCGATTGCACGTACTGTACGAGAGAAAGTGTAAGAATGGATGAAGCATTCAAATAGCACTGTCCCGATCCAAACCAACCATGTTGTTAGAGGTCGTGACTCATGAAACACAATTTATACGCTAAAGCTACTGAGCGAAACTTCCAAGACAAGCAATCTAATGAACAATAGAGCGAAAACACCAGAACTTTTGCTCTCCCCCAAAGTGAAAGGTCTTGGGAATCGCACCAAGACTCTGAGTAAAAGTCTTCGATGGAGTGGGAATGAGACTACAGTATGAGCTTATTGAAATCACAAAAATGTGTGCCGCCCATGGCTTTGGCTCAGTAGCCAAAAATGCCCCCGCACTAGACTGACGTCGCTGTTTTCATCTTCTTACGAAAATGCTTCAAAGACGTCTCAAACTTTATATCACAGAATTCGTCCAAGACTTTGATCGTCAATCCTGCGGGAATTCAAAAAGAATCTAATCGTACAACATTTGCAACACTGCACAATTCAGAGGCCTCTCCTCACGAATAAATTCAGCTCAATTGTCCGCAGAGTTGGTGTCTTCAATGCACCACTCCCGCAGATCAATCACTACAACGTTCACTCCCGTTCCTCCCGTCAGCTTCCAAAAACCCACGACAAGCATTAAAAGGAGCGAATCAAGCGAAATTCTCTACCGCAGCTAAAACAAACTTCTACTATCGCCAATCTCCCTTACATCCTGTCCTACACTTAACAAATCCTAAAACGAGCCACCACCAGCACTTCCACGGCTCTGCGCTCCGTCCACCCCTCTTCTTCTTCGTCATCAACAGCTGGCGTTGCAAATCCGCAACACAGCTTCCTCGGGAACACGAAATCACAGCAACAAATTTGCTATTTCAACGTAATTTGGAAAAAGAAAAGAAGACGAATCAAGCGAGTCAAAGAAGAAACTAAAAACTGCGACAGCATGCAGCAGGCCTTGGCAGCTGGAAACGATCGATGTGTGGAGGCCGCGAGAAGAGTCTCCCTGGATAGCACAGCAACGCCACAGCAGAGCAGAGCAGAGCAGAGCGCAGCAAGCACCGAGCAGGAGGAAGAAGCTTAAAAGGGAGGAAGGAAGAAGCGGAGGGGGATGAACCTCGTTGAACGGGTCCAGGGCCAAGCCAGGCCAGGGGAAGGGGGAGTGGAAGTGAGGGAGAAGGCCCACCCCAGCCCACCCTTGGTGCCAAAGTCGCGGGTCGGGCAGCGCTGGAAAAGGACTCGTGCTACACCGGAGTCATGCCATTGGCTTTCGCATCTCATGCACATGAGATGATGATGCGATGAGTGTCTTTCCTTCCCCCTATCTTTCCCCTATCTTTCCCCTTACTTCCCTTTTATCTTCCCCTTCTCTCCCCTTTATTTTCTCCTTTCTCTTTCTATTCCCCTCCCTTTCCTCCCCCTTTCTTTTCCCCTCCTTCCCCTTCCTTTTCCCTTCCTTCTCCTTTCCGACTTTGTCCACTTTACAAGAAATTCACATGCATGTTCTAAGATTCCAACATCTTCTCAATAAATGAATGAATGTGTGAATAACAACATAATGAAAAAATGAAAAAACAACAACAAAATGTGCATTTGTGCCACCTTTGGGTACAAATGATGAATGATAAGCATGAGTATAAATGCAAATTTTGATTGTTAAATACTCTCTTTCTTGTCTTTGGAGATGTTGAGAAAAACTTATTGATTGATTCAAAGTGGTGGTGGTTTAGAATATGAATGTAAGGGGATTGATTTATTTGTTTATTAGAATGGCATATCATTTACAATGAGGAATCTAAATCAAATGATTGTAGAAATAAATAAATTAAACTTTATGGAATGCAAATTACCCACAGAATAATCACGTGGGTCATTTTTTTGGTTATGTGAAACGGTCTGTTTAAAGGACTATCGATGAAGGAACCATCAATGCAGTTAGAATCCTGTCTAAGATTTGTATTTCAGTATTTGAGTCTTTTGAAGATATTTAGACCTATTTTTGAAGGTTCATGTTAAAGGCAGATTTGAAACAAAACCGACCTAGTAGATTGAACTCAATCAAGTATAGCACAACAACAACAACAAAACAAATATATATATATATATATATATATAGGTAGGGATGATATTAGATTATATATATATATATATATATATATATATAAATCCCTTCAAATTTTTATTACGTAAAATACAAACACATCATTAAAGAAAAAGGAAGGGATCTAGGAGGAGAAGAAGAAAGACCAAGAGGATCAAAAAGAAGGAAATAAGACCTCAAGAAAATTTAAGCAATAGAAAAAAGAAATATATGTTTAGAAGAAATAAAATTTTGCATAATTTCTTTATATGCAAGAAGTTTAAGTCTTGATTCTATTTTGGACTTGTAGCATTCAACAAATATAATTTCTTCATAAGCAAGAAGTTTAATTTTTAGTTCTATTTTGGATTTGTAGCATTCAACAAATAATACAAGTATATTCTAAAAATAAAAATACTTATTTGTATACCTTACTAAGCTATATTTTAGTCATATTGTTTCATAATGTCTTATTCAACTTGTTTTCTTTATGCACTTTTTTAAAATATATATATTTTTTACTTGATTTTTTGTCAATCCAAATTATTTCTTTTATCCCTTACAAAATATTTTAAAGTTCCAATCTTAAAGAAAATATATATCTTAATCTAATATCATTCTTATTTATAGTTAGATTTTTCTCTTCATTTATTCTACTTATTTAGACAAGATCAACCACATTAACTTGGGTCAAATTTGTACTTTATAATCTAATCATATTAGTCTAGTGTAGAGTTTGAACTTAAGAAATTACAATGGAGTCAATAATTTTTTATATTAGATTAGCTAGAAATTTTTAATTAATTAATTAATAACTATTTGGAATTAAGTAGACCTTTCAATACACTAAACCAATGACTATAATATAAAAATAGCTTTAATATTTGGCTATTGTGTTTAACTTTAAGTACTAATATAGTAAAAATGATGTATCAAATATACATATATGCAAGGTATAATTGTGCACCTTATAAGATCATAATTTTTAAAAATTAAAAATTAAAATAATAGTATTGAATATTATTCTTAAAATTCAAAATCCAATGGTTCAATCATTTGGTATTTTAGGATCTAAAAATTTCATAGCAAATTAGTATAGAAAAAATTAGAACTTGAATTCTACATATAAAAAATATAACTTTATAAATGAAAATAAAAGAAAAAAGAAAAAAAGAAAAAAAGAAAAAAATAGTAACTAAATAAAAAGATATATTAGTTGGAAAAAAATACTTTCTTGAATTAGTGTAAAGAACAATCCAAAAATGACTTAATAGATATGTTGTATTTAAGATATATATCCAAAAATGAAAAAAAAAAATAACACAAGTATTATAAAAAATAAACCTACTTGTTTAAAATATAATAATATAAATTTAGAATGTAACAATTAACTCAATCCAAGTAGTTCAAACTTGCAAGTAAATAGAAGTTGAACAAAAGAAGACTTAAGAGTAAGTAACATATGTCCAAGTAATGATATAAAAATATAGAAGAAGGTGGTAAATTTTACAACTAAGAATCATTGACCTATTAGTTGAACTTGATATTTTAGAATGTACACAAAAATCATGAATTAATCAAACTATTAACTTAGAGAAATTATAGATGAATAAATAATAAGAATCATGGTCTACATAGATACCCATATCAATTGTTAAAATATTTCTAATAGTGTTCAAACAAAGATTATATATGTTGTACTTTTATATTTAATTATTTAAATTTTTTTAATATTTTGGATACAATAATATGTTATAATATTATAAATTTCATAAATAAAGCATCTTTTTTATTGTAGACCAATTAAAAAATGAGTAAATGAATAACCTTATATGTTGTCTTATAGATCCATAATGCTTTCCAAAGTTTGTCATTCCAATTACAACTATAAACCATCCAAATAATAATTTTGCATAACAATCAATAAATTTTTGTAGATTTATTAACAATCAAATTAATTTTTTGGTGTTTGAATAGATATATAATTTAATTAATTATTCTATTTAATTAATTCAAAACAAGTACTTCAATGAATATTTAATTATTTTGATTAACCAAAACATATAATTAAGTTTTTGAAGATGAACATGTTTGTTTTTATTCCATCATTAAATTTTTTTGTTAAAGTATTTGCCCATTAGGTTGAATAATCTATAAGAACCAATTTGTATACCTTTTTATTTTTGTCTTTGGATGGTGGAGCAATTCATCTTACACAATCAATTCTTTATTTATGAAAAGAAAATAAAGCCAATATTATAATAAAGGATATAGCCACTTTAGCAATATATTTATGTACATGATGACAATGATCATACTTAAAAGAAAGTTGGTGAATGTCTTTATTGGCTTAAAGATTCTTTCAATTAAGTAAAGTCTTGCTTGACCGAATTTGTTATAGTTGATTCTAGTCAATTTAGTGATACAACTAATTGAGAGAATTAAACCAAGTTAATACCTCGGTAGGACAAATATCTATTTGGGTATCCAACTGTTCAATTGAGATCTGTCAACAAGATTTTTTGGAGCATCACAGTTAACATAAAATAAAAAAATAAAAAGAAAGTGAATCATTCATTAAACAACACCAAAAATTGTAAACTATACAAACAAATCAAAGTGACTTGCATTTTGTGGTGGTTGGAAAAAAGTTCCAAAGACAAAGCATTTACTAACTAACAATAATCAATTTATTTTACTCTTTGGAATTCATGCACTGAGTTGATTCTTCTCAACAAACAAATAAGCTTACTAGAGAATCTTATTTAATTAATGAATACTTATCAGCTGGCAATTGGATTTCTGAAGGCTTCTCTTACTACTGAATTGACTTGTACACTGGTTCCGATTGCTGCTCCCTTAAAACTGGTTGCTGGATTATACAAAACTGATTCACTCCTCAATCGCCAACATATTCATCCCGGTTCTTGCTATGAGCTAGTGCTCTGAGTATTGAACTTCTACCAAAAGATATTGAAACTGAGCTGATTGTGGAATCCTCGTGAATGGCGGTAGGTGTTCTAATAAACTCAGAAGCCTTACAAGGCATGCGAGAATCGAGGCTCTTCTTTTCGCTCCAATACGAGAGTTAGATCCTCGGTCGTCCACCACGATCACTTGCAAATAATCCAAGTCATCTTCGATGTCTGAAAGACTCTCTCTCTCTCATCTAACTATTCTAAGCAACTCCAACCTTATTTTTGTAAAACAAAATGAATCATAATTTTAATACAAAGAAAAAGAAAATAAAACTAAATAAGAATTTATAGGAGTCAATACAAATAAAAAAATTATATCTATAATTATAGTTGTTGCAAAAAAAACTAATATAACATGTTAAATAAGAGACTTTGTATTTACGAATGTGCCAAGAGAGTTGTAAGACTAGCTCAATGGTAACAAACAAAGTTGGAAGCATTGTATTATTTCTTGAAGAAAAAAAAATCTATAGACATATTATTAAATAAGATTCACATACTATAATGCACGTTTCTTGAGAAAATTAGAAGAATAATTAAAGAAGGTTTACTAAAAACCAATTTTTAATAAATCCAAGTGAACTATGAAAGATTTGATCTAATCTTGTTAAATCTTGTTAAATCTTCTTAAATCATCTAATTTAAACAATGAAATAAATCTAAGACAATTAAATTTGATTTGATACTTAAATAAAACATGTATTAATAATTAAAAAGGTCTTAGAAGATAAATTACTTAGGTGTAAGGGTCTATTTTAAATAAATAAAGAAAGACAATTTTTTTTTTCATGAGATTAAAGATCTGCTATATATTTTATCGAATATTAAGAAGATTTTTTGTATAATTTTAATTATCTTAGTAAAACTATATATAAAACAATAGATTTTATTTTTAATTAAAATTTTAAAGTAAGCCCTAAATATACTAAATTATTTAATGTTGCAAAAAAATAAGCAAGGTGTGACAATTTTGTTTAAATGTAGGATCAAACAAAGATTATACTTATATTATGTTATTCAATATATATATATATATATATATATATATTTATATATATCTTATTTAAATTACTTCTTTTCTTTATAATAGGGTTGACTTTAAAATTAATATTTTTAAAGTTTAATAGAATTAGTGAATTGAAGTTATCTTTTTATTTTATTTTGTATGTTTAGACTAATCTATAGTAGTATGCAAGGTTGAAAAATTAATATTTCATTTTGATAAGATCATCAATAATAGATGAAAAAATTATCATCATATTTATGTGTATATATATATATATATATATATATATATATATTAACATAATACCCATTACTTTGTCACTTAAATTTTGAACTTATCTCAAACATTGCAATATTATTTTTTTTCATTTTTCTATCACTTTTTAAAGAAAAGTATGCAAATTGTATAATTTTTTAAAACTAGTTTTATATAACATGTCTAATAATAATGTAGATAGAGTTTCTTTTATTTTCCATTCTTTATTTTATGTTATTATACTATTGTATATAATTTTATTACAAAATTTGGATATTATATCTATTTTTCAACAATGCAACCTTGAAGCCTAATTTTAAAATACATAAAGTTTATTAAAAATATACTAGAATATTTTATTCTAAAAATATATATTTTTGAACTGGCGAAGGCCATCAAAATATGTATCTTTTTTTTTTCTTTTTTTCTTTTTATTCAGTCCTAAAAAGCATAATTATTTACAAAAATATCTAATATTGAACCTTTGTACTTTTATTAGATTGTTACTAGTCATAAATATTATCTATTCCAAGTAGAATCTCTTTACATATATTTTAATTCCTTTAAGGTACTTTAATATCTTAATAATTATATCTATTAATATCAAATATTTCTTTTAAAAAACAAAAATAATCAACATTTACATCAAAAAAATTATATTTATATTTTATTTTTGATAAAAAGCTTGAAGGGGACTACTCCTTTTATGCTCTCTCTTATAAATATTCTAGTAATCCTAATAAATTAAATATATACATATACATCATGAATAATATGTATTCTAAAGAGTTTATTTAATATCTAACAAAGTTATTATGTGATATAATAAATAACATATGATTTAAGTTTACAATCTAAAATGCTAGAGGAGACAGTCTATATATATATATATATATAAAAGGAATTTTTAAATTGACCCAAATACTTGCTAAATTAACCCACCCATCCTGTCCATCATCACAGAATTCTTCATTTGTGGATCAACATTGGTCAGAAACCAGTTTTTTAAAAAATAAAAATAAAAATAAAAATACTTGGATCCTTAACCAATGATACTAGGTGGGTTGATTTAATAAATGCATGGGTCAATTTAACAGTTATATATCTGTATATATATATATATATATATATAAAGCTTAACCAACCACAAGAACCATTCAGATAGTAGGTCAAAAAGTGGGCAACATAGGAAGAACATCAAAGCAATAAAAATGGCAAGGAGAACAAAATATGACGTTAGCACTGTCAATGCCTTTGACTCTAGTCCCACGACCTTTTTTTACCATATTCACATCCTTTTTACCCACCTGCGGCTTTTTCGATACCCAAATGCTTTTTTTAAAAAGTTTTGTTTTTCCCCTTCGTCCCTACCTCCCGGCCCGCGTTGGGCAGGGAGCGAGAGAGCGGGAGAGGGTGGGCGCGGTTTTAGGTGCCAGTCATCTTTCTCGCACAAGCTTCCTTCCATGGCGACCTGAACCTCCCCTCCCTTCGTCCTCATCTGTGTGTTTGCGTGTGTGTGTGTATTGAATTCAGTTCTGCAGCTTATCGTGCTCGTTGTTTGTTTCTGTGCTCGTGGAATCCTTTCTTAGCCTGCAATGCAATGCAATGAGATAGACATTATTTCACTTGGTTTGAAATTAGTAGGAACAGTTTGATGCTCTCTTAGCTTCATTGATCGCGTCTGTCATTTTGTCTCTGGACGGAGGTGGCAAGGAAAGTCCCCGAGGATGTCATCTGTTGTTGAAATAGATGGAGTGGAATTTGAAGTGAAGGTCAAGGAGCCAAGGAAAGGACCGAAGAGTAAATTGGCGAAGAAGAAAGAGGCAGGCATTGCTTCCATTGGCGATGAGGATGAAGATGTGAAGAGCAGTAGCTTGGTTTCCACCAAGAGTAAGAGGAAGCTTTCGGGAAATGGTGGTTCTGGAGAGGAGGAAGAGAAAGTGACTCCTAGTTCAAGGAAGAGAGGGAAAATTTCGATGCAGGAGAGCAAGATTGAGAGTGACCACTTGGATGCTGATGGATTGAGTGCTAGGGACGAACTAGGTTTCGAGGTTCGAGCCGCTGAGGCAGATGACGAAGGAGAGGTGATCAAGGGGGAGGAAACATGGAATAGAGAGATAATAGCTTCCCAGGATGACGTGCTCTTGACACAGTTTTCTAGTGTTCAAACGCAAGAGGTGGACGAAGGGGATGCTTTGGAAACCCAAGAGCAAGAACGACGGATAAAACCTCGGGCGAGTGTTATCCTTTTTTTGCTCTTTTTTTAGTTTTTATTAAAAGAGAAAATATAACTTCAACCCCGTCTTCTCATTCCAGCTTTTTAATTTTGAGGCCGTAGGGGACATCTATATTTCCCGACAGTGTTACATAGTGTTGTGAGCGGTTATAAATCTCCATTGTAGAGGTTGTATTTGTTAAAGAAACTGAATGTTGTGATTTTCAAAATCATGAAGTTTCAAGATGGATCTATCAAGAACACACACAATGCACGAGACAATCCAGTTCAGCTCCCAGATGTCTGCTTGACATGATGATTATCAGCGCCTTGAACATCCTGTTGTGAACTTTTACAGGCAGCGTCTTCTCTACCTATTGTATTTGGTGAAAAAGTCAACAAAACCAAGGTATGCAAATCCATTCAGTAAAAACTACCATTTGAATTTAATGTTTAAGAGAATCTCAGCATTCTTCTAAGTCATCTCTGATTATTCAATTGTTAGTCTCATCAGCCTTCGTAGAAGATAATTTTGGATCAGCCATAATTATTGGTCCACACAGTGCACTCATGTGCATTTCATGGAGAGCACTTCGTCGAGGTTCCTCTTTAGTTTTGTACTAGCTTCTATTGCCAAGACAGACATACAAGTCCGACAATGAATGATGATTGCTTACAAACCTGCATGACTTGAGGTAGGTGCTGCTTGAGTGCGAGGGAGATGCACTAGATTTAAGCGGGGACATGGGTGCAGTTGGACGCTTCACTGTAAATCGCCGTGACAATGAGCTTCTTTTGGATTTGAAAGGTGTTTTTTAGACACTGGCTTTTCAGAATGTCTACAGTTAACCTCCTGGGCTTTCGCAGTTACTAATTGTGCTGAAAGAGATTGTTTAAGATGAGAGAGGTCATCGATTGGCTTATGATGCTCAGTGTTTGCTGTTTATACTATGTCCCTTTTCGTTTTTATAGAGCACTTCGGTCCACACTGCGCAGGTGTTATTTACAAGACAACGATAGTGCCTTCCAATACATTCTTTTTGGTGAGTTACTTTCGTCTAAACTGATTGTATTATTGAAATATCATTCACATTTGGTTTCTTCCTCTTCTCTAAAGCACTACTTGATGATGTTGAGTTTTATTCTCTCTAAGATTAGTGGTGGATGACAGGTAAACGTGGGACAGACTGATGCAAAGGTGGTTAACTGCGCCTCGTATTTGTATGCTGGTTTTGTTGCGTTACAATCACAAGCTCTGATGTGAATCCAAACATGGAGCAAGCTACATGACGACTTGTAGTTGATCCGACTAAGAGCACCGCTTGAATTTAAAGCTCTGATTTCTTTCCTTTGTCCCAATGTGAAAGAACCAATGTCTTTCTGAGGCTCTTTCTAATTAATTCAGATCATTGCTATGCCAGGTGGAATCCATTATGAGTGATTTTGTGCAGTTGCGAGCAGATACCATTGGCAAAGAGAACGAAACTGTGGTTGAAGGTTGGTGCCCAGCTATATTTAATTATTGTATAAGCTTCCGGTTTTGGGCAAAAGAACAAGAAGTTTGTCAATGTTCCTAACTGTGAAGCGACTGAAGCAAATCAACATTCTTAAGCGTTGTAGTGGACAGTCCGAGTACATCAATTTTTTGTAGGTTAGGGGTTTGTTCATCACTCTAATACTGCTGTATGTATATTATGTAAATGTGAGGAGGCTTTCATATTGGTCTAGAAGGATCTCTTCATCGTACGGAATGCACTGCAGGAACTTTACAAGATTTTACATTTGAATCTGATGAAGAAGGTGAGCGTCCACCAGTTGATGGCGGTGACTTACCTGCCTCTGCTGAAGAAGTAAAACATGAAGAAGAGGGTGCTGATGATGGCAAACAAGCAAAGAGGAAAAAACCTTCTGCTAAGGCCACGGTACATACAAAAAATTGCTTGCTTCAAATTTGTGTGGTCGCACTAAGGATTTTAAGACACGTAAAGATGACTAGGGGTTGTACTGTTTAGGAGGGTCTGTCTTAAATATTTTACGATGATTGATACTGGGGCGCAATTGAGCTGTAACCTGCTTGGGCACTCTACAATGTGGGCAGAATGGTGGTAAAGTTCCTGTGAAGAAAGCTTTGACAGTTAAATCGAAGGTTGGACGAGGAAAAGCTAGCGCCAAGGTGGGCAATGGAACTTGATAAAGCATGTGTTGTTTATGGTCTTGTCCTTCCAACTTGAATCTCGTAGTACCAACTTTCTTCAACAAGTTCATTGCATGCATTTCATTGCCTTACATAATCTTTAAGTAGCATTTCAAACCTAGCCTCTGTTGCTTTTTTACAGGGTGGGGTGGGAAAGAAACCTACTGCTAAGAAGGCCACTAAGGCAGGCACAGGCAAGAAATGATAGCAATTGTATTCATTATATACCAATAGAATTACATTTTATTATATGTATTTTCTCAAAGAACGGTGCTATTTATTTTAATAAATTCAATTCATTGAATGTGCATGTGATTTCTCAACCTATCCGAACAAAATTGCATTCGGTTCAGACGGATGACATCTGAAATTAAGGTTTGAACATATCAAAAATATGGTGCATAACATGATACGTTCAATGCAAATTGCAGATTTAATTTTGGGAAATGCTGGTCATATACGTATTTCTGTGTTTACCATCCGTAGACTAGATTAATCTACCTTAGTGTGTTAATTAAAATGTTGTTGACAATTAAAATGTTGTGTTTTTTGAAGTTGAAGTGTGGTTTTCTTAATTCTTTTGAAGATCTTTATTGTTTTGAAGAATGGTTAGGGGATAGCCAAATTTTACAAAGACCTTGTAATAAAGATTTGGGAAAATATCATACATACTTGAAATATGCAGAAATATCTAGAATATCTATGTATTCTTAATAACAGCAAATCTACTCCACGTTTGTGATAATTGCAAATCTATCCTTGGACACGATAAGCCATAGTCATCTTATTTTTTTATAGCTGCATTTGGGACTCAATTGTGTGTTACACAAATTTTGGCATAACACTTTTCTTCACATTTCAAGTCTTGCATGAAATGTAATCAATAACAATGTAAGTAGTTTTTTAATTTACTTATAAATAAATAAATAAATTGTACCATCAAATTCAGAGTTCTTGTGGCTTGGAAATTACAAATGACAACACTATTCTTTGACAATGCAGCTTATGTATCATAGTGTCTTATCAACCTTAGAGAGACTTTTATCTATAGATTCAAAGTTGAGTGAGTGAGTCTAATTCATCATCTTTTCTAGAGTTCAAATTTTCTAGGTTGCAATTTCAGTTCAACTTCGTGATTACATGGACTCTTTGGAGTAGTTGAATCAAATTGCATATGTTTTGTGCAAGCTAGAACCTACTTCTATTATAGACATTTCAGCATGTAGCAAGTTGGAGGGCTCTTCAAGTCCTTGATTGTTTTATTACCATTGCACAAGGAGCTGTTTGCAATGGCAAGGACAACATTATTCTTACCAACCAGTGGCACAAGTCTATCTATGAGCAATAGCTTGGACACACTCATTGCATCATTAGCAAGAAAATTTTGTTCAAAGTTCAATTTCTTCATATAGCACACAATATATAAATACCATGACATACTTTAGAAGAGAGGACAAGAAACTTGGAAAAACACCATTCTACAAATGAGTAATAAAAATGGACAATCTAAAATTCAAAGCCAATGCTAATATTGTGTAAGTAAATTTAAAAATCACTTATACTATAGCTGATTATATTTTAGGTGGAACCCAAAATGTGAGGAAAAGTGTTATGCCAAAATATGTTCAGCATGCAGTGGGATCTTAAATGTGGCTAATAAATAAATAAATAAATAAAAATGACTATAATTAATTATATTCAAGGGTAGATTTGCAACTACCACAAAAGTGAGAGGAAGATTTTTTAATATCTAGAATACATGGATATTCTAGATAGTGCTACATATTTCAAGGATATGTATGATATTTTTTCTAAAGATTTTGATAGTGAAATGCATACATAAATTTTGAAATATGCTATCAAATACAAATAGATTTGTCAATGTAATGAAGTGTATTAATTTCTAGCTCTAAAAAAAGTTAAAGTAAATAAATACACACAAAAAAGTAATAATTTATCACAACACATGTATATATTTAATTCTAATTTGTTGCTACAATACTTATGACAAAAATTTCTATGAATTGTATAACTTTATACATTTCATAGGAAAGTAGAATTCAAATATTTCAAAATAAAATCATCTTACTGTTGTTAATAGAAATATTATTTTTAAATATAGAAAAAAATGTAATTAAAAAAAATTATGTATTGATAGATACAATTTTTTTACTGTAATATTTATTAGCCAATAATAAACAAATTATATCTATATATATATATATATATATATATATATATATATATATATATATATATATATATGTGTGTGTGAGTGTGTGTGTACATAAATGGTTTTTTTTTTTTGTTAAGAACATCTTTAATTAAAAATTGACATATTCAATCAATTTGATTATAATAGAATCTTGTAGTTATTACTATTTTATAAATATTATGAAAAGCATTATCTCATGTAAAAGTTTATTGTTTAGGATCTCCTACATAATTAAATCCAAAATTCTTAAATAACCACTTATATATAATTTGATCTAATTAGATCATATGTACAGAGTGTTAATTACTGATAATGCAAATTTTCTTAAATTTTCAAAAAATAAAAATATAAAATAAGTAATAATTTAATAATATTTAATCACTTAAAATATGTGTAAACTACATTTATATTTGATACTTAAGATTCAACATGTTAAAGTTCAAACACAACTTATTTTACAACCATATTTATGGTATCATATTTTTTTACAATCATTACTTTACAAATTTTAAAGTTGATTTCCATAAAACCATTCATTATCATAAAATAGATTGCATGTTGTGATGTTGGGATTGCAATTGTGTCAAATTTGATACAGTTTCTAAATATCCAGATAAGTTTTACTATTACATTCAGAAGGAAAAGTACAAAAGATTCTTAATAATAAAGTCTTGTACTTTATCACATGAGAATATATGTCTTTCTATTTGTTGTACAAATTACAAGCACAGTGCTTCCTGTGTGCTTTAGTTCTCATTCAGAAGGTTCATGAGATTTGTTGATTAAACTTGAGCAATTGAATGCAACTAATTTAAATCATTCAAATAAAATATCCATCACTGGAAAGTTTAGCGGAGAATGTTCGAAAGATTTAAGAAATTTTAAGTAAAAACCAAGAATTGTACTTAAACAACTGGGTTCAGTTTAGATAGGAAACTCAAAATAAGAAGGGTGGTGTTAATGCTGAATGAGTAAACCACACGAAGGCCAGAGGGCCTATGCTCAGCAATCATGGGAATACCTGGTGGAAAACAGAGATGGGCTTCATAGATGCGAAGGAACAAAACAAACGTAACAAAAAGCTTGACGAATGGGCATGGGACAGGTCTCAAATCTGGAACGAGGTTGGATTCTCTCCCATGCTTGAAGTCCAGGAGCCCACAACTTGATAGTCCATGTTCTTTGCTCAAATCCACGTATCCATTGTGGTTGTACAACAGAACTAGTGAAGTGACAACGATCCCCAAACGCAGCCTCAGGAAATAGAGCGGGACTATGGCAACAATGGACACAACCGAGGACAGTTCAACAGAACCTGGGGGTTTGACCATAGCGTGTGATGTTAAGATCCTGTAGGAATGGTGGTATCAGTTGAACTGGGTCTCAAAGGATCCACGGGTGCTCAAGTTGCAGGATTGTGTTACTGGTGAGTAGAACTTTTCCTGTAGATCGTGCACCGAAGGATTTGACATCGATTCTCGACTTCGTTCAAACTTCGTACTCTAGATTCAGCGCGTGTTGCCCGGAAGAATCAGGAGGAACTGCTGCGCAAGTCACTGCATGCAAGGAAAGCGGTTCAGGTTGATGTGTGGATTGGTTCCGCAAAACCTCGACATCTTCATTCCAGCGGGAATCACCGAGTGCACATAGCAAATATCATTCAGGTACGAAGCATCTCCAACCTCGAGGAGCTCTGCAATACGACCGTCATGTATGCGAGTGAGAATCGTCAAAGAGTTTAGTAGGTGGGGATGTAGAGAGTGTGCCAAACGCTCCAGCCCACAGCAATTGCAACAAGTTTGCAATAGCGCACATATCACCTTCGCACCCAAGTGTATGAAACGTGAAAAGCACCACCGGCTGGGAATGATGAATTGGGTTCCTAACTTCGTCGGCCAACGGAACCACTGGGACGTGAAGGTCGCCTCGGCGAATAGATCTACATGGGCCAATGCTCATGAATACGCAATACACAGAGTAGGACGAAATCCTTCTTCTCAGAACTGGCATACTGCCAGCACCACGGAAGAATCTTGAAAAAGTATTACAAAATGAAGGTGCTTGAAATAGTGGCACTAGTTTTAAGAGAAAATTCGTCTAGATGCAGAAGATTCTAACCGAGTTTTTCAGAGGTCGACAGCTTGCCACATAGGCACGAAACAAACTTTTCAGACAAGAAATTTTCCGTAAGTAGAAACTTAAGAAGTCCGATGTTCTTCTTGACCATTACGAGGTTGCCTTAGGTCTGTTGACTCTTAAAGAATTGGAAAATTTTAACAGGATGTGCAACATGCAACCCCAACAGTATCATCCCTTAAAAAAATTGTCGCTAATCAACTATGCTGACGAAGCTGATGTACGTGATTCGAAGAATGAAATCCCGGAAATGAAAGGACAATAAGGCTGTTCCATAAACATTGGGCGAAAGTTCGTTACGGAAATAAAAATTTCGACCAGCTCACGATCGAATTGAACATAAACTACGTTTGCGTTTTTACGACGTATTCGTTGAGAATACCTTCACAAAGATTGGTTTTCTTATAGTTGAGTTCATTTATTATAGAACGCGCTCCGAGTTGACTTTAAGATGTCATTCCAAGTTGAATGAACAATCAAGAAGTGCCGCATCGTCTATTGCGTGTTTTCGCACTTAAGATGTACGTCATCGAATAACGTACATCTCAAGTTCATTAGCTTAATGAAAGCAAACCTTATACCCATGTGAAGTTCTAAGCAGTGGCGTCATTGAAGGGATTTTGCAAGGGTAATGCAAGACCTATGTTACAAAAACCTGCAAACCAAAAATTACCTGCAGGGTAACGCTTTCACAAATAAATCAATGCTGTTCTTGATTTCCTGAAGGCTTCCCTTGCTGTTGCTGCATCTGCTGCAAAAGGGCCGCAGCGAGCTGAACTGTAGCCTGAAATCGTTTAGTCTGAGCGTCGGCATCACCACCATCATGATTCTGAGATGACACCTGTTGCTCTGAACCAGCACTAGCTTGTGGCACTGAACTTTCCCAACTACCTGTTGGGACATTTAAGGAGTTTTGATGCTGCGATTGAGACACGAGATTCGACAGTTGTGAATTTGCCCGACCTGAAGATTGTGAAACAGAGACCTGCCCCAAAGATGATTGTGAATATTGGCCATACTTAGGAGGCTGGGACTGCAAAGGAGGACCATGGGGAAGTCCCGGAGGAGGTTGATGCTGTGGCTGGTGTTGTTGAGGCAGAGAGCCCAGAACTTGTTGGGGTTGCGATGCAGCAGTCGCTTGACCGCTCGATGAGGTAGATTGGTGTTGGAGATGCTGCTGCAAAAGATGTGAAGCAGTCTGTTGCTGAGAAGTCTGCTGCTGCCGCTGAGTTAGCAAAGCAGTGAGCTGAGCTAACTGATCACTAGGAAGTTGGGGAGGTGGACCCATTTGTTGTTGCGGAGCGCCCATGGGCTGCTGTGGTGGTCTGGGTATTAAGGGGAGAGGAGGAAATTGTAGGACACTAGATACGGAAGGGCCTGGATATCCATGTTGTGCAGGAGGTCCAGCAAAGCTAGAAATCTGCCCTGATGAAAGTGGGCCTGAAATATGACTAGATTGGGCTTGAAGTTGCGTACTTTGATGTGCTGATTGCTGTTGAGACTGTTGAAGATGGAACTGCGTAGAAGGATTTACATAGAGACTATGTTGTTGGGAAGGTGCTTGAGATGTGTACGTAGTGCTTTGATCTGCAGCTTGTGAATGATAATTTTGAACTCCAGCTTGAGATCGGTCCTGCTGGGTATGCTGCTGTAGCCATCCTTGAACTGATGTAATTGGAGGATTGCTCTGCGATGGTCTAATCATAGGCCTCACATCACTTTGTAATAGAGAGCCTCCTAGCGGTTGAGTACTCCCGACTGGTAGAACCGAGATACCGGTAGGAATCTTCAACACTTTAGAAGCAAGAGGAGGCACCACGTTTGAGTCGGTGCTGGAAGATGCCTGACCGTTATTAGTTTTGGGCAGTAATGCCGTAAGGGATGCAATGAGCTCAGGAGTCAGGACACCCGGTAATCCTGCAATGCTTCCTAACTGTGCTTGCGTCAACATCGGTCTACTATTGGAGTTCGAGATAGGAACACCGCTTGCAAGGCTATCATTCAAAGAAATGGAGGTAGATAATCCTGTTTGCGCAGGCTGCTCATCGTGAGGAAGAGAATGATGAAATCCTTGATAAGGAGCAGGTTCCTGAATTGGTAATACGTGCTGCGGTAGTACCTGGTTTTGTGAATATAGCGACTGGGAAGCCGGTGCATGTTGGGAGGGAATTTGCTGCTGGGGATAAGGAGGATGTGCTAAAGAGGAGATCTGCTGTTGCTGCTGTGCAGATAGGTTATAACTTATTACCGGTGCTGAAACTGGTTGAGACTTCAGAACGACCCCAAACAGGCAATTATCCCCAGGAACCTTTAATACCTTCTCTGAGAATTCAGATGGAGGAACAAGGAAAAGAGTTGTACCATCAGACAGTTTAGCAACACCAGCACGGTGTTTCTCCCCCAGATAATGCATAAAATCTTGATATGGTGGGACGTCGGGATCCCCCTCAGGTACGAAGAACACAACACCAAATCCTCCAGCTTGATATACATGTTTCGCCAGCATGTCAAGGTCTGTGCGCGCCGTACAGTTCACAACATCTGGACTGTTGCAAACCACAATTCGAATGTTCAATGTCAAGTAAACGAATATGTTCGGCACATGTTCACATCAATTTTCAATCTACGACCTGGAGCTAGAACATGCTCCTCCACAACGGGGCACCCAAGCTATGAGACAAATGCAAGGGAAGGGACACAAGAATCACCAGATCTTGAAACAAAGAGAATAAAAACAATACGATAGTAACGTACACAGTTGCATCAATTCCTTTGCCGACCGGCAAACACCGGGCCCGACAAACAGGAGTGCCACCTTTGGCTATCGTGCCGTGCCATTGCCATCCTTCTGGTTCTTTGACATCCTCTACGCTATGTTTCGCATAAGTAGAAGATATCGGTATTACAGATGAATTAGGAGGCGGTGCATGTCCAACAACGGCTGGTCGGCTTCCAATAGGAAGAGAATTATTACTCTCAGCTCCAGGAAGTCCTACACGAGGTCTGCTTCCCAACCCGAAACTATAATCTGGTGCAGCTGGTACACGCAAATTCTCATAATTATTGGAAACTCCCGTCCCAACGTAGGATCCACTATCAGAACTTGGTTGTGGACGCTGATCATACCATGATTCTAATCCAGGAGAGTCTGCGCCTCCTCCAGGATAAACACGCAAACGTTTGGATTCTCTGGGTACAATATCTGCATCGGGCAAATCCCACGCATCATCATACGACGAACGGCTGTCAGGCCTTATACCCCTCGAATACTCTAAGTCGTCTATATGAGACACGTTTCTGTGAGATGTGCGTCCCATCCCAGGCTCAACGTCCGACTCCCTCGAACTCCCACGATCTACAAGGCCAGCCATAAGAGCGTTGGGTCGATACTCTGGCCTAAGTCCACCTAGTCGTGTACTGGGATTAGCAGAGGTCCTGCCAGGGCTACCGAACCTATCAATCGCTGCTGGAGGCATTCCCCTTGGACCCCCAAGCACGTCTGTCGAAAATCCTTGACGATCTGCTGTCCGTGAAGGTGGGCCATCCCGTGGACTGTCAATCGGACCGATCTCACTCTTTGAATATCGGATGTGTACACGAGGATCATCAAAAAGTTTCCCATCCAAAGCGTTCTTTGCACGTGTGGCCTCTTCAACCTTTTGAAACTGTACAAACGCATACGTACGCCCTGGAAATGTCTTCACCCGTTCAACCTCTCCGTATGGCATGAAAGCTCTTCTTAATCCATCCTCGTCAACTTTCGAAGGTAAAGGAAATCCCACCCATAGGATTTCACTAGGACCTCCATCTTTATCGGCTTTAACACGTCCTTCTACTCCATTACCAGACCCCCCCTGCACAAGAAGCAACTTCGGAGGTCACAAAAAAAAAAAAAAAAAAGAAAGAAAGAAAAGAAAAAGAAAAAGAAAAAAGCGACAATTTGAGGTGGCATCATAGACAAGATTGCAATTCAACTGTAAGAGAGATAACAATAAAACTACAAAACAATAATCCTAAGTATTATTAAATTCATACAAACCTGCAATCCATGCTGAGAATTGTAACCATCTTGCGAGCTTTTCTGGTCTCCCCGTGAATCCTGCTCCACGAGTTCAGAGATGTAGGAAATAAACCAACAATATCATAACATTCAATCACCAGATAAATCAAGTGCACGACACATTCCCCATTCATCATTCCATTTTCAATTTAAAACGCACAATCATCTCTACCAAACTTAAGAAATTAGAATAAGAAATTAGATAGGATAAATATCAATGATAATCGAATAATCGAAGACTTACATGAAGCATATGATGCATGTCCACAGCTTTCCAGCGATCTCTATTCGTTCAGGATATAGCTTACCCTTTTGGAAGGCTGCGATCGTCCGTAGTCGACACGCAACTCCTCGTCACCGATACGCTTCCGATTAAGTGCTTCTACTGCATTGACAGCATCCTCAATCCTAATATAGTCCACAAAAGCACAATTCCGCTCTCGTAATAATTTGAAATCTTCCAGAACCCCATAATTCCTAAATTCGCCTTCAATTTGCTCCTTAGTCACATTTGGGCTTATTCCTCCAACCCAAAGATGTCGGCTTTGTGTGGCCTGCACACGAGTAGACTATCGACTAAAGTTACAGTGATGAACAGCATGCGTTATCAGAGGCTAAACGTTAAGCCATATTGTTGGTCTACACTTAAACTTCTAACAGGATATGTAAAAACACTCTTACGTTTGTAGAAGGCACTTCCAGGTCAATTATATTTTAAGCGTTATATAACTGCATCATGTAGTTATTATTTGTTTAAATGGTATCACAAATTGACCCTCTTGCTGATATGATGAACTTGGTATCCAACCAAAATGAGGAGGGTCCGCATGCTAGTTGCACAAAAAGCCGTACTCTTGCTGCAACTTGTTCCTCCATGCATTTGACGTGATCAGAATCTTTATCCCGATATCTCGCAAGCTCAGATAGCATATTACGCTGAACATAATAAGAACCAATCTCTACCCGAAATCAGCATTTTACTTCATGTTTTCCCGTTATATTCTCAAATTTTGCAAACTTATTGCAAAATCAGTTAATATACTGCAGAACCATAATCCGGCACTAGAAAATGAATGAAATGTAAACTATTTGAAAGTTAAAGTACTAATGATCATTAGAGGTGATTGCAAAAAGCTGTGGAAAGTTAATAAAAAGAGCCTTAAAAGATACATAGAAGAGTTGATGCTCACCCCTTTCGCGTACTCAATACGAATGGCCATACCACCAATAACAAAGCCTTGAAGCCGGTTTTTCGCCTCCACAGCGTCATGGAGGTTCCTGAAGTTGACAAAAGCATAATTCCTAGAAGAGTAGACTGTAACGCTATCAACATCCCCAATTTGAGAAAACTTCTCCCTGATGGCAGCCTCTGTGGCATCGTGGGAAACGTTCCCTATCCACAAATGTCTGGAGGGTGGTGTGTCCTCATGATCGTCTCTACCATGGTGACCAGGACGAGACAAAGGTGATGAGAGACCTTGCCGCCGATCGTCTACTCGCGGACCATAATCTACAGGGAACCCGCCCCTTAGAGCTGGTGCCCCCTGCACAACGCAAAACAGATGAGTTCCATGTAAGTGTGCAGAGGAGAATAAAAGAGGGTACCGAAACGATGACTCTATACTGAATCCAATCAAACAAAACCGTTATCAGAAATACCACTCTGCCGTTCTCGAACACTACATACACACTTGCTCAAAGAATGCCACTACTGTAGAGACCCACAAGTAAACGCCGCACACACATGCAAAAGCAATCAAAATTCTGTAAACACACACTGAATAAACTGTATGCGAGTTAGCGTGTATTTGATATGCAAGAGAGGCACATATTTTAAAAACTCTGTTTCAACCATGCTGAACCAGAAAACCACTATTAATCCCAAGCTTGTCCGAAGTATCAATTCATACTCAAGTGCTAACTTAACCTTCCGTAGACAGTTGTTCAATTTCTTCTTCGACCTCAAACACTAGAAAATTCAATTTATCTTATAGTCTTACCACAGGGGGGATGCCTCCAGGCCGACGAGTAGCCATCTTTCCGTTTTCAGGGCCAGTTCTGAGTTGCATGTCCAACGCGCGGACCGTCGTCTCTAGGCCTCATGCACGCTCCACCTAAAATGTTTAGAAAGTAAGGAGGAAAAAATAACTGAATAAAAATAATTAGCACAAAACGGAACGACAGAACTCATCCCCCTAGGCATATCATCTTCCAACACAAAGGCTTCAAAATCATTACACGAGTTCAGATGAGGCCAACGGAAAGGTACTACAGCTACTGAAAAATCCAAATTAGCAGTTCGTATCCCCGCCCCGCGCCACTTCCATCTACATGTATACTCCCTCAAACTTAACAAACCCTAACCTGTAAGGCACCCCTCAAACCACTACACCACACCTACATTAACATAAACCCCCTGCGCCAAGGGCTATCAAACTAACAAACACACAAGCACAGAAAACCGAGGCTCAAACCTCAAAACCACGACCCCCTTGATCGCACCAGATGTGCGACGTCTGCAATCGGAGTGAAGGCAACCCTAAAGTGGAACGAAACAGGGAGCATGGCGCTAAACTAAACTCGCGGCTAAACTCGAACGCTTAGCACAAACCCGACGAAGCGGAATGATACGCAAAACGAGCAGTAAGCACAAGTGCGGGATAGGACTACCTGGTAGAGTAATCACACAGGCTGTGAGTGAACAACACGTTTCCCTACGACCACAGCGCACGCCGCTCCGCCCATGCAGCCACGAGCCCGAGCTGCGAGCGGCATTGAGGTTCCCGAGAGCTTCGCCCCATAACGATATTCTCGTAGTAACAGAGCCTAGGATTCCTATGCTGCCCGCTTGCCTCCGCACCTTTTACTTTTTCCTCCAAGGAGGCGAGTGTTCACGTATTGACTATTGTATTTTTACTATCTGTATCTCCGGGTATCAATAGTCAACTTTTTCATGGACTTTCCTGTTTCGTGACACTTTAAAGGATGGAATGATGGTTCTTCACAATTGGTTGAAAGTGTGATTAAAGTGGGACAAATGGGTACTTTAGGTGAAGTATATTAAAATCGTAACTTAAATCTACTATTAATTCATGTTCTTATTATTATCTAATATTAATTATTCCTGTTTATTCTTGTGGTAGTATCTTTTCTGTTCGCAAAAAACAACTCAAGGATTTTAATCTTACAATATATTTTCTAGCTTTATTTCTCTCAATAATCAAGGCGGAGGGCAAGGCGGAGGGTATTTTCGATTTTCTAACACTTCCATAATGTTCTGTCCTAGCCTCCACAGAACTATCCTGTTCAGGTTCTGATTCAGGTTTTGCATTTGACTCAGGTTTGGCCGATAGCTCAGGCACTGCAGTTGACTCAAGTTTAGCAGGTAACTCAGGCATTGCAGATGAATCGGGTATTGCACTTGACTCAGGCTTTGCACTTGACTCTGCCTCCTCTGCAAGATTGGGATACTGTCGTTGTGCATAAGGGTTACTTACAGAGCTGTTACTTCGATTGGGATCTCTTATGATGGGAGACCTCCGAACAAGACCGTTCTTAGGCATTGCTACTGCAGCCGAAGGCAAATTATCACGAACGACCTGACTCATGTTCGCATAATCTCCTTCATGATTACCCGGCACCAAATCGAATGACCATCTACGAGTTGCGGTCGATCCCGCAGACTCCGGATGGGCATTGCCAGTGCCTAGGGGAGAAAGGGCTCCCAACGTAGGCATTACTGGGTCCGATTGCATCCTGTGTAGTCCGTACCCTTCCCTGCCCAGTCGAGAGGGCGAGCTATCGAAGGCGGGGAAGGACTCAGGAGGTGGTGAGCGCTGGGAAGGACTATTTTTACGACCATAATGATTTTGTGGTTGGGAATTGACATAATCGCTCCGGTAGGTCATTCTTTCATGCGCATCGAGTTTAACGGGAGCCACCGGAAGTTCGCGAGGCGAAGCAGCGGGCGCTTCTGAACGAAAATCAATAATGCTTGGCTTTAAGTCGTTGGAGTGAGAAGCCTCACCATGCTCTTGTGATAGACTGGGGGAAGAAAGCGGTTGGCTGTAAGCGATGGACTTCCCACGAGATTGCCAGTCCGAGGCCGAAATAGCTAGGTCCGCAGGCTTTGACACACCTATTAATTCATAGAGCGTTTTCAAATCCTCTTCGAAATTGGCTCCCACTCGAAAGCTCTGCTGTTGGATGATACTCTTACTGAGAGGATTCCTACGGGAGCCGGATGAGGATGTGGAATGGACGGAACCGTCGTCTTCGTAGTCTGAATGATCTGCTGATACATCATACTTATGAATCTTTTTGGCAACGGTACGCGAAAGCTTGGGCACACCCTTGCCACCATGAGAGCTCCCTCCATCCTCGCCACTACCCCACGAGCCGCCCCGAGAACTGCGAGAACTACCCCTCTCCTCTACCATCCTTCCTACTCCGTCTCCACTGACGAGTTACTGCATTTCTCGCACCGCACAATTGCATGTCAATCGAAAATCTCAGGCAACCAACACTCTACAGTGACTTCAAACCCCTCGCATAAATCTGTGTAAACCTCCTACCTGCAGCCGTGAGGATTTCAAGATCTCCAAGAACCACATACCCTGGATCTTAGTCTTGTACTCCACTTGAAGCCTCTTCAAAGTTCGAAAATTTCGCCACCCGAAAGCCAGGCCATTCTCCGGAAGTCAGTATGGACCCCATGTATCGTCCACAAGCACGTGCTCCACATGAAGATCTCGAACTTAACCATTCACTCAATCTTGCCACTCGCTGTCTATAGCAAGACAATATACTCTAACAAAACCCTCCACCGCTACGCAAATTCACAAAGCCAAAATTCCAAAAGTAACCCTAATCCTCGTAACCTCTGTATGTAATGCTTAACCCCATTCCTTCATTTCTTTTAGCCCTACTTGGCTCTCATCCCAGGTTCGTCGGTGAACCATGTACCTGGTCTACGGTATTGCTCTCCTACACATACGCGTCCGTACACCGTGTCCTGATCCCACTACCGTGCCTACTCCCCTCTCCGTATCTCGATTCGCATGTGTAGATCGTGTGTGTTTGCCTGCCCTGTCTCGTTTCTTAAACGGTTTCACTAATAATCACATGTGATTTTTATTCTGTGGGGGGATTTTAAATGTATTGAAAAAGTGTTGCAGTTTTTAGTTTCTCTTGTCTGAGTTGACGTTTTTCTAATTTTCTTCGAAGCTGTGATTAATATTATTGTGCAACGTTGTGAATGATTATAAAACATTACACAATATTTAATGTAATGAAAGTTAATGTGTGATATTGTGTAATTAAAAAAATTCCATGAAAGACATGACTGATTAGATTGATTTGTGTTGCATTGCTTGCAAGTATATGTATGTGCATATTTGAGTGCATAAAGAAATAAATAATTAAATATACAAGTCATCAAGTCTTATAACAACATTAATCTTGTATTTCATTTATTATCATACAGGCTTGTTTTTCATGAACATGTATTTGTGGTCAGTCCACATCGAAAAGAATAGAAAAACTCTTGAAACGTGATAGCATTTTCAAGACAAATTCCACCTTTAAAACTATAAATTAATATATGAAAGAGTTGTTCTCAATGATCAACGAAGTTGGCTGTGAGTATGGAAAAAGCAATATGAACATGTTCAATGAAACAATTGTGGTTACGTATGTTGAATCAAATGTGAGCAAAGAAGTATGTGTAAATGCAAAAATCATTTTAAAAATCAAAATCAAAATCAAAGAAAGACATTGATTTCTTAAATTTGACGTCTTGTATTTTTAAATAATGTAATGCTGAATGTTTAAATTAAAGTTACTTTTTAAAACATTTTTATTAGAGTGGAGAAACCAACACATTCGTCTTAAAAACGCACAAAGAATAAGAGTCCAAGGGGCGAGCGTAACAATCTTTCGCAAGGGTTACTAATCGCGAGTAGTGACATTAGTAAGTCATTACTGAGCAAGATTAGAGGAGCCTCTCACTAATTCATAAGAGGACCGGACACGAGTGAGAGCGATCCAGGAATTGGGAAGCAGACTGAGCTGTGTCGGAAGCAAAACTGGAGCGAGATCAGGGCGTCGAAGAAGCCGGTCCCCGTCCGATTCAATGCGCGATACGAAAATTGAATCCCGAACGAAGAGCTATTCACTTTTGGATGCGAAATGTGTGCGTGTGTGTGTCTTCGATTTGGCGATGGAGTTGGTATGCGCAGGAGCGCACGGGGTGGGATTGAGCTGATTGCGCGTTCGAATTTAGGGTTTTGAGCTGGGTTCGGTGAAGCTTGGAAGATCGAGCTGTGGTGGGTGGGTGGTGGGATTTTGAGAGGATGATAGGTTGAATGCGTCAGAGAATGGCGGATGGGAGTGTTGGAAGAGGTAACGCACAGCAAATAGATGGCGATGCCGTGTGGGAGTCGGCCGGCGTTGTGCGATGTGGGCTTAGGTTGTGGGCGTCGAGGGAAGACGAGTGTGGGAGTCTGTTGAGGGGTTGGATTTCGTAGGTTGTGTGGTTTTACTAGGTTGGGGAGAAGAGAATTGAGTTGGGGTGTTGCTGCCAAGGGTTTGAAGGTGAGGTTTGAGATAAGAAGAGGGTTGGGGCTTGGGTTACCGGCTGGCCATGTCTTCTTCGGATCCGAGGGGAAGTCCAGGGCTTATCCGAAGCGAATCCAGGAGGAGAGAGCAACTAGGTGTGGATAACCTCGACTCTTCGAAATCTCCGTCCTCCCCCCCTTCGATATTCGCCACTGTGATCACAAAACCTGACGAAGTGTCTTCTTCTTCTCAGTTTTCGACAGTGATACAGCACATTTCAGGTACGGATCCGTACTCTACCGTGGTGCATAAGGCGGCTGAGAGTTTCAGGAAGGACGGGGGAGGTAGTGTGCAACGTCGAGATGGGGGAGGGAGGCCTCGAGGTAAGAGTGATTGGGCTGGTGGGATCGAAGGGTCGTCGGGAGCTCTCTCGGGTGATGTTCGTGATCGCACGAGTCTCTTGCAGGAAAACGTTGCATTCGAAGATCCTTCACTGAAGTATGAGCTCCTGAATGAGCTTGGGAAAGGCTCCTATGGTGCAGTGTACAAGGCACGGGATCTGCTGACTTCGGAACTTGTTGCGGTGAAAGTGATATCTCTGACCGAAGGAGAAGAAGGGTATGAGGAGATTCGCGGTGAGATTGGGATGTTACAGCAGTGCAATCACCCTAACGTGGTTCGGTACTTGGGGTCTTTTCAAGGGGAAGATTACTTGTGGATTGTGATGGAGTACTGTGGGGGGGGCAGTGTGGCCGATTTAATGAACATTACCGACGAGGCTTTGGAAGAGCAACAAATTGCGTACATTTGTAGGGAGGCCCTGAAGGGATTGACATACCTACATTCAATCTTTAAAGTCCACAGAGATATTAAAGGCGGTAATATTCTGCTGACTGAGCAAGGAGAGGTCAAGCTTGGAGATTTTGGAGTGGCTGCTCAACTCACTAGAACAATGTCAAAAAGGAACACATTTATTGGAACTCCTCACTGGATGGCCCCTGAAGTTATACAAGAAAACCGATACGATGGAAAGGTACGTCATGCTCTGCATCGAGACACTTACTTCCTGAAATGTTGGGTATTCTCGGGTCTTCACTGATGAGACTTTGCAAACTTAGGTCATGTCGGTCTGTTTGTATTAAGCGAGTTTACTGTGATGTAATTGGAGATATCGAAAGTTATGTTTCTCTTCTGATGTCTAAAAGTGCTGCGGAACTTGACTTTATTATTAGGGGATTGGAAACCTTAATTATTGGTCCTTTCGCAGAGGCACTGATTCCATATCCAGGGCTGCGTGGCTTTTGACCCGTGTTTTGTTTAAAAGTTCCTGAGCTGTTGAGTTTCAATGCCTGCGAAATGTTGATCGACATTGCCAGTGGAGTTCGTCGTTCCGATTTTGTTAATGCGCTGTTTGATCAATGTAGACCTCAAATTTTGGAAGTCATATTTTTCCTTGAGTTCAGGATAGACGTCAATTTGAGGAAACAGTAAATATATCTTCTCAGACTATCTGGCAATTTTCACGCGACACTAACTAGAATTCTGATTTCATTTAGCTCAACCTCGTTGCGTTTATGCTTTTCTGGTTTGAAAACATCGACCTGGCTATTAAGAAGCTCTCGCGGAGTACTTGTTTCTCAGTCATTCTGTATGCCCAATGAGTTGAAGATGTTCGTGTGGTTGAAATGCTTGCAGGTGGATGTATGGGCTCTCGGAGTTTCAGCGATTGAAATGGCAGAGGGGTTACCTCCTCGCTCGAACGTGCATCCCATGAGAGTGCTCTTTATGATATCGCGAGAACCGGCTCCAATGCTCGAAGATAAAGAGAGATGGTCATTGGTGTTTCACGATTACGTGGCAAAGTGTTTAACTAAAGAGCCACGGTTACGACCTACCGCAAGTGCATTGCTCAGTCACAAGTTTATCGAAAAGTGCAAAGGGACTGCCTCATCGATGCTTCCTCAAATTGAGAAGGCCAGGCGGATTAGAGCTGAAATGGCTGCTCAAGCTGCAAATTACGTGCAAGAGCAAGGCACGACATCCTCAGGTGGTCAATACGGTTCTTGGGAGAAAGGCCAGACAGTGAAAATGCATGACACAAGTGCAGGAACGATGCTGGTCCGTGATACTGTAGTCAAGTCACTTAGTGACACTTTTAAAGAGGGCACAGGTACAATAAGAGGTCCTGTGTCAGCTGAATTGGACAGTAGGAGGTCCATGTACGAGGCAACGATGTCTATGGAAACGTCTCCCAATCGTGAGGATTCTAAGTCTTCGTTAGATACCAGGGATCAGGATACCGATCAAGGTCGTAATTCAACTCCTGAAAGTACGGTGGGTTCACGAAAACACTTCAAGGATGGCGTAAGGCTGACTCTAGAAACACCTACAACTTATTCATCAAGTTACGCTGTGTTTTCTCCCATTCCCCATCAACCCGTAGGCGTACATTCATCTATATCTCGAAGAAGTCTCTCTTCCATGGAGGCAACTCTCGGACCAGGGACCCCTGTTGGAGGTGGTAATCGTCCAGGATTCGGCATACAAGACAAGCTCTTGTCCGTCTATGCAGCTGGAAACACGGTGCCGATCCCGTTTTTGAAGGCCACGGACCTTTCACCAATAGCTTTAACTTTCGACAGAATTTTTGCTGATGGTCGGCCCGATCGCACTAGAAACGTAGCACTTGAGGCCATACAGGACCTCTACGTTGGGGAGGGACATGTCCGGCGTGGCAGAAAGGCTCCCAACAGCGAAATGCCGTTACCACCCAGTGTATACCAACGAACTGCGACAAGCACTACACTTCCAAACCTTGCAAGGTCCTTAGCATATCACAAGCGATGTTATGAAGAGTTACCATCACAGGGCTGGCAGGCAGCTCAGGAACAGCAGATCATTCACAACCTGTCTGATACACTCAGGACAATTCTTCGGCTCTAGTTTGTTCATCTCGCAGTCCTGAGTGGCGATGCAGTATCAGGGCTTTCATTTACCGAAATGATGGGCTTCGTGTTCCGTTCTAGAGGCTTCTCTCTACAAATTTGAAAACTGTGCTTGATGTGCAGCTCTCCTCGGGTAGTCTTGGCAAATCGTTGATTGTGGTCGACTGCTATGCGAGGTACTTGTTGTCCATGGGTTGTAGCAAGTTCGTAATGCTTCCATATCACGGCCTTCCTACGTTTGTATTGTGCTTCACAACAACCATATGGTTTGTGATCTTTGGGGCCGGCAACCGTAATGATCCTCATCCTCAAGCATGGAGTCCATTCTATTTTCCAGTTCTGTATTGCTGTATTTCATTTCTTACGCAGTATTTGGACAATATCCTCTTCTTCATGCTCGTAGGTTTTGTAAGTTGATTAGAAAAGTAGATGTTTTGAGTATCCACCTTGAGACGGTAGCGAAGGTTAAGAAAACGAGAGTTTTACAATGATGGTGACTTCAGGTTTGTGCAGTGACACTCGATGGTATGTTTGTTATTCAATGATTCAAAAGATGGAGTGATGCTTTTTAGTTGATGCTCTTCAGTTGTTAATGGAACCAGTAATTGAAATTGGCACTTTCCAAAATGCAATGTGATTTATTACTTTGCATAAATCATACATTCCTTGAGTAGTTGTTACGCATCAGATGTTTTCACAATTTTTGTCATGATATGCTGTTTGCAGGATTTAACATTGTTTTGGAAATGATGTGTTGTGGTTCCGAATGATGATGTGAAATATGGTGTAAGGTCGAAGTAAATGTAATACATATTGGATTTGGACTTTCTATGTATGATAATGTTGATTGGAAACTAGTAAGTCCCAAAGAATAGTGATGGTGAATATGAAAAGGATGAAATATGTATATTGGGTCTTATGATTCTTTTATTATATTTTATGAGAATGCTTTGGAAGTACATGGTGTTGGTGAACAAGAAGATTGTCCTTTAGTGTTATATCAATTAATGGTATGAACTTATGAATATATATTATATCCAGAATTGTGAGTTAAAAAGCATTGCTATTAATTTTATACAATTCTCTTTATTAATTAATTCTCAAAAAACTAATAATCCTCAATAGTTAATCATAATTTTGATAGTCAATTCAGTTCTATAGTGTATAATTAAAAATCTTTGATTTTTAGTAGCTAGTTGATTTTTTTTTTACTTTTATTACTCAATAGAGATAATTAACAAAGACTATATAGGTGGTAGTGCCACATAGATATACATGATTGGATAAGAAAAGGCCATGTAGTTGCTAGATCAAAAGCAAGCAAGGGATGCTTGAGGGCCTTGGTAAGGATAATTTCTAGTCAGCCTTGAACACATTGCCTTTGATAATCAACAATCTCTAATAAAAAATACATTTATGTACAATAAATGATACTAATTAACAAGAAAAACACTCTAGATGGTTCAATAAAGATTAAAAACATAGCAAAGTTTATTTTTTAGTTTCTATGTTTTTTGACCATTACATATGATGTTTTAATATCTCACCTTATCTTTCATGGAGTTTATTGAAAATCAACATTATTTTTAAGTATCAACTTTTAATATTGGTAACTAATAATACTATATAAAAGATCCAAATAATCTATTACAAAAATCATAATAACATCTTTTTAAAATTAAAAAATTATAATAATAATTATTATATAATAAAAATACAAATAAATAATAGTATCATAAATTTTTGTAATCTAATTATATATTTTTTAAACATTATTATTAATTATATTTATATTATAAATAATATAAACTATGATATTTTTTATACATTTTTAAAAATAAAAATTCAATTTATGAGGTATCAAAATTATTATTAAATAATATTTTTTCAAAAGAAAATCGTTTTTTAAAATAATTATCTTTGCTTTGTGTATATATATATATATACTTTTTATTTGTACAATTTTTGATGATATTTATAATTTGTGCTATTTTATTATGACTTTTAGTCTATTTTAAATTTTAAGTTAATAAAAAAAAAAATTAAAAACTTGTTAGTGGTATTTGTTTCTATTAGATTTCATAATTATAAATATCTTTTAATACATAGCATTCTATACTCTTAAAAGTATGCCTAAAAAATAGAAGAAATTAATCTAAATTCATTTATAAAGAAATCTATAAAAAAATATTAAATTTAGTACCAAGTGAAAAAAATTATTTAGAAAATTATTTTATAATTATGAAATAAAAATAAATTATTTTCTAAAATAATCCAAAAGAAGAAATAAAAAATATTTAATGTTTCAAATTCAAATATCCTTCAATTGTTCCAAAATTACAATTATTATACAAAGAAAGTAGAAAAGAATATTGACTATTTAGTAAAGATGTTTTTATTAAAATTATATATTTCAAAAACCGTAATTAAAACTCCTACCAAAAATATTAATTACAGTATTTAAACAACTTGCAAGAAATAGATTTTTTTGCAAGTTAAAATCAAAATAACTACTGAAAAAAATATAGATGGTTTATCTTTTGGATTGTAATACAATAAATAATTTTAATTTAAAATTAAAATAAAAACATCAATATTGATTATACATATGAATCATGGTAGCTTTTGCATAACTTGCAATAAAAAGATCTTACCTTAAAAAGAACTTAAATCAACCATTGAAAATGATTATAGAATACATCTTCAACTATTAGTTTAAGTCTTTTATTTTATTTTATTAAAGTATGACTACTTAATTATTAAGCCTTTACAAATTTATTTTGAATACTAAAATCTAACATTAATAATCAATTGGAAAGAGAATTAAAATAGATTAAATATTGATATATTAAAAATAGTCAATTTAATGCAAAAATGATTCAAAACTTTTGTTTTGTTTCTATAAGGAAGAAGTTTATCATGATCTTAATGTCATCTTATATGCAATGGTTGTTGATACATTTTCAAGAATATATATATATATATATATATATATACACGAGTTGAATTGCATACAATATATCTAAACTTGTAAGTGAAAGATGAACAAATTGTATGAAATTTGATTTCACATTTTAAAGTGGTAGCAAGCTCAAACAACTTCAAAAAGTTGCTCTACTCACATCATCCTAGCAATTATTTTGACCTTTTTTGTGACTTTGGTCAATATTATTTAGTACAAACTATCACACATACACAATTTTTAGATGCTTATTTTATTGACAATCCATTCTTGGACAACCATTAAAAAATCAAGAATAATTTCTTATTCTATATCTAAAATTTGAGCAACATTTGTGGTGGTTAGTATGGAATCAAACTCTACATTAAGTACAACCCAATTTGGCTCTTAAATAAATTTATCAAATGTGGTAATGATTGATCATCTAAATTTTAATTTGTATCTTTTAAAACTTCATGCAATACTTGCCAAAAATCTCTCTAAAGTCCTTCAAATCACCTAACATTTTTTTAGACTATAAACATACACCATTTTCTATAGAAATAGATAACAAAGCATAGTAATATAAATTAGCCTTAGGGGCCTTTGTTTTGCAGCAAGAAATATGTGTGGAGAAGTAATCTAATAAATAGGCCTATGAAACTATGCGCTTGTGGAATAGAAAATGCTTGAAGATTTTGTCCATGCACTTAGATCATTTATAATGGTTCACTTTAATATGAAAATTCTTTGATTGAATCTAGCAACCAAGATAGCTTGTATAAAATGTATTATAGTGATATTAATTATTTTTTGAAGACACTCATTGACAAAAAAATATCTACTTGCATTATTTTTAATTTTTTTACATAATAATAAGTTTATTTTGACAATACTTGACAATATTGTGGTAATTTCTTTTGTCCTGCTTCTCCTTAGAATCTTTAAGATCTTTACTTTGCATCAAAGAATATATATAGAGAAGTAATATTAGGGATATAAAAATTATTTTGTAGAAGAAGAAATATTAGATGTAAGGTATTAACATGACAAACAATTTTGCTCCAAAATACTACATTTGAAGTATATTACTAATTTTTCTTTAGGTATTTTTAAAAAGAATAATTAGATGTTTTTTAAAGTTGCATATGTAAAATAATAATATGCAATTGGCTATAGAAAAATATTTAGAAAATAGGTATAAAAAATAGAGATTATTTATTTATGAGACTTTTTAATTGTCATAAAAAAATAAGTTCAATAAGATGTTCTCTTTATTGGAGTTTAAAAGAAAATTATGTGTTAGTTAATTTTATGTTTATTGTTAGAATAAATACATACTTTCTTGGTAGTTCTTTTGTGATGATTTCAACAATAAGTACATGTTTTATAAAGCCTTTTACAATAATTTTTACTTCATTGCATAAGCCTTGTACCATGTTTTATAAAATTCAATCGAAGATATAACCTTTATAGTTGTATGATGAGTTGAGATTCTATTAATTGATAGAGAATTGAAAAACTCAATAGGATAGATTGCAAAATTATCTTATTTATTAGAAGTGAAAGAGTCTTTTAAGCAATAGTGTAATTTAGCATAAAAAAATTTGAAAATGTTTTGATTATTCTTCTTGTCAATACATGTATTAATAGTTGAAAAAAATGCACTATTTATTACTTATTCATAATAGTTTGTATTGTTGATAATATTTATATATATTTTTTCAATTAAATTTCATACTAGTATATGCATAGTAATTTCTTTACGGATTTGTACCTTAATCTATTTTTATTAATATGAATGGCTTGAATTTCTTCACTAACATAAAATAACTCTTTACCAAAGCTTAACATTAAGTAAATGAACACTTATAAAGACTTTCATCACTTCCACTAGATTCTACAACATTTAATCTAAAAATAGTTGGTTCCTATTTGCACACATTAAGTGATGAATAAAATCATTGTCTTAGTGTAAAAAACTTGTAATGTTATTCTAAGTTTTTTTAAAATATAAAAAATATAATTGAATATTAAGCAATGATTTTTTGATAGCAAAGGCATGATTTGATATAACTACTTATCTTTGCAGCAAGCTTTTTATAAAAATAAATTATATTATTAATTTAATATTTATATATTTTTTAAAAAAATATTTAAAAGATTTCTAAATATGAAGATTTGCATAAAACAAAATCTTACAACACTTGGCATTTATTTTTCAATAACAATTTACATTACTTAGATCAACTTCACATCATCTTAGATATCTTCTTGCACTAATTGCATTTTGAAATGACAAGTAGAATAGCATATTTTATATTTTTGAGAATAATAAAAGAAATAAGGTTCCAAATATTAAAAATAAAAAATAAAATAAAATATTAATAATACAATTTTTCTTAAAGAAAACTACAATGCATCCTTTCAAAAATTCCTTTTTTTTTTCTTTTTTTTTTCTTTTTTTTTGTGCATAATTTAATAAAATATATAGAACATGATCATTTATACAAAAGATAAAGATTTTTTTCAGTTGTGTTTGATAGTGACTTTCTAATAATTGCTCTACATGGGCCTTAAAATCCTAATAAATCTAATATTGATTTAAAAGGTGCACCTTGAAAATGCTGGATAGTATCGCTTCTTTTCTAAAGTTTAAAGTAAAAAATTCTATAGCAAGCTTCTAAGATTGAAATATATCATGCATCCAAATATCAAATATCTCATCTGAAGGTTAAGTATCTTTAGGCTTTAATTATTTTTCTAAAATGTAATAATACAGTTATGTCTCTTGTAAACATACTTATAGATATAATTTGATGAATTAATATTGGAACAAATCTTAACATTGATATGATAATCAAAAAATTAGAATAGAACAAGGTTATTTGAAACTATCTAAAAATCATCTATTTTTTTTTTAAAACTATAATATTTCTATTATTATTTCTTATGGATTAGTAATGATAGTTAGTATTATCTTCTTGTGTTTCTTCTTAGACCTCTTTTGGATATCTTTTTTGGCATGCATTATCAACCATGGAAGAAGCATACAAAAGGTAATTGTGCTATTAATCTAAAGATGTGTTTTAAGATTAAATAGCTATGTTGAAACAATACTTTTACATGCATCAATAAACTTTGGTTTGGTATTTTTTTTGTAAAACAATTAGAAGATGGACTTTTGCCAATCCATATTTCTAAAATTTGGTAACATAAATATATATAAAATTTTACTTATAAATTTTATGGTTCATTAGAAATGCTTTCAATATGCCATTTCATTGCTTTAAAGCATAAATAAGTACATCTTTACAATATATAGTTATTTGGTTCTCTAATAACATAAATACAATTTTCGGTCATTATGAGTTACATATCAAGATAACAAATAAATAAAAATTCTTATATGCTTAAAAAATACTTATTGCATCTTTGTATGTCTTATGCATAAACCAATCAATGGCTATGAAAGATGATGGCAAGAAAATTTGTCTATTCACAATAGCCAAATCTTTGCCATTTTTTAAGTGGTCATCTAACCATTCTTATAAATTAGCTCATATTGTCTTTTGCTTATTTTTATACCAAAATATTTGGTTTTAATTAATTTTAGCATATTGATCAATCACATATTAGTAAAAAAGTGGTCTAGATTAGTATATATATTTATCTTCTAGATCATGGATATACAATCTATATAATTTTATTTCTATGGTAGTTATATAATTTTTACTAAAAAAAAAAAAAAAGTTACCATTTGACTTATTCTCTTTTGTAGTTTCTTTGCTATAGATTTTTTTATTTAAAACTCTTTCATAGAATATATTAATAATTAGAGCATCTTCAAGACATACATCAATATCATTAAATCTATTATTTGATATGTTAATATTCTAGCCATATTTTCTATATGAGAGGATAATGAAATTATTAAGAAAATTATATGCATCATATATTTTTTTGATTTTTTTAAAGCAACCAATAACAAAATTAAGTACAACATTTCTCTTTGAAGAATTCTATTGATGTTAGAAATAACTATAGCAATTACATTAGTACTAGGCATTATATTATTGCATATCCTTTTTGTGGTCTTCTTTTAAGCATATAATACATATATTATCTCTATAAGCTTGAACACCTATTTGCATGAATTCATGTATAAAGAGATTTAAGAAATTAATCTCTCCTTGAAGATTATACAATATAACCCCATCTAGTTCAAAAAAAATTGTATGACATCTATTTAATTGGCTTTAAAATGCAACATCATAAAAGTAAATTTGAATAAACTGTGGTTGATTCTCAAGAACTAAATTATTAAGTTGATGATATAATAATTCTTATATGAAAAATATATATTCCCATGAGTTTCTTAATATATGATGTCTTTATAGTTCCAAAAATATAAATGTAAAGATAAAATTTTAAGATTTTTTTTTAATAATATGTAGAATATCATTAATAGTTGTTTTATTGAGTAATATTTTGATGCTTAGAAGAAGAGGTGACAAAGGAACAAGTTTATTCTTACTTTTTTGGCACCAAATGTTTGATTTTTTAGACATCCACTTTTTAGTATTATAATTGCTACACTTAATAATTATTTTTAAATATATATATATATATATATATATATATATATATATATATATAATATACTTTAAAAGATAAGAACTACTTCTTGAAAAAAATTGTCAATTGTAATACGATTTGCCTTGAGAAAGTTGTGGCCACATCTTTAGTTCCTAGTATGCAATGCACATATAGATATTTTTCAAGTTCTATTCTTTTGTTCTTATTGTTTTGATTGTACTTTGTCATAATACATACTTTGTTTGTTCATGGCTTCTTTGTCGTGTTTATTTGCACAAACAATGTTTATGCCTCACAACTATATACATGTAATTCTTCTTCTTACTTCTCAATTTGATAATATTGCCAAACAACAACATGTTTTTGGTTCTTCATTTTCATTTATTCTCTTGGTATTTCTTGTGTTTTTGGCATGTACTAATACTTGTTATAAGCAATATAGTAAAGGATAGATTCTTCTATAATGGTTTTATGGAAGGATTAGGGCAATGGTGTACCAAGTACAAGATAGAAAAAATAATATAGTTGAATATTTAAGCCAAGATTAGATGTATATAAGTTATATTTAAAAATTAAAAAATTAAAAAATAAATACTAGAATATTAGCAAGATTGGTGTGTACTTTGGATTTGTTTGAGTAAGCCAAAGAGACATTCAAGCAAGTAATGTTACATGCCTTCTACCATTAATGTAACATTAAATCATCATGTGCTTAAATGTCTCTTTTTTATGCTCCAACAACTTTTGAAATCAAAGCTTTGATTAAAAAAAAAAAAAACAAAACAAAACAAAATTTGTATACTAGTGAGAATTGTAGGAAGAATTGATGAGATCAACAAGGTTAGAAAACTTCACTCATGTAGTCACCTAATATAAAAACATATTTAAAATAAAATTTTAGCAACATATTTAGTACAAGCCAATATCCAAGAATTTCATAATTTAGCAATTTATTCTAAATTCAGTAATTTTCTATTACAAGTGGTGTACAACACTTTAGATTGATGGGATATTATTATACAAATTGCAACTCAAATTGCTAATAAAGTAGAATAGATATTAAAAAAAAATTGATAAACTTTTGTACATAAGCACATGGCTTCTACTTCAATTGTCATCTATTTTGTCACATACATATATAGATACACTTTATATAGATGAAACCATAGTTGATTTTGACATTGGATAATTGACTTCAAGTAGAAATCTTGAAGTTGATTTAAGAGAAGAAAGACATGCGGACTCAATAGGGTATTTTTCTAATGACAATTCAAGTAGAGAAAACATTATGGTGTGAATGTGTTGTAGAATTATAGGTTCAAATGTTGCAAAATCTATGAAGATTGTAAGATGAAAAGGTGAAATCACCCTAAAATTAGACCATGCTACCATAAACTTCTACTACTCAGTGCCCAATATAATCCAAAATCATTGTTTACATGAGTTGAGCTGTATTGTTTACACGAGTTCTATGCAACGTGTGTATTCTTGCAAGTGAAGAATGTACGCACTGTGCAATTTGATTTCACATTTCGAAGTGGCAGCTAGGTCGAGCGACTCGAAGTTGTCGCTGTATTCACATCACCCTAGCAATTATTCGGACCCTCGTTGCAGCTCTGTTTATGACTTTTGTGATTGTCATCTGCGAAAGCTATTTTCCTGGTTTTTAGCATGACCTCAAATAAGCCCAGAAACCAAATCCCTGCATTGGGTGCACATTGCATACCTGCAAAATGTTTCCTTCATGCAAATGCTCATCTTGCTGACGTTCCATTCCTAGACTGGGATCACTAAATCAGGAAGAATTTCTTGCCCTGCACCCAGATTTTGAGCAGGGGTCGCAGTGGTTGGTGTGGAATTGAACTCCACAGTGCGGCCAAAACATCAAATGTGGTAATGATAGGTTATCTGGATTTGAGCCGGTATCCTTGTGAATTTTAGGCAGCATTTGCACGGGTCACTCCACATTTTCCCCTGCTACAGACACACGCCATTTCCTATGGTGACAGACAACGAAGCATAATAATAATTAAGATAAATATAGATATATAAGTAAGTGGATGTTTGTGTAGGAGCAGCAAAATGCAGCTGAGATCTGCATCTGTAATTAGGTTTTGCCTTCCTCGTGCAGGATTAACGTCGGCGGTCGTTACCGTCACATTATTTGCATGTGAGAAACATGAAAGCTGGTGCAGGCAATCTGTAGGATATTTTCCGACCGAGATTAGGTTACATTCAGGCTTCGCAAAACATCGGTTTAGGTTTCTGAGCTGGGTCGATCAGGCTTGTTAGGAGCTGGCCAGCCAGGGAACATTGTTTCGACTTCCGGGTCAAGGTTTTTTTCCTGTGACGAACGAATCGCTCTCACTCCCAATCCCGATGGTGGATTCTATCTTCAATGGGGCCCCGAGATTAGATTCTGCAATTCTTGGTGCACAATTTCGAACATTGCTAAAACTTGGTTTGATCCCGAGAAGTGAGTTAGTTTCACTGAAGAAGAAGACGCATGTAGAGCACTTGTCCCCAATTCAGCAAAAGACTATCCGTGTGATTCAATTCGATCCCATGTTTTTGTTGTGTTTCTCTTCTCCTGTTTCTAGTAAAGCCTGACCATGCTGGTAAAACGATAAGCGGAAGCTGATTGTAGAGTATGTGTGGCCCAGGCCGATTCAGATGCCGAGGACAGAAGGTAGTAGGTACAGATAAAACTGATGATTTTCAACTCGGCTTAAAACAATGGACCTGAAACAAGGAAAACAGGAATGGTATCTGCGAAGCCTTCTGAACACAGCAAGGCAGAACCCCTTTCACCCCAAGCAAACTAGGAAGGCGAAATAGCTGACGTGAGAACTGGATACGGTGAGGAGCTCCGAATAGAGCACACTCCAATAATTCCCAAACTAATTAATATGAGTGTTTTTGTATTCACTTATATATAGAACAAAGTACCACGGGCAGCGTAATCCCGCTCCGAAAACGAAGTTGCTTCTGCCCGGTTGCTAATAAAGTCGAATTCGCGTACTCAATCATCACCCAGAACTCATCTTCCACGACAGCTCGGTTCATTTTCTGTTGTGGCTGGCAACATTTACGCAACACCTTTTTTTAGATACGATTAAATAGATGAACGCCGCTGGTTGGCGGTTCTCATTCAACAGCGGAATTAGGTAGTAAACGGGGAATGTCCTAAAAGTGAGGCGACACACTTTTCTAGAAAAAACAGCCTATGTGAGCTAGAACTTGTGCCAATCCCAGGTTGGTGGATATGAAAGTCCACACTACGAAATGACGGCCAACCACGTTGCATTGTACAATTCGACAAAAGCAGTTTGGAAAATAACACACTGCGCATCAGGCTCTGGACATACACAACATTGCTGCTCATGAAATTACAATACAAGTGCTAAGCTCTGGAATGATGCCGATGAATGGAGCAGTAAACTGGAATGGATTTCTCTCACTCCTAGTTAGATACGAAAAGTATATTCCTCTCGTAGCAGCCAGCAGACTGACAATTTGGTGAGATCGCAGAGGTAACTCGTATCTGGACTGCAGAACAAGGCCAGCATTTCACACCCGAGTGGTGAGGACAAAATATTGAACAGTGATTTGGACAGTAAATGCGGATGAATACAGCATCAATTATGCTGCCATAACCTGGCGGGGAGATACATTACCCACAGAGCTGGTAAGGGATGAAGATATAATTGAAATCCAAAAATCGGGGTAGGGGATGAATTCAAGGGCTGTTTCTGTATAGCCTGTATCTGACGCATTCTAGCAACACTGTCATGTGAATTTCTGTAGGGTGCTCTTCGGGTCTTCGTCTTCTTTTTATGTACTGCAAATGCCGACTACTTCTAAATAGATGAAATTACATCTATTTGATAACATAGGTTCTCTTCTTCACCCAAACCTAAACCTAATCCAGTAATGTTGAATTACATCTGTGGGACTTTCGACATGACACCCAGCAAATGGGTTCTGTCCTGCTCGGCACATCATACAAGAAGGGTAACTATAGTAGAAGTGTATTTGGCAGCCCCACCACGCACCTGCCTCTAGCCCCCTTTCTTGGGGTAGCTGCAGATGCGTGAGTTGGACTGCCCGGGCATGTACGCCACATTGTGTTTAAATAATGAACATATAAATATCCTTGCCTTCCTTCTTCATGCTTTGATATCGCCATTGTGTTACTGCTAATCTGCATGATCTACAACATAATCATGGTCAACATCGAAGTGAAACTAGAATCCAGATCCACTCACGAAATCAAACCCTCAGTTCAGACTGAAAGGTACTCACCTTCAAAACGCACTGGATGCAAACAGTGTTGCTGCATTCCAACTGAACAGAGTCTCCTGAGTGTTCTGCAACTCAACATTGGGCATGTCACGAATCCGATTGAGATATTTAATGTAAACTGAGTCAATTGTGCATATTGAAGGAGTGATGTGCCTTCGCCACAGGATCAAGGAGGCTGAACCAAGTGAGAAAATTTGAACATTATGGGCCTCCCAGCACGCAAGAAATCAATTCAAGTCAGATAACACGAGAGAAAAAGTACACGTCGCTGCTACACGCCCCACCTGCGAACCCTGAATACTTAAATCATTCAACTTCTCTGGCAACGAAAAGATCTTCTGCTTGTTCATTCCCAGTGGGCTTGAAAATGGACTTTCGGGCAAACCTTGTCCATTGCCATTGCTGTCAAATCAAAGATCTTAAAATTAATCAAGTATATTATATCATGTCATGCGGTGCTCAACCTAAGATACATCAATATAGATTCTGCAGTAGCAGGCTTAAGAAAATAAAATGCGGAAAGTTATAAAAATAAAGATTAACCATGTATTGAGCACACGCTCAGAACAGAAAAAAGGACAGGAACAGCTAATCGCAACACTAACCTCATCTGCTTGCTGCCGTAAAATTCAGGAGTGGGTTCAATGTCGTCACCCTGTTCCCCACCGTCGAGGACGTCGAGTAGATAACCAAACGAGTTGCTTGGGTGAAACTGAGATAGACCTGTTCCTCCAGCAAGGACAATAAAATTCAAGTTTTAATGAGTTCTTAAACCTGATATTGGATATGATTGCTTAAAATTACCATGGGGAGCAAATGTAACAGAAAAACACCACCTAGATACCTTCATCAGACAGCCCTAAATCATCTGTGAAAAATCCCGCATTGGCAAGGGCTCGATTCTGAGCAGCCACAACAGCCATCGTAGCATCGGCCTCAGCACGTCGGCGTTGTGCATCCACTAAATGCAGATCAGTCAAGCGCCGACGCCCTAGTTCTAGAACCTGTTCCTCCTCCTCAAGTTGACGAGTAAATGCAACTTCGTCTTCATAGGATTTGGGTACTGCAAAAAAAAAATCAAAGAGTTTCTAGAATGTATCACGAGATACTCGATAACATACAGTGATTCTTAGCACAGTGACTCTCAAATAAAAAGATAGCAACTAGACAGTTGTAATATATAGTGAAAATTCACATACGGGATCACAAATCCGTCCAAAGCTAGGCAGGACCCCTAGAGGAGATTTTAGTGATGAAATCATCCTTAAAAAAAATTAAAAAACATCACACCTGCGTGATAATCGAAATCCTTGCCATCAATACTGCGGCTCTGTACAAACCGGGCATGATCTTCCCTCTCAGAATATTTCCTGATACACCACAGTGGACTCGTCTGTTAGTCTCCAACACATTAGAAGTTCTGTGAAAGCCTGCTCCACATCCAAGCAAGTGATTTGAACATTGAAATAGAGAGTTAAGAAAACTGAATTAGACACGAGAGAAATCACTTGCACACCCCAACCGCAAATCGTCGAAGGACAAAATGCATGTTCCCATTACCTGTCACCGTGTTTGCCTTTTTCTCTATAGGGCTTGACAAGCACACGGGCTCCACAAATATAATGCGGGTTCCCTTCGGACAAAATTGCTTTAACAGTTTCTGAATATACAAAAGTCACAAAACCAAACATCCGCTTCTGCTGATAGGGGATCCGAACATCTTGGACTGGACCGTAAGCCCTGCATTCATCCCGCACAAATGAGAAAATTGATTGGTCATAAGAGGATCTCCAAGTATTTCAATATGCAAAAAGTACAGTAAGGCTGTCACCGTTGACCTGAAATGTGATGTTACATCCTCTTCACAAAAAGTAGATTCGGCAGGAAACGTGAGATAGATCTGACGTGAAGATGGGTTGATTCCGCTCAAATCCTCTCCGCGATGGTCAGACCGATGTACGGTGAATCGATGTGCATCCTCCGCAAGCACAACTGCATGCTGACCATGAGGCCTGTTCAAACACCCAGCAGTGTGCTTGTGTCTGAGTAAACCACTGCCCACACCCACTGTAAGAAGGGTACCCCTCTCTGCTGTCTCGTGCCCTTTCTTTCCACCTCTCGGATATAGAGAGAGAGTTCGGGACATCCGTGGGCACCCCCATGATCCTCACAACCTCGGCCTGACAGATAATTGCCGCTCACTCACCGATTTATTACCAATACGCCTGAGTGAGCCGACCCTCGCACTCGACGGTTGCTAAGAATGCGTGTAGATTAACTCTCACCAGCGCAGACAGAGCACTAATATCCGTATCCTAAGTAAGCATCTGACAAGATACATGACATATTGCTAATCCTGCAATCCAACAAGCACAGGAGAACGCTACAAATTCAATCAGCCAACACGCATTCTACACGAAGCATCCACTTGCACTTGCAGCGTCTATAGAATCAAATCTCCCCCAACTTAGCGTACTCACACCTATACAAAAAATGGCAATGTTTGCCTACCTCAAACCATTGTGCACCTGCACACCACCTGTGCAGTTCAAACAACAGAACCAATACATCCTATAATCTAGGAAATGAAGTTACATAATTGCACAACCCAGCAACATACCGATACACGGGAAAGGGAAGGGGAAAAGGTGATGGGTGCAGGCGAACGAGGCCATGCTGAAAGCCCTTTCAAATCAGGCATTAAAATGTTGACTTGCAGTGTTTGTACTGCAGAATGGGAATAGAGTCAAAGAAAGGGCATACGCCATGCATACCAAAAGTTGTAACACGACAAAGGCACGTACCTATCAATGAGAGTCACAGTATTCTTCAAGCGAGCCAACAGCTTTGTAAGGCTGTAACCAGCTTTTCCATGCCGCTGGCTTTCAGTGAGATAACCCTCTGCTTGCAGAGTTTTACCAAATCGTTCATAGTACAACTGAGGGAGTGAAGCTATTGACACAGGCGCGCGGCGTCCCCGAAGAAGCTCCTGGAGTTCGATTTCTAGTCTTTCTAGGGATCCTGGAGCCATTCCGTCGTCCACCCGGAGCTCACGGTGTCCATTACTCGATGCGGGAGAGCCTGAGCTCTCCCTCATCGGCCCATGAAGGAAACGACAGCTGCTTCCATGTTTGCAGTAGCCTCTGGCGAAATACAGGCAAGGTTTCCACGCAAGTGTGGGACCGAGATCAGGAGGCGACGAACTATCAACGATGGGAGAGGCACGGCTGCTGCTAGATCGAGAATGCAGAATCTCTTTGCTACTATTCAAAAAGGCGTAAGTATCCGGATAGTAGTGGTCAGTGTATACACGTAGGGAGTTCTGCTGGTCGACTGCATCTGAAAGAAGAGAAAGATGGTCGTGCAAAGGCAGCTGGTCCTGCAAAAACAGTTGATTGTGATGCTGCTGCTGAATAGTGGCCAGCTTCACCTGGTCGAGCAAACCAGGTGAGGTCAGCACATTGGAACCAAAGCCACCGCTAGCAAACTCGTGATCTGGAATGTACAGAGGCGCAGGCCGCTTCTGCAGCGGCGGCATCACGCTCCGGCTGTCGTCTAGCCCAAGCTCCTTCTTCGCTTTCTTCACAACAGACTGCATGAGCACATTCGAGCCAAGCGCCAGGCGCAGCATCTCCCGCTCCCCGTGCTCTTGCAGCAGCAGATGCAGCATAATCTTGCTACCTGTCTCGGGCTCCAAGGCCTGCACCCTCCCGTACACAATCCGCGTGGCCTCGTACGAATCCATCCCGCCAGCCTCTCTCCTCAGCCCGCAGATCTGCTCCCACTCACCATTCCACCCCACCCCTCCCCTGCATTGTCAGCCCCTTGCCATCTCTTCAACACATCTTACATAACCTACACATTCAAACTCCAAAAATCATCACAATCATCGCATATTTTACCTCCTCTTTCGCCACACAACTTCTCCCCGTCAACCTTTCGTCCACGGCCTCCTCATCCCCACCCGTCTCCTTCACTCCCTCGCCTCCTCTCTCTCTCCTATCCCTTCTCCCATACTCTCTCCCCTCTCCACCTCCACTTCACTCCTCTCTCTCTCTCTCTCGCCTCCGTCGTCAAAATCCTTCTCTCTACGCCTTCGCACTTGTCGCAGCGACGAAGAACGCACAATCGAGTCCTCCTTCGCCGTAAGCTTTGTCTCCCTCTCTTACTCGGTCACCCACTCACTCCCTCTCTCGCTCCCTCGCTCGCTCGCTCTCGCCCGCTGGTTTGCGACGAAGGGCTCTGAGCAAGGTCAGCCGCAGCTGCTGCAACTGCAGAGGCCTTTCACGGCCCACGGTGCCCCGGGCAGCACCAGCCTGCTGCCCTAAAGTGGAAAATTCCAATCCGGGCTGGGGGCTCATCAAGCTGGCTTGGCTTGGAGCATTCGCGGCCAGGCCGCAGTGGGAAGTGCGACGGGCAGAGGCGAAGTGGGACATCGATGGTGGTAGAGAAAGAGAAAGAGCAACCGGGAAGCGAGAAGAAAAAATTTGGGGGAAAATCCTGGCTGCCCTCTGCCCCCTCGCCAGGCTTATCACGATCAGCGATCTGCGCACCACTCCCTGCCCAACCCCCGACACCCCACCGCTGCCGCGTGGTGCACCGAGTTGGCATCCCCGCTCCTCTGTTCCTTTCCCGTCATTCATCTGTTTCTAAATTTCATTCATCTGTGAAATTTTGTTTCTTCATTCATCCTCTTCGGGAATTACATGCTCTACGGGAATTGATGGAATGGATCCGTGAAAAGATCTTTTTCCCCGTCGAAACATCACTGCCGACGGAATATTCTCCGTATTGCCCTCCTCCTCGGGGGGCCATTCCACTCAATCCATGCTGACTTGGCCTTAATAGTTGTTGTTTCACAAGTTGGCATTTAAGTGAAATTAAGTAAGGTGGTTGGTCTATTGATTTTTTTATTTTTTTATTTTTTTTGAGTGCAACCAGTTAGAAACGATAGTTTAAATTATGATTCTTATTGTTATTATATCCAGTTATGACTAAGCCATTGTTGATTTGACTTTTACTTTTTTATAAAATATTTTTCATATGTGTTGCTACTTCGATTATATATTTTAACTGGATATTTGTTTCAAATCATGTTGAAAAAGAAAAAGAAAAACTAGATGAATATATCTAGTGAAGATATTAGAAATTTTTTGGGTTATGTGTATCTTGCAAAGAGTAAGAATAAAGTTGTGACATTTGATTGTTTATAAATAAAGTAATACTTTTTATGACCATTGCATTATATTTTAACCAAAATCAATATGATTTTTTGTTATTTTAATTATTTATTTTTTTTATGGTCAATAAACTATTCACAATAGAAAATAAAACTTATATATATAAATATATATATATATATATGTTGAAATAAATCTTAATTATATATTATTATTAAATTTGTTAAAAAGATTACTTATTTAAAGATATTTTTCCAAATCACATCTAATGTTGTAGAAGGAATAAATAACAATTTAAATTTATTTTTTATTTTTTATTATTAAATTATGATTATATATATATATATATATATATATATATACTGTTTCTTTGTAAAACAAATACCAATAAATCATTGTCTCCATGCTAACATCTTTTAAGAAGAGTTAGAAATTTTATAGTTAAGATCTAAACCACTAACCTCTATGTACCAACCCACCATTTTTAGGTAGTTTATGGTCACTATGGACTATAATATTTTTATTTTAGAAAATTGATTAGTATATTGAATTTTAATAAATTAATATAATGCATCAAAAGTTGTAAGAATTATATATTTGAATTGATATTGTATTGTTTAATTTATTTTTTATAATTTTTTCAATTCAGTTGAAATTGGAATTGAATAGATAAGAATTATTGTACCACAAATAAAATAACCAACTAAAAAAAACCAACAAACACAATATGAATACTTATATCTATGTAACAACCAACAATTAATATATTTTTTAATCCAAACATATGAATACAAATTATTCATTCACTATTTGAATCAATTCATGTGCTTCTTGCAACAACAATTTATAGATATATTTCTTTAAAAAATTATGTGATACACTTTGTAATACATAATAAAATAAATTGTAAATTTGAAGGATTTAAAATCAATAAAATACATATCAGTACGTTCTTACTGCAATGATGATTTGATTAGAATCTATAGTATTTAAAAATTTAAAGAAATAAACAATGGTTTTAAAAATCTATTAATGGAAAATGTTGCTTCAAACAATAGATTTTAATTCTTTTTAAAACCGTCCACTCTCTACTAAGACATTGCAAGCTGTACAAATAGACATTCGTTTCATCCAATTCTTCGTTCAGCCATCATTTTTTTCATAAATCTGGTGATCTTGTCTTGTAATTTTGCTATACCAGTGGCATAGTTATTTAGTTGTTTTATGATCTTTTTAATGAAATCTTTCATATTAATTTTTTATTGAAATTTATATCATTTTATTTTGAATTCAATTCGATAGTCAGGTAGTTTCCCCCCTTCCCCCCGCAACACACAAACAACACAGGAAAGTAGACAAAAAATGTGGGGTCTGTGACAATCCACAAATATTAGCTATTCCATTACATGTGTTCTTATAAAAAAATACCAATTCTGAAAACTTATTCGAATAGAGATACATAAAGAGGAATTCATGTACGCTTTCACATCATACCACAGAAAAACTGAATAAAAGGATCAAGATGAATTGAATAAACGGAAGAGTTTCAGCACCGAGATGCTGAACGAAAACTAGCGTTTGAATGTAAGTAGCGACTAGAGTTGAAGCAGATGGGAATCCAATACAATAGCATGGCTCACTTTGAATTGCATACGTGAATCTACCTTGTAGTAACGCACCATCACTTCAGTTGGGTTGTCTTGATCGGATAGAGTCATAATCATCGGTATTCAAGAATTCAATCACACATTGTTGATGGCAAATACTTCATCAGTTTCGGTAGTGACAGAACAGTCTTCATTTCATTCCAGCTGCAACGAATTCTGAAATACCTGATAGATTTTGTATTACCGCCCAAGTATAGTTTTAGCTTTAGGGGGTTCTCAGCCAGCTCTCCGATTCCCTACATAAACTCAGAAAGGAATAGCGAGCAAAATGACACCAATAGCATACTCAACTGTGACCAGCATTTCCACCTTTCGACCCAGTTCTGTGCCGGCTGCTTGCTTTCAGTACCAGCAGAGGCATCAATTGCAACTGTGTAACAACCAGAAGAGAAAACAAAAGTATGAAGATTTCAGTCCTGCCACATGCGACCCACAAGTTCATATGTTTTAATCACAGAGTCCTGTAACGCCCCCCCTGTATTCTCCAACAAAACGACACTCTGTAAATAAACTGAACATATTCTCCATGCTATTGCAAGGTAACCCCACATGTATCCCGAATGACAGTTCCAAGCAGGATTACCAAATAAACACCAATGCATGGACAAATATCTGAAAGGCACAACTGGATTCAACCGTAAAACCTTCATTTGCTACTCGATCAATTCCATTTCCTTGAAATAAAAAGTTCGACACTAATGTTACAATGAGCAGTCGCTCCCACTTGAACCTGGTGGAGAACCTAAAATAATAAAGAGCCTTCTTAATCACGATGCGATACTTTCTGGTGAGCTCATGCTAAATTCACTTCGCAGTGTTCTCATGGATCTCGGTCGTACTGCCACAGAAGCGGGACTGACAGCATCTCCGGCCACGCTCGGACTCGAGCCCGACTGCGAACTTGTTGCAATGCTTGGACTCTCCGATACATCGATAGATCTTTCCTCAGAGATTGTGGACAGCTCAGGCATCGGCACTAGCTTCACTGGGCCAGTCATCGGTTCACCGGTAATAAAAGGATGTGTCAGAAGCATGTCGCAAGTAGGCCGATTTCCTACAGTCACTTCCAGACATTTGGAGATGAAGTCCTTCATCTCATCCTCAAGATCATCCGGAATAAGAGGACCTTCCCCATTGCCGACTTTCCAAAGTACACTATGACACTCCAATTCTCCAAATGGCGCATCTCCGGTTGCCATCTCCAACACCGTACATCCCAGACTCCATATATCAGCCAAGAAGTTGTACTGCCTCTTGGGATTTACCACTTCTGGAGCCATCCAGTGAGCACTACCCATAAATGATTTCAGCAGACCCAGTTTATCTACTTGTTTAGCCATCCCAAAGTCGGCCAGCTTAACCACTCCATTAGTGTCTACCAGAATATTTGCACACTTAATATCTCTATGTATGATCTTCCGATCATGCAGATACTTGAGACCACTAAGAATCTGCTTTGTATACGCCCTAACTTGATCATACACGAAATAATACTTCTTATATAAGCTAGCCAATGAGCCCTTGCTTACTAGCTCCAGAAAAATATAGAGTTTCTCATCATCTCTTTCGGTACCCAGGTACTGAACAATATTTGGATGCTGTATATCGCTAAGAAGTGCTATTTCATGTTCCAATTGCTTGATGGCCTCTTGTCCAACCTTCCCTTGATCTTTAAGAGAAACTTCCTTGACGGCAAAAAACATTCCATTGTTGTCAATACCCTCATACACTGAGCCAAACGTTCCAGAGCCGATAAAGTCACCTTTAAACCAGGTGTCCCAAGGTGGTCTCTTCGAAACAACACCAGGTGATCTTCCTGTACTGACGATACTAGGTTCCTCAAATTTGTCAATAATCAAGGCGGAGGGTATTTTCGATTTTCTAACACTTCCATAATGTTCTGTCCTAGCCTCCACAGAACTATCCTGTTCAGGTTCTGATTCAGGTTTTGCATTTGACTCAGGTTTGGCCGATAGCTCAGGCACTGCAGTTGACTCAAGTTTAGCAGGTAACTCAGGCATTGCAGATGAATCGGGTATTGCACTTGACTCAGGCTTTGCACTTGACTCTGCCTCCTCTGCAAGATTGGGATACTGTCGTTGTGCATAAGGGTTACTTACAGAGCTGTTACTTCGATTGGGATCTCTTATGATGGGAGACCTCCGAACAAGACCGTTCTTAGGCATTGCTACTGCAGCCGAAGGCAAATTATCACGAACGACCTGACTCATGTTCGCATAATCTCCTTCATGATTACCCGGCACCAAATCGAATGACCATCTACGAGTTGCGGTCGATCCCGCAGACTCCGGATGGGCATTGCCAGTGCCTAGGGGAGAAAGGGCTCCCAACGTAGGCATTACTGGGTCCGATTGCATCCTGTGTAGTCCGTACCCTTCCCTGCCCAGTCGAGAGGGCGAGCTATCGAAGGCGGGGAAGGACTCAGGAGGTGGTGAGCGCTGGGAAGGACTATTTTTACGACCATAATGATTTTGTGGTTGGGAATTGACATAATCGCTCCGGTAGGTCATTCTTTCATGCGCATCGAGTTTAACGGGAGCCACCGGAAGTTCGCGAGGCGAAGCAGCGGGCGCTTCTGAACGAAAATCAATAATGCTTGGCTTTAAGTCGTTGGAGTGAGAAGCCTCACCATGCTCTTGTGATAGACTGGGGGAAGAAAGCGGTTGGCTGTAAGCGATGGACTTCCCACGAGATTGCCAGTCCGAGGCCGAAATAGCTAGGTCCGCAGGCTTTGACACACCTATTAATTCATAGAGCGTTTTCAAATCCTCTTCGAAATTGGCTCCCACTCGAAAGCTCTGCTGTTGGATGATACTCTTACTGAGAGGATTCCTACGGGAGCCGGATGAGGATGTGGAATGGACGGAACCGTCGTCTTCGTAGTCTGAATGATCTGCTGATACATCATACTTATGAATCTTTTTGGCAACGGTACGCGAAAGCTTGGGCACACCCTTGCCACCATGAGAGCTCCCTCCATCCTCGCCACTACCCCACGAGCCGCCCCGAGAACTGCGAGAACTACCCCTCTCCTCTACCATCCTTCCTACTCCGTCTCCACTGACGAGTTACTGCATTTCTCGCACCGCACAATTGCATGTCAATCGAAAATCTCAGGCAACCAACACTCTACAGTGACTTCAAACCCCTCGCATAAATCTGTGTAAACCTCCTACCTGCAGCCGTGAGGATTTCAAGATCTCCAAGAACCACATACCCTGGATCTTAGTCTTGTACTCCACTTGAAGCCTCTTCAAAGTTCGAAAATTTCGCCACCCGAAAGCCAGGCCATTCTCCGGAAGTCAGTATGGACCCCATGTATCGTCCACAAGCACGTGCTCCACATGAAGATCTCGAACTTAACCATTCACTCAATCTTGCCACTCGCTGTCTATAGCAAGACAATATACTCTAACAAAACCCTCCACCGCTACGCAAATTCACAAAGCCAAAATTCAAAAAGCAACCCTAATCCTCGTAACCTCTGTATGTATTGCCTACCTCTCGCTAATCCCCCTTACAAAAATAAAATAAAACAAAATAAAGGATGGAGGGAGAAAAAAGGAGGGAGAGAAACGGAACACAAGGACAACTAGCAAAATCCACTCAACGAGATCTGAGAAAACGAACAAACTAAACCCAAACACAGCCCAAACAAAACAAAACGAGAACAGACAAAGACGCGAAAAGAGGATAAAGCTTCGCGGCGCAAAGTAAGAAATATCGCCCTAACCTCTCGACTACGTCACGCTACGAGCATCACACGAAACACACCACAGCAAGCTAGCTAGCAAACAAACAAACAGGTAAGCCGAGCTGATCCGCTGGACAGACTATAAACTCCCCCGACTCTTCCCGTTGCGCTCCGTATTACGCTGCCGACTACTGCTTCCAGTGCTGCTTCTTGCTTGTGCTTCTCCATCATACAATCATCTTCTTCGTCTTCACCTTCTCCTCTCTGCTCCGAGTCTCTCGTCCCAGCCCTCGATACCCATGGCAGCCCATAAATTCGTTCCTCCGAGGAACGGCGTCGTCGTCGTTGGCTTCGACATCGTTGTCCCTCACCCTCCAGTTCCGCAGGGCCTCGCACCCGAGGCTCCTTGGTCAACCCCGTGCCCGGTCTAAGGTATTCCTCTCCTCCACGTACGCTCACTGTACACCGTGTCTACTCCCCCTCTCCCTATCCCGGGTCGTATATGTCGTGTGTATTTTTTCTGCCTCGTCTCATTTCTTATACGATTTCACTAATAATCTCTTGTGAGCTGTTTAATTTTTATTCTGTGGTGGGGTTATTAATGTACTGGTGGTAGTGGTGGTGTTGTTGTAGTTGTTTTTGTTTTTTATTATTTCTTTTTTCTTTTCTTTTCTTTTCTTTCAGTTTTCTTGAAAGAAGTGTTTGATGTTGTTTTTTTTTTTTTCATTTTTTTTTGAAGGTTTTTAGGTTTATTTTATGCAGTGATTATGAAATACATATTTTGTAGTAATATTTGAAAATAACAGAAAAAAATTGATTGGTGAAACGCATAAATCTACATTTACAATGCATTTGAAAACTAGCAGATGTCTCCGCAATTTGAAAATGCCTTGAATATTAGTAATAGTTGGATAGATTTATGTGGCATTTTTTGCATGTAAGTATATGCATATATATATATATATATATATATATATATTATATTGACATTTACAATTATCAATGAGTAAAAATTATTAAAATATCAACAAATTTTAATTAATAGAGTATTGTGGAATAGCATAGCATTTGGTTTTTAATAGTTTCTTGGCATAATGTTAGAAATTGACCACAAACACCTTTTAAAAAACATAAGTGTTGCAGTTAAATTGAAAAGAGTTTATGATATTACCACTTTCAAAATCATTAGATAATTTTTGGGTGTTTTCTAGAAATACTTAGAGACATCAAGATCATTTGTTTTGAGCATTTCAAAAATGATTTCAAAATCATATTATTAGAAAGGTATCCAAAAGAGGAAAATTATTTCAAAAAATTATCAAAAATTATTATTTTTTTATTACTATTTGGTTCATTTCGGCAACTTTTTAATAAAAAACATTTTAAATAGAAAGTTGCTAAAGAAACACAATAACTAATTATTTTTATAATGCATTTATTGAACTATATCCTACTTATTGTAATTAATCAATCCAAGTTGCCAAACGTTTGTTTGTAGAAAAATTGGCTTTTCTTGCTTGCAACAATGAAGAATATGTAAAAAAAAAAAGAAAAAAAAAAAGAAGTGCCTGAATAGGGTTAGATGAACCATTCAATTGACTTTGTTAAATCGTCTTAATTCAAATATAAATCCATGTTTGAGTTCTATTTACCATACTTTATTTCGACTGGATAATTTTTATTTAGAAAATAAAAATAAGCGTCTCAAAAAACACATCTAAATACGGTTCACATGCAAGGAAAACAATAAGCATACTAAAAATAACATGACTATAGTGTACGAGAATAACTGAATGGGTTTAGGTGGGATTGGATCTGGTGGAGAAGCTTCTGAGATAGCGAGGATCAGGTATATTTATTAACAAACAACCAAGCCCATCAGCGCACAAGGTAATTGCTCTGTCAGAGAATCCTATCGTCAATCCCTCTGCAAATTCCCGCTTTAATGCACCCAAACCAAACCAGGATGCGAGCTACACAAATACATATTATATATATAGATAACGTTTCAAACAACAAGTTAAGCCACTGATACTCTACGAGGTTAGATAACCTGTGTTCTCTGGCACAGAAAGGCTTAAACTGTAGTTTCAGGAATAAGTACATGTTTCCACACAAGAAATGAAGAAGAAACGGGTGCTTTCTTTTTATTTTATTTTAATGATTGCCCAGTATCATTGTGTAGCAGCCAGACCACAAGGAAGGCGAACAATGGTGCCAGCCATGTGGGTACTTGGTGGAATTCATGACCGTGGAGATCGATGTGTAGCTGAGGTCGACAAACTGGACAATGTTGAGAAGACGTGGCCATATTGAGGACATCAGCTTGTGGACCCACAGGACTCAGTCTTGCTCATTGTGAGCTATCTATGTTCGGGTTTGAAAACCAGAGCATATTTCTGGTGATGATTGGCGTTTGTAACCAACATATGGCTAATTCCACCTTCCGTCCAGTTTAAGCACGAGGACCCCAACACGATGCTGGTCTAAATCCCCATGCCTTTCTGAAGGATACAGTCCAAAAGTAACAAGAAACGTTGTGTGCGGCGAATGTATTAGTGCCCCGACAGACCAAATCCACACGCCAGTTAACTCAGAGGGTGTAAATGTGGAAAGTTATTAAGAAGAAGATAAAATAAAAATTGGTACTCCGTTGCGGACGTCTTGGACCAGTGGCCCCATCCACGTGATTGTGTGAAGAATCTCAGCTGCTATCCTAACTGACTTTAGTCATGCTAAAAAATTGTATGCTTCACAGTTGCAGGGACTCATGGCAATGCTCCAATCCAGAGAGGTCAGGCTTTGTGTGAACAGGAGGAGCTGTAGAGAATATGCCAAACCAAATCAATTCACGAAGGGAGCGAAAAATTGACGGCAGCTGTTCGCATTTTGCTCCCTACTTCATTCCATCTCGAATTTGGTGCCATTGCTCCGAATACAAACACCTACCAGAAACATTTTCCAACAATGAGCGGAATGCTTACGAAAGTGGCTGGGCAAGCACACTGCAGTAAATTCGTGAGGGTAGAGAGATAACAAAATACACGTACCCTTCCTCCCGCAGCTGCAGCGGACATTGCCACCCGTTTGTCGTTCTTTGCGAGGAACTCATACAAGTAATACGTCCTTGAGCCAGTTCAGAAACACACAACAAGTTGCAGAATATCAAGATCTGATTGTCAGCATTTCGAATATATATATTCCAGGCTAGACACCCACACTACCCTGCAAAAATATAACATAAGATGAAATGTGATGTACCTGGGGATTCTACTGTCTGTGGGCTTAAGAGCGGCGGCGGCCACAATTTTTGACCCTGCTGCACTCGTCGAATTCAAGCACAAGTGTAAGTTCTTATTGTTTGTTTTAATATAGTCTCCACGTGATATTCTTTCCACTATCTTGTTCAACATTGTTAATGGAATCCTTCCGCGAGGTTGAAATAGCCTGACGACTTTTAAAAGCTAAAACCTCAGCGACTAGCCAGGCTTCGTAGATCAAGAAAATCATGTGGATAACTACAGGCAACCGAAGAATGGAAAACAGTTCATCTGAAAAGATCTCAACTTACCAGGAACAAACATTTTGGCTGCCTCTTCCAACGTTCCAAACTCCGTGATGTCTTGTGTCTAGAAAGAAAGGAGTAAAGATACAAAGTTTCAGTATTATCGTTTAAAACAGAAACTAGAAACTATTCTCAATGAAGACAAATCACAGACGTGCAAAACAAAGGTAGAGAGGCACCTCATAGAAGGAAAGTTTGAGTTGCGATGCATTCCGTACGACAACACTCAGAACTTCCTTTCTGTACATCAACCATTGAATAAAGCTTTTAAAAAACTAGTGCATCCGTTGAATCTAATGAGTTGCCCAACTTCCTCTGTTGAAGAATCTAGCAAATAAAAGGGATGAAATATCTGAGGTGAAATTTAAGACAAAAGTATGGTGCAGGCGCACGATCGTTACTGAAAAAAGTAATTCTCTATCAAATAAAAGGGCACATTAAAGGAAACAACATTATTGCTAATACTCAAATTGCTTGAACAAGAACGTGCCTGTCAGGAGATGCAAAACGAGCTGCGAAAGGCCTCTCCTTCGCACGCTCTCCATACAACGAACTTCCACTTTCCTTGAATCAATCGATGGAAATATTAAAATTAAATAAGGAAAGAAAAAGAAAACATTTTCGTACGCACCTCCCCGCAACTTCGACCAAAGGCTCCCAATCCTCACATTTGAAAACCCTACCTTCCTGTGATCTGACAAAGCAGTTCCCACGGCTATCTGTATTGCCAAAGCAATGAAACCAAAACAAACAAAACAAAACAAAACCCAAAGCTCTGAACAATTCAAACACCTGTAATTGGTGCTTACATCATACTCGACAATGTCCTCAAAGTCGGGGGGATACTTCATTGTGAACCCTTCTCCTCGAAACCTGTACCACGTATCAGTATTAACACGGGACTTTTTAGGTTTGCTCGCCGATTGCTGAGCAGTGGCTGTTCCATCCCCTGCTAACGCTTCCTGAGATACAGGCGCTTCCGGCTGAATTTCTGCAGGCTCAGCAAGCGCTGGGAAACGGTCAAGCACAGCTAGTGAAGCTAACGTGGCTCCCGTCTGCAAAAAGCTTCTTCGCGATTGGATCACTAACTCGTCCGCTGCAGCGTGACGACCCTGATACAATCCGCCCCAACACGCCCCAAATCGCATAAACCCACAAACCTCCATCCCAAATAACAGAAACGATTCAATGCCTCCACTTCCGACCCCAAATACACAGTCCATAAACACCACCAAGCATAAAACGGGACGAAGATTAAACACGTTGGTTCCACTGTCGTTGAATTACACTTCTCCCCATGTGACATTCACAAAAGAACTCAAATTCAGCGCCGAAAATGCCTGAAGACCGAGCACTAACCTCCGAAATATCGAAATTAAACCCACCCACTTGCGACATCGACGAAACTAGCAATCTCTCGTCTCTGGCATCGCCTCCGCCTCGACACCGGGATCTCGCTCGCCCAGCCACCCGTTTCCGCAAAGTCGACTCTGGCATAGCTGGGTATATGGAAACGGAGCCCGCAACGGCTGTCTGCAAGCCAGCGAGCGCCATAGCCATTGCCGTCGACGCAAAAGAAACAAAACTTCAGCCCCTTCGAAAACAAACCAGCAACTGCATGCAACACCAACAACCACAACACCACCACCAACAGCAGCAGCAGAGTGTGCAAGGAACAGGATCACGTCGCGGGCCGGGCCGAGTCGGATCCTCCCGGCACGCCGGTGATTCTGAAAACGTGTAGTGAATGGATGATGAGATCACTTAGGAGTCATGGGTATGGCCTTGTTTCATGGGTTTGGAACAAACTACCCCTTGTAGTATATTGAGGAATATATATATATATATATATATATATATATTTTTCGTGGATCATATTTTTATTTTATTAATTAATTTATATATAGAGAGAGGTGAATGTTAAAGAGACCCAAGTTTTACTAAATTAACCCACATGTTCTAACATGAAAAGAAAAAGGGAAAAAAATTACCTTTGGATTCATTTTTCCACTATTTGATTTGCAACCAATAAAAACCAACCACATTCATCATGATTACCATATTTTTCATTGAGAGTAGGTCTATTTTGCAAAAACATGGATCTATTTAACATTCCCCTTTTTATATTTACATTACAAAAAATGTCTCTAAAGCTAATTTAAAGTTGACACCCAAGATAGAACTTATGTGAAGTTCATGTGTGTGTATATACATGTTGATTAATTAGGGCTAGATTTTTACATGACATGCATTTTGTGAAAAACATGTTCATGATTGATGAGCAAAAGAACAGAGATGAAAGTTTGAAGATGTGATTTTGGGTACATATTATTTGTTTATGTCTCACAGATTTGTATGACTTGTGGAAACAGATGTTATTAAGCACAAATTCTTTTGTATGAATCTATTTGGTACTTGATTTTTGGAATTTAGACACATGAGTTTATAAGCTCCATATGATCCATAGTTGTTTCTATTTTAATTCTTAGAGAAATTTGTATGGATTCATGTTGATAGTTTATGTGATCAAAGTAAAATTGAGAATATAACTTCAGCAAATGAGAAGGATTGTTTATGTCCTGATAGGTCAATAATAAATCTTAACCCAAATAAACAAACACAATAATATATCTATATATATATATATATATATATGTATGTGTTTGTGTGTGTATGTGTCACGGATTCAAAAATATATTGAAAAGTGACTCAATCAAAACATGTTTTTCGATACCATGTTGATAATTCAACATACTTTAAATAACGATGCGACGAAACAAATTTAGAACACACACATACATGGAAAGAATGAAAGAGATCGGATAAAGAGGCACTGGAGTGAATGGGGGATGACGTCGGCATGCCAACGTGGCAAGGGGACGGAGGAGAGAGCAAGAGCACGGGTCGGGGGACAAGACACTCGCCCAGGATGTGAGCAAGGTGGGGGGCTCGCTGCTGCTGGTGTGACCGCAGCAGTCGCGAGGAGCCGCGTCGTGCCGTGCCGTGACGCGACGTGACTTAACGTGCCGTGCCATGGAACGACAGAAGGGCAGCAGGGGGTCGGGGGTTGCAAAGCGAGGGCAACCACGAGGACCGCGGGGCTCGCATTTTGTGAAGCGGAGTTGTCTCCGTGCGAGGTTTGTCGTCGCTCGGGCACAGAGTGGCCAGTCAAACACAGTCCTCCAGCTTCGTCGCTACCCTCTCTCGCTCTCTCGCTGTCTCTCGCTGTCTCCCGCTTCCTCCCTTTCCCTGTGTGCCTGACTCCCTCGCTCTCCGCATGGTTTTTCGCGTTTGTTCAATTCGATTCACGCTTTTCTTCTATAGCTCGACCCTTGCCTGTGTTGCTGCCACCCCTCCTCCACCCTCCCCCTTGCCATTTTGCAGCTCTGCACCCGTGCTCGTGACCTCGAGGGGAGGAGGAGGTTTTGCCCTTTTTTTTTTTTTTTTTTTTTTTTTTGGGCCACCTTTCGCTCTGGCCTCTGGGTCAGTTCCGTTTCTGGGCCTGGCTGTGAGAGCCTTGGGTTTTCTTTACTTTTGTTTGTATTTTTGTTTGTATTTTTGTTTGTATTTTTTTTTTGTATTTTTTTTTCCTTCTTCTTCTCCTTCTTCTTGCTGCTTCGCGCCATGGAGGTCACTGCGGGAGCCTCGTTTGGCTAAGTAGAATCTTGCGGAATAGTTGTGGATGGACGTTAGGTAGCAGGCAGCACACAACTGCCTCGCTTTTTTAGGTGGTAGGTTGAGACGCATCATGTGCACTTGTTGGAACGCCCTCGATGGGGCGTGGTTCGGTAGCTGTTGGTGGTCTAAGTCGAGTAGTACTGCTGCTGCATCTCATAGTATGCCCCACACAGGTTTGAAACCCTTTGCCGGAGCTTCTGATTTTAGTTTTGTGTTTATTGGTATGTGTGTACAGACATTTTTAATTTTTTTCAAGGGGGGTTTGTTTTTTTGGTGGCGTATTCTGTTAATTTTTTGTCGGTCTCTTTTTGTGCTCCCTTTGTTGGCGTGCCTCAGTGCTTCGGCAGGTTAAAGTAGCATGCGCCGGCTTATTCCTCCCATGGTTATCCTTTTTTATGAGCTGACTAAGTTAGGTTTTACCATGCCGACAGATGCTGTTTTTTCTCTTCTAAGCTGCGGTGTCAATTGACAAAGTTGTGCTGAGTCTAATACCGGTGCTGCTTACCCACTCTTTTTCCTTTCTTGTGCTTTGGCTAGAAAGTAAGAAGGATCCGCTTCATGGGCAGGCACCCAGTGAGCAGGTGATTGTATCGATCCGTGAAGTTGGTATAAAATCATCAGAGGAGATACGTCAGGGAGGGAACCTTCGCATCTTCACTTATCAGGACCTGAAGTCCGCGACGAGAAACTTTCGTCCCGACAGTTTGTTAGGAGAAGGTGGTTTTGGTAGTGTATACAAGGGGTGGATTGATGAACATGGAACAACAGCTGCGAAAGCGGGTACAGGGCTGACCGTGGCAGTCAAGCAACTAAATCAAGAGGGCCTGCAGGGTCACAGAGAGTGGCTTGTAAGTTTTTAAAAAAGTGTGTTTATCACCCAATTAAGAAAATTCAGTGGTAACTGATCAGGCATGAGTGCTTGAGTTCGAACATCAATTTCCCATTTAGTCATTTCTACTCTTGCAGCATAATGTCAAACACTAGATGGAGGTGAGAGAAACTCTAAAAAAGTATCTATAATTTGAGTAGATTCAGCTCTGAATGCACACTGATTGACATTCACACTGGTGCCGTGATCATGTTTCAGGCCGAAGTGAACTTTCTCGGTCAGCTTCACCATCCGAACCTTGTGAAACTCATTGGATATTGCTCAGAGGATGATCAACGTCTCCTGGTTTACGAATTCATGCCCAGGGGAAGTTTGGAGAATCACCTGTTTCGAAGTGAGTCGTTACATATGCTATTTGCTTATCATTTACTTACCAAAAGCTTTCACAAGTTCACTCTGAGCTGAAAGATTCGCTTTCTGGGGTGTAAGACATCCAATTGATCAAAATTGTATTCAGGTCCTTTTGATGCCGTGACTTATTGGTTTGGGATATGTTTTCATGTTACTTCGTTCTTTTCCTTCCTGAATCTAGTCTACATGAGATTGTTCTTGGACAACATCCTGAATTATATGAGAACCTTTAATTTTCAATGTTACTGCGCGTTACCAGAATGTTGGTTGTTTCACCACTTCAACTATCTCTATTACTTGCAAGGTTACTGTCAGAACAGAGATACCAATATATTGACTAGTGTGGCTATCAGTTTTGTGATATTTAATGTGAAACGAATGCCTAGATTCTTAGATGTCTTATCGATTATGGTATAACACGCGTTTGAGTAAACCATGCAGTCAATTCACTCTTATTGGAGCGAGGTTCCCGATTTTCTCAAATGATTCCATGAAGGTCCATTGCATATCGATGTGCTGAATAGTTATTCCGGAATTTGACACCTTAGTTTTACCTTCCTTTATGTGCTTCTCTTTTGAGGCTTCGAAATCGTTTTCATAGATTTCCTGGATTGGTTGTCATTTGAGCGAGTGTTTTATGCCTTCATAGACTCATCCGTAGATAATGAAAGTTTTAATTGTCATGATTCTTTACTGTTTTCTTCAATCGACGATCCAAGTTTTACCAAGCTGTTAGTTTCGAAATAGCGGTGTCGTCTCGTAATATATGTCCGCTTAGTTTTGACCAAGTGGACTATGCGCATCATATTCTCTCTTGAAATCCTTAGCGGATAGACATCTGCAGACATGAAGGATAGTATCTATTGTCATCACGAAGTCGCATAATGCTGTACGTCAGGTGTGCGTCTTTGAGGCATTTTCAAATGGTCAATCTCTCAGGGGTTGTGGTGTGCTCTACTTATGGGGTATATTTGTTTCTTTCTTGGATGCCTCCTCCAGGTTTTGAGCGATCTTGTAGCACTGTCCTCGTCAAGGACAGAGCAAGATCTGTACTGCTCGGGTCACAGTGACAGAGATCCGACCAACTGACACTTTGGCAAAGAAGTGGATAAACTTGGATTGGTGCAAAACTAGAAAGGGAGAAGAGTATCTGGATCTAACTTGATCTGGACTTTTGCAGAGGGGGTGATGCCATTACCTTGGTTGACGAGAATGAAGATAGCATTAGGAGCTGCAAGTGGATTGGCATTCCTCCATGAAGCAGTGAAACCAGTTATCTATCGTGATTTCAAGACGTCCAACATATTATTGGATAGTGTGAGTCATCAAACCTTCTGATGCATAAACGTAGCAGTTCGAATTTTAGCATGATCAGATTTGCAGAGATCAGGATCACTTGTGCTGGTGAGGCTGAAGTGAATCGTCGTTTTTCTTTCGTCTTTTATCTTTTGTTGATAATGTAAGATTTTTATAAAATATTTTGTACGCAATAGAGACTTTCGTTTCGTATAGTCTGTTCCTTGTATGGGACTTGATGTCATCCTCTGTCCTCAAACCTAGTTCTTGGGTGTCAGGATTACACAGCTAAGCTATCTGATTTTGGCCTAGCGAAAGATGGGCCTGAAGGAGACAAAACTCACGTATCAACACGTGTCATGGGCACCTATGGCTATGCTGCCCCTGAGTATGTGATGACAGGTGTGATTCTTCCCTATTCATTCGTGTCTTTTCGAAAATGTATTCAGGCGCTTTGCCGAGTACTCGCGGAAACTTATCTTGTATATGCAGCGATCTGATTTTGTGTAGGTTCTTCATTCGGTTGCTTCATTTAACTATGTATTGATTTGCAGGGCATCTGACATCTAGAAGCGACGTGTACAGCTTTGGGGTGGTGTTGCTAGAGATGTTGACAGGGCGAAGGTCAGTTGATAAGAATAGACCAAGTGGAGAACAGAATTTGGTTGAATGGGCGCGGCCTTACTTGAACGACAAGCGCAAGTTCTATAGACTAATTGATCCACGCTTGGATGGTCAGTACTCAGTAAAGGGTGCTCAGAAGGCTGCTATTCTCTCTCATCATTGCCTAAGCCGTGATCCAAAATCACGACCTCTAATGGGTGATGTGGTTGACACGTTGAAACCACTGCAAGACATGAGGGACATGTTTAGTAGCTCAAGTAACCAGGCATCTACCAACTATCGATCCACAGGCATGAATGGCCATGGAGGAGGTCGCCCTTATCATAATGGTCATGGTCATGGTCAAAAAAAGTACGAGCAGTTGCGGAATATACCCGTTCGGGCGAGTGGTGTATCGCCTCTGCCAACCTACTAGCACTAGTGGAGGGCGTACACTGATTACATTCTAGGACTAGGATTGCTTTCACTGGGAACTGGTGGTATTTGTGTTATCTAGTGTAAGCTACTGAAGGAACTGTTATGCATGACGGAGCAAACACTCTGTAAAGGCTAGAAAAGTTTCGGGCAAAGCAAGATAAGGTATGCAGGTGTCAAACAATTATTCTTATGTTGCTAAGTTCTTTGAGGCCTCCTTTTGATGCCGACTCTGGTTATTATGGTATATGAACTTACCACCATGCAAATAAACCCCAAATTTTCGTTCTCTGTATTCCTTCAGTCGGTGAGCCTGGTGCAACGCCCACGTCTGAAATCTATTATTCATAGTCGCGAAGGTCAAATTTAGGTGTTTTTAAGACTAAAGTATCATGTAACTTGTAAGGAGGGTACGTAATGCCGTTGGAGTATGCTGGACAGAAGTTGTCACCAGGTCGCCTTTCTTGGTAAGCAGATTCCTCGTCTGTCCTCCAATGATTGGGAATCCTCAGAAAACCATTGCAAGATTTGTTGTATCAAAGGATGCCTCTTTCTACCCAGTATTTGACAGTAGTTTATTTTGTCCACTTGTATTGTCGCAGTCACACAGTAAAGTTGGGGCTTAAATAGTTCGAAAGATGATAGCTCTGCTGTATTGAGAAACTAGCGTCATGGATTTGATCGTGTTCGGATCTGCTCTAAGAAAGGTTGGGGGGTTAGGGCTATTCTATTACTTATTAGATTTTTTGCAGGAAGAAACATCTGAAGAACGAGGTCATTCGGAATTGTTGAAGAATTGCACTTAGTTAAATGCTAGTTTACACTTCGCTGCAAAACTATAGAGTATCAAGGCCGTTCTAAAGTTGTCAAAGATTCGATGGAAGTAAGATAAATTTTGCAGTGGGTAAAGAATTTCAGTTCCCACTTGTTATTGTGTATGATTCTGCTTGACCATCGTAGGGCATATTATCTCAGAATGTCTGCATCACAGATAGAAATATGCACAGCAATGCGACACGCACGGGCAATTTGCGGTCTTTGCAATGGAGTTGGGTTATAAAAACTTTTCATTGAGTTGGGCGTGCACATGTTCATTGTTTTAAGGCCATTGATCCAAAAGTGTTCGCCCGTGGTTTGGATATAACGGCGTTCATATACTATTTTATAAAGTGTTACGTTGGCGACTAGATTTGGTTAACTTTTTTGACGAAGATAATCTTTGCATTACATTAAAAGGGGAAAGGGTGGATTGAAATGTCACTTCGTACATGCGCACTCCGGTCCATATCCAGATACACTAGTATTGGAAATTTGAAAGTAGTGTCAACGTCGGCTATAGGTAGAAAGTGGAATAATTCATTCGCCCTTTTGACCAATATACATGCCTTTAATGACCTGCACCGAATATACCATCGACTTCCCATTAAATGGTTTAACAGGCTGGATGATATACCGATCTCAATCTGATACGAGAAGTATCCAATCAATGTCGCCAGTAACATCTAGGTGTACGTCTACTGTGATGCTAATGTAAGTTCTACTCTGTGAGTCAAGTTAGATGCCACACAGGCAGCCCTTCCCCGCGTTATACAATATGTCACTTGCAACGTATAGGGAACCAATAGTTGGCGAGAAAATTGACCAAGCCCGGTGCTAACCATCAGCGAGGTTTTTCATGTGGACTTTGAATGACTCCATGTTGGTGTTGAACCAATTCTTAACCGCCTTCTTGTCAATGTTCTTGATGGCACCCAGTTTATTGTCGATCTTATTCTGGACGTTGCTGAACCTGCCTCCTGAGTTGGGAGCGTTCTCATCCGCGTAACGCGATTGCCATGATGGTTTTTTCTCTACGATCACTTTGAGAGACTGATCCTTGGGGTCAGGTAGACTCAGAAGCTCAGGCATCAAATCTCGGCATGAAGACCCATTCTGCAGAGTATAGAAAACACGATTCACAGCTGCCCTCATTCCTCAAAGAAAAACCAAAATAAATCAAGACAAGAACAAGCGTCTCATCTGAATCAGAAAGACTGCATGAAAAATTTGTGAACCGGCTGTTGCGATTAGCACAGAACAAACAAATCACTGGTCAGAGACAGGTTCGAACGCAGGGATGTGAAACCTCGAAGAAGAAATCTTACCAAGTCATTAGAGCATATTTTCGCTGACAGCACCTCTTCCTTGGACTCTTTGTCGAAATCAAGTTTCTTGGCTGCAGAAGGTTCAATGGTTTCACTTGAAATAACTTCAAGAGGTTTCTGGGGTGGTAATAAACCGCTCTTGGAGCCTCCTGGTGAAAACGGAGGTTTGATAGGTGACTGTTGGGGAGTCAGGACATTGGAATTGAGATCCAGAAGTTTAGAGAAGGAGAGGGATCGAGAACGCACGTGCGTTGTCTCTGAAGAAGGTTTGCGATCATCTAAATTCCTCAGTTTGGCTATGTGGTTAATGAATGGGTTACTGGGTGGAGCTCTCAGAGGGTTTTTCCGTGGACATCTCATCATGGTATCTCCATACGGTTCCTGTTTTTCCGCTGGGGCCTCAGACAGATTATGTTCAACCAGCGGTGCAAGAGTGCGTTTAAGCTTTCGCTGTAGGTCGGCAACTGTATCCGAGGAAATGACTGGAATAGTTAGGGTACCTTTAACCTGTCCTTTACTTGTCCGCATCAGCTTCAATTTAGTCGCGTTTGGTTTCTGCCCAGAGCCTTCCTTTGGGAGATCTACGTGAGAAACAGGTCAACGGGATTATTTCCTCTGGACGATTCTGGCACGCAGTTATCGAAAGCGTGCATATGTTGAGACGCTACTGAGAACAAGTACAAGTATACACAATTACAAGCAGGGTTATCACCTTCTTTGTTATCGCAGGAGGTAGATTTCTTAGCAAGATTACCAGCGCACTTGGACATGGTAACAGTTAGTACACTGTCTGGTTCAATAAGGTAGCTTCCAAGTGTTTTCTTCTCTTGTAGAAGTTTTCCTGCCATAAGCACCATCCAAGTACCATGAGCTTCTGGCTACGAAACCCGAATGCTTCATTTTACTGTGTGCGAAGTGAGGAATCTGCGCACAACTGGGTCAAAAGTATATTGGCAAAGACGAAAACCTGAATAACTGATCTTTTGCTGGGATGGTACAATGCCAATGCGAGACTCCACACATTTAAGAATTGAGAGAACAGTGTCACGTCCGTGAACGGTAATGGAGAATTCTTCTTCACCAACGACGTTTACGTGTACGACCATACGTCTGTGCATTTTCTCGGTGTACTTGTCATCTGCGTCCAAATTTACAATAGAACTTGTTAGGAAATTAACCCGAAAGGGACGTAATGATACTGCTTGATTTCGTTCGCATCCGAGCTTCTACAGTACCTGTTTTGCAGAGGTCAATCACAGAGTCTTCGTGGATCTTATGCAGCCCATTGAAGTCTCTTATTAAGAATTCGTCATGCATAACGCGTCCTAAACACGATAGAAGCTGATGCGAGACGGGTATAGCAGTCAATTCTTCCAAACGATGCTTGATATCGGATATCGAGGTGAGTGGTGATACTCCGAGCAATGGAATGATTCCATCTTCAGTTTCGACGAACACCCGTCCGCCGTCTTCAGACAGAGGGCGAGGAAGCCTCTGCAGAAACAAGTGTAGCAGTCAGGATCTCCACGTCTTCACAGCATTTCCAAACCATCAGATGGTCGCAGAGGCCCCTACGACTTCCTATCAGTCGCAAATTCTGAAGCAATAACTGGATTCACAAGAACGCAGAAAGATGCCTTCACGAGAATCACTAGCAAGAAGGGATTCAATTAACGCACTCTCAGATGAAGGGTGCTCCTGTCCAGAATATGATACTCCTCCAACCGCTTGTCACCAACAAGATCTACAACTCGACCCCCTTCTCGTCCGTACATCTCAAATGTATCCTCATCTAAGTGCAATTCGGAAATTTCGTAGTCAGCCTGTAACATATCCAAAGATTAGATAGGTCGAGTTCTGAAGCCCAAGCCTCAGTTCTCGGTGAGATTCGTATTACACGCCAGTACAAAAGGTGCAGGTCACAGCACGACAATATTCCCGTAATTATTGAAGGTTGACCTTCGGATCAAAGACTTGAACGCCATGACCCTAAGCAGAGAACTAGAGGACAATGCATACTGATACTATCTAAATCGAGCGGCCTTCCAGGTTGCACGTCTGGTGATTCGTGAACCCTCTACTTTCTAGCTATACCCATTGGGCAGATAAGACAATCTCATAGACGTGGAAATATTGCAGTGGATCCACCGACACTTCCAACAACAAACCCAGCAACAATTCCGTCACCAGAGCATCTATCAGATAGATCATTTACGGCACTCCAAGGAGAGGACCGACGTGACAAGGGGCAGGGAGGTTGCACCTGACAGGTATATCTCTTATAAATGTCTTCCACACTATCCTTCTCACTTAAGTGGGTGAAGAAGGGTGCAGAAAGAAGCTGACACTCCTCTGGAATGGACAAGTTTCTCTGAATGAAAGCATTTATGGTTTCTTGGACAGTTCCATGAAAATTCAAGTTGGGCACCAGCAAAGTTCGTGACTTATCCAGCACTGGGGCAACTAACAGGGCGTTCGCAATCGGGAGTTGGTCCACTTTCACAGCCACAGTAATCCCCATATCCACAGCAATTGATAACTCCTGCGACTAAAAAAAACCCGTAAGTGGTACGGATGAAGTTATTACGAGGATTAAATTCTTCTCTAAAGAATAGGAGGTGCAACATTACAAAAAAAAGTCAAATGCAAACCGCTGCATTGATTGAAAATGCCGCATCAGGTTAAATTACACCAAAGGCCAATAATACATGCAGAAGGAATAGAAATTGATCCGCAAGCCACTCAAGGGGGAAATCTACTTCCATTGGAACTACAGAGCGGTGCCTGCATCGCCTCAAGCATGATGGCCATCGACAGACATGAGAGAAGTGCAGTGAGATCACGCGAGCGCAGACCTACTCGGATAAAAATACAGATATAACAGTTGATGAACAAAACCTTCCAATTCTACGGAAAATCAATTCCCACCCACGAAACTTTTTCCAGCTTCCACCACAACATACCCGACAATTCCACAAGGTCGGACTACACCACGCTAAGCGCCAGGAAATGGGTACGTTTGACGATGGGTACCTCAGAGGAAGGGGAAAAGAAGTCGCATCAAGCTAATGCACGCTCCTGCAAATTGAATCCACCTCGCACCTCAGTCCCCCACCAAGCCGACTCCCGCTGCAATAATACGATGTTTGTACGCCGTGCAGCCGACTCTGCTTAATAACGAAGGCGCTCACAGCGGATCCAGGAGTTCGGTAAGAGATTGATACAATCGGGCAATCAAACCAAGCTCAATGCAGCCGCCAATGGCAAACGAAGGGACAAGTGGGCGATAAATGGAGGATGGGATTGAGCAGAGCGCGGGGGAGTCCACGAGCAGTTTTGAAACGGGTCTTGTTGATTGCTTTGCGACCTTCCTGCTCATTCTTGCGACCTCTCTTCTTCGAGTTGCGACCTTCCTCCCGTAACGGTCACCTCCATCCCCCCATGTCCCCCATCGGGGCTCATGTCCCTGGGCTCCACCTCATTTCCTTTAGATAGATTTCTGAAGGAATATAGTTTGAGCAAAAGAATATTGCGGAGTGTGATTTTCATCAATCGAGAAAGTGATTGAGTCTTGTAAAAGTGTAGACAATTTATAGATATCAATAGCTGGTATTAAACATTTCATTAATTTCGTGTATTGTACAGTATATATATATATATATATATATATATATATCTATATGTTTTTTTTTATGTATCTGTATATTGTGTAATTCGTGGGTTCATGGTACTACTTTTTTTTTAATACCGCCTGGGAAAACAATCAAGGATAATCATTGTGATGGGTTTATTTGGGAATACTTTATGATTTTTTTATGAGGTCTTTGAATATATTTGAGCTTACAAAAAAATTAAAAAATTAAAGGTAATTATGATATTTAAATTTTTGTTAAATTAAACATTACACACTTTTGTATGTTTATTTATGTATTTAAATGATGATTGTAGAATGAAATTATACTATCCACTCTTTGTATGAGAGTTGAGTGCTCCATACTCCATAGCAGCGTTCAATTCTGCTTATAATATTTTAGTAGGCTACATTAATGCGCTGATAAATAAATGGATGTTCTTTATTTTCTTGTAAGCTAGTTCAGTTTTGTGTTATGTTTAACCTTTTAAATAACTGTGATGTTCTTGCCGCAATTGATTACAAAGGATCTTTCATGTTTTAATTCAGTGAAGTACAAAAATACCAACATAGCCTTGAAACTAATGATTTTAGTGCTTGTGGAACTAACTCGAGGAGGTTAAATTAGGCACTTTTTTATTGCATTTGGAACACAGTGTATTTCTCTCAACTGCTTGTTGTTTTTCTCACTTTTGAACAATATTTTTCTGTGAGTTTTTAGATTACGGATACAGCTTTTGTTTATTCTTTTAAGAAACTATAACTGTAACTATATATATATATATATATATATACATGTAAATCTTGCAGTTGACCCAGATACAATTTTTATTTTATGTTTTATAAACATTGTTATTCATTTTAAAGTTCAATTTGTAAGGTGTATTCTTTGAAAGTATTATCTACCTTAGACCTGCTTTTCTCTGCATCATTGAAAGTATGAACAGGGGCTTTCAGCGACTTCTCGATTCAGCATGGCAACTGGGACCAATTATTTTTAAGTTTCAAAACTTTCCACTTTAAAAACTGTAACAGTTCTGACATTATTTCCTTGAAATCTTTTTGCTAAAAAAACATCCACCCAAATTCGAATCATATTAGTTTAATGTTTATTATGATACACTCCAATCACTAAGTTTATAACTGTCAATTTACTATAGTTAACATCTGATTGGAATTCGAATTTATTCATTTATTTTTTGCGAACATCAACATGAACAAATCAAGTAAAAAGTAACCATTTCCCCAATATTCGCACTGTGTATTGGCCAAAACTTGATAATATTCCAAATTATTTTCCACCATGGTCTTCACTCAATGCATTTTGGCTAACTTCAAGTAAGCTGCCGGTTATTATAAATGAGATGAATCAAGGTGTATTGAGCACCTCGCTTTCTTAAGTTCGGTGGGTTTCAAAGTCGGCTTGGTTATTTAGAAACTGTGAACAGGGCCTTGCATAAGGAATTACGGAACCAGGATTCAGTCATACTCAGAATTTCATCAAAGCCCACATCCCAAAGCCTTTGAATTTGGAAACACAACCAAGGTAAAAATAAATAAATAAATAAATAAATAAATAAAATGGGGTTTCCACCCTCCGCTTTGCGAGCTCTGTGGCCTCTGACATTTCGGTGGACTTCCAACAGAAAGAGGTCGGCCAGCAAAGTTGGGTTCCACGCTGTTGCTGACGCGCATAGAAAATAACACACACAACGTTCTAGTTGGCAACTGGTTACCTTCAGTGCTGTTCAGTTGACCAAGTTCACTATCATATAACCTGCATTTGTATCGCTAGTGACATTCAGTGTGAACTTGAAAGTTATTCCATTTCAACATTGATTGACGTATCAGACTCAAATCCTTTGGGAGAAAAAACATGGGGAAGATAAAACAGGACAGAAATGGGAGAATGATGCAATACAATCCGCGTCTCATTATCTTTCCTGGTGTAGCCAGTTCCACTTGGTTTTGACGTGAAGAGCAAATTCTTGCATGTAATTGCAATGAGACAGTCAGTACTGTTGGAGTTGACACTCCAAGCTGAATAGAAACTACTGTATGATCAACATTATACATTCATCATATTGTGGATTGAATCGATCATTTGAAGGCCAAAACAATTGGCTAAACATGACACATGCAAAGCTGACTTTCTTACATGATTCTGGGATTCCATACTTGTAATACGACCATTCACATTCCATGCCTCGAGGAACAAAACAAGTTTCAGAGGTAAACCATCAAGGAATCAGTAGATAGAAGTAAACCAGTAGAATACTAGGATAGCTACAAAAGAACATAAAGACAGCAAGAAAGAGAGCAGGAAAATTGAATGTAGCAAACTTTTCATTACAAAAAGACAAAAGAAGTGGAATCCCACAGAGCAGCACTAAAACCTACGAAGCTTTAAAACCTTATGCTACATCGTTTAACCTACAGCACCCATGATACATATACAATGAAATGCTAACAGCTCGTCCAAGGTATTGGGCCATCCACTTCAAGATCTTTGGAACGGGAGAACGCACTGTCGCGAGATGCATCACCGTACAAACGAACCAGACTTCTCCTTTTTCGCAAAATTATCAGAAGTCTCCATTATCGACTCACTTGCATTGACCATGTCGAGATCATCGCCCACGTCTGCCGCACAAGAGATCATTGTCAAGGCAACTCTGCTAGTAATACTGGTCATCAACAAGAAGACAAGTTTAAGGACTCAATACTGAAGATTCAACGCAACTAACAAACCTTGACAAAGCTTCCGCTTCTTGGACCAAATCGCCGCCTTGAATCCTCTTCTCTCCCCCCTCGCAGCTTCTGGAAACTCTTCAGTCATAATCTCATCAAGCTCCGACTCGGACATCTCTAACAATGTGGCTACCGTATACTTGCTAGAAGCTAGTTTCTTAGCAAAATCTCGAACGGTATCTTCTTCCAAAAAATCCTGGAGCAACACCTCGATGTTGTCTTCCAAAGTACCCGCCATTTGCATTTGTCTAATTGAATCTTGCAGACTAACCACCTTTGCTATTTTTTTCTTAAGATATATGCTTGAAGAAACTCCTGAACAGATGGCAAAAATGCACAATCTTTCAATATAGTGTGTACCAAAGAGATCAATCTAGCATTGAGAAAAAGCATCGAGGAAATTAAGATGAACCCGAAAATACCTAGTCATTTGAAAAACAACTTACAACTTAAAACTCAAGGAGGTATTTATAGCCTAGAACACCTGTACGGGAAGGAAAATAAAAATAAAAACGATAAGCAGAAAGCAACCTTGACCCCAACGCAAGCAGTTGAGTCTGCTTTTCTCCACGTTGTTATTGCAGTGTGAACCCGTTAAGCTACACAAAATTAGTACCCTCACATCTTTAATTGTGAAACACAATCATGTGAGGGATGGCAAGTAAAAAAATTACCTCCAAAGTAAGGAGTGAGCAGGCCACAAGGAGGCCGGGGAGACGGAGAGGTTCCAAAGCGTGCTTGCTTCCGAGCAGAACCAATGCGTGACTGCTTGGGACTGCCTCCTATCAGCTCATCCAATGCCTCAAACCAGGGCCATTTGCAAGGCACATTGCCAGCCAATTTGTCTTTCTCCTGCAACAAGTAAATTCAGAAGATGGGGACGCTTGGTTACAGTTCAGTAAAAACCAGTGTGAAACGCCGTTTCGTCAGAATCAGTGGCATTTAAATGATATCCCAAATGGTTTAGGCCAGCTATGTCACTTTGATCCGAACTTCGATTACATCGGAAATCTTAATTGCTATGTTAACCTTGAAAAAACTCGAGACGATATGATGACAAGCCAGCTGTAACCAGTGTCTACCACTCTGCTGGTGAATAAGCAGAGTTAGATTCATAATACTCCGGGCAAGCAGAACATAGTCAATCATAAATTAACCTGACGATATCGTTTCTTTAAACTGTCGACTTTCATGCGGCATTGCTCCTGCGTTTTGTGAGTCTTCTCATTTGCACAGTGAGTATTAACTTCCTTTGCCACTTCACCCCAGTCTTTGCTACGAAAGTTGTTGCGGTCCAGCGCATGAAATTTCTCCCTACAAGATATCAAGACATAAAGGTTACAGACAATAGAAGGTCGATCCGCTCCGGCGTGTAAATGCAATACGAAACATTTCAATACGGTCCATTTTCAAAACTAAGCAGACCAAATAAAAACCTAACACCAATACTTCGATGAAACACGGTCAGCTTCAAACTCTCAACGCACGGCCGCACCCTTATTTTTCCCAAAAGAGTGCATAGTACGATACCAAACAACAAACCCCTAAAAACGGCTCTCACTTAAACAACAACTTGACCGCAACCCTCACATGCTAGTTAAACATAAACCTGAAAGCGGAAATTAGCACGGCAGTTGCAGCCTCGCTCCACTCAGTCGCTGGCTCTCGTCCCGCGGATTTCAGCAAGGGACGGTCAGTTTTATCTCCACCGCTACCAACGATACCCTCGACGTCGCCAAGGTCCGCGACGGAGTCGTGGAGGTGCAACGGAGGCGGGAGGGGAGGCGCGAGGTGGTGATGCTCGTGGTGGTGGTGGTGGTGTTGGTGGTGCGGGTGGTGGTGGTGATGGTGCATGGGATGATGCTGGTGGTCGTGGTCATAGTCCGGCAAGTTGCTCACCGCCACCTGAACAACCTGGTGATGGTGAAGCTCATCGCCCTCCTCATGGCTCGGCACGATGCATGTGTCGGTGGCAGCGGCGACGTTGGAGATGGCGAGGGTGTGGTTACTGATGGTGTTGGCGCTATTGCTGCGACGCGACTGCTGCTGCCGATGAGACGACTCAACGGCGCCGGTGCTTTGTTGGTCGTCCTCCTCCTCCATCGCCAACGATGCGGGCCTAGGCCGAACCGAGCGACAGCGGAAGCAGCCAGAGCATTCCCCCGGAGTCCGTCTTCGTCGGATGAGAGCAATAAGCAGGAGGAATCTCGCTTGCCTCTCGTCGAGCTCGATCCTCTCGCCGTCCCCGCGCTTGGTTTCGTTCGTCGGCCCTCCGCAAACGGGTCCTCGCTCGCTCTCTTCACTGCGCCTCTCCCACCATCAAAGCCCCGAGCCCCACCTTTCAACACAACGACGACGACGACGATCGTGCCTTCCTTGATCACCTGAAACACACCGCGGATGAGGGCCAGGTCCTCGACATTTTCATCTATGTACGTTCATCCATTCATCCACCGTCCTCTCGTTCTACCCTTCCATCCCATTCTGCTTGGAAGCTTCGAGCACACATTGGCAGAGATCATTTTCATGAAACTAACATAAATTAATTAATAAATAACGATGGAATACTGGCGCTACCAAATTGTTTATAAAATACACTAATAACAGTAATGTAAAGCATTTGGATGTAATGCTGTAATACGTGTATAGAGAGATATCGTTCAATTACAAAATAAAATTTAAGAAACAATGTTAAATGTACAGAACGATTATGTATGACTCAACATCGTATTTGTAAAAAAAACGTGAACGTGTCTTTTACGATTAATAATACGCAGTTAAGCTAATATTGGATATGATTTTTTTTAAATACGTAGAAGTGGAACAATGGTTGTGTTTTCCTTAGTACGTAAATCTGAATAAATATTATTCTATCTTATTAATGGAATGATACTTCAGTATTACGTATAACAAAGCCATCTAGAAATTAACGAAAAATTTAATATGCGAGGCGAAGGCCACCCTACGACGCGACCTCGTCCTCGTAGGAGCGACGCAGAATACCTTCACAACGTCCGAGTTCCTAACCTGCATTAAGATGCAAATGGAACGTGGACGAGGATAACGACGGCGTTCAGGGGAATGGAAGACACAAACAGATGCATCAAGCAATCAATCAATCAAGCAAGCAAGCAATTCCTCGATGGCTCCACTAAACTGCGATCATGCAAAATTCCTAACACCGCGGTCAGGAGAGCAAGCGCCTTCGTCTGCGTCGATTTCTTCGGAACCGCGCTCTTAATTTCCCCCCCGAAGCCGACTGTAGTGACTCCATCGGCCCGCGTGGCTGGTCGCGTACTCTTTCACACTTTATGATGGAATTCAGAGTTTTCGTGATCTGGCAGAAAGCTATCAGGCGTCCCTGCGGAGATGATCGCCTTTGACCTACATACCGCTCCGATCGAGCCAGTTGCTGCCGCTACCGCTGTTAATTCCCTCGATTGATCGCTCGTTGCATCTCCGTGGAAAACAAACCCTAATGAAACGAGACAGGAGAGATCGCAAGAAAGAGGAATTGGCGAGGTGTGGGGCCAACTTGAATGTGAAATGAAGATTACAAGGAACAGTGTGGACATTAACTAGTATTAGTTAGACCTTTCGAACAAGATGGATGATTTAGGGTTTTTTGGATGTATACCATCCAGTATAATAGGTGTTGGATGAAATGTTGCTACTAGTTGCGTGGTTTGAAGGATGTTCTTTAGAATTTTTACATTAGGATTCAAAAAAGGGGAATGGAGGAAGAGGATTAGAAGATTTAGAATTGACTTCTAAAATATGCAAAATTTAAACTATATATATATATATATATATATATATATAAATTAATTATTAGTATTCATTAAACTAGTTTCAAAGGTGTTCTATTTACTCTATTCAAAACTATAACTTGACAAGAAATTTTCTTATTGTTTTAAATTAACCATATCAAAATTCAAAAACCTTTTTAAATACTTCAATCAACTTTGTGTTATACCACATGATTTTTGAAACTAAGACAATTATATGTGTCTGTACACATAGTGAACAGACAAATACTGGCACAATGCACCTAACATCCACTATTTGCCCCTTGATAAGACTGGAAATTATATTTCTAGATTTTGCGATGTACAGTTGTAATGACCTTTACGTGATCAATATAATTAACAACTTTAAATTCTATTCATAATTGCAACCAAGTTCTTTAAGAAAATATTAAAAGAGTTTTGATCAGTTCGACAACTTTATATACCTGCTTTTATTTAACTCCTTATAATGAATTGTTATTATGCTTTAATTTACAAATAATCATCCATAATAGAGATAAAATAAAACAAATATATACACATTTTGCGTGAATGATGACTCTACATTATTCATATTATTGACCCAAACTTAGAAATATATATCCTGTTTGGTTTGCCCAGATATTATTCGAGATGTTAATCTATCACATCTTCTGAAGTGAAGCATCTCATATAAATTTGTATACGTATGAATGACACATATTTCTACATTACTGGTATGCAAATCACTTAATTTTATTTGATAAAAACATGATATCAACTGTAAATTGAGTCATAAATTCTAATGAATTGCTTTTAAGCACATCAAAAGTAGTGACAGTGCACAACATGCAGAACAAGCTACCAATGATTAAAACCAACAAAAAATATTACATTCTGAATTTAGACATCCACGCTTAAGGTTGATAGTTCTTGATTGAGAAAACTGCTGAAGAATTATCAAATTGAGAAATTTTAATTTGAATAATGTCTACTTTTGGTGATCAGGATCATAATCTAAAAGATAATTATTAGCTGCACAGCAGTAATTAAATCAAGCATGAGCTGATTTCAAATTTCGAAAAATTGGGTACATTGTCAATGGAAGAACACGCAGGAACACCAAGCTTGAGGTGACGAACCAAGATCAAGAGTTAATTACGGTGGTCCCAGCTGAGTCGAGGGTGTAAACCAATAAACACCAATCGCTTGGAAAGCATTGAGACTCCAAACAAAAAAGAAGACATTAGGAAAAGTACCCAAATTACAAAATGCCTTGCAAAAGAAGAACACATTTTAAATGAGCAACCTGATGTAATAAAAGACAAAAGTCAGAACTGTACAAGGTTACACAAAATACACCATCAATGATTCTTTCACAGTATAAAAAGACATATTCAAAAGCAGCGTTGTAAGGCTGAGAATCGATTTACAAACAGGTGTCCTTCACCTAGAAATGAATGTTCCTATCACGTTACTTGAATGGTAATTGATAACTGACTTCCTTCGCATAACCCCATGTTGGAATCAACAGTTCCGAAGTAGAGTTAACCTTTCATGCCATGAACATCTACCTGGAACTCAAAACCGTCTTCGTGTAGGGCTGCGGGACCTGTGACCACCTCGAGGAGATCTACCACAGCACCAAAAGACAGAGAATAAGCTTTTTACAAACGGAACGGATGTAAAAACTAAAACATTAGATATCGATCACTCCAAGAGAAACAAAGATAAGAATCACACCTTCTTCGAACATTACGACGATGAAGTGGGCCACTACTGAAGGCCCAGTTCACAGATATGGTTTGAGTTAGCAACTGTTTTCCATTCATGTTGTCAATTGCTCCCTGAGCCTCCTTTTTCGTTTCATATTCAATCAATGCATAGCCCTGCATGCACAATACCGCTCAAACAATTACGAAATAATAATGGAGACACAAATGCAGGCGTATCGATAATTACGCACCTCATCTGGAGTCATACTACTCGTTCTATAATATAGATAAATTCAACTATGTGAAATAATTACAATATCCAGATGAGAAACTGTTGACAATGGACTCCAAGTTACACCTTGACAAATCCAGTCCTCCTGTCAAGATTGAGATGCAAGTTCTTGATCTCTCCGAACTCAGAGAAGGACTCGTGGAGATCGTCCTCCTGAGCCTCTTCATGAACACCAGTCACCAGAATAATCCAACCCTCCACAGCTGGTAAGGGACAGTCAAGAGAGTCAACTAGATTCGTGCACAGACAACATCATAAATCACCGAGTAAAAAAACAGAGCAGACAAACCCCACGTCAGGATAACCAAGCGAAATCGTTTGCCAAGGCCCAATATACAGGAAACGAGGACTTGAGACACGACACAGGACTCTACAGACTTAGGTAGATAAACTTTAGGGAGGCAATGCTCAGTCATCGCATAACCCAGCAAAACTCTTAACATTTGCAGTAACCAACTAGAACAAACCTAAGATGAAAATGTTGATGAAACACCAAACACTACTGGAACGGACCAAAAAAAATCCTAATAATCCAATTTCTTAAAAGTGCACTGACACAAATTCAAAACGCAATGTAGAATGGGAATTTCTCTGCTGATGAAGACATGGCAGTGTCCGTGTAGCACTCTTCCAAGACAATGCTCCAGCATAGGGACTAGGATCCAGGGAAACCAAAAAATAAAAGAAACCCGAGAAGATCATACAAAACCAATAGGAGGATACAACGCTGAGGACCGGGTCCGCCACTCCCGTCAAGTGATTCGAATTCCTTTTCAGTGTACCGGTGAGAGCGATCGGCGTCCGCTTCGTCCCGAAAGCCTCGCCCCTTGGTCTTACGACCATCAACAGCAGCGGCACTTCCACCTCCACCCACGCGACTCCCGCCCCCAGCCCCACCCGTGCTGATAGTAGACCTCAGCTTTGGTGCAGGAGCGGCAGGCGTCTCGAGATCCTCCATAGCCACATCTTCGTCCAGGAGATCGTCTTCCTCAGGCTCGAAGTCCACAGCATCCACAACCTCTGCCGTTGTCATACTTTCACCAAATGGCTTGGTGGAGATATCGGGAGAACCAGCTTGGAAACGGCTACACTATTGAATAATGCAAGCAGACGACAACAGACAAACAACACTGATACGGCATGGAATTACGACGATGCTCAGGAGTTCGGAGCGATAGCGAAACCCTAATGGGAACGAGGAACGCTGGGAAAGACTGGCTTCGTCACTTGGCGCCAAACCTAGAACGGATTTTAACGAATGATATTTGATCATAATACATTCATTTCCTGGATTTCATTCGTCGTTCCTACACGTTCTAGAAGATATGTTTCGTTCCCACTCATCGTTGTGTTTGTTATACGTATTTATGGAGCTCTTATTATGTTTATTTTAAAATACCGTATATATAATTATAATATGTAGTATAAATATATGTATTATATAGTGAAAGTGTATAGGGATTCTCGTGTCACAGTTGCATTGTTATGTCCAGATTGCTCGCTTTAATTTCAAAATATTAATTTTGAATATGTTAAATGATAAATGTAATGATTTGGTTTTAAGAAAATTATTTACTATCTTTTGTTCCATAAAAATTACATTAATAAAGTCAAATTATGAAAATTTGAATTATATTAGTATGTGTATTTTTATTGTAGAAGAGTATGATTAATATACACATAAAATTAACGTCTTTATTTATTTTATTGAAACATATTTAAATTTCTTTTTTGTGATGAGTACAAAATTTCGAAAAGAAATTTTGTATTTGTGAATTAGATGTGTAAAAATGCTTTATTTCTAAATTAAGGAATATTTTTTCAACCTTTCTTGGAAGTTAAATATTAATATTGTCACTTCATTCAAGAATTAATATATGAAATCAATTATTTGGTTTGTTGAGCGAAAATCTTTCTTATTAATGTAGTGATCATGAATAAATAATGTTTGTAAACAATATGTCATGTAAAACTTTTATTCTTTATGTTATTTACGCAAGATGACTGCATCCACATGTGAGGTCTGTATCGGCCCACAATGATACATGTCAAAGTAACCCAACGACATGGCATTAGTAGAATAGTAAGCAAGGAGATAAGGAGCTATTATGGGGCTGCAAAAATTATCAAGGGCGCAGAAAGGTAGAAGAATATTTAAGGGTCAAGGAAAGCACAATGGAAGTAGTCAAGAATTAGTACAATACTTAGTTGGTCTTGGACAATAGTATTGCAAGCTAGGAGAGTGTTGGACTAGAGGCCATGTGATTTGAGCTGAGTTAATAAACAATGACTCATTTTTTTCCAATCAGTGTGTGTACTACGTCTAATCTCATAGGGTATTATCTCGTGCTTTGCTTGTAATCCCAAAAGCTCAAGTAACACCTTTGTATTTGAAAAAAAAACTAAATAGTCTGATTTTATTAGTTCATTTCATTTTCCTTGTTTGGAAATAGTAAACAAATGGTATATTGTTAAAATTTGTGATCAATCAGAATTCTATTTTGTTAGTATTTAAAAATTAATTTTATGTATTGTTTCTCATGTAAACATTAACAGAAGCAATAACAAGAAATCTAGAAAAGTTATCTGTATCAGTAAAATATGAATTTCAGTTAAACTTTATTTTGATGAAATTGAGTGCTCATGAACTCATATGCCAAGTATCGTCAAGAACAGAAAGTTTCACTCCATTTTTTTTTCCCATTCCTTTAATATTTTTAAAACTCCTGTTGGTTTATCATGAAACAAAACAACCATGTTTGAGTATTTAGAGTAATATAAGAACCAGAAATTCCACAAAATATTCCTTCTTACCATGTTTAAAAACCTTCAGCATTGTACAAAGCAAATGTCATACAAACTTCACGGTTCGAACTCATCAAAACGTCATCATGATCTTCGTTCAAGGTGCAACATTTTCAAAAGACAAGGATACAACATCTACAACACCTATTGGTAATAAGTTACAGCATCGCATTAATATATGTCCATTGCAGTACAACTTTATAAAGGGGAACACTTAGAATCTATTGGGATCCTGTTACAACAGGAAAACAATCTTTGCCATTCATCAAATTCAAGGGAGAATAACAGTATAAGAAAGTTTTGACAAATCTGGAATACTAGAGCATCTTCGATCTGTTGGCGAGCAAAGTAAGGTTGTGTTCATCAAGGATTTGGTTGCCTCTGACCAAGCAGAGTATCCAACTACCTCAAGAGAACACATACAACTCATATCCTACAGACCAGCAAGAGTATGAAACTACCTTGAGAGGACACATACAGATTGCTAGGTTTGCGTTACAACTCCTTGAGCTGCCGCATTCAACAGTAAAATCCTTTTGGAGCAATCAGGTCAAACTAAAGCTTACAACAATAGAGCCACGAATGCATTGGTGCCAGGCTACGGTCCTATCTAGAAAGGGATTTATCATCGGCACTCTTTGAAGGCAGTGCAATCACTGGGCCGTTAGGTGAGTTGGGATCCGAAGATGTGGGCCTTATGCAGGTGAACAACCTAAACGATCCATCTCCTTTTTTGTGCTGGATTTGGTGCAGAATACCCTCCAGATGCACGATGATAGTTGCAAAGCTGGGCCGCTTCGTGGGGTCCTGATGCCAACACTGCTTCAGCAAGCTGTGTCAAATCACTCCTGTTAGCAAAATGATCATGCACTATGCTATAAAGGCCTCACAAAAACAAAGACTAGATGCGATTCTGATTCTAGTGACTCGATTTGAAAATTGATTGGCCAGGTCCACGATTAAATTAAGAACGAAACTCATACACCAAATGACATACTTATTCACGAGATTACTTACTCTTTCATACGAGAAGGATACGTATTTACAACGAAAGATGGCCTCTTCCCTTCCTTCGCTCTAAAATGAGCAATGTCTTTGGCCCCCTGAAACTTCGAATGTGGGCCTCCTTCGAATAACTGAAGATAGATTTATATGAGAAAACTGAAGCTTTACTGTATACTAATCTCAAGTAAAAATATGTTAGTATTTTGATATGAAAAAGAAAGAAGAAAAAGACATTGATTCATTACATTCTACAAACTCCTCCATATATAAGAATAATAGAGGATGTCAAGGCGAGGTGAAGCCGACGATAGCCAAGATGAGATTGACGCGTTGAAATTCAAAACCCTGCTTCGGTAGTCCAGTTATGAAACTCACAAAATCATCTTCGCCTTGGATATATTCGTTTCACCCCGCCCTAAAGACCAACTGAGGACAATTATTTGGCTGAAGAACCTTCTCATGTGCTATCCTCCTGACAACTGCAAATCTTCATACTTGAAAGTTTAACCAACTTCCCAACTTTACAAGAACTTTCACTCGGTCTAGTACTCTTGAATTATGCTAATTAATGGGCAGTATAACACGGGTTTTGAAGTAAATCCTTATACATATAACACCACAACTTGAAATCGTATCACCTAAACAAACATAGCTAGCGGCTGCTTCAGATTGTGGTTTACCTCATGAACAATGATAGCAAAAGAGAACACATCCACACTCTTATCATAAGCTTTGTGTAGAAACACCTCCGGAGCCATGTACCGATCTGCTCAAGACTATACTCGGTCAGAATCTTTACGCTTACGACAGTGACGAAACTTGACATACAGAACACACAGGAAAAATAACGTGCTCATCATGGAAGCATTATAGCGGAATAGATTTAGAGATGAAGCAAACAAAGTACAATTAATTATGATGAATACTGATTACAGCAACTCAATGACTTGCATCCTCTTAACCAACCGTGGAAGATTGGGGTACTTAATCCGCGAGTTCAGCAGCAGCAACATAGTAAAGAAGAAGAGTCATAAATTCAACCCAAAATGTATAGTTGCAGAGTTGTAAGGGAGGCAGTAACTTACAGGATCCAGTTTCTCCAGTCATTAAGTATTGCTTCGTAGCCTCAGAAGCATCTAGAAGCTTACCAAGTCCGAAATCTGCCACTTTGAGATATCCAGCTTCATGTAACAACAAATTCCTGCAACCTAACAAGTCTCAGCATACTTCAAAAGCGGAGATTGCAACACAACAGGACAATATCACCAATGTGCAAATTCAAAATGCTAAGAATGAAATTTTCTGTAAATGTTCATTCACGAATTCGCTCTGCAAGTTCAACCTAACGGACTATTGATGTAACTTACTAAGTCGCTGAGATCCGGTTGAACAAGTAGAGTTCAGTATCATTTCTGTTCTGAAAGATAGGTTTGGGCTGTTCAAGAAACTACACCCCCTAAACGCTCTTTTGAGGTAAATATTTTTTTACCATAAACAGGAGGGACAAAGTAATCCTGTGCAACACAGTAATTTGAACCTGCCTAAGCTTCACAACTCATAAACAAGACAACTCTCTTTACTAGCTAAGGGTCATCGCTACTTTCACTCCTTTCAAGGCAAAGTTCGATGTAATCAATAACCCACAATACCCACCTGGGCTTTAGATCACGATGTACGATAGGATCGGGTTTGTGTTCATGAAGATAATTCATACCCCTGAAGACAACAAGAAATGGATAAGCTTCCCATGACCCCGACAGATAAATTCCAACAAACAATTAACTTCCAGTGAAAATAGGACATCATTGTAAAACGATGAAAGATTCAAAAGTACTGTTACGGACTTGGCGATGTCGAGGGCAAATTTCACAGCAGTCAATGCATCGAGCTTTCCTTTCCGATCAAGGTAATCATGTAAATCTCCCTAATCATGGCACACAAATGGCAACATTGTGAGTGAATTTTGATCATGCAATACTACCCAAAGAATAATGTACATTATGAAGAGTAAGTACGTAGCAGTGAAATAAACCAGATAAATTCACCATTAGCTGATACAATGGCCTGCGATCATTTCTTACTGCAGAACAACAAGTCACAAGAACAGGGATGACCAATACATCATTCAAAACGATACAGATTAATGTAGGTACCTTTGGAAGATACTCGGTTACTATAATAAAGGGTTGAGTTTTGGTTACAGCACCAAGAAACTGCATGATGTTTGGATGCCGCAGTCTTGAAAGGAGAGCCAGCTCATCAACAAACTCTTTCCTGTTTAATGCGATATATTAGTAAGTACGCCCCAGAAGAGAGCATAATACTTCTTGAAGAGAGGCATCGCTACCAAATTCATCCATTTAAGACTATTAATGTGCATAAATTTTGCATGGACAACCCATATCTCTTAAGAATGATCACATACAAGAGATGGTGAGTTACTCACACTATTTTCTGATCTGATGTCAAATGACTCAATATGGTCTTTGCTGCCACTACAGTTCCACGCCATTTCACAATTTTGATCTCCCCAAAGGCACCCTAAAAGAGAGATATGAAAAAAATAGGTGATCTGACCCGTTCACATAGCTTGCAGTTTACATGCATATCGAGATAGGTCCGTCCACAGTTTCTCACATCTGTAAGAGACATGAACTTGCAGTCCAGTCTTGGAAATAAAATTCACAGAGAAAATAAGCATGAAAACAGCGAAAAATTACAGATTCGTTTAATACAATTATATACGTGCATGTTTCAAAGGCCTGTTACGCATTCATTCATTACTAGCTTGAGCCTGTACCTTGCCAACAGATCGAGCTTTCTCCAAACTCAACTCCGCAGGATCGATTTCATACTCAGAAAGCGTACTTATTGGCTGAACATTCAAGCACAAATGCAATTAGAAAATATTCAATTCAGACTTCTGTGTCTCGCTCGTGTTTCTCGTCTTAAGAACAGGTAGGCGCGTAATTTATTTACCCAATGAAAGAAAACTAGTAGAGATGGAAACCAAACCAATACTACAGCCAAAGAATTGCGTACCTTAACAAAACCACCGCTCGCTACTAGTAAATCGCAGATCTCTTCGTACCCATATCTGCGCGCATTCGCTAATGGCTGTGTAGGATGAACCCCCCCAAACACAGACACCCCTAAAATTAGAACCATGACAAGGTAGTTCATGACATGGAACAGAAGAGTATGTAGACATTTACTGTGCCTAAAATTAATTACAAATAAAGTACAAACTAACTGGGTCGAACTAGTAAATGCTCACAGTTTCATTAAAGCGGTCGCAGGGATTCACGCTCGAGCCATATTCAAGCAGCAACTTCACAGCAGCCGTATGCCCTTCACTAGCAGCAAGGTGAAGTGCAGTTCGCCCGTCATAATCTACCGCATCCACTGACGTGCCATTGTCCAGCATATGCTTTAATATTGGTACGTTGCCTTTACTTGCATAATACAGCAAGGTTCCTGTCTCTTCTTCTTGTTTGAATGAGCCCATTCTGATATTGCAGATTCCTTTGGCCTCCACTCAGATTCATAAACTTCAAAACGCAAACAAATTACCAAATCATTCAGGGTGGATTGACCACAACCCCAACTACACCGACATGATACATATAAGGTCGAAATTCACTCCACGTGTTGCATACTAACACAAATTATTATCAACCCTAATCAACAACAGCGATCATTTCGTCAGCCTCATGAATATACAGAATCAGATCATTTTCTAGACCAACCTCTTGCATTTAAAAGCTTGCAAAAAAACATGTACTACCAGTAATCAAAACCATGGAACACTCTGCTTAATACTACAACTCTGTATGACCTCTTTGAAATGTAAAAGATATTTTCACGTTTGCTTGAATCCTCCTCTAATACACTTCTTGTATCTAAAAAGTTTAAACCATCCATCCAATGGCATACTAAAATTTCAGAAAGTTTCCTCCAAAATGCATAGCAACTCCAAATTCCCAATTCACAAACTTCACAGCTCAAACTCAATAAGACAATTCCTGAACAAAAACAAAGAAAAAACCAGCGAGCACATGCACCGTGAGGGACTTGCTCTTCACGACCTTAAACCTGCCCATCAAAACCAAGCCAGTACACTTTACCAGCCGACCGGACGAAAACCTCCATGCACAATCAAAGCAACATATCCAACGAAACAAATACACCCGAATAACTCGCGCTCTGCACCTCTACTCAAGCGCGCAAATCCGTCACAAAACCACCGACACTGAATACTCACCAACAGTAAGGCCAGAAGTAGAGCAATCTCGACAAGCAAGCACCAGTCCTCTGCATCATGACCGAGGCGTTACGAGACGAACCAAACAGGGGAAGATGCTAAAACCCCTGTTCGAGGCGCGCGTGGTCAGTCTAGACCCTAAATTTCCCCCGTTTTGGTGAAGGCTTCACGCAAGGACGACGCGCGGTGCTGAGAACGATGGTACAGTGTGATCGTAGCATGGAATTCAATCAGCAAAGGCCAGATCCACACGCTGGAATCGGCTTGGCGACAAGCCATTCTCGCGACCCAGGCTTGAAAACCCACATTCCTACGTCTCCCCCCAGCGTTCGGCGCACGGAGGGCCCCCAAGGGGCTTATCGTCCCAAGTTCCGCGGCTTTGGGTTCTGAGTATCCGGCGTCTATTGCCGTTGTCGCGGAGTTTCTCCGTACTTTAAGGTTGATTTTTGTTAGATATTTTGTTTGACGATTTTGTTTTGTATTATGTTCACGTTTTCAATATTATTATATTACATTTTGACAAGATTATCTTTTGCTTTAATAGTGATGTTATTTCATTTTATTAATGGATGTTAAAGACATGTTTAAAAATTATGGACATATAATTAATGAATGTGACATTTGCTAAAGAATTTAGATCCAACATTATTGGAGATTAATTATAAGACTTTTGTTACCTAAAGTTATAATTTTTTGATACTTTAGATTAAGCAACAATTTAACTTAGCTATTGTTCTGCAAGGCTCTTCTTGATTGGAATAGGTTTTTTTTGTAATGAAAGATTTCTTAACCTAAGTAATATATCAATTCACTCAAGCAATAACTTTTGAAAATCACCTTACTGGTTGAGCGCCAATACTAGGTATGTATTATTTACGGCACCAAAAATTGGTTCAAGTATTTGCAATTCCATTATGTAAACACCTTGATTGTCTTGCAAAATAATTTTTACACCAAAGTTTTTAGCTTATTCATCTTTTTTGCTAAAATCAATCTTGCATTGTAACAACCATAGGATTTTTGTGAAATGCTTAAATAGATGAAAATCAATCTTTTTTTAGTGAATTTTTTTCACATCTTCTACTTGATCATGTGTACATAAGACAACTTATTGCTTGAGTAAAAATCTTAGAATATGACCTATCAATTTTATCTACCTTGAGAAATTATTTGTGCACTTTATAATTACAAATGTAGAGATCTTTTAAATTATATTCTTATTAAACGGTTGGCAATAATTATAATAAACTCCTATATGCTCCCTTGTAACTTGAGTTTTGATTTCATTGAATTAAAGTTTCTTGAAGCTAAAAAAATTATTTATTAAATCTTATAAATATTTCTTATATATATATATAGAAAGAGAGAGAGAGAGAGTTATTTTAATACTCAATAAGTTTATATTTTCAAAGTAGGGATACTTATTTGTTTATGGAATAACAAAAAATTTATAATAGTTTTTTTACTAAAGTATTATTGAAATAATTTATAAGTACTAATATAATTTAGTACCTTCTCTTCAATTTGATTCAATGCATTTCAAATGCATATGTGGTGGAAAAATAAACAATACTTTGCTAAATTTGTTGTGATGCATTTTAATCTTTTTTGGTACTAAAGTATTTTTTGGAGTTTGCTATCATGTTTTTGTCAATGTGCCAAAGAGAAGAAAATAGTTGTAAGTTAGAAAAACATCTTATAAGTGTGTGGATTATAATAAGCTTATAATTTGTTGCTATTGTGATTGGTTTCTAACATGGAATAAACTAGGCCAACTATTCTAAGGCCTATGCATAATATATATAATAATAATATAAAGAACTGGCATCTTAAATTTATTTTTCTTGTACATAAAATCAATTCTAAGATTGTATGGATAACTCTCTACTAACTTTATACAACTTACATAGGTATAAATATATACGTCACTTCATTGGAAGTACAACATTGATAATTAAAATCAAAGCCATTTTTGAAGATGGCATCTATGAAAGAAAGAAGCAAAGATTGATTTTTTAACTTAACTTTGTAAAGATGCATTATTTTATTATAAATTATTGGCTAATTTTATAAAAGTTTATATTTTCTATTTGTGAGTAGTATTATTTTTGAACAATTAAGCAATGATATTTTTAATTATCTAAAAACTAAAATTTAATGCATTTGGAATTATATCTTATAATCTTCTAATTAAAATCTAATAGTTGTAATGTTAGATTTTATTATCTTTTAATTAGAATCTAATGCTTGTAATATTATAAAAGCATTATATGACATCTTAATCCATAATTTTATATTTATAATACATATTAATTAATTATATAGAATAAAAAATTATAATTGAAAAGTATTTATTAACAACTTAAGATTAATTATATATTAAAATAGCTTAGGTGTATTACATTTAGAATGATGAATCTATAACCACAACCAAATTGGATTCATTGTTAAAAGTGATATATCAAATCAACAATTTTTTTTTTATAATATAATAATATATATTTTAATTTATACCAAAATATATATTTAAATTAACACAATAAGTACAATCAACTTAGATTATTTCAATTCACACAAAAAATACCTTAAATTATCTCAATTTACACAAAAAATAAATTCTATTGTACACAAGAAATAAATTAAATTCTACACAAGAAGCAACTTAAATTATTTCAATCCACTCAACAAGCACATTCAATCTTCTCCATAAGTATGTTCAATCCTCTCAATAAGCACAGTCAATCCTCTCAATAATCACACTTGATTTTTTTAATGAGTATGCTTGATTCATTTAATAAGTACATTTAATCTATACAAAAAGTAACTTATATTATGTAAATCTACTCAAAAAAATATACTAGATCTTAATAAGAATTAGTTTCTATTCTTATTATCTATTCAACAAGTAATTTAATTTGCTCTAATTTACTTTACAAGCATACTTGATTCATTCAAGAAATACATCAGAATCTCTCAACGAGTACATTTTAATCACTCAACAAGCAATTCAGATTGCTCCAATCTATTAAACAAGTGTACATAATCCATACAAAAAAACAACTCTTAATCCATATAATAAGTAATTTTAATTATCTTATTTTATATAATAATTAATTTAAAACATGTTAATCCATTAAATAAGTACACTCAATCTACACAACAAGCACCTTGGATTGTCTTAATCTACTCAACAAGCACATCTAATTCTACAACAAATAATTCAAAAAAATTCCAATTCATTAAATAAGCTCATATGATCTACACAACAAACAACTTAAATTTTTCTAATCTATTCAATAAGCACACTTGATCTACACAAAAATCAATTCAAAACATCCCAATCTACTCAACAAGCATATTTGATCTACACAAAAAATAACTCAAAACATTCCAATCTACTCAACAAGCACATTTAATCTACACAATAAGTAACTTGATTTTTTTCAATCTACACAATCAAATATATGTAATCAATACAACAAGTATTTTAGGTTATCTAGATCTATTTATTTAACATATTTAATTAATAAAATAAATAATTTTTATTATTCTATTTCATTGAATAAGTGAATGAAATCCAAATTGTATTAATCCACCATTACAAGTACAAGTAACTTGAGCTGTCACAATCTAGACAACAAACACATGTAATTTAGATTTTTATATTTACTTTCAAAATTATACAACATCTTAATCTTTATAATCAATTTTGATCCATATCATAACTTTCATATTTAATTGTTTACCCTCTTTAATAATACAAAAGGTTGTCTTCCATCTTTACACATAAATGGTTGATATAGATACACTGTCATGAAAATACATACTTATTCTAATAATTACCTATATAATTAGATAGAATTAGATAAAAATAGATAAAAATAAATTAGTTTTATAATATCTTTTAAAAAAACTTTCTAAAAGCTTTATAGATATAATTTTGATTCTATACATATTTATAGTTGAATTTTAGATAAGAAACTTGGTCAATAAATGTCTAAGATGCATCTCAAAGAAAGAAATCTTCAATACAATCTTAAGTCATTGAAAAGAACTAAAAAGTCACTTAAAGATGATATAATATTTATAACAGGGTATAAATAAGATAATTGTATAGATAGTTAGAACCATGGAAGTTTCTAGAATTATGATTAGATTAGTGGACCAAGTAGGATCTATTGTGAAATATACTATAAAGAATTTAGGGCGATTATTTAGGTGAGGCCTACCATAGAACCTTCTAAAAAAAGAGTTTAAGGTGATTATCTAGATAGAACCTACTACATAGGAATATTTTTAGAAAGTCCAAGATAATAGGATAAGGTATAAATAGTACTACGTAGGGCCTTTTCGAGCATTTGATCAAGTATGGCTTAAAATCTTTCTCTTAATAAAATTTGATTTTATATCATTTTGTTCAGTTCTATTCTATTTCGTTTTTGTTTGTTCAATTTTTATTTTTCATATCCTATTCCATTTAGTTCCATTCAATATATTTTTGATTTATTTTGTATTATTTTATGATGAGGCTTTATGTTATAGATTAGAAAGATCTTGGATTTTTGAGATAGTCTGGTCTTGTTTCATTGATATCAGAGCGAGTGTTAGACTGTTTACTTTTGGTAGCATGTCAATCGTCATTATCTAATCAAAGGTCAGTTGTTGTGGTCATACTAGGTATTATGTTGAAGCTACCATAAGCTATTCTTAAAAAGACAATTGGGAGGTGAAAAGACATTATAATAGTAGAGTCTAGCAAAGATATTATAATATGGGAGATATGGCAAAGCAATCCTAGATGGAGGCTCAAATACAATACCTCTTAGATTAGATAGCCACTTTGCAACAACAAATAGAAGCCTTAAGGACAAGAAAGTTGACATCTGCTAGGTTGAAATTGAGTAAGGCTAATACATACTCTAAGACTTCAAGTTAAGAAGATGTATGTCAATAGCTCTTCAATATGCAACAATATTTCTAGCTATCTATGACAAATACTACTGAAGGAATTATATATGAAGCCAATTATTTGAGAGATGCGACAACTATTTGGTAGCAACATCAAGTTTAAAGCTATGGAAGTAAAGGTGGATTTTGTGACTGGATGGAGTTTGAGACCAAGTTTAGAAATCAATTTTTGCTTATCAATGTCGTGAAGATAACACACGATTAGTTAGCAAATCTTATATAAGCTAATTCAGTACAAGATTAAATCTTTCAATTTAAGTCCCTATGTCTTCAAATTGGCAATGTTTTGGAGGTGGAGATGATAAATTGATTCCTACGAGGTTTGATAACCTAGGGTCCAATGATAGGTGGAGCTAAGAGATCTACAAAAATTCAAAGTGGCAATTCAAATTGCAAAGAAGATTGATGCTATAGATTTTAAAAATTATAGAGCATGACCTACAATACAAAGTTCTATGCCACTATCTGATACTATGGCATAACAATCAATGCCAATAGAGATTGATGTCCCATAGGGATCATTGACACCACAAAGACAACAAATATTGATACAAAAGGGATTGTATTTATATTGTTAGGAGCCAAGTTATGAAATTAGAGGTTGTTCAAAACATCAAAATTCAAGCATCAATAAGACAAGGTAAGTTCATAGTCTCAAAACTCACCAATTCAATAATGAATTAGAGCAAAAAAACAAGGCTCATGAGTAAAGGTGTCGAGGGCTAGTATTGAGAATAACTATTATATTTTAGAGACAAATGGCATGGCCTGAGATATCTATAAAAAGAATCAATTGGTACATCTAATGGGACTACTAAGAAGATAATTATGTTGAGTGCTTGTAGATTGTAGTTCTACAGGAAATTAAATTTCTATTGAAATTACCAACTGACTTAGAATTAAAAATAAGATAATTAAGACAAGAAGTGTATACCTTGGACATAATCGAGAGAACATATTAAGTGAGACGTGTAAAAAAGAAACCTTGAGATTGACAAATATCTACATCTTAAGAGAAAGATTCATGGTAACAAAGCTAAGATATGATATCCTTAGTATGCCATGGCTAGAGATGGAAAATAAGTAAGTTGATTGAATAGCAAAGATAACCTCTTTTAAAGATGGGAGATGTAAGATGACTTTTTGCACCTCCGCATTAAGTGAAGAAGAAAGATAATTTACAACCAAAGATTTATTCATAGGAACAATCTTTATGAAGAAGCAACTATAACATGAGCAACCGATATATATATGGTAGTTCCAAATCTTGCGTGAGTGGTGGGAAAGACAATTGAAGGAGTAGAATGGGCAGAGCAATTCATACGGAAATATCAAAATGTCTTTTCAATCAAGCTACTTAGTAGCATACTTCCTGATTGAGGTACCATCTTTCAAATAGAACTATTACCTAGAATCAAATTAGTAAGTTGACCAATTTATTGCCTAGCACCAAAAGAACTTGAAGAGCTATGGAAGATATTTGACAAACTCTTAAAAAAATGATTCATTTGAAAAAACATATTACCATGGAAAGGACTTGTACTCTTTGCACTCCAAAAAAGATAGTGGACTTCGCCTTTGCATTAACTATTAAGGCTTCAATAAAGAGATTGTTAAAAATGTATATCCACTTTTATGCATAGATAATCTTCTTGACCAACTTCAAAGTGTGATCATCTTTAGTAAATTAGATCTTCAAAGCCGCTATTGGCAAATACCTATTGTAAGAGATGATGTGGAAAAGAGGGCATTTTATACATTCTATGGATATTTTGAATGGCTGGTTTTATCTTTTGGTCTCACCAATGTTTTAGCCTCTTTTATAGATTAGATGAACTGATTGTTTCAAGATTTTTTGGACAAGTATGTAGTTGTCTTCATTGATGATATCTTTGTATATAGTAAAATTCCTAAAAAATATGAATAATAACTACAAAATATATTACATTGATTACAAGATAGTTGCTTTTATTATAAGCAATCAAAATATGAACTTTAGAAGTTGGAAGTCACCTTTTTGGAATATATAGTGTCCTCCAAAGGTGTGTATATGAAACAAGATAAGGTGAAAGCACTGGAACATTGGCTAACCCTCAAAGATACTTTTGAAGTTTTCTCGTTTTTAGGCCTTGCTAGATACTATCACCGTTTTTTTTTGACAATTTGCTTATATTTCTACCTTGTTGACAAACCTATTAGAGAAAGGTGTCCCATTTGAATGGAAACTAGAGTAATAAAATGCCTTTAATAAGTTAAAGGAGGCACTCATTACTACTCTAATATTGCAACTATATGATCATAATCTTTTTTGTATACTCAACATTAATACTTTTGACTTTGCTATTGGAACAGACTTTCAATAAGACTTTGGTAGAGGCCTTCAACCTAAGGCATATGAATTATGTAAGCTCAAAAGGACAGAGTACAATTACTTTGTATGTGATTGAGAGCAATTAGTAATTGTATATGCCACAAAGGTGTGGTGACACTACTTATTGGAGAAGCCACTAGTTGTTTGGATTGACCATCAACCATTGCTATATGATTTGCATTTGAAAAATATGAAATTGTGGCATCATTGTTGGAATGAATAGTTGTAGCTTTTTGATATTCAGCTTGAATACAAGCAAGGGCAACAACATAATATACTAGATAGCTTATCACAAAGACCAAACTTGAAGGACAAATCAGGAGACAAGATAGAAGTTGCTACCATTAGTAATGTCATTTTAGATCTAACCAAAGAGGCAGAATGGAAGGAAGCTACTTATCGAGATACTTATTTTAAGATGGTTAGCGATCAGCTAGAGGTTGGTGATATATAATTTTAGGATTATACTTTTAGTGATGGCTTGGTCTATTTCAAGAAGCAAATTTATGATCTTGACAATGCTAAAATTTTGACACACATATTTCAAGAAAGATATGACATTACAATATCTGGACATTTAGAACAAGAAAAGACTCTAGAATGGATCTCAAGGACATGATTTTAGACAAGTTTAAATTGTGATATTTGAGCCTTTATATGTTCTTGCAAGTCATATCAATATAACAAAGCATACAATGCAATGTCTCCTAGACTATTGCAGCAAATTTCACTATCTACAATACGTTGGAAGCAAGTAACTATGGATTTGATTACATGTTTGCTGCAAATGTCTTATAATAATACCATGGTTGCTATCTTTATGGATCAAATCTTGAAGTAACTTTACTTGGCTATAATGTGCTTAGATATTGATGCTCGAATGCTTGCATAAGTCTTCTTTGATATCATCTTTTGTCACCATAGATTATCTTGTGTCATCATTTCAAATTAGAATCCATGCTTTATAGGAAGTTTTTGACAAGCCTTATTCAAGCTATTAAGTACATGACTTGCTATATCTACAGCCTTCCATTTTTAAACAAATGGACAAATAGAGCGTATAAATTGGACCTTGAAAGATGTACTATGAGTATTTGTGGTGGTTCATCATAATAATTGATATGAATACTTAACGCCCTTGGAGTTTCCTTATAATGATATATTCAAGCAAGTATTGGTCATTCACTATTTTTCCTTAATACTGGTCAATATCCAATTATGCCAACAATTCACTATTAACTTATTGATATCAACAATTTGACAATAGAAGAATTTTTACAATAACTTACAATGGCCTTATAAGAGACACAACACCACCTCTTTACTACATAGAATAAGAAAAAAAATATGCAAATAACCATCAATAGTACAAGATCTTTTAGGAGGGTGATCAAGTGTTACTATCCAACATCAATTTGTATCAAGGACATGAATCTTGAAGAAAAAAAATCCACAATATATACTCTTATATCACTAAAAAGAATTAGAAAGTCACTCAAAGATGATATAATATTGAACTAGAATGGCTATTGCCAAAAATGAGAGGACTAAAAAGTCTTGAAACAAGACTAAAGACTATAAAGGCATTGACAAGAGTGAAGAAGGCTTCACTCTTGCCTCCATATATACTTTCTAATTAGGAGCTATGTGACAATATTCTATAGGACTTCCAACATATGTTGACTTTACTAATTAAATGTCTTAACTTATGAGGCAAGTTATTTATATATGTATGGCATAGTTAGCTTATTCCACAAGCTATTACATAGAATTAACTTGTTCTATAAGCTACTAGCACGTGATTAATTTTTTGGCCAAGTTTCTATTCTACAAATATATTTAAAGTCAAAATTGTGTCTATGAAGCTTTTAGAAAGCTTTTCTAGAATAGTTTATGAAATTAATTTATATTTACCTATATTTATCTAATCATATAAGTAACTATTGGAATAAATATATATATATCCATGACATTATCCTTTACAAGGAGCAGTCATCATCTTTCATAGGGCTTTGGAATTCTTCATCTTAGTTTTGATGGATGTCATTGATAAAAGAATTCAACCTTCTTTGTTGCATTTGCAAGATTCTTTGTTGGCTCTCTTGTGCATTTGCTAATATCATATCCATGCCAATGAACAAGATATTCTAATATCTTTTGGCATTGCCTAGAATCTAAGACTTCTTCTATCTTGAATTCTTGATTATTATCCACTTCTATAGGTGGCATTTGTCTTATTTTCTAGATATTCACTATCTTATACAGTTCAAAAAGGCACATGCAAAAATATAAGGTGAATCTTTATAGATTCTAGTAGATGTAATAAATAAGCAATAGGATTGATTTATTCACAAACAAAAAAAGATTCTAGTCTATAATAGTCCAACTTATCAGAAAGACAAGTAGTCTTGATATTGCGACAAAGTAATTATACCTTTTCACCCACATTAAATTATGATTGTTCCTTGCGATAGGCATCCGCATAGGACTTTTGTCGTTCTTGAGCTTCCTTTAATTGTATCTTCATTGTTGCATGTAATTCTAACAAATAATTATTTAAATCTTCCGCTATATGATTATCAACTTTTAAAAAGTCAAAGTATCAAGTCATGGATGATAACCATAATTGACAAAGAAAGGTGTTTGTTGAGTAGAAGAATATATCAAATTATTGTATACAAATTTTACTAATGGCTAAAGAATTATCCAATCATCTTAATGATAATTGATGGTATACCTCAAATATTACTTTAGAACTTTATTCACCCATTTCGTTTGCCGATCAATTTGAAGATAAAAAACCAAAGAAAGCTTTATATCTATTTTTGAAATCTTGAATAGGATTCTCTAAAATTTTGATATGAATTAAGTTCCTCTATTTGATATAATATCCTTTGATAATCCATGATAACAATTGATATTATCAATGAAAAGCTTAGCTATTTCTTTACCTAAAATAGATTTTATATATGATACAAAATATGCCATTTTGGTGAAGCAATCTGTAATTACAAATATAAAATCATTTGATCTTGAACTTGAAAGATCTGTAATAAAATCTATAGAAATAGAAGACATTAGTTGTTTGGATATAGGTAAAAGTTGGAAAAGTTGATAGGATCAATGATGAGGAATTTTTTATCTTGAACAAACATCATATGATTGAATAAAGAATTTTATTATCTTTCACATTTGTAGCCACCAAAAATCTCTAGATATAAGCTCTAAAGTCTTATTATATCTAAAATATCCTATTACTGGAAAGTCATGATGTATTTGAAGAACATGTAAATGCGCTTCTCTTTTTGGAATATATAGGCATCCTTTAAAATAAAGTAGGTTGTTTTTGAACTCAAACTTTGAAATATCATGATACTTAGAAGAAAGATTCTTGATATTATGAATAAGATGACTAAAAGATATATTTGATTGAATTTGTTTGACAGAGGTCAAATCAACAATCAATGTTGATTTTATTGCTCAAAGTTGAAAATGCTGTGGCTTCAAGATGATTGTTCTTTGTTGATTAAAAGATACGTCTCTTTCTTTTAATGCAAGAAAAAGCATTTGATAAACCTGGTTGTTTTTCAAGTCAATATATGATCTTGAAAACAAATCTTGATAATGATATACTCTAACAAGCTTGGCTACGATTGAAAATACATGTTAATATGAAATACTTGAGGTTTTTGTGATTTGTATATACTATAATTGGACTTGAAGTACCTTCTAGATAATGACGCCGTTCTTGAAATGAATCCACAATTACAAGAAGTTCTTTGTCATGGATTTCATAGTTAATGTTGATTGCTGAAAATTTCTTGGAATAGAGAGCTATTAGATGGATTTTGTCATTTATTCCCATTTGTGATAATATTGCACTTAAGGCAAAGTCTAATGCATTTGCTTTAAAAAAAATGCCTTAGAAAAGTCAACGCAATACAAAGTTGGTGTAAAAATAAATTCTTTCTTCAAAACAATAAATAATGCTTTCATGCATGCTATTATTTATTGTTTCTTTATTCCACTTAAGTTTGTCTTTACAAGTCAAACGTGTAAGTGGAGCTGTAACTTGAGAAAAGTTCTTAATAAAGATTTGATAATAATTGACAAAATCCAAAAAATATTGCACATCTCTTATTGTTTTTGGGATCTTCTAATCTATGATAGTTTGGAGCTTCTTTGGATCCATCATAAGGCCTTCATTGGAAATGATGTATCTCAAAAAGTCAACCTGAGTAGTATAGAATATACATTTTTTTTTTTTTTTTTTTTTTTTTTTAACTTTGCATATAATCCTATATCTCTTAGTTTTTGAAATACACAATAAATATGAATTTCATGCTCTTTTGTGTTGTTATATTAAATTAGAATGTCATCTAAATAATAGATGACAAAATGATTAAGAAATTTATAAAAGACATCATTCATTAGATGTTGAAAAGCAACTAATGCATTCGTGAGTCCAAAAGGCATGACATTATATTCAAAATATCCATATCTAGTTTAGAAAGTAGTCTTCTATTCATTTCTTTCTTTGATGCAGACCAAGTTATATGCTCCTCATAGATCTATTTTTGTATAGATCTTTTCTTTATTTAGTTGATCAAAAAGTCCTAAAACCAAAGGTAGAAGATACCTATTCTTCATAATGATCTTGTTAAGTCCTTGATAATCCACACACATCTACAAAGATTTTTTTTTTTTTTCTTCATGAATAAGATAGGAGCGCTAGCTGGAGATTTAGAATGGCATATATAATTCTTTGCTAAGTTTTCATTAATGTATTCTTTGAATATAGCCAACTCATTTTTTGATAGGCTATAGATTGGTCCAAATGGTGGTTGAGTTCCTTCTTAAAGATTGATGGAACAATCATAAGGACAATACTCTAGAAGAATATCTGTATTCTTCTTTTCAAAAACATCCTAGAAATCTTGATATTGACTAGGAATACCACTTGATATCTTCTCACCATCAGCAATGGATGTGGCATATATAGTAAAAGATGGCCCTTTATTTGTAGCATGCATGAAAGCTCTCACACCTATCAATAAAGGTTTGGATGTAGTAAACTTATGGATTTCTACTTGCCTAATAAGACCTTAGGCTAAACTATAGAAGAAATTAAGATTACAAGAAATCCAATCTATTTGAGGGTTATATCTTTTTAATCATGATAATCCTAAAATGATTAGATTAGAAAGAGATTTAATCATATTAAATATTATTAAACTATTATAACTACTAGTTGTTACTTCTATATGAATATTTTCATGTATAACATCTCCAAAAGATAATGAACATCTATCTATTACTTTTACATGCACATGTTTGATTTTCTTAAGTAAAAATATATCTTGTTTTTTGACAAAAACTTCATTTATAAAACAAACTGAGGCTCTTGAATCCAATAAGGCTAAGACTTTGTGATTTTTTGGTCCTAAATAAACTTCTATTATAAAACAAGGTGAGAGATCAGAAGAGAGAATAAGATCTTTATTAGATGTTATACATGATTTCAACTGCTTAGTCCCTATTGTAACTAAAGCAACTTATTTTTCAATACATTCTCTTCTTTGACAATTGTGCTTCTCATTTTGTAATTGCGTTGCTTCTTTGGACAATGTTGAGTAGTATGCATAGCTTCTATACAATATAAGCATAAAAACTCTAAACATTGTCGATTCTTTTCTTGCTCTATGAGTGATGTAAAATGTACCATATCAATTTGCATTGGTTTTGGTTTTGATAAATAAGTTTTTAAAAACTTAGAAGCTTCTATCATTATTTAATTTGTTTCTCTCTAACCATATCTTTGTTCTTGACGTCTTTCAAATAATCTATTATTATATGCAATGGCTTCAACAATAAATCGTTTGAAAGATTTTATCTTTGACATTGTCAATAATAAGTCTTTGACATTGTCAATAATAAGTCTTTGACATTATTCTTCAATCCATATCAAAATTGATTGATAAGAGCTTTGTCATTTTAGTCCATGTCACAAGTGAGGTTTTGGAATTCAACAGCATACATAACTGATCATGATCCTTGTTGTAAAGATAAGAGCTTGATTTGTGCTACTGTTTCTCGATTATTTTATCTAAATTTTGTCGTAAATACTTCTAAGAATGAATTTAAATCATAAAGGAGTCGTAAAACTTTTTTTTTAAAGGTGTAAACCAAGAAAAAATACTTCTTGATAGAAGTGTACTTATGAATCTGACCTAAGTAAATCCATTGGGATATTGGAAGGCATACAAACTTAAATAGAGCTTGATTTGTTATAAAAATCTTAGAAATTTTAAACTTGTTCCATCAAATTTCTTCGGTATACTAATCCTTGTCTCCATCATACTTGTAGAAGTAAAACTCCCTAGATTTGGTTGTGAGGACAATCTACTTGCTTCCTTTAATTACACAACTTCTTGTCGCAGCCTTTGAACTTTTTTGATAGGCATAGGTATAATACCTCCATGATTCATGTTGGAAATATGTGAGATTTCTACTCTTAGAGTGTTGACAAGCTCATGAAGATTTGTAATAGTTACAAATCTATTTTTACTTCTACTAAGAATAGAATCCATAATTTTTCCTTTCATAAAAAATTCAAAAAAATTTAAAAAGTTAAATCAGAAGAAGATAATCTACAACCTCTAATAAATTTTTTAATGAAGAAGGATAATCCACTTTCTTTAAAAAAAGTTCAATATTAGAAAATAAGATTTTTTGTTTAAAAGTAGGTAGTCCGCAATCTTCAAAATATAACAATATGAGTGGGATAATCTATTCATTTTTAAAACAAGAAAAAAATAATATGTTAGCACTCTTGTTAAATTGTCAAGGATATAAACCTTGAAGAAAGAAAATCCACAATACACTCTTGTATCACTAAAAGAAACTAAAAAGTCATTCAAAGATGATATAATATTGAACTAAAATGGCTATTGCCAAAAATAATAAGACTAAAGATTATAAAAGCATTGATAAGAATGAAAAAGGCTTCATTCTTGCCTCCTTATATATTCTCTAACTAAGAGCTATGTGGCAATATTTTATAAGACCTCCAATATGTGTTGACTTTGCTAGTTACATATTTTAACTTATAAAGCAAGTTAATTATGTATGCATGGCATAGTTAACTTATTCCATAAGCTACTACATGGAATCAACTTGTTTCAAAAGCTACTAACATGTTGTCATATTATGTGTTGTCTTGCTTAGGAATGCACTAGGCAATTAGCTATGGAAGATGAGGTTGTGTTTCATAAATATCCAAAAAATTCTAATGGATTTCATCCATATGAGATAAATATAATTCAAATTTCAATTCAAAAGTGCTAAAAAACACTCTTCTTTGTAGCCTCAATTATACGTAAACCTCAATTACCTTATTACTTTCATATTTAAGCAATTTAGATTTTTCTTATAAACCCTAATCCTAATCAATGAGTTTTAACAAGCTCTAACTTCTAATCTAACTATCCACTTGATGTAAAAATTTTGCATGTGATTATTAATATAAGTCTTCTATATGCTCAAGAATTTTTAGTCCAATCCAACTTATAGATTGTGAGAAAACCTCCAAAAATTGCATTGATGTTATTTGGCTGCAAACTTGAAAAGTGAAGCAAAAATCCCAGCAGTGATTTCTCCTTCTCCAAATATTAAATTTGATTCAAAATTGGTGTACGGCTTGATCTTCAAGTCCTTCAGCACTATGCCAAATTTCACCTTGATCCGACTCGTAGATCTCCAGATATCACAAAAACCCTACCCAATCCCAAACTACAAATTCTCGAACCCTCTTGTGATAAAAACTAGATATCTCTAAACAACACTATTAGACTATCACAAATTTTTTTATATATTTAGCACACCCAATAATCCAAGCAGTAACAAATTTCGAACTATAGATGTTACACCAATTGCACAAAGTAGCCAAAATTGCTAGCCCTGGTTATATTATATAAAATCCAAATCACCAATACAAACCCTGATTTTGAAAAATAATTGTCAAGTCTTCAAAACCCTACAAAAACATCTCTTATGCCTTTGGAAAGAGCTTTAAGCTAGCTCTCTAATCTTCGATCTTCAAATTAATCCCTATTTTTTCCTAGGCGGTCGTTCTAATGACCAGAGGTCTGATTTTGACCCTGCCTCATAAACGGTAGACCCTCGAGTATCAATCTAATCTATCCAAAGGTTTTTTTAGACCAATCCTACCTTCAATTTGATCCTAGTATCAACTATATGAACCATATACCTCTTCTATCTTAATTTTAATAATTTATGGTCTTTCTAACGTAATAAAAAAGTTTATATATTCTAGAAGGTAAAAATATTAACTAACTTTTATCTATTTACTATTAAGATAAGAAAATAGGCTAAGAAACTTTCATAAAAGTCTTATTAAAATATTTTGAATTTATGTTGAATTAATATAATAGAATATTAATTAAAAAATCACTTTTAATTATATTTTTATCATATAATTGTGTTACAACACAACATCCACCTCTTCTTAACGTGTGCATCCTCTGGCATGTGCCAAATGAACCATATGCCATAATTGGCATTACACCATCTCTCCATTTTTTTCATCAAACATTTCATTTCTATTTTCATCATCCTCTTCAAAATAATTTTCTACTTCATAAATATTGATATCTTTAGCATGATCCTCCATATTGATTTTTCTATCTTATCTTTTAAAAATCTTCACTCGCTTTTCAGCAATAGGTATCTTCAATCTTGTACCATCTTACTCTCTTAATGAATATGTGGGATTATCATGAATCATTACAACTACATATGGTCCAAACCAATATTTTAAAAACCTTCGCAAAGTACTATGTTGGTTATCCAGACTACTGTCATAAATAAGTACCCAATTACTTTCTTCAATTGCCCTAGGCTTCAATCGATGTTGCTTATCAAATCGAATCTTATTTCCTAACCTTATCTTTTGTAACCTTTCTAATGCTAATTCGACATCTTCCAATCTTTGTTCAAGTTACCGAATTCTAATAGCTAATAATTCCTCCATTGTCAATCCATCTTTCCATGGTAGCATACTCCAAGTTGGCACATGTTCTTCAATTGGCATAATTGACTTTTGACATGTCATAAGTTTCACTGGCATATATTCGATCACTAAAGTATATGTTATTTGATCAGCCCATAATGCATAAGGTAGAAGTCAAGGCCAATCTTTCGCTCTTCTATTGTAAGCTTTAACTAAGGCTTTTACAATCAATGGATGTCCACGTTCACTCTTTGCATTCTCCTCTAGATTATAAGAAGTAGTCAATGATAATTTAATCCCACTTCTCTTAAAAAATTCATGAGCTTCATGTACATCCAATTTTTGATGATCTGTAATAATCTTTCTCACACATCCATAGTAACAAATAACATCCTTAAGTAAAAACCTACAAATTCCCTCTATGGACTTTGTTCTTAGTGCCCTGCCTTCTATTTGATTTGATAAATCTTCATGAGCCAAAACTAAATATTATATTTGCCATAGTTCCATCGATATAATAACCAAATCTACAATCCATTTAAAATGAATAGCCAAATGATATGTTGGATGTAACTCATCTTGATGTCATATATTTGAATACATCTGATAAGTTATACAAGATTCTATAAATAAAATTACATCTTGATATATATTCTTCCACCAATATCTTTCCTACATTTTAGCAAAAGTAGTCCAAATTCGTCTATGTCTCGCCCATAGACTCTCATGGAACTCCTTGAATAGTCTTTGTTGATCTTCTTTGGTACCTACTACTCGTCTTGGCATTCCAATTCCTTTCTTTGGTCTTTTTGATAAGAACCCTTCTTGAAGCAAAAATCCATAAGTCTTTTTTCTTATTTGATTAATTTTTTTTTATTGACCAATTCTCTAGTTAAGTCAAGGTATTCAAATAAAGATCAATTTTTAATAATTATTCTTCATAAGGCTCTTCAAAAAATATCTTATTTTTCTTATTAAGATTTAATACTGAATAGAATTTTGTTCCAACATCATCAATATCTTTAACTATCTAATCTTTTCTTTCATATACTACTCGAGATAACATATCTGCTATTAGATTGTCTTTCCTCGCAACATGCCTAAATTTTGGATTTAGTGATTTGATATAAGCAATCCATCTCAACATCACAATATCTGGTATTGTATATTTGATAATCATTCTAAGTAAAGACAAACAATCCATTTTAATTACCACCATAGCTCCAATCAAATAATCCTTTTCAGCTTTCATAGCTGAAACAACTCCCCATAGTTTCCTTTTCACCTATGAATATGCATGTTGGCAAATACTTAAAATCTTAGCTCCAAATCGCACTTCAAATCTGTGTCCATTCGAATCATCTTGACCTATAGTCCATCCATGGTAATTGGATTAGTATCCACTGTAAGAATCACTAATCTATTGAACTTATAATCAACTTTTCTCAACATTGGAGGCAATTTCAATAATTTCTTCAATCTTTATAGTCCTTTAACATGCTTTTCTTAGCATTTAAATTGATAGCTCTTGCATAAAAATTCATACAATGGATTTGCTATGTAAGTATAATGAGGAATCTAAATACAATAAAATACACATGTACCTAAAAACCTGTGAACCTCTGTTAAAGAACTATAATCTTCTTTCATTCTTCCAATTGCATCAACCTTAGTTGGATTTGATTTTTTTCTTTAAAATCCACATAACTATCCAATAATCACAACCTCTTATACTCCAAATATAGATTTTGCATCTGATCATGTAAGATGAACTTCTCCAAACTAAGTCAATATTTTTTTACAATCTTGTATATGATTAGCAACATACTCGCGACACCCCTTCTTATCTAAAGTTTTATCCTTGTCTTCTTTTTTGCACCCCTTTGTAAGAACATCATCTAGAAAAGGTATAGTCTTCTCAAAAATAAAATCTCTTAATACCTTATTCATCCTATTCATTATATACACAACTGAGTTATTTGCGACTTGAAGAAGAGTACACATTCTAATTAATCCCAATGGTGTTCTCATCATTTTCATATCTCTACTTCTTTTTGTAAGTTGAAATTAGTTATAGTCCGAATACAAATCATCCATTGAATAGATCACCCTTTTTGCAAATGCTTCAGCAAAGTCATCTACTATAGGCCTAATTTCTATATTTTTGATAGTTACTGCATTCACTCATTGCATATCTTGAATAAAATGTAATGATCCATTTTTCTTAGGTACTATAAACCGTCGATTAGAATATGGTGCAAAAGAAGGCTCAAAAATCTTCATCTTCATCTTTTCTTTTAATAATTCTACCAAGCTTGGTAAATATACTCTTGATATTGGAATTGGCCTTACATTCCAAGGTACATGTGGTACAGTGAAAATAACCATAAGTGTTATAATATTTGGATCCACACACCTAATTTCATAAGATTCAAAGATAAATAATCTACCTTGTTTTATCAACATCTCTTTGAAGCAAATAATTTTCTCTGGCAATAAAGAACCATCAAAATCAATCTTCAATTCCTCAAAAGTCTTTTTAGTAAACTTATAACCAATATTCCTTAGATCCTTCAAATGTCAAGGACATAAATTAAAAGATGACGTACAAATCAATGAAATATGTGTTAAAGAAAGAGTGACAAAATAGAAATAAGGAAATACATATATTAAAAGAAACTGGAAAAGCTTATTGTCAAAAGACAAGAAAATTTGAGACTCTTGAAACTAGACTAGAAACAAGAAAGGAGTTGACAAGAGTGAGGATGGCTTCACTTTTGTCTCTCTATATACTATCTAATTAGGGACTATGTGGCGATGTTCTATAGGACTTCCAATATATGTTGATTTTGTAGGATACATGCCATGACTTATACGGCAAATTTTTTTACATGTAGGACATATGCCTTGACTTATAAGGCAAGTTTTTTTACATGTAGGCCACATAGTTAGCTTGATCTTCAAGCTAACAACATGTGTGGTACACGGCCAACTTATTGACCACGTTTTTAATCCAAAAAGTCAATTAAAGACACATATAAAGTCAAAGCAACATCTTCAAAAGCTTCTAAAAAGCTACCATAGAAGATATTATAGAATTAACTTGCTTTTATCTACTTCTACTTACTTCTATTTATTTATGCAAGTAATTATTGGCTTACATACATATGTCCATGATATTACTTCTCCTTCTAGAGAAGAGTTCCACAAAGAGCGGGCATCATATATTGAAAAAATCTATAATGTGACGAATTATATTTGCCACATATTCAAATATTTGTTCTCTTAGAAGATGGTTGATAGGGCCTTTCAACCATTGATAGTGTTCCATACTAGGGCGGGAAGACCACCCTCTTATCTCATCATTATTGATACCTTCATAACTTCTTTTAAATAAAATATTTAAAACATCGTCAGGAGTTATTCCTACTTTATTAAAATTACCAAATATTGAGAGTCTCTTCTAAGGTTTTAATACCAAATGCATTGTATCTTGCCAACTATTTAAAGAAAATATGTCATTCTTGAGGATCTTCATCTTGATTGTATTATCTTGAAGGTTGTGACAATTGTAATGTCTTATTTGGCAAGTTAGCAAATAAAGTCTCCTCAGTCAAATCTATTGATTGTTGGTTCTCCATCTTCTTAGCATCACAACTACAAAGAAGCTACAAACAAGGATTGAACATAAAATGTTATCTTACCTAGATCTTGTTTTTTTCATAAGAAAGATTTTCATCTTGATTTTGATAGATGTCGTCGATGAAAAGCCTCCACCGCCTTTACTGCATTTAGAAGATTCTGTATTGGCTCCCATATGCATTCACTAATATCATATCTATACCAATGGACAAGATATTCTAGTTTATTTTGGCGCTGCCTTAAATCTAAAACTTCTTCTACTTTAAATTTTTTATTATTGTCGACTTCTATGGGAGGAGGTAGAGCTTGTCTTTTTCTTGGTATGTCCATTATCTTGTATGATTCAAGAAGAGACACATAGAATATTGGATGGATTTTCATTGACTCTGATAGATATAAACAATATGCAATTGGATTGATTTGTGTAGAAATAAGAAATGGTCCAAGTTTATGATAGTCCAACTTATCACAAGGATAAGTGGTCTTGATATTACGACGAAGTAACCATATCTTGTCACTCGTTGTCGTATTACGTGTTGTCTTGTTTGGAAATACACTGGGTATCTGGCTGTGGAAGGTATAGTTATTTTTGCAAATAACAAAGAAACCCTAATAGATTTTATCCATGTATGAAGATTATAATTGAAATATCAATTTCCAAGTATTTAAAAACACTCCTCATAGTCATTTTAACCATACAATATTCCAATTGCTTTATTTCTTTTATAATTAAGTTATTTTTGTTTTTCCTAACAAGCCCTAATCCTATCCAGTGAGCTTTGACAAGCTGTAACTTTTGATCCAATTGTCCACTTAGTGTGAAATTTTGCACCCAAATACCTGTATAAGCCTTCTATATGCTCAAAAAATTTCAGCCCAACCCAACTTACAGATTGCAAGAAAACGTCCAAAAACCACACTGATGACACTCGGCCGCAACCTTGAAATTTGATGTAGAAACTCCAGAAGTGATTTCTCCTTTGTCAATTGTTAATTCCACCTCAAAATTGAATAGCCTCTTGATCTCCAAATCTTCTATTACCAAGCCAAAAATTACGTCGATCCAACTAGTAGATCTTCAGATATCACAAAAACCCTATCCAACCTTAGACTGCGAACTTCCGACAACCCTTTGTACTAAAACCCAAATATCTCTTGATTGCATCATTAGATTAACACAATTTTTTGTATACACTTAGTATACCCAATTATTCAGACAATACCAAATTTTGATCCATAGATGCTACACGACTTGCACAAATCGATTGAGAATGCAAACCATCAATGTTTTATATAAAATCCGAAATACCAAAATAAACACTGACTTTGAGCAGCGATTGCTCTCCCCTCACAAACCCTAATGAAACCAAACTAGTGACCTTGAAAAGAGCTTGAAGCTAGCTCTTCGATCCAAAAAACTCGATCTGAAAAAAACCCTCCTGAAAAAAACCCCACTGAAAAAACTCCACTGAAAAAACCCCACTCATTTCTTAACCTTCTTCCCCTTTAACCCTAATTCTCCCCTCTTTCAAATCCTAGCCTCTGAATCTCTTCAATCTTCCGTCTTGGATCAGGAATTGGCTCCTTCCATCTTGGATCCGGAATTGGCTCTCGTCGTCAGAGCTTTCTCCTCCGTTTTTACCTTTAAGAGATCCTTTTACCGAAAACAACGTTCCCTGAAATGGCACAGAGAACAGGACAGCCTGAAACAGAATTGAAACCCCGTAATCAGGACCACATTGAGTCGCCCGACCAATTCAGGTCTCATATTGGATAAGAGTCCAGTAGTAAGACCCGGATGTTCCCATAATTGGATCAAATTGGTCATTCGCGTCAGATTGGCTGAGGCCCGTAGTAAGACCTGGATTTCCCGTAATTAGACTATATTGGGTTGACCGACCAATTCAAGTCTCATATTGGGTAAGAGGACCCAGATTAGATTCTTGAAATTGGATCCAATTGGCTCTTCGAACCAGGCTCACCCGTTGTGTGAATTGGTCCTTTCCCTTCCTGCTGACTCCCATTATTGGAATCGAACGGAGCATTTTAGTATGCCCCGGCTGACTGTAACGGGGTGGCTGAACCTAGCCTCTCAGTATTTACACTGGAATTGGTCGTTGCTCCGAATATTCGAGGTAACTGAACATTAATAAAAGTTCTCTTCTTTTATATTTTTACAGTATACTCGTGTTACAACATGACACCGTGTGGAATGGTGGTTGTTCTTTTTAATAGACATTTGTATTGATCTTTTGTTGTCCTTGAGCTTCTTTTAACTTTGCCTTCATTGTTGCATGTAGCTTTAATAAATGATTTGTCAAATCTTCCGCTCCAGGATTATCAGCTTTTGAAAAGTCAAAAGTATCAAGTTGTGGATGATAACCATAATTGGTAAAGAAAGGTGTTTATTTTATAGAAGAATGTATTATGTTATTATAAGTAAACTCTGCCAATGGCAAAAGAGTTGTCCAATCATCTTGTTGGTAGTTAATGATACATCATAAATACTGCTCCAAAACTTGATTAACATGCTCTAGTTGTCCATCAGTTTGAAGATGGAATGCCAAAGATAGTTTTATATCTACTTTTAGAATCTTAAAAAGAATCCACTAAAATCTTAATACAAACTAAATTCTCCTATTTGATATAATATCTTTGGGTAATCGATGATAGCGATAGATGTTGTTAAGAAAGAGCTTAGCTATTTCTTTACCTGTGATAGATTTTAAACATGGTATAAAATGTGCCATCTTAGTAAAACGATCTATTATCATGAATATAGAATCATAAAAACTTGAGATTGGATGATTCATGATCAAATCCATAGAAACAAAAGACCAAGGTTGTTTTGGAATAGGTAATAGTTGAAGAAGTCCGTAAGGTCGATGACAAGGAGTTTTTGATCTTGAATAAATATCGTATAAGTAAACAAAGTCTTTGACACCCTTCTAAATTTGTGGCCACCAAAAACCTTTAGATATAAGCTCTAAAGTCTTATTGTATCCAAAATATTTTAATGTTGGAAAGTCGTGATGTGCTTAAAGAACATGTAATCATGCTTCTCTTTTTGGAATATATAATCGACCTTCGAAATAGAGTAGGTTGTTTTAAAAACTCAAATTTAGAAGTATCTTAGGACTTAGAAGAAGGATTCTTGATATTATAAACAAGAAGATTAGAAGACATACTTGATTGGATTTGTTTCATAAGGGTCGAATCAACAATCAATGTTGATTTCATTACTCGAAGATAAAAATGCTCTAGCTTCAAGAAAATTATTCTTTATTGATCAAAAGATGCATCTCTTTTTTTTGGTACAAGATAAGAATGTCTAGAAAGGGCGTCTGACAAACCTTGTTGTTTTTCAGGTTGATATGTGATCTTGAAATCAAATCTTGATAAAGACATGCTCCAGTAGGCTTGGCGATGATTTAAAACACGATACAACATGAAGTACTTGAGATTCTTGTGATTCGTATATATAATGATTGGTTTAAAAGTGCCTTCTAGATGATGATGCCATTCTTGAAATGAATCCATGATTGTAAGAAGCTCTTTATTGTGGATTTTATACTTAAGCTCGGTTGTTGAAATTTTTTTGGAATGAAAAGCTATTAAGTAAAGTTTATCATCTACTCCCATTTGTGATAATATAACACCCAAAACAAAGTTTGATGCATCTATTTCCATAAATAATGCTTTAAAAAAGTTGACGCGATACAAGATTGATGCAGAGATAAATACTAACTTCAAAGTTTCAAAAGATACTTCAACTTTTTTATTCCACTCAAGTTTGTCTTTGCAAGTCAAACATGTAAGTGGAGTTGGAACTCAAGAGAAGTCATTGATGAAGATCCGATAATAGTTGGCAAAGCCTAAAAAATATTGAACATCTCTTACTATTTTTAAAATCTTCTAATCTATAATTATTTGAACTTTCTTAGGATCCATCATAAGTCCATCATTTGAAATGATGTATCCTAAAAAGTCAACTTGAGTATTATAGAATATACACTTTTCTATTTTGGCATAGAGTTCCACATCTCTTAATTTTTGTAACACACGACAAACATGAAGTTCATATTCATATGTGTTCTTAGAATAGATCAAGATGTCATCTAGATAACAGACAATAAAATCATCTAAAAACTCTCAAAAAACATCATTCATTAGATGTTGAAAAGCTTTGGGTGCATTTGTAAGTCCAAAAGGTATGACGTTGTATTTAAAATATCCGTATCTAGTTCAAAACATAGTCTTCTATTCATCTCCTTCATTAATACATACTAGATTGTATGCTCCTCATAGATCTATTTTTGTGTAGATCTTAGCTTGATTTAGTTGATCAAAAAGTCTGGATATTAAAGGTAGAGGATACCTATTATTGATGGTGATCTTGTTGAGTCCTCAATAACCAACACACATTTGCAATGATCCATCTTTCTTCTTCAAATAAGATTGAAGCTCCTTTGGCAATTTGAAATGGCGTATGAAATTCTTGGCCAGATTTTCTTTAATATATTCCTTGAATTCAACCAATTTATTTTGTGATAAACTATAGATTGGTCCAAATGGTGGTTGTGCTCCTTCTTGAAGGTCAATTGAACAATCATAAAGATGATGGTTTGGAAGAGTATCCGCATTCTTCTTTTCAAATACATCTTAAAATTCTTAATATTAGCTAGGAATGCTACTTAAAGTCTTCACATCATTAGAAATAAGTGTGATATAAATAACTCAAGGTCATCTTTGTTTTGTAGCATGCAAGAAAGCTCTTGTACCTATAAACATAGATTTAATTGAACTAGACTTATGACTTTCTATTGGATTAATTTCACTCTTAATTATGATTTTAGAGAAGTCAAGGATACGAGAAATCCAATCTATGCAAGGATTATACTTTTCTAACCATGATAAACCTAAAATGACTGGATTAGAAAGAGATCTAATTATATTAAAGATTACACAACTACTATAACTATTTATTGCTACATCTATAAGAAGTATTTTATGAGTGATATCTCTAGAAGACAACAAACGACCATCTATGACTTCTACATGAATAAGTTTGATTTTTTGTACTAACAATATTTTATGACTTTTAACAAATTCTATGTTTAAGAAACAAGCTAAGACTCTTGAATCTATCAAGGCAAAGGCTTTAAAATTATGAGGTCCTAAACACATATTTATTATAAAATAAAGAGAGGGTTCTGAGGAGATGATATGACCTTCATTAGAAATTATACAAGATTCCAACTACACAGTCCTTATTGTAGTTAAACAATTTTGTTTTTTGACACATTGTCTTCTTTGATAGATGTGCTCTTCATTTTGTGATTTCGTCACTTCTGTAGATAATGTTGAGCAATGTATTTAGGTTCTCCACAATATAAGCACAATCCTTCTTAATGGCGACGAGTCTTTTCTTGCTCAATAAGAAGTTTAAAACGTACCACATCAATTTGTATATCCTCTGTTTCTGAATGTATGTATTGAGGAGATGTTGGTGTTGCCATTGAATTGTAGTAACATTGAGGTGTATTTGTATGACTCTCAAATCAAAATTCAAAGAGTCAATTATCACATTTCACAGCAAAGTCAATCGCTTGATTCAATGTTTAAGGATCATGTAAGTTGATCATTAATTTCTTTACTTCATATTATAATCTATAGAAAAATTGGCTAATAAGTGCAACATCATCCCACTTGATATCAGTTGCAAGTTGTCAAAATTATGAAGCATATAATATTATAGATCGATTGCCTTGTTGCAAAATACGGATCTTGTTGGTTGCAACACGAGTTGCATCATATTTCCATACATGGACCAAAATTCTGCCAATAATGCCTCCAAATTATTCAATATTGGATCTTGTCATTCAAGAAAAGATGAAAACGATGATAGTGCCAAACCTAAAAGAAATGTACTAATGAATCTAACTTATGATCCTTGAGTTAGATAGCTTTGAGATTGAAGTTCAATTATAAATTCTACTTGATTGATAAATCATCAAAATTTAGATCTTGTACCATCAAACTTCTTAGGTAGGACAACTCTTGGTTCTCTAATACTTGAAGGATGTTCCACCATGGATAGAGGGACATGATTTGGTGCAGATGTTGAAGCAGCTCAAATCATCTCTATATCCTCACTTCCTACCATTCTTGTTGATCCTTGTGGTGGTAAGCTAACTTAATGCATTGCAAGTATCAACTCCTTCAATTGCTTTTGCATTTGTGCCATTGCACTCTTCATTTCAACAAGCTTTGCCATAATAACACTCAAAAAAATATCTAATAATACTAAAAATAAGTAGAAAAAAGGGCTTGAAGACAAAGAAAATACTAAGAACAATATCAATTTAAAAGAGGGTAATCCACAACTTCTAATATGCTTATGTCTTATCATGAGAAAGAGATAATCCATTCTTAATCAAGACAAGATAAAGCTCTGATATAGTAAGTGTATTCTTGTCAATCTATCAAAGACATGAACTAAAAGATGATGCACAAATCAATAAAATCCATGTCAAAGAAAGAGTGATAAAATAAAAATAAAGAAGTATGTATATTAAAAAAAACTCTTAAAACTTATTGCCAAAAGATAAGAAAATTTGAAACACTTGAAATTAGACTAGAAGCAAGAAAAGAATTATGAAGAGTAAAGAGGGCTTCACTCTTGTCTTTATAGATACTATCTAACTAAGGGCTACATTACAATATTCTATAGAACCTCTAATATGTATTGACTTTATAGGACACGTGCCTTGACTTATAAGGTAAGTTTTTCTATCCGTGGACCACATAGTTAGTTTGGTGTTTAAGCTAACAACATGTGTGGCATATGGCCAACTTATTGACCATGTTTCTAATCTAAAAAGTCAATTAAAGATACCTATAAAGTCAAAGCAACATCTATGAAGCTTTGAAGAAGCTATCATAGAAGATATTATAGAATTAACTTACTTTTACCTACTTCTACTTACTTCTATGTATTTATACAAGTAATTATTGGCTTACATGTGTATATTCGTGACATCAAGCTGTCAAGGACAAAGACTCGATGAGGGAAAATATACACCAAAATGCTATTTCGATATAATAAGTCAAAATATAAACAAGTAGGTATATTAAAAGGAAACTGGAATGGCTATTGCCACAAGACAAGAAATTAAAGACTCTTGAAGCTGGACTAGAAGCAAGAAAGGAGTTGACAAGAGTGAAGAAGCCTTCACTCTTGTCTCTATATATACTATCTAACTAGGGGCTACGTGGCGACGTTCTATAGGACCTCCAATATGTGTTGACTTTGTAGGACACATGCCTTGACTTACAAGGCAAGTTTTCCTACGTGTGGGCCACATAGTTAGTTTGATCTTCAAGCTAACAACATGTGTGGCACATGGCCAACTTGTTGACCACGTTTCTAATCCAAAAAGTCAATTAAAGACACCTATGAAGTCAAAGCAGCGACTAGGAAGTTTCTAGGAAGCTTCTATATTAAATATTATACAATTAACTTACTTTTATCTACTTTTACTTACTTCTACCTATTTCTATATGTAATTATTAGCTTATATGATTATGGCCGTGACACAAGCTCCTTTTGCTTGATGCTTCTCCTATTTATTCTTTAAAATCTTTTGGCAAAGATCGAGTAACCAGTTTAACCTTCTTATCTACTATCTTATATTTTTTCTCAATTATAACTTCTAGTACTTGAAAAGATTCAATTATATCATAAATTTCTCTTAAATGAATTGCTTTAACTTTATCATTGTTACCTAATTCAATAGATGCAATCAATTCCAAAGGATCTTTCAATCCATTTTTTTCATAAATACTAGTAATCTTTTCATTATCTTCTAATATTCTTAATCTATACAATTCTTTTTTAAGAGTACTTAATTCCTTTCTTTCTTTTCTTTTTAAGTCATCAGTCCTCTTATACATAATACTTCTATTTTCAAAAATACTAATAAAACTTCCATTAAAGGCACCTACATCTTGTAAGAGTACCTATGTTTCTGTACCTCTATAAACTTGCTTTATAGTAGTACCCTCAAAAAATCCTTGAATTCTTCAACAACCCTTGGCAATGGATTTTCTCTCAATTTGTTTCGATTCTACTTATGATTTGGACGCATAATCAAAAATTGTACTGCCCTCCTCTCATCTTCATTATGAATTTGTGCATAAGCTAAACCATCATCAAGTATCTTTGTTTCCATCCGAGTTGCAATAATACATGATTATCTCAAAATAAGAGGATAAGATGTAGCATCTTGAATAAAAAAATTTTGCTTCATTGTTACATCACTAATCCGAATTTTCACATCTACGCAAGCACCATATAACTCCTTTCTTGTATTATTGGCTACCTGTATTATCCATCCATGTTCATATCAATTGGCCACCTTTGCTTCATATAAAGATCCTTAGACATAAGTTTTATCTCTAAACCATAGTCAATCAAAGGAACAACCGGCTTGTCTATATCTTCAACCTTCACCAATGCCTCTATAGTTGGTCTAGTCCAATGCTTCCGAATATAATGACTTGAAACCTCTTTATTTTTATTACCTTGATCATCAAAATATACTCTTTGATTATAACTCCTTCCTTCACTTCTTGATTGTTTGTAACAATTATCAAATACATCTTCTTCACCTTCATATATGTATGCATCAATAGCATGATTCAATCTAGCTTCTTCCATTAATTGCCTCTTTCATTTAATACTATGAATAATGATATCATGGAATTCTTTCTTAGCAATTCCTAAAATTTCTTTTAATGTAAACTCAAGCTTAGCATTAAGCACACGTTCCTCAAGTACTTCCTTTAAATCTATTACTGCTTCAATATTAAAGAGTAGTTTATAAGTTGTCAATTTACCTTTATTTTTCATCTCCTTTGCTTTTTCTTTTGATATTGTTGAAATATCCTTTGTGGATAATTCTTGTAAAGTCGCTGCATGAGCCTTATCTCCTCAAATTTGTCTCTTAGAAGAATTTCCTTCTCTTGTATCATCAAAATTTCTTCTCTTCTTTTCTTCCATTAAAGCTTCATATTGGCTTTTAGTAATATATATATATATATATATATATATATATATATATATATATATATATATATATATATTGAAAAAACTTCTATAAGATCCTCCCAACCCATAGCACTACAAATTGTTGCAGCAATTCTCAATAAAGCTTCTCATGGCATCTTTTCTTTTTGCATTGTAGAAATGGTAGAAGACTAAAGTCTACTTGGTTGAATATTTCTAACAAAATTTTGTCTGCCATCATTATCCACTTTAGTTCCATAAATTATAACTTCTATTGCTATAATTCCATGTGTTGTCAAATAATATTTAATCAATACTTTTATGCCTTCTTTACCAAAGTTGGTTTAGAGAAGATTACTAGTATCTTTCAATGCAAGCTTTCCATCTTTTCAATAAACAATGCCTTGTTGTATCATCTCATCAAATTCACCATAATTTTTTTGAGAATGAGAATCATCATCACATCAAATATACCTTTACACATACCTTTATTTAAAAATAGCCTTTGAACTTATTGTAGAATTCTTCTACTGGAACCATGTAAGTTTGATTTGAAGATCTTGCATCCCTTATACAATCTCCTTAAGTCCCATATCTTCTTTCTTTAGTATAGCTAGTGGAGGTTGGACAATAGGCATAGTCAATCGTGTAGTAGGTATTAAAATCTTTAGTACTTATTCTACTCTTTGAGTACCAATCCTATCCTTTCTCCTTTTTTTATTAGCAAGTAATCTAATAGCATCTTCAACAACCCTCTATTTTGTTGTCAATCCTTCATCTTCTTCCTTGTCTTCAAGAAGAGCCTCTAACTTCTCTTTTAATTTTCCATCAACAACTTGAAGAAATAATTCAACCTTCTTTGGTTCCAATATTAACTTTTCTATTTTTGATAATCTAGAAAATTACCTTTCAAATTCTCTTAATAATTCTATAGCTTGCAAATTTTTGTTAGGTCGTTCAATCCATTCGAAGACTGATTTCTTAGTAACTCGATCTGTATCCTCTAAAAAATACTCATCCTTCAACAAATATGAAAATACCTTCCATGAACTTCCAAATTACTCCATAATAGATCTTATATGCTCTCTTATCTGCAGTACCGTAGCAAGGTCAAATACTTGAATCATCTTCTTTTCAAAAATGCAATTCAATTCTATTTTTTGTACACAATATCTTAAATATTTGGAAATATTCCTCCCATCAAATTAATCAACCTTGTTAACTACCGCTTGCAATGCTTTGGTTGCCAAAGCCTCTTTGCGACCATTGCCTTATTGCTGTTGTATAAATAATATAAATGCTTGAAATATTTTTGCAATGTTTGGATCAAAGTAAATATCTTGTTCACTAGTGGAAATTCCACTTGAAGCTACACTTGAAGATCGACTTGAAGCTCCATCCAAAGCTCCATCAAAAAGTCCAAATTCAACCTTCTTGCTTTCTTGTGCCATCAATTTCAAATAATCACAAATATAATCCAATACCTTCCACCTTAAACTTTCACATTGGATTCACCACTTATATCGTATTATGTGTTGTCTTGCTTGGGAATACATTGGGCACGTAGCTATAGAAGGTGATGTTGTATTTCACAAATATCCAAAAAATCCTAGTAGATTTCATCCATATGAGATAAATATAATTCAAATTCCAATTCAAAAGTGCTAAAAAATACTCTTTTTAGTAGCTTCAATCACATATAAACCTCAATTATCTTATTACTTTCATATTTAAGCAATTTAGATTTTTCTTATAAGTCCCAATCCTAATTAATGAGTTTTAACAAGTTCTAACTTCTAATCTAACTATCCACTTGATGTAAAATTTTGTATAAAATTGTCGATATAAGTCTTCTATATGCTCAAGAATTTTCAATCTAATCTAACTTATAGATTGTGAGAAAACCTCCAAAAATTGCCTTGATATTACTTGGCCACCAACTTGAAAAGTGAAGCAAAAATCCTAGCAATGATTTCTCCTTTTTCAACTATTAACTTTGATTTAAAATTGGTTCACGGCTTGATCTTCAAATCTTTCAACACCGTGCCAAATTTCACCTTGATCCGACTTGTAAATCTCCAGATATCACAGAAATCCTACCCAATCCCAAACTGCCAATTCTCAAAACTCTCTTGTACTAAAAACTAGATATCTCTAAACCACACTATTAGACTATCACAAAATTTTGTATATACTTAGCACACCCAATAATCCAAGTAGTATCAAATTTTGAACTATAGATGTTACACTAATTGCACAAACTAGCCAAAATTGCTAGCACTATTTATATTATATAAAATCCAAATCACCAATATAAACCCTGACTTTGAATAATAATTATCAAGTCTTCAAAAATCCTACAAAAACATCTCTTATATCCTTTGAAAGAGCTTTAAGCTAGCTCTCTAATCTCTGATCTTCAAATGAATCCCTATTTTGTCCTAAGCGGTCGTTTTAGTGACCAAAGGTCTAATTTCGACCCTGCCTCACAAATGGTAGACCCTTGGATATCAATCTAATCTATCCAAAGGATTTTTTAGACCAATCCTACCCTCAACTTGATCCTCGTATCAACCATATCAACCATATACCTCTTCTGTCCTGATTTTAATAATTTATGTCCTTTCTAAGGCAATAAAGAAGTTTCTATATCTTACAAGGTAAAAGTACTAACTAACTTTTATCTACTTGCTATTAAGTCAAAAAAATAGGCTAAGAGACTTTAATAAAAGTCTTATTAAAATATTTTGAATTTATGTTGAATTAATATTATAGAATATTAATTAAAAAAATATTTTTAGTCATATTTTCATTATATAATTGTGTCACAACACGACAACATGGTGAACTTGTTGGCCAAGTTTTTATTCTACAAATACATCTAAAGTCAAAACTACATCTATGAAGCTTCTAGGAAGCTTCTCTAGAAGACTTTATGAAATTATTTTATATTAACCTACTTTTAACTAATCATATAAGTAACTATTGGACTAAATATATATGTTTGTGACAACTTGCCACTTGCTGCATCAATTCTAATTTGTAAACTAGGACCTTAGTGGCTTCGACCTTTTTGCATTTCTATAATGATTTTTGATGTCGCATATTGCTTCAAGCTTTCACCACATATTTAGATCCATCCAATCTTTTATATTTTATAACCAATGGAATTTTATATCAAGCCAAAGCCCTTTCCAAATCGACACCAATCACTTCTACTTCCAATTGTAGTTAATGACCAACAAAAATATGAAGTAGACAGTATTTTGGACCATTGCTACTATTGTCGTGGCAGTAGTTGCCTACAACTTTAATACAAATTTCTTTCAAAAGGTTATCCTATTTACAATGCAATGTAGAAACTTGGACAAAACTTCATCTATTGTAAAGAGACAATTCAAAGATACCATTGGTAGTGAAATGATGATATTTTTCATTAATGGAAGGGGATTAAGTGTAATAGGATATAGATAAGATAATTATATAGATAGTTAGAACCATGGAAGTTTCTAGAATTGAAATTAGGTTAGTGGATCAGGTAGGATCCATCGTGAAACATTCTAATAAGAATTTAAGGTAATTATTTTAGTACGGCCCACTATAGAATCTTCTAAAAAAGAATTTAAGATAATTATCTAAGTAGGATCTAGAAAGTCTAGGATGGTAGGACAAGGTATAAATAGGACTAGGTAGGATCTTTTGGATTCAAGAGAATTTGGTCAGGTATGGCTTTAGACCTTTTTTCTTAGTAAAATTTGGTTTTGCATCTTTTTTTTCAATTCAATTTTGTTTTGCTTCCATTTTCTCAATTTTTATTTTTGATGTCCTATTTTATTTAGTTCCATTCAATATTGTTCTAATATGTTTTGTCATATTTTGTAATGATGCTTTATATTGTTGTGGATTAAAAGAATTTTGAATTTTTGAAATAGTCCAGTCCTATTTCAATATTGAATTAGAATGGCTATTGCCAAAAATAAGAAGATTAGAAAGTCTTGAAATAAGATTAAAGACTAGAACGGCATTGAAAAGATTGAAAAAGGCTTCATTCTCACTTCAATATACACTCTTAACTAGGAGCTATTTAGCAATATTCTATAGGACGTCTAAAATGTATTGACTTTGTAAGATATGTATCTTAACTTGTAAGCTAAGTTTTTTATATATGTATCATATAGTTAGCTTTTTTTGTAAGTTATAAATACATGGTTAATTTTTGACCAAATTTCTAACCTACCAATCAACTACAAATATATGTAAAGTCAAAGCAGTGTCTATGAAGCTTTTAAAAAGTTTTTCTGGAAGATATTATGAAATTAATCTACTTTTATTTATTTTTTTCTACTTCTCCTTAATTATATAGGTATTTATTAGAGTACATATATATCTATAATATTACTCCACCTTCTAGGAACAAATTCCACAAGGAGCAGTCATCATGTATTGATGAAATCTAAGCTATGGCAAATTGTATTTGCTACATACTTTCATCTTTGTTTTCTTTGAAGATGGTTGATAGGTCCTCTTTCAATCATCAATAGTATCTCATATTAGGGCAAAAAGACCACCTTGCTATTTGATTGTTGTTGAGGCCTTTATAACTTTTTTCAAATAAAACATTTGAAATACCATCATGAATTATTTTTACCTCTAATAAAATCACTAAATATCAGGAGTCTCTTTTAAAGTCATAATACCAAACACTTCATATCTCACCATCTATTTAAGAAAGAACATGTTGTTCTTAAGGATCTTCATCTTGATTACATTGTCTTAAAAGTTATAATAATCACAATATTTTATCTAAGAGTTAATAATTGAAAGCTCTTGAGTTGAATCTATTGGTTATTGGTTCTTTATCTTTTTGATGTCACCAATATATATAAGCTATAAAAAAAGATAGAAGATAGAATGTTATCTTTTTTAGATCTTATTTCTTTTATAGCAACGGTTTGCTATTCTTCATTTTGATGGATGTTGTCAATGAAAAGCCTCAATTTTTTTTGTTGTATTTACAAGATTCTTTGTTGGAATTCATATGCATTCATTAATATCATATTCTTGCTAATGAACAAGATTTTCTAACCTATTTTGGTACCGCCTTCAATGTAAGACTTCTTCCATCTCAAAATCTTAATTATTATCCATTTTTATAAAAAGAAGTGGCATTTATCTTCTTTTTAAGATATTCATTGTCTTACATGGCTCAAAAAGAATTATAAAAAATAAAGAATGGATCTTCGTAGACTTTGGTAGATATAATCAATAAGCAATAAGATTGACTTATTTATAAATAAGAATAGGTCCAAGCCTACAATAGTCCAGCTTGTCATAAGGACAAGTAGTCTTAATTGTGCATTCATTCTTGTATGTAGCTTTGACAAATAATTTGCCAAATCTTCTATCATAGGATTATCAACTTTTAAAAAATAAAAAGTATTAAGTTGTAGATGATAACCATAATTGACAAAGAAAAGAATTTGTTGAGTAGAAGAATGTATTAAATTATTGTACATAAACGTTACTAATAATAAATGAATTGTCCAATCATATTAATAATAGTTGATGGTATATCTCAAATATTGTTGTGAAACTTAATTCACTTGTTTTATTTGTCGATCAATTTGAAGATGAAAAGATAAAAAAAGCTTTATATTTATCTTTAAAATCTTAAAAAAAAATCTCTAAAATCTTGATATAAATTAAATCTTCTTATTCAATACAAAATTTTTCAGGTAATTTGTGATAGCGTTAGATGTTATTAAGAAAAAACTTAACCATTTCTTTATTTGTGATAGATTTTGTATATAGTAAAAAATATTCTATCTTAGTAAAATTATTTACTATTATAAATATAAAATCATATAAACCTAAGATTAGAAGATTTGTGATAATATCTATAGAAACAGAAGACTATGGTTGTTTTAGAATAGATAATGGCTAAAGAAGTCCATAAGGCTGATAGCAAGGAGTTTTGGATCTTGAACAAATATCATATGATAATACAAAGACTGCCTTTTACATTTGATTTCACTAAAAATATCTTGATATTAGCTTCAAAGTCTTATTATATCTAAAATGTGTGGCTATTAGAAAATCATGATGAATTAAAAAAATATGAAATTATTAATAAAATAAATATTGGGCAAAAAAAAATATTATCTAACATAAGCTGTTAATGGTTAAAAGGTAGCAAAAGATAATAGAAAAGTTATTAAGGTGGCGGCTAGAATTTATAGTGGCAGCTAGGTTAAATGGCAGCTAAGATTTGGAATGGCGGCTAAATTAAGTGGAATCTAGGATTCAATTGGATGAAGTAAGGATGAATGAGAATGAAGTTGAGCCTTAATTGATGTAAACTCTACTTATAAATAAAGTGTGTTGGAAGTGAGAGGCATCTCATTTCACACTTTTCTTGTGTCTAATCTTGCTAATTTCTACTTGCTTGTGTCTTGCTTATTATGTTTTTTCAATAAATTATGGGCCTATATACACTTGATTGTGCTTCTCAAGTAAGTTGAAGTTATTTCCTAGTTGTTGCTCTTGTGTAGAATAGATCTTATGGTGTTTACTGATATTAGGATTTGTATGATCTAATCTTGTATTTTGGCTTGTAGAGGTTTTGATTTGGACCTTATAGATCCCTAACATCTATTTGAAGGTTCTTAATTCCTAGGATTGAGTGATTAAGACCTTATACAAAGACCTTGATAATGTCTTTGGTGTTGTGGAAGTTTTAGTAAAAAAATGAGTTTTATGAGTTAGAATACTTAATGGTGAGGTTGATTGGAGTCCACATATTTGTTAGAAGCTTTAAAATTTGAATTGAGAGTCTTTGAAGTGAAGAAAAACTCATTTTTTCACAAGAGGGCATTTTGAGATTTTGCTAGTGTAAAATTATTTTCATGATTTTAAGCACATAGAGACTCTTTTTTTTTTATATTTTTTAATAGACTTATTCTTAGACATGGCTTCTAGTAAAGGTAAAGGTTTGAGAGTGATTGAGAAGTTGGTAGAGTCTTTAAAGGTGATAATTTCTACCATTGGAAGGTAAAAATAGAACTTTTGTTGGCATCTTTAGACCTTTGAGACATTGTAAATGAAAATAAAGAGCCTCCAAGTATGCATGCTGATGCTAAGGAAAAGAAGAACTTTATAAGACATAAAAAGAAGGCTTTTGGCATGATTGCTACTAATTTGGATGAAGCCAACTTTTCTGACATCATCTCTTGCAAATGGCAATGTAAGAACTTGCTTCATTTGTGAGAAACCATGTCATTTTGCTAGAAATTGCTACAAGACTAAAAAAAGAGATAAAAAAAAGTATAAATAATGCTGGTGATGAATATGGATGTGATGATTATGCATTCATAGCAAGTGAAGGTACTTCCATGGCTGTCATGTCCAAGTGCATTGTTGATTTGGGTGCCACCAAGATTATGATTCCATATAAGTGTTCATTTGACACTTATGAAGAAATTTTAGTAAGAAATATATTCATGGAAGATAATGGCTTAGTACAAGCTATTAAAATGGACTCTATTGTAGTAGAGATTGTTGTAAAAGACCAAACTAAGAGGATCAGATTGAAGGACGTCTTACATATGCCAAAGATGAAGAAAAACTTCTTCTCGATGAATAAACTTGTTTCACATGGTTGTAAAGTGCAATTTGATAAGAATAGGTATTTTATGAAGACATTGGAAAGAAATGATGTTGCAAAGGACTTTAGAGATGGCAACTTCTACTTCATCAAGTATAAGAAGGTGAATGGAGTTGAAATGGTAGCATTTGCTAAATTTCCTCAAGATCAACATAAATTTGGTATTTATCATCGACGCCTTAGTAATTTGAATGCCAAGAGCATGGAGGAGCTCCAATCTATAGTAAGTGGCTTAGATCTTAGTCATATAAGCCACAATGCTATGATACTTTTTTGTGAAGGTTATATTCAAGGCAAACAACAAAAGGCTACATTTTCAAGTAGAATTATAACACGTGCAACTAAGTTGTTGAAGATAGTCCATTCTGATATTTGTGGACCTATGAAGATGCCATCAATAGGTGCAAGATACTTTGTCACATTCATTGATGATTTTTCAATGAAGATATGGATTTTCATCCTAAAAGTAAAGAGTGAGTATTTTACAAGGTTTAAAGAATTTAAAAAACTTATAAAAAAGCAATGTGAGTGCAAAATCAAGATACTATGTACGGACAATGGAGGTGAGTATATGTCAAAGTAATTTAATGTTTTCATGAAAATGCATGGTATTATAAGACAAATCTCTATTCTTTATACTCCACAACAAAATAGAGTTGCTGAAAGAGAAAATTATACCATTGTAGAGATAACAAGGAATATGCTACATATACAAAACCTTTGGTTTGAGTAATATATGGAAGCCATGCTAATAGCAGTGTATATAAGGAATAAGTGTCATACAAGTGTACTTACATCAAAAACTCCCGAAGAAGCTTGGAGTGGGAAAAAACCTTATGTTTTACACATGAGGACTTTTGAATGCATAGCATATGCAAAGACATCAAATTATATGAGATCAAAATTTGATACAAAAGGTATAAAATGTATATTTTTTGGATATTGAGAAGACAAAGGCTTATATGCTCATGTATTTGGAGACCAAAAAGATCATCAAAAGTCGTAATATTAAATTTTTAGAGCATAATAGTGCTTATAAGCACTTAACAATGTGTCCAAGTAGGAATAATAGTATGTTTGTCGACACATCTTCAAATTTAGCAAAGAAAGAAGAAGATGAAGACAATGGTGGTTATAAAGGAGGAAATGAAGATGAAGAGGCAAAGAAGGTAGAGAATAAGGCATTTAAAAATGCTAAGATGAGCAATGAAGAGCATGAAGATGTTGATAATGATGGTGATGAGGATTATCAACTTTTGAGTGAAAAAAGACTATCTATAAGAGAAAAGAAGATTAAAGGAGAGTATATAATACAATAAGTTGAATCTTCTTCAAATAAAAGGAGATATCCTTTGATAGATAGAAAACAATGTGGCAAATCGTGGAAGAATCACATCTTTCTTCAAGTAAGTGAAGAACATGTCAATGTTGCACTTCTTGTTGATTCATTGAGTTTGTATGATACAATGAAGTCTACGGATGCTTTGAAGTAAGAGCAAGCCATAGAAGAAGAGTATCAATCACTCATAGACAATAGAACATGGAAATTGACTCAACTTCCACGAAATTGAGCTTCAATTGGTTGTAAGTGGGTGTTTAGAACAAAGAAAGATGTAATAGATAATATTGTGAGGTATAAGACAAGATTGGTTGCCAAAGGCTACTTACAAGTTATTGGTGTTGATTTTAATGAGACATTTGTTTCTATGGCTAAATTCACCACTATTAAAATCATCGTGGTAATTGAGGCAGCAATGGACTTAGAGATGCATCAAATGGATGTGAAGACAACTTTCTTAAATGGAGAGTTGGAAGAAGACATCTACATGGATCAACCTCAAGGATTTGTTAAAGAAGGCAAGCAACACCTTATTTGTAAGTTGAAGAAATCTTTATATGGGCTCAAGCAATCACCAAAGATATGGTACAAATACATTGAGACATTCTTTCTCAATGAAGGATTTGTGAGAAGTGATGTTGATCATTCCATATATGTCATGCAATTAAAAGTCTTCTTGCTGATTGTTATTCTGTATGTTGATGATTTAATCATCTTGACCAAGACCTTGAAAAAGATGGATTAGTTGAAGGCAAAGCTAGCAAAAGAATTTGAGATGAGTGATTTGGAAGAGCTCTACTATTGCTTAGGAGTAGAGTTTGTGAGAGATCGAGCTAAGAAGATCATTAAATTGAGCCCAAAAAAGTATTTTAAAGAAGTGTTGAAGCAATTCAATATGAAAAAGTACAAGCCTATTCAAATAGCATAAGAGGCAAATATATGAAGTTGATGAAGCTCACAAATGAAGATTTTGTTGAAGTTGAAGATGAAATGAAAGATGTTCCATACAAGGTAGCAGTAGGCTCACTTATGTATGCAATAGTTGGCACCAAGATGGATCTTGTATATGCGGTGAGTGTTGTGAGTCAATACATATCAAAGACTGGACCAATCCATTGGACAACCATTAAAAAAATCATGAGGTATTTAAAGGGCACTTTGAACTTCAAATTGTACCTTGGAGATAATAATATTGTATTGTATGATTATTGTGATGCGGATTGGACTGGAGATGCAAATGATAGAAGATCAACAATGGGATATGTATTCTTTGTTAGAGTAGGAGCAATTTCACGGAATTACAAGAGATAACCAACAATTGCAAGGTCAACAATAGAGGTGAAGTACATGGTAGCAAGTCATGGTGCAATGGAGGTAATATAATTAAAACAAGTTTTAGAAGATATTGGACTTGTGTAATTGGAAACAACTCCAATAAAGTGTAATTGGAAACAACTCCAATCAAGGATGCCTTACCTTTGTAAAGAACTCAAAGCATCATTCAAAGACAAAGCACATTGACATTCAACATTACTTCATATAAAAAAAGATTGAAATGGAAGTGATTGACATGAAGTATTGTGCAACAAAAGACATGCTTGCTGATTTGCTTATAAAAGCATTGATGAAGGATAGACATTATAAATTTTCAAAGGCATTAGGATTAAAAATCTTTAACCAATAGCAAAGTATAAGTAATAAATTAAATATTAGAAAAATAAAAGATATTACCTAATATAAGTTGCTAATAGTTAAAGTGCAACAAAAGGTAATAAGAAAGTTACTAAGGTAGTGACTAGAGTTTATAGTGGTGGCTAAGTTAAGTGGCAGCTAAGGTTTACAGTGGCAGCTAAGTTAAGTAGAATCTAGGGTTCAGTTGGATGAAGTAAGAATTAATGAGATTAAAATTGTGCCACAATGGATGTAAACTCTATTTATAAATAAAGGATGTTGGAAGTGAGAGGCATCTCATTCCATGCTTTTCTTATATCTAACCTTGCTGATTTTTATTTATTTGTATCTTACTTATTATATTTCTTCAATAATTATGTCCCACCTACTGAAATATTTAATTGTTCTTTTGAAATAGAATAGGTTCTTGAACTTGAACTTAGAAGTATTATGAGACTAAAAAGAATTATTCTTAATATCATGGACAAAAGGATCAAAAGACATATTTGATTGACAAAGATTGAATCAACTATCAATGTTGATTTTATTGCTCTAAGATGAAAATGCTCCAATTTTAAGAAAATCATTATTTATTGATCAAAAGATGAATCTCCTTCTTTTGGTACAAGATGAGAACATTTAGAAAGAGTATTTGACAAACCTTATTATTTTTTGCATTGATAAGTAATCTTGAAATTAAATCTTGATAAAAACATTGTTCAAAGAGCTTGGCAATGATTCAAAATACATACCAACATTCTTGTGACTTATATACAAGGTGATTAGACTTAAGGCACCTTCTAAATAATGATGCCATTCTTGAAATGAATCTATGATTATAAAGAGTTCTTTATTGTGGATCTTATAATTAATCTTAATTATTAAAAAAATTCTAGAATAAAAAGTTATTAGATGGAATTTATCATTTGTTCTTATTTGTGATAGTACTGTACTGAAGGCAAAGTTTGATGCATTTGTTTCCATGAAAAATTCCTTGAAAAAATCAATAAGATATAAGATTAGTGCAAAAATAAATTTATTTTTTAAAACATCAATTGATTCTTTGGTTTCATTTATTCCACTCAAGTTTGTCTTTACAAGTCAAATATATAAGTGGAGCTACAATTTGAAAAAAATTCTTGATGAAGATTCAATAGTAATTAGTAAAACTTAAAAAGAATTACACATCTCTTATTGTTTTTGAAATCTTCTTATCCATAATAGTTTTGATCTTCTTTGGATCTATTATTAGTTTTTTATTGGATATGATGTATTTTAAGAAGTGTACTTGAGTAGTAAAAAATACACAAGTTGGCATATAATCTTGCATCTCTAAGTTTTTGTAATATATAAAAAACATGAATTTCATACTCTTTTATATTTTTAGATTAGATTAAGATGTTATCCAAATAATAAACAACAAAATCATCACGAAATTCATAAAATATATAATTTATTAGATGTTGAAAATCAACTAGTGCATTTGTGAGTCCAAAAGGCATGACATTACATTCAAAATGTCCATACGTGGTTTGAAATGTAATTTTTTATTCATTTCTTTCTTTAATGTATATCAAATTATATGCTCTTTATAGATCTATTTTTATATAGATCTTTATTTTATTGTGTTGATTAAGAAGTCTTAAAATTAAAGGTAGAGGATATCTATTCTTAATAGGGATCTTGTTGAGTCATCGATAGTTTACATACATCTACAATGATCTATCTTTTTTCTTTAAAAATAAGATAGGAGCCTCAATTGGAGATTTTGCATAGTATATAAAAATTTTAGACAAGTTTTTATTAATATAATCGTTAAGTGTAATCAATTTATTTTGTAATAGGTTGTAGATTCATACAAATGGTAGTTGAGATCTTTTTTCAAGATCAATGGAACAATTATAAGGACAATGTTCTAAAAAAATATCTCCATTATGTTTTAAAAAATATCTTAAAAATCTTCATATTGATTAAGATTACTACTTGACATCTTCTTACTATAAAAAATAGGCATAGCATATATAACAAAAGATAACCCTTCTTTTGTGGTATGCATGAAAGCTCTAGTACCTACCAGTAAGAATTTGGATGTACTAGACTAATGTATTTCTATTTGATTAACAAAATTTTAGATTAAACTATCAAAAAAATTAAGATTATATAAAATCCAATTTATTTGAAGATTATATTTTTTTAACCAAGATAATCCTAAAATAACCAAATTGGATGGAAATCTTATTATATTAAATATTACAATGCTATTATAATCATAAAAGAGTTATGAATCTCTTTCTATTAAATGTACAAATTAAAAGAGAGTACTTCCTAATATAAATGCATCTATAAATTCAACTTGAAAAAATCCATTAAGGTATTGGAAGGAATGTAATCTTAGATAGAACTTAACTTATTTTAGAAATCCTTGAAATTTTGATCTTATTCCATCAAACTTGTCAAGTATACTAATCCTTATCCTTGTCATACTTATAGAGGCAAAATTCTGTGGATTTGATTATGAAGTTGATTTACTTGCTTCCTTCAACTACACAACTTCTTGTCATAGACTTTGAACTTCTTTCATAGGCGTAGGAATAGTAATTTCATGATTCACATTAAAAATACATGAGATTTCTATTCTTAGAGTATTGACAAGCTCATGAAGATTTATAATAGTTACAAATGTATTCTTACTTCTAGTGAGAGTAGCATCCATAATCTTTCCTTCTATAAATAATTAAAACAAATTCAAAAAGTTAAATTAAAAGAAAGTAATTTATAACTTCTAATATTAAATGAAAATTTCTATAAATAGGGACAATCTACACTCTTTGAAGAAAAGATCTCTTAATTAGAAGCCATGTGGTAATATTCTATAAGACCTTCAAAATGTGTTGACTTTTTAAGATACATATCTTAATTTGAAAGACAGGTTTTTTATATGTACACTACATAATTAGCTTTTTTATAAGCTACCTATATGTAGTAAATTTTTTGACCAAGTTTCTAACCTACCAATTAACTACAAATTCATGTTGTCATCTATTAAGCTTTTAAAAAGCTTCTTTAAAAGATATTATAAAATTAATCTATTTTTATTTACTTTTATTTATTTCTATCTAATTATAAATATATTTATTAGAATACATATGTATATCTATGACAACAAATTAGCCACGTGTCACTTGTATAGATAGCTTACAGAACAAGTTAACTATCTAGTACATACATAGAAAACTTGTTTTGCAAGTTAAGACATGTAGCTTGTAAAATCAATACATGTTGGAGGTCTTATAGAATATCTCTACATTTTTCCTAGAAGGATAATATATATAGAGGCAAAAGTGAAGCTTTCTTCGCTCTTGTCAATTACTTTCTTACTCTAGTCTAGATTCAATAGTTTTTAATTTTCTTATCTTTCAGTAAAAGCCATTCTAATTTTTTCTTAATATACATGTTATCTTATCTCTATTTTCTCATACTTCTTTGGAAAAAATTTCACTTAATTATTTGTTTTTATGAGATTCTTGTCTTTGAAAAATTGACAAGAATATACTTATAATATCATAGCTTTATTTTTTTTATTAAGAATGAATTACTTCTTTTTCTTAATAAGATATAAGTATATTAAAAGTTATAGATTATCCTCTTTTAAACTAATATTTTCCTTAATATATTTTTTTTAAGTCCTCTCTTTTATTTGTCTTGAGAAATATTATATATTTTCTCTTTTCTAAGTATTATCATGGCAAAGCTTCTTAAAATGAAGAATATAAGAGCATAAATATAACAGCAATTGAGGGAGTTAATACTTAAAATGCATCAACTCAATTTACTACCATAAGGAGTAACAAAAATAATAGAAAGCAAAGAGATAGAGATAATTGGAGCTGCTTCAATATCTATAGTAAATCATGTCCTTTCTCCTATGATGGAAGATCCTTCCAATATTAAAAAATCAAAGATTATATTATCCAAAAAGTTTGATTGCATAAGATTTAAGTTTTGAAGATTTAATAATTAAGTATAATTTGTAATTGAACTTCAATTCTAAAGCTATTCAATTCTAAGATCGCAACTTAAATTCATTGATATATTTTTTTTAGATTTAGTATTATCTTGATTTTGATCTTTTTTAAATAATAAGATTCAATATTGAATAATCTAGAGGCTTTTTTAATGAAGTTTTGATCTACTTAGAAAGCACATGATACAATTTGTGTTGCAATTAATAAGATTTTTTTTTTGTAATAAGGCAAACAATCAGTAATGTTATATGCTTCATAACTTTCATAACTTGCAACTGATATCAAGTATGATGATGGTGTATTTTTTAGCCAATTTTTCTATGGATTATAATATGAGGTAAAAAAATTGATGCTCAACTTTATTGATCTTCAAACATTGAGTCAAATAACTGATTTTATTATGACATGTACCACTCAATTTTTTGAATATGACAAAGCCTCTATCTTATTAGATTCAAGAACCTCAGCGTGTTTCTTAGATGAAAAATTTGCTAAAAGATATACCATACCTTTAGTGAAGAAAATTAAATCTATCCATAGATGGTTGTCCATTGTGTTTAAAAGATATTAATCATGAAATCCTTCCTATATAAATAACAACTAATGGTCATAGTAGCTTTATAACATTTAATATCATTAGATCTCTTTAAAATCTAGTCATTTTAGATTTATCATGGCTAAAAAAATATAATCCTAAAATAGATTGGATTTCTCATAGTTTTAATTTTTTTTAAAGTATAACTAAGAGTGTAGTTAATCAAGTAAAATGTCATAAATCTAGTGTAACTTAACATATATTTATAGATGTAAGAATTTTCTTACATACTTGTAAAAGAATGATTACCTTGTGTTATTTATGTTGCACATGTTTCTAATGGCAAAAAGACTTCAAATGGCATTCCAAGCCAATATAAAAAATTTCAAGATATATTTTTTAAAAAAAAGTAGATAATTTTTTGAAATAGTATTCCTATGATTGCTCAATTGATCTTCTTGAAAGAGCTCAACCAACATGTGGACCAATCTACAATTTATTTGGACCAATATACAAAATAAGTTGGTTGAACTCAAGAAGTATATTGAAAAGAATTTGGTCAAGAACTTCATATACTATTCTAAATCTCTAGCAAGAGTTTCAATTTTATTTTTGAAGAAAAAAGATGGATTATTATAGATGTGTGTTGATTATCAAGGACTCAATAAGATCATTAACAAGAACAAGTACCTGCTACTTTTGATATTTAGACTTTTTGATCACTTGAATCAAGCTAAGATCTATATAAAAATAGATCTGTGAGGAACATACAATTTGATATACATCAAAAAAAGAGATGAATAGAAGATTGTATTTTGAACTAAATATGAACATTTTAAATATGATATCATGCCTTTTGGACTTACAAATGCAATAGTAGCTTTTCAATATCTAATAAATAATATCTTTTGAGAATTTTTAGATGACTTTATTATCTATTACTTAAAAAATATTTTAATCTATTCTAAGAATATAGAAGCATATGAACTTTATATTCGTTGTATATTATAAAAACTAAAAGATACAAGATTCTATGCTAAGATAAAAAAAAATAAAAAAATAAAAAAATAAAAATAATTATATTTCATACAATTCAAATCAACTTCTTAGAATATATCATTTCAAATGATGGACTTATGATGGATCTAAGAAAATTCAAACTATTGTAGATTAGAAGATCACATAGATGATAAGAAATGTCCAATATTTTTTGAGATTTGTCACCTACTATTGGATCACTATGAAAGACTTGTCTCAACTTACACCTCCACTTAAATATTTGACTTGTAAAGATAAACTTCAATAGAATTAAAAGAAGCAGAAGTAGCATTTGAAGCCTTGAAGACAACTTTTATTTTTGCACCAACCTTGTATTGTATTGACTTTTATAAGCCATTCTTTATGAATAAAAATACATCAAACTTTGCTTTAGATGTTGTATTGTCACAAATAGAACAAATCATAGACTTTATCTAGCAGATTTTTATTTAAGAAAATTTTCAATAGTCAAGATCAACTATGAAATTCATAACAAAGAACATCTTTTAATTAAGGATTTATTTCAAGAATGGCACCATTATCTATATTGAAGAAAAGAAGTCTAAAAGCTATAAACACTTAGCATCAGCAAAGTTTGCACACAAACAGAAGTGTGGAATAAGATAACTCTTACTTTCAATACTTTTTACTTATAAGTGGTGGTTTGCTAATCAAAAAGACAACTTCCATCTTTTTGATATTACATCCATTTCTACTTCATGCAAGTAAACTCTAGGTATTACTATAGTAACTTCTTTTAATTCTTTGTTGTCTTTTGACTATTAGCAATATATTATGCTTAATCTCTATTTGGTTGTAATTAAGCAAGTACTTCCTGATCTTTAACAATCTAGAAGGTATTTTTAATTTAGTCACTATTTATACAAACCATAAGAATTGTAAATATTTTATGTCACCACGTATTTTGAATAGTGGCCAAGTTTGTTAAAACACATCTTTATTAAGATTTGATTTGAAGATTACATTTTGACTTGAAAAAAAACAAGGTGTATCAAACATTATTATCTTACAATCAAAGAAGGAGATGCATCTTTTGATCAACAAAGATCAATTCTCTTGAAGTCGGAGCATTTTCATCTTTGATCAATAAAATCAATATTGACTAGTGATTCAATCTTTGTTAAACAAAATCAATCAAGTATATTCTTTGATCTTCTTATTCATGATATCAAAAATCTTTCTTTTAAGTTTCATGATGCTTTTAAATTTAAATTCAAGAACAATCTACTTTATTTCAAAAGATGCCAATATATTCTAAAAAGAGAAGCTTGTCATAATTTGTCATTGGCTGAATATTTTGGATATAATAAGACTTTGGAACTTATATCTAGAGACTTTTGGTGGCTACAAATGTAGAAGATAGTGAAAGATTTTATCTAGTCCTATAACATTTATTTAAGTTCAAAAATTCTTTGTCATCAATCGTAGGGATTTTTTCAACCATTGCTTATACTCAAAAAACCATGGTCTTCTATTTCTATGGATCTTCTAATTTCATGTTTCCATGATTTTATATTTGTGATAGTAGATTATTTTATCAAGATGGCATATTTTGTATTACATACAAAATCTATTACAAGTGAAACAATAACTAATTTTTTTCTTAAAAACATCTATTGTTATTATAGATTATTCAAGGATATAATATCGGATATGGTAATTCAAGTTATATTGAGATTTTTAAAAAAATAAAAATAAATAAGATTTTAAAAATAAATATAAAGTTATCTTTGACCTTTTATTTTCAAACTAATAGACAGATGGAGTATGTTAATCAAGTTTTGGAGCAATATTTAAAGTGTATCATCAACTAATAATAAGATGATTGCACAACTCTTTTGCTATTAGTAGAGTTTTCTTATATTGATATAATATACTTTTTTACTCATCAGATTTTTTTTACTAATTATAATTATCATCCATAATTTGATACTTTTGACCTTTTAAGAATTGATAATCCTACAACAAAAGATTTGGCAAATTATTTGTTAAAGCTACATGCAATAATAAAGGTACAATTAAAAGAAGCTGAAGAACAATAAAAGATAAACGTAATTACTTATTGCAAGGAATAACCACAATTCAAGGTAGATGATAGGATATGCTCACTTTTTTATAATATGAAGACTACTTATCTTTGTGATAAGTTAGACTATGATAAACTTAGACCTTTTTTTATTTGTGAACAAATCAATTCAACTACTTATTCATTACACCTATTAGAGTCAATGAAGATCTATGTCATATTCGACCTATCTCTTTTTGAGCCATATAAAATAATGAATATATCAAAAAAAAATACAAGTACCACTTCTTCCTATAAAAGTAGACAATAATGAAGAATTTGAAGTAAAAGAAGTCTTAGACTCAAAGTAGCATTGAAATAGGTTTGAATATCTTATTCATTGGCATGAATATGATATTAGTGAATATACATGGAAGCTAGCAAAGAATCTTGCAAATGCAACAAAGAAGGTAGAGACTTTTCATCAACAATATTTATTAAAATCTAGATGAAGAAAAGCAAAAATTTACTATAAAAAAATAAAATCAAGATAAAATAAGATTCTACTTTTTATTTGTATTTGTAGCTTCTATATATATTATAGTTCTAAGAAGATGGAGAACCAACAATCACCAGATTCAATTAAAGATCTATTGTTTATTGACTTGTCGAATGAAACATTGTAATTTTTTTAACTTCCAAGACGATATAATCAAGATGAAGATTCTCAAGAATGACATGTTCTTCCTCAAATAAACGACAAGATATAATATGTTTGATATCACAATCTTAGAAGAGACTCTTGGTAGTTGGTAATTTTATTAGAAGTAGAAAGAATTCTTGATAATATTTTAAATATTTTATTTGAAAGAAGTTATAAAGGTTTCACTATCAATCAAATAATAGGTTGGTCTTTCTACCCAGATATGAGATATTATTGATGGTTGAGAGGACCTATCAACTATCTTCAAAGAAAACAAAGATTAGAGTATGTAGCAAACATAATTTATTGCAACTTGAATTTCTTCAACATATAATGATTGCACTATGTAGAACTTATTTCTAGAAGAGGCGATAATATTTATCGACATATTGTCACATATATACTTATATATTCTAATGATTATCTATATGATTACATAAAAATAGGTAAAAATAAATTAATTTCATAGTATCTTCTAAAAAAAGCTTTTTAGAAGCTTCATAGACATGGTTTTGACTTTATATATATATTTATAATTGACTTTTAGATTACAAACTTTTTCAACAAATTAGCCATGTATTACATGTGTAGATAGCTTATGAAAGAAACTAACTATGTGGTATACATATAAAAAACTTGACTTACAAGTTAAGACATATAGCTTAGAAAGTCCACATATTGGAGGTCTTACAAAAAAATTGCTACATAGCTCTTAGATAGATAGTATATATAGAAGCAAGAGTCAAGCCTTCTTCACTCTTATCAATTCTTTTGTTGTTTTACTTTAGATTCAAGAGTCTTTAATTTTCTTATCTTTTGGCAAAAGCCATTCTAGTTTTTTTAATATATATATATATATATATATATATTATTTTTATTTTCTTATTTTCTTATTTGTTTGAAAAAAATCTCATTTAGTTATTTTCTTTTATCAAGTTCTTATCCTTGACACATAGCTAGCAAAGTAAAACAATGAAACCAATCAAATCTTATCATGTCAATTGTAGATAGCTTAATAGATCTAATATCACAATAATCATTAGTTAAAGAAATATTAATAATTCTAAAAAAATAATAAAAATAAAAATTATTAAAAAAATAATTAAGAATTATTAAGAAATATTAAAAATAAAAATCATAAATAAATCCTAAATATAGCTTAATCATGTTCTAATTAATTATAATTAAATATTAATTAAATCTTAAATCTTAAGTAAATTCTAATAAAATCCTAATAAATCTAATTAAATCCTAAATTTTGAACCAATTTTAATAAAATCCTAACAAATCCTAAATTTTAAACCAACTTTAATAAAATCCTAACAAATCCTAAACTAAATTCTAAATAAATTCTAATTAAATCTTAAATTAAATTTTAAACAAATGCTAATAAAATCCTAATTAAATTCTACTCAATTTCTAAAATTTAACTAAATCTTTACTAAATCCTTATCAAATCTTTAAAAAAAATAATCAATTAATATAGGTGTTTTGAAACTTTAATAAATATTTATTGAACTATTTATCTTAACTTTAATTTCATCCAAACTTCAATCCATAAGTAATTTACAAGCATAAAAAATTTGAAAAGAATCAAACTCACCAATTGAAAAAAAATCTCAAAACTTCTCAAATATTAGGTGTCTTCTTTCTCCAACTTGAATGTTGATCTTCCAAATAAGATTTCTTCTTATTGAACTATTCAATTGTTCCAAAACTTAGCTAGTATGTAGGTATTTAAGTCTAAATTGATCTCACAAATTTTTTTTCAATCAAATAGGTAGATATTGCAAGATCATGAAAATCCTTATTAATCCAAAATTTTAATTATTTAAGAATATAATCTACAAAAACTCTCATAACCTTCAATCTAATTGCTTGATTGACATCAAATTTTTCACGTACATTCAAAACAAGCACAATGACAAATTAATAGATTAATAATTTATAAATAGGCAACAATATTCATGCAATCCTTAAGATTGAAAACTTCTTTTATTTCTTTTAATCTAAATCCACAACATAAGTCTTTTACTTTAGAAAGCTCTCAAAACCTCAATATATCTTCAAATCAAATAGAATCAATGCTCAAAAATCTTCTTAAAAATTTTCTTCCAAGTCCTTATTTTGATTCATAAAAATATCCCAAATTTTTTATAAGTGTGCAATTTTGTACCTGGGAATTTGATTTTGATCTTGATGCACAATTGGTCTTCTTAGTAATTTGAGATTTTTATTTTAATCTATATTTAATCTTCTTCTAAATATTCTTATAATAATTTTTTATTTAATTTATTTTGATTTGACTCATGTATGTGTTTACAAAATAAATAAAAATCTCTTCTATAAAAAAATAGCATTATAATTAAATTTTTTACTACCTTTTTATTATTTATTCTTATCTTTCTATTACACTCTTCTACAATAACATCCATATTTTTATTTTTCATTTTATAGTTGTGTTACTACACAGTAATGTTGTCATATTACACATGTTCTTGCTTAAAAATGCAACAAGCATCTAGCTGTGGAATGTAAATAGAAATACAAAAATAATCTTGCAAAGTCTAATAGGATCTTAAATAACCCTAAATAAATATTAATAATCTTAATCAAACTTTGACCAATAAAAAATAAATTTAAAAAAGTTATAAAAATAATACAAAGAAGTTTTAAATTAATGATAAAAAAATAACAAAAAAAATTTAAGAAATATAAAATTAAACTTTTAAAAAAAATAACAATAATCTTATAAAATAATATTTGAAATAAAAACCTTTAAAGAAACAAAAAAATCCTTTAAAATACTAAAAAGAAAAATCTTGATATAATTCTAATTAAAATTTTAATTAAATCTTAACCAAATTCTAAATCAAATCCTAAGTCAAATCCTAAATCAAATCCTAATTAAAACCTTAATTAAACTTTAACCAAATCTTAGACCAAATCCTAATTAAAATTCTAATGAAATTCTAAATCCTAAAAAAATCCTAGACTAGTTTAAATTAATCCTAAGGAAATCCTAGACCAAATTCAAAACCAGTTCTAATCAAATCTTGGATTTTAAACAAATTCTCATGAAACTTTATAGAAAATGGAACCTCAATAATTAATAATTGAATTTTTGATGTCAATTCAAATTTTTCACACTTCTTAATGTCTTAGTTAGAATCAATCACAAGAATAATGAAATCAATTGTACTTATCAATTAAGAAAAAAGCGAGATAATCTAATTAAGTTTTAGGGGGCCTCCTACTGCAATCTAAATGTTGAACTTTCAGCATCAATATTTCTTTCTTGAACCATTAAATTGCTCTCAATTTTTACCAAAAATATTAAAAATTGAATTTAATATGCATACAAAAAAAATCACTTCAATCCATTTGATAGATTGCTAAAGAGCTTCAAACTCACAAATATATTCACTGACCTTCAAATTCCAATTTTTGATACGTCAATCCACAAAAACCTTCACAAACTTTGATCGAACTATTTGATTGACCTCACAATTTGTATACATTAACAACTAAAATACCAACTCTTTGCCTATAATTCATCCATATGCATATCATAGAATTCAAAAAACCTCCAAATTTATAAATATATTTTTATTTTTCAAGATCTAAACCAATTGAGAATATTACCAAGTTTAAAAATCCTTCAAAAATTCAATATTGATTTGATTGACATAAAAAAAATGTACAAAAATCCTTCTTCAAGTTTGCTCTCAAATTCCACTCTTTGATCTTCGAAAGAACTGTGAAGTAATTGTAGGTATACAATTTTGTACCTCAAGATTTGATTTTGATCCAAGTTGAGAACCGGTCCATTCTGAGTATCAATTCTTGGCTTCTTGAAGTAAATTTTACTAAAATCTACTCTAAAATCCTTTCTACATATGCCTATATGATTTTTTATTTCAATTACTTTGAATTAGCTCATTTATGCTTCTACAAAGTAAATAGAAGTTTCTTCTATAAAAAATAAAAAAAAAAAAAAAAAAAAACATCAAGACTAAATCTTTTATTACCTTTCTATCATTTTTTATTTTTTTATTATATCTTTTTACTAAGCTATCAAAAATAAGAACTTAATAAAATTAAATAAAAAAATATAATAAAATAAAAATAAAGAAATATGTATAAAAAAATAAAAATAAAATGAAATGGCTATTATCAAAAGACAATGAAACTAGAGACTCTTGAATCTAGACTAGAAGTAAGAAAAGAGTAGATAAGAGTGAAGAGAGCTTCATCCTTGCTTCTATATATATTATCTAATTAGAAGCTATGTGGCAATATTCTATAAAACCTCAAATATGTGTTGACTTTGCAAGACTCATGCCTTAACTTACGAGATAAGTTTTTTATATGTGCACCACATAGTTAGCTTGTTCTTCAAGCTATTAATATGTGTAGCACATGGTTAACTTATTGACCTTGTTTCTAATCTAAAAAATCAATTATAGACACCTATAAAGTAAAAGTAATATCTAAAAAGCTTCTACAAAGCTTCTATAGAAGTTATTATGGAATTAACTTACTTTTACCTACTTTCATCTAATCATATAGGTAATTATTAGTTTATATGTATATATCCATGACAAAGGCTCTTCATAATTAGCAAAGAAAGATGTTTGTTGTCTAGAAGAATGCATCATATTATTATAAGTAAATTCTATCGATGACAAGTGGATTCTTCAATCATCTTGTTGATAATTGATGGTACACCTTAAATATTTCTCCAAAACTTGGTTTATATGCTCCGTATGTCCATCAATTTGAGGATGAAAGGCCAAAGATAGCTTTATGTCTATCTTTAAAATCTTTAAAATGGTTCTCCAAAAGCTTGATACATATTGAGTTTTCTTATTTGATATAATATCCTTAAGTAATCCATGATATTAATAGATATTTTTAAAAAAAAAACTTAGCTATTTCTTCACTTGTAATAGATTTTGTATATGGTACAAAATGTGCCATCTTTGTAAAATGATCTACTATCACAAATATAAAATCATATGAACCTGTGGCTAAAAGATCTATGATAAAATCTATAAAAATAAAAGATTATGATTGTTCTGAATTAAATAATATCTTAAAAAGTCCATAAGATCAATAATGAGGATTTTTTTTTATCTTCAACAAACATCAGATGATTGAACAAAATCTTTAACCATCTTCTACATTTGCAGCCACTAAAAATCTCTAGATATCAACTCTAAAGTCTTATTGTATCTAAAATGTTGAGCTGCTAGAAAATCGTGGCATTCTTGAAAAACAAGTAAATATTCTTCTTCTTTTGGAACATATAGGCATCTTTTGAAATAGAATAAGTTTTTTTTGAATTCGAATTTGGAAGCATCATGAGACTTGTAAGAAGGATTCTTGATATCATAAATAAGAAGATTACAAAATATACTTAATTGAATTTATTTGATAAAATTTGAATCAATAATTAATATTGATTTCATGATTCAAAGATGAAAATGCTTAGGTTTTAAGAAAATTATTCTTTATTAATCAAAAGATGCATCTCCTTCTTTTGGTACAAAATAAAAACGTCTAGAGAGTGCGTCTAATAAACCTTATTATTTTCTAGGTCAATATGTGATCTTGATAAAGACATGTTATGATAAGTTTAGCAATGATTCAACACACGTGCTAATATGGAGTATTCAAGATTTTTGTGATCTACATATATGGTGATTGAATTGGAAGCGCCTTCTAAATAATGATGCCATTCTTGAAAAGAATCCATAATTGCAAGAAGCTCTTTGTTGTGCATCTCATAATTAATCTCGATTGTTAAAAATTTATTGGAATGAAAAGCTATTAGATGTAGTTTATCATTTGTTGCCGATTATAATAATATAGCACCTAAAGCAAAGTCTAATGCATGTATTTTCATAAAGAATGATTAAAAAAATCAATGCAATATAAGATTAGTGCAAAAACAAAGGCTATCTTTAAAGCTTCAAATGTTGCTTTTGTTTCTTCATTCTACTGAAGTTTGTCTTTATAAGTCAAATATGTAAGTGGAGCTGTAAGTTAAGAGAAGTCTTTGATGCAAATCTAAGAATAGTTAGCAAATCTCAAAAAATATTGAACATCTTGTATCATTTTTGAAATCTTTCAATCTATAATAGTTTGAAATTTTTTAGGATCCATCATAAGTCCATCATTTGAAATGATGCAACCTAAGAAATCAACTTGAGTAGTGTAGAATATATACTTTTTTTTTATCTTAGCATAGAGTCTTATATTTTTTAATTATTGTAACACACGACAAACACAAAGTTCATGTTCTTTTGTATTCTTAGAATAGATCAAGATGTCATCTAAATAATAAATAACAAAATCATCCAAAAACTCTCAAAAAACATCATTCATAAGATGTTGAAAATTTGCTGGTGCATTTATAAGTTCAAAAGGCATGACATTATATTTGAAATATCTAAACCTGGTTCAAAATACAGTCTTCCATTCATCTCCTATTTTAAGGATTATCAAATTATATGCTCCTCATAGATCTATTTTTGTATAGATCTTAGCTTGATTCAATTAATAAAGAAGTCTAGATATTAAAGGCAGTGAATAGCTATTATTGATGGTAATTTTTTTAAGTCTTTGATAATTAATACACATCTGTAATGATCTATCTTTTTTCTTCACAAATAGAATTGAGGCTCTTGTTGGAGAATTGAAATGGCATATGAAGTTCTTTGCTAGATTCTCTTCAACATACTCGTTAAGTTCAGCCAACTCATTTTATGATAAATTGTAGATTGGTCCAAATGGCAATTGTACTCCTTCTTGAAGGTCAATTGAACAGTCATAGAGACAATGTTTTAAAAATGTATCTGCATTTTATTTATCAAATACATCTTAAAATTCTTGATATTGGCTTGGAATACCACTTAAAGTCTTTATACCATTAAAAATGGATGTGGCATAAATGACACAAGGTGATCCATCTTTTGCAACATACAAAAAAACTCTTGTACCTACATACACAAGTTTAGATATACTAGACTTATAATTTTTAGTTGATTAACTATAATCTTAGTTATACTTATAGAAGAGTTGAAAGTACAAGAAATTTGGTCTATTCGAGGATTGTATTTTTTTAACTTTAATAAGTCTAAAATGATTTAATTAGAAGAAGATATAATGATATTAAATACCACAAAGCTATTATGACCATTGGTTATTATTTCCATAAAAAGGATTTTGTGAGTAATAACTCTAGAAGATAACAAACAACCATCTATAATTTCTACATGAATAGGTTTAGTTTTCTTTACTAAAGATATATCAAGTCTTTTATAAAATTTTTCATCTAAAAAATACATTGAGGCTCCTAAATCTAACAAGGCAAAGGCTTCGTGATATTTAGGTCCTAAAATAATATTTAATATAAAACAAGGAGAGGGTTTTGAGGAGAGAATAGGACCTTCATTAAGTATTATACAAAGTTCTAGTCACACAATCCCTATTATAGTTGGACAAACTTGTTTTTAAGTATATTATCTTTTTTGACATTTGTACTTCTCATTTTATAATTGCATCTTTTTTTTGGATAATGTTGAATAGTGTGCTTAAATTCTCTATAATATAAGTATAATCCTTCATAATAGTGACAAATCTTTTCTTGCTTAGTAAGAGATTTGAAACGTACTGCATCTATTTGCATATTCTCTACTTTCAAATATATGTATTAAGAAGGCATTGATATTTCTATTGAATTATAATAACGTTGAATTCCACTTGTTCAACTCTCAAATCAAAATTCAAAAAGTTGATTGTTATACTTTACAACAAAATAAATTGCTCGACTCAATGTTTGAGGATTAGATAAATTAAGCATCAATTTTTTTATGTCATATTATAATCCATAGAAAAATTGGCTAAAAAATGCAGTATTAATTCACTTGTTATCAGTTACAAGTTGTCAAAATTATGAAGAATATAATGTTATGGATCAATTGTCTTATCGCAAAATATGGATCTTATTGGTTGCAGCACAAGTTGCATCATGTTCTCTATCCATGGATCAAAACTTTGTTAAAAAAGCTTCCAAATTATCCAATATTGGATCTTATCATTTAAGAAAAGATGAAAATCATGATAATGCTAAATTTGAAAGAACTATATGAATGAATCTAACTTGTGATCATGGATTTGGATAGCTTTGGGATTGAAATTCAATCATAAGTTATACTTAATTCATAAATCCTTGAAACTTGAATCTTGTGCCATTAAACTTCTCAAGCAATGCAACTCTTAGTTCTCTAGTATCGAAAGGATATTCTAACATAAGAAAAGAGACATGATTTGGTGCAGATATTGAAGCAGCTCCAATCATATTTATATCTTCACTTCCTACCATTCTTGTTGTTCATTGTGGTGGTAAATTGAGTTGATGCATCACAAGTATCAATTCCCTCAATTCTTCTTACATTTCTGCCATTACACTCTTCATTTTAATAAGCTCTACTATAATAATCTTTTAATATATATATATATATATATATATATATATCACTCAAGCCAAGTAGAAAAGAGGACTTAAGAACAAAGAAGATACTAAGAATAATATTAATTGAAAAGAGGGTGATTTACAACTTCTAATATGATTATATCTTATCAAAAAAAAGAGGTAATTTACTCTTAATCAAGAAAAGACAAAGCTCTAATATTGTAAGTGTACTCTTATCAATCTATTAGGATCAAGAACTTAATGAAAGTAAATAAATAAATATAAAAAAATAGAAATAAAGAAATATGTATATTAAAAAGAAATTAGAATGTCTATTGCCAAAAGACAAGGAAACTAAAAACTCTTGAATCTAAATTAAAAACAAGAAAGGAATTGATAAGAATGAAGAAGGCTTTTTTCTTGCCTTTATATATACTATTTAACTAAGAGCTACATAGCAATGTTTTGTAGGACTTCTAATATGTGTTGACTTTGCAAGATGCATGCATTAACTTACAAGGCAAGTTTTTTATATGTACGCCACATAGTTGGCTTGTTCTTCAAGCTACCAACATGTATGGCATATGACTTACTTGTTGACCACGTTTTTAATCTAAAAAGTCAATTATAGACACCTATAAAGTCAAAATACCATCTATGAAGTTTTTAAAAAGCTTCTATAGAAGATATTATGGAATTAACTTACTTTACCTACTTTTATGTAATCATATAAGTAATTATTGGTTTACATGTATATGTTCATGATATAAGCTCTTTTATAATAAAATTCATATTTTTATTTTTTACTATATAGTCGTATTACTACATGACAATGTATTACTTCTTATTTTGAGAATCAACAAGATCGGTTTTACTTATGTTATTTTCAAAATTTTTGTAAGTATTCTCTTCTGTATAATTTATATTAAAGTTGTTGAATAGTTTTTGCAAGTAGTTCTAAGCAATATAGCTCTAATAAATGATTTGCAAAATCTTCTAGTATATGATTATCAACTTTTGATAAGTCAAAAATATGAAGTTGTGGAAAATAACCATAAGTAGCATAAAAAAATATTTATTGAGTAGAAAAATATACCATATTATTATAAGCTAATTCTACTAACAAAAAAATTATCCAATTATCTTAATAGTAATTGATGGTACACTAGAAATATTTTTTCAACACTTAATTTACTTTTTTGGTTTGTCTATTAGTTTAAAGATGAAAAATAAAAGATAGTATTATATCTACCTTTAATATCTTAAAAAACGTTTTTTATAACCTTGATACAAATTGAGTCTCTTTATATAAAATAATATTCTATAAGAATTCATGATAGTAATAAATATTATCAAAAATCATATAATGTATTTTTTCATATGAGATAGATTTTGTACATGATATAAAATATGTCACCTTTGTAAAACAATCTATTATTACACATGTATAGTAGCATCCATAAGTTTTTTTTTATCTCTATAATATATAATTTTAAGATATCTATAAGTCAAATTAGAAGATGATAATCTTTAATCTATAATATCTAATAAAAATTTCCACAAAGAAGTGTAATCCATTCTCTTTAAAGAAAAAATTAATATTAAAAAATAAAAAATATAAGTTTAAAGGTGAATAATTAAAAACCTTCCAAATACAACTAAAAAAGTGGAATAATCTACTTACTTCTATTCTATATATTTTAACATTTGTAGATAAAATTATTACAATATATAATTGTAATCTAATTGAGAATAAAAAAGCTTTTAATTTTAAAACATACTTACAAAATATAAATTTATTTAAATTATATTATCTAATTCAATTATTATCTTTAAGAAGTAGTAGTCTTTCTTTTAAAATAAGATGTCTTGATCTTCAATAGCAATCTAATAGGTGATATCAAAAGATTTTTATTACAATTAAAAATTTTAAAAAATATATCTACTTCTTTTCTTCCTATAAAATATGTTGTTTGTAGATTCCATGTATCTTTAATTTTTTTTATTTCTATGCTATGCAATATAAATTACTCTTGTAAAATCAATATATGTGTTAATAATAAAATTTTATTTATACCACCATAGAAATTTATTTTATACAATTTTAAAAAATAAAATAAAATAATTATTATTATAAATTTTATATAATCTATCATAAGCCATACTTTTAAATATATATATTTTTATTTATAAATAAAAATTAATTAAAATTCGAAATCTTTTTTTAAAATTTTTATATTAAATAATGGTATAATTGTTTTATGGATAAGATTTATTGAGTTATAATTGTAATAATAAATTTTAATTTTTAATTCAAATTTTAAGATTGCTTTAATTAATAATTTTTATATTTAGTGGAATTAATTAAAAGATATAATGAATAAGTTAAAAAGAAGAAAAAGCTCAAAAAAAGTGAAAGAAATGAAATCAAATAATTGCACATTTCAAAAATTGTCACATGTCATTTATCATATTTTTATTTAATAAAAATTAAAAATAATAAAAATAAAAATAAAAATAGACATGTAATTTTTTATATCTCTAATAAAATAAAAAAATATATATAATTCTAAGTAGTGATAATTTAGTGATAAAGATTTTAAAATAGAAAGTAAATAATAGAAATTTTAGGTAAATAGGCTCTATTTCAAGGATAATTTGTAAAGAGATCAAGGATTTAAATTTCACCAAGGCTTAGAAGTAGTATAGATGGATGTCTAAGAGAGACTGTAAGGCCTTTTTTTATATTCTTATATACATCTAAGGTGCTACGATTCATATGGAATATATGCACTTCTCTTTTAACAACTACTACATTAGTTGTTCTTCCTATTTTTTACTATTATAATCACTTCTTTTGTATTTTTGACTTAATTATGTTTTAATAAAACATCCAATTGATCTAAGAACTTAAAAACTCTATCAATTCTTGCTCAAACTCATCATAATGGCCTCCCATATGGAAAAATTATTTTTTCCAAAGTCTTAAAAATATGCTCTTAATAATTTTTAAAAATACTTATAATTTTTTATAATAATAAAATAAATTCAACACTAATTTATTATATCTTAGTAATTTTATAATAATAAAATGAATTTTAATATACTAAAAAACTTATTTTTTACTTAAATAAATGATAAGACATGATGTTCTTTTTAATCCTTCTTTTATATACTAACTAACATATGCAAGTTTTTAATATTTAATACCTCTAAATAAAAAGACTAATGTTGATATTGATCTTAATAATTTAATATTAATTCTTTTCATATAAAAGAATTACTTAATTAATTAAGATCATTACCTCTAAGATTTACTATAATTCTATTTTAAGATTTAAAAAAATAAGATCCTTATAATTTATTAATCCTTCTAAATCATAATAGATAATTAAATAATAAAATAGATTCTCTAATATTAATATCTCATCTAAATAAATTAAAATCCTAGTTTAAACAATTCCACCAATTAAAATATATTAGTAGGACTTATAGTAAGGTTGTAATAACTTAATTGAAATATAAAAGATTTTAAGTTTTTTCAAGATGAATTAATTATAATTTATCATAATTAATTGTATTAAAACTATTATTTTAGGCTATCTTTGTTTAAATTAATATTTAAAAATTATTTTATAAGTAACTAACATTTATGATTTTTATTTTCTTCAATGTTTTTTGAGACAACTAAAATAAATATAAAATAAAAAAATAGAATAATATTTATAATTAAAATATAATTTATTATTTCAAATTTTATAATATATCAATATTCTAATTTCTTTACTATTTAATCTACAAGAAGTTATACTATATCTTTTATTAAGACATTTATTCTAAAAATAATATCTTGAGATTTATATCTTTTTTACTTTAAATCCATAATCAATCATATGAAGTTGCCTATATAAGTATTGGATTCTTCTTGTGTTACTAGTGTATGGAAATTTTAGACCAAATAATGTCTAAATAAAATGCCATATTGCACTATTCAAGGATAAAAATTATTTTAGACACTAAGGATTCTTTTCCTTGAGAAGTGAGATTTAAATCATCTATATATTAAATAATTTTTTTTAATTTCTTTCTAATAATTTAATATCTTAAATATTATTGTAAATAATTTTCTTTTTAAAATATAATATTGAGATTTTCACGTATAATAACAATTAAATATGGACGAAATAGATAATCATATTTTATCTCTTTATAATTGAAAGAAATTTGTTGTATTATTGTTAGTATACACTAATGTCTTTAATTTAGTAAATAATACTTTTGTCTTATATATGAAGTGAGCATAGAAATTTAATTTTTTTATTGATTTAAATAAAAATATCCTATATAATATTATTATATATTTTAGAGAAATTGAGTTTTTAAAATAAAAGAAGTTAATTGAAACCTTTATCTCAATTTATTGCTATTTAAATAATAAAGATATTATCTAAAATATAGTTTATGAAAAAATATTGAAGATATTATCTAGAATATAATCCAAAAGTATGACTTACAATAAGACTTTTTCAAGCTTTTTTTGAAGGATTTTTTATAGATTAAATTTTATAAAGTATTAAATTATATTAGGTTGCTAATTATCAAATACAGTCATATATATTTTTTTGTATAAAAGATTATTTTTTCTTTGATAAAATTATTTAAAAATTATTTCTATATTATGGCATAATTTATTATTCATAATTTAATAATATTTTTTAAAAAATATATATATATATAATTTTTTAGAATAAAATTAAATTATTTTTATCTTAATATAGCTTATAATAAAATTATATTAGAATTAAAAATATCAATATATTTATCTCAAGAATTATCCATTGAAAAGTTATTAAATAAAGAAATTAAGACAAAGATCCTCAAAGGAAATATGTCCTTCCTTGAATAGATAGTAAGATGTAATTTTTTTGATATCACAATCTTTGAATAGACTATTAATACTTTATATCTTGCCATCTATTCTAAAAAAAAAATATTGTATAAGACTAAATCAATGACTAATGTGACTTATCAACCATTTTTATACAAAACAAAATCAAATTTTTTTGTTAGCACTATTTGATAAATCTTAGACTTTTTAACTTATAATATAACTTTATTTCTTCTTATAGAAATTGTTTCTAAAAAGAAGTGTAATATATAAATATTTAAAATACTTAAATAAATAAAAATAGATAGTATCTTTATTTAAAAACTTCAAAAATGTTTCTTAGAAGCAAATTATATTTGTAGATTTGTCACATATTTGTTACATGATTATAAAAACTTAATTATTAAGTATATTTTTAGAAAATCACATTAAAAGCAACTTATAACTTAATGCTTATGCCATAAGTCTTATTGCCTATAAGAAGCTTTTAAAAGTTTTTTGTTACATATATATATATATATATATATATATATATATATATATATATGCAAGAATAAAATCATACTCAATCTTATGAATATCTTTTATGTATTCCAATCTAAATTTAAGACTCTCCAATTTCTTTTTATTTGACAAAAACCATTCTAGTCTTTTCTATCTTATATTTATAGTTTTTTTCATTACTTTCATTCTTCTTTAGTAATACATGAATATATTATTTTTTAAACTTTGTTTAAATTCAAATCTTCAATAATTTGAATTATAAATTCTAAAGATATTTTCTTTTCTTTTCTTTTTTAATCACAAGTTATCTAATCCATTGGTCTTCTATAAACACTAATTTTATTTGGACTTCTTATTTTTTTTAATTATCATAAATAACTTCTTTGTCTTTCTAATAGTATTGTACAATTGTGAATTTATCTTGATCAAAGTAATGATTATTTCGATGTTATTTTCTTTTAATCCTGCATTGTATTAATATTGTAGTTCATCAAATTAGATTATACATGTAAAAATTATTAATTATAGTTTAATTTTTAAATCCAAATATTAATATAATTAATAATAATAAGTTTTTTATATTAAACATTTATTACCATAATTTTTAGTTTCTACCTTGATCTTGTGCATAAAAAATAAAAATAAAATAATAATTTGATGTTATTACTATTATATATTCTTTCATCTATAATTTAATTCAAAATAATTGCAATCTTTGATGTTATTATTAAAAACTTATCTAATATTTCTTTTAATATCATCTTTAAAAGATTTTGGATATTCTCATGTTTTTTTATTATTTTTCAATCGTACACTACTTTTAGGTTGAAATTTAAATTTCAAACTTGAAATATATTTAATCTTAAGATATTTTTGTAAAAAATAATAAAAATAAAAAAAATATATAAATTTTTGGCTCATTAATTCTAATTTAGACTTAAAATAGAAGTAACTTCTACCATTATTTTTGCCAATAGGTATAATATTGTTCATATTTTTTTGTAAATTTGTTAGTTGAACCTAAAACTACTCATAAAGAAATTTATTGGCTATAAAAAATGCTATTGAGACATATTAGAACAATCTCTCAATTTCTACTTTTTCTACTTTTTTATCCACAAAAATCTCTTTACAAACTATACAAGCTCAAAAACCAAAATAGCCTCAAATAAAGTGATGAAAGAAATCCTCACTAAGCAAAATCTTTATTGGATGTAATTTTTATATATTTCATTATACTTTACCAATGATTTTTAAATGCCATATTTTTCTATTTTTTATCATCACTATAAAATTCCTTATTAGTTTTGATCTTTAAACTATTGATTCATTTATTCCAATCCTTAGAATTCTAACATATACTTACTTAGTGTAGAAATCTATTTGGCTAAATATCCTAATATTAAGCTTTAATTATTAATTAATTAATTTTTACTAGTTTTCATATATTTAAAAAAAACTCATTTTTTAAAACACTCATCTTATATTATTACTACTTGTTATTGGATTTGTACCTACATAAAATTTCTATAATCCTTTCCACAAAACATCAAGACAAACTGCAAAACAGTTTGTCAAAAGTATGGAATTCTCTCTTTCACCATCATTAATGAAGTTTTATACCAAGATCTATCAATCTCAAGGAAATAAAACTTAAAATTAGTCTTGGGCAAGTATTTTAAAAGCTTAATGGATTATGTTGAAAATGTTTTAGAGAGAAAAACAAGAGTAGCTAGAAATAATATGCTTACATATAAGAGTGAGTTTATAAATAGGATTATCTCACTTATACAAAAAAAAAGAGGAGAAGATAAATAATTTCTTTCTACTACATTCAAAACATTGTAGCTATAATATTTATTGTAGACTATAATAAATATCATAGAGAGAGCCAGCTACATTTAATGCTCTCAATACTCTTTCTCACTTTTCATAATATTAGTATGCATAGAATTATGATCTATACTTTTCTGTAGTTTTGTAAGATTAATAATTGATGCTTCATTAAAACCTTATCTAAGAAAACCTTATTGTATTTAAGAACAAAACCATAGATGAAAGAAAAAGAGTTTAATATTATTTCAAGAATTCATTAAGTTTTTTGCTGAAGAAAAGCAAATTGTCATATGTCAATGCTATAAGTAAGTTGGCAATGGTTGCACAAAAAGAGAGCTTTGGTGAAGAAATCAATAAGATTATTTTCAGATTTAATTTTCTTGATCTTAAGTACTTGATTAGTATCCAAGTGATGAATATAACTAAAATATGGTATATCAATATACTTTGTCATATTCTCTTTAATGAAATCAACTTGCATCTGTACAATAGAAGTACTATTATCTTTATACAAGATAGTTGAAAAATCATCATATAAAAGTCCACAGATTGTTTGAATGAGTTTATCAATTGATTGCAATCAAATACATTTCCAAGATGCTTCATGTAAGGCAATAATTTTTGCATGGTTGGACGAAGTTGTAATTATAGTTTGTTTCACTAATTTTAATGATATTGCAGCTATATATCTTAAGAATATATAGCTTGTTTGAGATTTAGTTGTTGCAATATCAGATTTATATCTTGCATCAAAATATCCAACCAATTTTGGATCTATAATTTGTGTATATTATAATCTCAAAATTTTAATACTTTTTAAATAATGTAGTAAATATTTGATGTTATTCCAATGTCGTAGTATTGGACTTGCATTATATCTTATAGGAACACTAACAAGAAATGTAATATCTGATCTTATAGATGTGACTAAATATAAAGTATTCCAATTGTTATGAGGTATGGATATTAATCTCCCAATATTACATCTTCCTCCTTGTACAAATAATATGGATCATGACCATCATGACCATGTCCAACTATTGGTGTTGATAATGGATAAGCATCAATCATATTGAATCTTTGTAAGATTTGTTTAATATACGTTAGTTGATAGAAAAAAAAATGCTACCATCTATAAAATACATAATCTGAAGACCAATGCAAAAAATTATTTTTTTTAGCATTTTTATCTCAAATTTATGGAGAAGTAGATTAATAGTTGCAACACATGTAGATCTACTATCCACTAAGTTAAAAACATCAACTTATATAGTGATGATTACAAAACTATTTTTATCTTGTTTGATAAATAAACAAAGAATTAATTGATCATTTGTAATTTATTTGTCATTAAATAATCTTAAAGACATTGGTATTACAAGCGTCTAGATTATTTTAGACCACACATGGTCTTATGTAATTTAATACCACAATATCGTCCTAGAGCAAGTGCATTTAGAGTTTTTGTTTTCAAACCACATAGAATTTTTATATAAATATTTGTATTAAGAAAACCATATAGATATGCACTTATTACATCCATGACATGCATTTCAAAAGTAGCATGGATTACAATTCTAATAATATATCAAAATGTAATTGAATCCATGACTGAAAAATGTATAGATTTGTAATCAATGCCAAATCTTTGGATAAATCTTTGGGCAACAAGACATGCTTTATAATGGATTATTTGACCTTTATCATTTCAATTGCATACTAATATCATCTTATATTTGATAAAGCAATGTGTAAGAGTATCCACAATTGAATCAAAGAATTTTTTTTATGCAAAGAAGTATATTCTTTCTTAATGAAATTTTTTTATTTTAACTAGTTAGAGTGACACATTACTTTTTAGATGGTTTGAGATTCACGATCTTCTTTCTTATAAGAAAGAGCTTTTGCAATCATGAATGCAAATGATTCATTTTTTATAATAGATAGTCTATTTTAAATGTTGTTAGTAGCAGAATATAGAAAAGATAATTTTGTACTCAATTCAATTTTATTCCTCTTAATTTCAAGATTTTTTCTTATATGAAGTGAAGGTATAATGTGTATGGATATATTGTCATTAATTAATAGTCTTGTAAGTTTAGTATGAACTTCCACAAAAAAATATCAGAATTACCATATGTTATAGCTTTTTTCTTTCGTAGTTACTTATGTAGTCCACAAATCTGTTGTTGTTAACCTGAGGTATATTAATTAGAAGTATTGCAATATGATCATATTCATTCTGAGCCTCATAAATTGAAATTCTTGTAATTTGACGTACATCATTGAATCCATAAGATATTTCATCTACAATCCATTTTAGATACAAAATCTTAATAACTTCAGTTTCAACCAAAGATGTTGTAGGATCAAGATTCATTGTAAATATTTTTGGTACTTCAAATACAAGTATTGTATTTCTTTATTGATTAAATACTCCTTCTCAAAGAGATAAAAATATGTTCTCTTCAAAATGGCAATTTTGAAAACATGCACATAATAATGTGCCAATTAATGGATCAATTATATGAATAATGCTTGATGAGTCAAATCCAACATATATGCCCTCTTGTTGATGAGATTCAATGATACGCTATTGAGGTTCTAGTACTAGAATCCAAGCACAACTACCAAACATCCGTATGTGAAATATATTTGAAACACAACCTGAAATGAGATCTTAAGATGTAATAATTTCAATAAAAGAAGGATGGAGGCATATTAATGCTACAACATACAAAATTGCATGATCCCATATAGATGTAGGTAAATTTTCCTGAAGAAGAAGTAGTAGAGTAATGAGTTGTATATGTTCTATGAATGACTCTATAAGCCTATTTTTAGCATATTTATATATAACATAATATGTCAACTCAATTTTTATTATAATACAATAGTCTTCAAAAGACTTTGATGCAAATTCTTTTGTATTATCCATACATAATGTTTTGATAGGATAATCAAGAAAATATACTTAGAAATGAATAAGTATAAATATAAGATTAGCAAAGACCATGTTTTGGATCAATAATAATGAAATAAGTGATTATTTGCTTGATGCATCAATAACAACCAAAAAGTATAAAATGATCCAGAAATTAGATTAATAGGACCACAAATATCACCATGCAATTTTTCAAGCATTAGTAGTAATTCTCATTGAAGTTTTTAAATTGAAGGTCGAGCAATCATCTTACCTTACATACATGCATGACAAAATTCCATAGAATTTGTATCTGCAAGTCTTAAATTATGCTCAATTATACATGGAATTATCTTCCAAAATAATATAAATCATGGATGTCCAAATTATCCATGCCAAAGAAAAATGCAACTCTTTGTGATAGATGATGCAAAATTAAATACAATGGGAGGCCAAATTGTAATCCAATATACACCATTTGTTCCAATAAAGGTTTTTTCTATATCTTTATGATTCTATTCAAGAACCAAAACCTCTCATCTATCTAGAATTTTAATTGATGGGTGATAACCATTGGCACACATATTTTGGTAGCTGATCAAATTCTAAGGTGCTAAGGATGCAAATGTTCTATAGTTATATTTTATGATAGAGTCCACATGTAATTTTACCTTCGCTATTCCCTCTTACAAACAAAATGTATTTGTTCCAGCCATAGTCATCAAATTTCTAGTTTATTAGGTTGAAGATTTTGCAATAAAAAATTGTCTATCCCATAAGATAGTATATGTTATTGCAAAATCAATGAGTGCATCATTTGACTTATCATTAAAGGTTTTTTCATTCAGATAAGCCTCTAAATCATCAACACCAATTGAATCTATGGATGCATCCATGGTATAAACTTTATAAGCCGCAATTCAAAGTTTCTTATTTTTTTGGAATATTTTAATAAAGTATTTTGAAGTATGGCACGCAAGTGCCAAATATCCAAACATTCTATATTTATGGCAAGAATGCATCTTTGATTTTTTTTCTACTATAATTAGTTATAGAATATTTATTCTTTTCATATAGGTGGAAATGGTCATGACTATGATTAATTTCGTACTTATGAGCATTTTTTTCATATTTTTATATTTTTTTCTAAGACTTCAGAATATTAAGTGCATGAATTTTTGGAATCGTGGTTCTAATAGGACAAACTTTTGCATTATACAAGAATAGCTCATTTTATTTCTTTGCAATAGGACATGAGTTTAGGATGATTCTAAAATTTCATCTTTTTATATTGTTGTACAAGCACAACAGATGGAGGAAGAAATGTAGAGAGAGTTTTTTCAATCATTTCTTCTTCAAAGATGCTTTATCCATATAATTGTAGTTATGAGACAATACGATATATTTCACTATTGAAAGCATTTAAATTTATAAAATCCAAGACACATAAATGTATCTAATCATGCACGTAGAAAGAAAATGGTCTTATGATGATTAAACTTGGATTTAAGATTCTCCCAGAGCTTGACTGAATCTTTTATTTCCAAATATTGATGTTGCAATGTATGTATAAGATGAAGTTGAAGAAAAAGAAGTATTTTCCAATAAATAGCAAGAGGAATTGAAGTACTTATAGTAGAAGATTTTTCAAACAAAATTACATCTAAGAGTTGTTCTATAAATAAATTTATTTTTTTCTATTTTTATCCATAATAGATAATTGTTTCCATCAGCAGCCAATGGTAGAAATAGAAAGACTTGAAAATGTTGGGATGTAGTGGTGACAATCAAAAACATAGTAGATATAGTTGAAGATATTGAAGCATTCATTATAAATAAATTTATGAACAAAAAATACAAGATCAAGTAGAAAAGGTTGAGTAAAATGTACCTTAAAATGTAAAGCCAAATAAAATGATAAAGTTGAAACTTAAAATCAAAAATATTAAAAATTTGAGGATTTTTTTTTTTTTTTTTTTTTTTTTTTTTTACAAAAATAAGAATCTACAATAGATAGTAACAGAGCACAGTAGTCAGTGACAGATGGTAGTAAGGTGTGGTAGTTAGTGGCAAACAATGACAAAGTACGGAAATCAATGGTAGGATATGGCAATCGATGGCAGACGGTAGCAAGATGTGGCAATTAGTGGTAAGATGTTGTAATTGGCAATAGGGTGCAATAATTTGGCAGCAATATAATAACACAATAGTAAGTCAGTACAATAGCAATAGCAAGAACAACACAACAACAACAACAATAATAATAGAAACTCAAGAGCAGTGGCAACTCATTATAGCAATGGTAGCAACAACAACATAGGACAACAACAGTAGCAACAACAACACAAGATAGCAATAGTAGCAGTAGGATAGGAAAAAATTTGATGAGAAAATGAAGGATAAAGTGCACATAAGTTTTTAAGAGTCAAGACTAGTACATAAGAGCAATCGTGTTGATAACATGTTGAGAATGTTTTAGAAAGAGAGACAATAGTAGCTAGAAGCAATATGCACACACATTTGTAAAAATACATAGACACTAAAGTGAGTTTATTGATAGAATTATCTCACTTATACAAAAAGAAGGGAAGAAGATAAACAGTTTCTCCTCACTACATTTGAAACATTGTAGCTTCAGTATTTCCTGTAAACTACAATAAATAGTATGGAGAGCGCTGGCTACATTTAATGCTCTAAACAGATTAAATACAACATGAGACTCCACAAAATGAGCTTGGATGAACGATCCACACACAAACGGATACGGAAGAATGAACCTTTCTTGATGAATGAACTAAGATGAATGAAAACATGATGAATGTGTTACCACTGTGGCGAGCATGGGGGTGTGAAGAAGACGCAACGAAGAGGAAAGGAGCGATGGCGCTGGTGGAGATTGCCCACCAAGTCCATCGGAATTTCGCAACCACGGACACACATTGTGTTGCACCCAATTGCGAATGCTAAATTTACGGCTCCCTATTTCCTCGTTTGTAGAAGTTCTTTTTGTTGTTTCTAGAGCCATTAGATCAGGCGTGGTCTGCTGAGACTGCGACCAGAGTTGCAGCGTTCGTGACTTTGTTATCAGCATTGAATCCGAAGCAGGTGAGCTCGTCGTTCGCTCGTTGTTGAGTGCGCACGGAGGAGTTTCAGCTCTGGCCGGGTTAGGATGTGGTGGGTGCAGGATGGTTATTCGTAATGGGGGTTTTTGAGATGCTTCGGTGCTGGTACTGTGGGTTTCAATTTGGTGGGAGAAATCGAATGTTTGAACTGCTGTGGGTTGTCTTCCCGGTTTCAATTTTGATTTGGCCTCGTTGAATGCATTGGGTCGCAATTGACTTTGTTTTGGGTTGTGGGCGAGTTTGAACTACGCGTGGGAGCATGAAAAATGCAGAATGTTACTCGCATAAGTTTGGTTTCAGAATGTTTAGATCTTTCGAGGGTCGAAAGTCCGGTGTAGCTCAGTGAAAATTCTGTGTTTGACAGAATTGCTGACAGATTTGTCAAATTTTAGAGATACAGTTGATTTTGTGCTCATGGGTGGATTTTGATTAATGGTTCCATAGCTCGTTTGACATAAGTTGTGCGTTACTGCAACTTTGAGGAAGTTGATAAGCATGCCGGCATGCAGTGAGAAGAGGAGGTAATTACCAGTTAACCTTGCTTGCATTTCATTTGGCCTACTCATTTCTTGAAGCGCTAAGGTGGCCTCCATGTAGGCATGTTCAGCATTCAACATTTCTAAAGACAAGAGTGAACTTTATGCATGTGTAGTTTTAGATTTAGCCAAATTGAAGCTCGTTTGCTCTCTACAACTGGAGGATGCGATACTTTTAGAGTGAATCAATTCATCTTTTTAGTTACTTCTTGTTTATCCTAAACGGGTTGTGTGTCGAGGCTATTTTTCATCTCAAAAGAAGGATCCTGCATTTCTTGTGGATGCAAATTTAGCTGTGACGGTGCCCTACTTTAAGCATCGGGTGTGTGTTTTTACCTTGACTTGGCTGCATTCCTGCGACACAGAAGCATGATACATAGAGCAAGAAGGCTTTGAACTCAACGATGGGACGCGATGCCATTGTTAGACTCCAGGAGCAGACGTGCTGAAGCTGAGATTACATGCGTCATTCGTAAGCAATAAAGCTTGGCCACTGTCATCTTTCTTGTTGGGTAGATCCTCTTTTTAGACCTCGTTTAAATTGAAGCGATTAGTCTTAACTGTCGGAGGTCGATCACATGAAACCTAATCCACCTTAGGTGGACGCTGTTGCCGCATTTGAAGCAACTAACTTGGTTTTGGAGTAGCTATTTGGTTTGTTTGAGATGTGGATTTGGAAAGTTTTAAACGTTGTGCAGCTCTTTACGGCAAGAAAAACAGAGGAAAAAGCAGCTGTTCTTAGTGATGCCTTCAAATAGTGACTACTCAAACAAGAGGAATTGTCATTAACAGTGAGGCGATTCTCATCTCTTCCCCTTTTCAGTGTATAGTCAGATGAACGCTGTCATGATTATGCTAGAGTCATCTAAAGTCAGTGATCCTATCATTAACAATGTCATCTCCACTTAGTTATAAAGGATATTTCACATCTTTTAAATCTTTAAGAATCACTCACATGGATTTCACTTTCACTCTTTGCTTGTGACAGCTCTGAAATAGTGATGACGGCCATATCAGGGAAGCATGCGAGAATATTTCTGAGAACCTTCAGCTTGAGTACTTGGATTTTATTCGGTTCACTCATTTTGCATGACAGACTTGTGATCTCTACGTCTACTCTTGGATGCCTCAACTGTTAACTTGTTGGTTGTATACCTATCATGCTTGCTTATCAGTAAAGCTTTGACGAAGGGCCAGAATTTTTACATTTCTAGGAATGGACATCAGAATCAGTAAATGAAAAAATGGTGGGATTCTCGGCATCTACGTGACCATCTCCACTTGGATCACTTGACAAACGATGGAGAATCTTGTGCCTGTTGACCTAGTCCAGAGCGTTAGTATCAGTTTAATCATCTACCTTCTTTTGAAGTTTCAATTCTACACGGGTTTACTTCGCATACTCAAAAGTCATGCCAGCCGTGACCCGGATTCAAACCTGTCTTTGCTTCCAATGCGATTTTCTTGTAACTTTTTTGTTTCATGCATAGACCCTTAGTAGCCGTACCCAAGTCCTTGGGCGGAGTGCTGCCAACATCGAATGGTTTACTTTCACATCCGTACTGGACGATCTTATTCTGCAGAGAATTGCGAGGCATGAAAGAGACGACCCACTCGAGTTGCGGCTTCGGTGGGGAATTCAGTGCAATGCCGTAGAAAGTGACATAAAAGCTGAATTGACTGAAGGAGAAGTCCTACCTGATCAGCTTCGAGTTAACTGAGGGCGACATGAAGCCTATCAAATCTTGGAGAAAGTTTGCACACAAACCAGCCTGAGTGTTTCTGGAACACTGATCTCTTCGCTAAGAGATCAATGCTGATCAGGTAACCACCAAGCTCATCCACGAATTTGTTACATCAATATTGCTCAACGTGTACTCAAGTCAGGCTTGTACAACGATTACCTCATGTATCAATGTGCTTAGCATTAAGTGGTACATGAGCAGGGAACTTAGTAGAGATTGTAGTGATCAGTCGGCAACCATATATCTTGTTTAGCTTCTTAACACAACAATCCCTGCTTCCGATTGTTATTCTGAATGCGTCATACTCGTTCTCGGCTTTCCTTCATCCTGCTTGTTGAAATGGTTGTGCTTGCAGTGAAGCACCGTTTTAGTGCAGTGACCCCACCTTTCAGACGAAATTTGTAAGCTGTGTGTGTTTTGGCCACTTTGCATCCCAATGTGCATTCCGTTTCATGACAAAGGTATTCCACCAGCATTTAAGTGTGTTCACTTAGGCTTGTGGTCAATTGTAGAGGTTACATGTACAACAGAATAAATGAAGAATCATAAAATTGTGGGGTTTAGACACACGCGCAAATAAAAGTGGTCTAATTTTTATTTGATACTCTTTTATTTTTCTTTTATGTATATATATATATATATTATTTTACTTTTCATTTTTATTTTACATGGGTTTTCTTAAGGATTTTTATTTCAAGTCTCTGTAGTATTTTATATTATAATGACGCTATTTTTAGTAAAATGTAGTACAAGTAATCTTCAACTGTAAAAATGGCTTTGGAGGCCATTGGGCTTTAATGAGCCAGAAGGTAACTGTTAGTCTTTACTCAACAAAATTAGAATCAATAAAAGATGTGGCTGTCGTTTATTTACATGATTATGCCAACATATTGTATGGTTTGCACCAGTTTAAGTGAGTTGGGAAAAAACAATTGGATTTGTAAGATCATATCAGAAATCTAAATTACAATCATTGATATTTTGGATATAAATCATGTACAATAACTAACATCTTTATGTGAAACAACGGATCAACATACCACATAAAAATAAAAATAATAAAGCATTGATGTTAATAATGATGATAACTATGGCATAATAGCTGCATCACTACACAAAACAAAATAATGTACAAGTTATATTTTACTGACTTTCCATTTTTAATAATTTTAAAATATTTTTACCAACACATAAATTCAACAGAAATGTGATAATTTTTTCATTAAAATTCCTAAAATTCTGGAGTATAATATTTTTAAAATATCAGAAAATTAATTAAATTGACTAAATTATATTGGTGTGTAATTTTTATCTCAATATTTTATCAAATATGCTCTTTTCTAATTCAAAACCTTCAACTCATTATACTTTTTATGTTTTCATTTCTCGACAAAATTATTCCATTCGTCTATTTAAATCAAAGCTATGCAATACAACAACAGTTTTAAATTTTTAAAACCATATTTCTATTTTAAACATATACCTATCTTTGGTATATATTTGATAAGTATCAATTTACTTTACTCATTGAAATAACTCATATACTTGTAAAAAAAATTACAATTGAAAAGTAACATATAAAATGTGCAAGGAGTTGATTGTAAAAACAATTTGCAGAAAACTTTATAATTGCTAAGAAACAGAACTATATGAAAAGTTTAAAATAAAGTTTTAAGTTGTTTTAAAATTATATCTCAAACAAAGACATTGCATATTATATTTTAAGATTACAAAATTTTAAAAAATGCATTTAGGAGAAATAAAAATACATCTATTATTCTTTGGACTGATCTCAAGTCCCATTAATATTTTTTCTTTTCATTTTCTCTACAGTAGAACACAGAAATGATCATCATTAAAATATTTTAAAATTTTTATTACTCTTTAGTTAATTCTAAACTAACTAATTATCAAGAAAATATTTTTTTTAACATGAATTTTTGCGAAATGCTAATAAATATTGTATCTCTATTTAATAATTAATATATATGTATATAGAGAGAACTTATATTCACTACAAAGTAAATATATGTGGAAGAAAAATAACCCCATAGTTTCAAAAATAAAAGTAAAAAAATAAAAAAATAATAATAGTTTGATGTGAAAGATTGTTTACTACAAGGGTATGGTTAGCTAAAGTATTATTTCTATCATTGCCGTTACTAAATTTACAAGTATACATGAAATCCAACATCAAATTTAACTAAAACATGCTTAAATGTGTATTTAATATTTCAGAAGCATGCATCTATACAAAATATAAAGTATTAAACCATTTAGCTTTCTCTCTACAACTTTATATGAAAACTATGTAATCTTTGTCCAACGTATAATATCAATCTTATTCATAAAAACCGTACAAATGTTTTGAGAAATGATTTACAGTAATTATATTTATGACTATTTTTTAAAAACTAAAATTTAAAAATTATCCACCAATTAAATTTTCTAAAAACAGATTCTGCATTGAATTTTAAAACAATGTTTGATTACATCAAGTATGTCTCTGATGTTCAGTAAGATGGTTGAAAAATGTTTCTTAATACAAATACCTGGATATAAATTAGAAAATAGGTATCTAATCAAAATTTAACAATGTACACATGGTTGATTTTCTTTTTTCTTTTTTTTTGAATGACATGACCTTTCAAAATATTAAGTGAGTTATGTAATATATGAATGAATGTGGTTAAAATGTGCTTCAGTTGTAAATATTTTGCATTTTATTGCACTTTCTCTTGAATTATGTATTGATCAGGTACAAGGTATATATTTCTGTAAGCATTGTTTAATTATGGAAAAGGAATGTTAATAAACACATGCATTTCATTTACTACTATTTTTTTATGATGTTTATGTGAATTCTATTCAATTATGTGGATTTTTAAGAGTGTAGAGCAAAAGACAACCATCACTTTCCTACTTCAAAATTCAGAATATTCATGTAATCAACAACATAAATCACCCACTAAAGGAAACATGAAATACACATGTTGTTTGTTATTCAAGTAAGACATGTGCAACAAGAACATTATGTAGAGTACAAGTTCAAATTACAATTTTTGATTTGTACCCATGTGTGCAAACATGCACACACACACTACTTGTAAAGCACCGAGTCCAAGATTTAAAATTCAAAATCATGTCTTAAATTAAACATTGTTGTTTATAGACATATATTGGCACAAAAGGTGTAGTAAGCAGCAACACCCATAAAGTGGATGGAGAAGCATAAAAATCAATCTCTTCAAATCATTCTTGATATCCCATCATGTTTTGTTTTTAATTGGAATTAATTGTTCCCTCATTAATTACTTTCCAACCAAATGAACCAACAAAGTAATGGATTTCATGATGGCCTGATTGAAGGTGAGCTCATAGAATAGGATTCGAGTCATAGGAATCTCTAAAGGAGGCAGGTTGACTGGATGAATGAATATGACAAATGGATGAATGGTGTGGATGGATGAGGGCCGGCAAGGGGAGTAATGAGCAGCAGGGCGGGGATAAACGTAAAAGGTGGAAGACAAAAAGGCATTAAAAGCCAGAAGAATACAAAAAGTAGAGTTATAGCCACCACATTGATTAATTAATGAGGCTTGTGAAGAAGCTGAAGTTTGACTGTGCTTTTGAAAGGGTGTGACACTTTGACATGTCTCCCCCAATTGGCATATGTTTTTAATTGCTAACTAGAAAACTGACGGTGCCTCGTGTTTGATTTCCCATTCTCTTACGAAATGAACCCCCCTCATAGTTTTTGATTCGGTTTCAAAGAATTTGACAATAAACTTAGTAAATAATTGGGATTTAAGGTGCATAGACAGCGTATTATAATCCGATACTTTGTGATGCACATAATGACATGCAAATACAACTAACTTAGACAGTAAGATTTTTTTATAACCCATATCTAGTTGCGGTTTAATATAAAATTATAAGATATTATATTGAAGACACGAGATAATGAAGTCGACTTGGATGTTTGATGAGGTAGAAAAAAAAATTTGAAATTTTCATATTGATGTGTGATTCCATATTCTTCATGTAAAAAATGCAATAAATAAATATACAAATGTAGATAAACTTATACTTCACTCTACCTTTTGAAGATTTTATCTTGTTTGATTCGACCATAAATTTGAATTATTTTTTGATGGTGCAATTGATTTAATGATGTGTTCTGACGTGTCAAACTGGACTTGTTGCTGTTCCTTAGGCTTGCCAAAGTTACCTGAAAAAGAATTTGTTAATTAAATGTTCATATCCAAGGTTTTGTTTTATTACTAGATGGCAAGCATTAGAAAACTATGTACAAATCATTGTTTTTTATATCTTGTCCTTTATGTTGGTAATTTGTTTGTTTGAATTTAAATTTTATGTATAAGAAATGTATTCTGAACATACTGTCTTAATTATTATCAGCCAAATTGGTTGTCTATGCAAGTAAAAATTCAACTGAAAATATATCTGCCCTAAAATCCCTTAGAAACTAGCTAGTTTTTAATATTAATCTCGTGCAATGAAACAAAATAAAATATAACATAAACTTAGGCTTGTTTTGTTAGTTTTCTCTACCTTATTTATCATATATATATATATATATATATATATACCAAATGGAAGATTTTGTGGGAACAACTTAAAGATGCCATTCAACTTGTATGGCAAATGATTTCTCTGTCTCTATCATGGGAATGGATCCCCTCTGTGAAAAAATTTACTTAAAAAGTTGCAGGGCTTCTACCACAAAATGCTACAGATTTGAATCCAAGCGGCAGAAAAATAAATAAATAAATACTTATACAGCAGACACATGTCATGACTGACATGCCTCCGAGGAAGTAAATATTCTTTGCCTCGTGACACGGTCGATTTGTCAAATAGTGGTTGACTTTGAAAAGAAACATGGGTTGTTGAATCTTTTTAGGATTGTGCTCTTGGCATCCCCACAATTTGTCTTTGTGTTGCTCTCTTTAGTATATAATGAAACAGTGTATTGTATTCTTCGTCGATTAGGACAACATGAAGTTTATTGATTTTTTTAACACATTGGATTACTCAAACACATGATCCTTTGTGCTTTTCCACATCCTTGACTTGTTTATTCTGTATTTTGTGATAGACTTGGATGGTGACTTTCTTGTAATAAGATTTCTATTTTCTATTTTCTATTTTTTAATGTTTTTTATACGTCATTTCTAGATAATTTGGAGAAAAGTGTGCTTTTGAAAAATGAAGAATATTTATTTACTCATTTTCGTGCATTTATGCTTACGATTTTAATAGTTCTGAAATTTTAACCTGAAATAAAATAAAATAAAACCATTAATAATTGTTGCAATTACAACCTCTCGTTCAATCAATGTTTTTTTCTCCTTCTTGTATAAATGTGAGCATTTATAATGCCTATCCCTTGACATGTTGAATCTTTTTGTGAACCCATGCTTACAATTTATTTATTTATTTATTTATTTTTAAATTTGGGTGAATTTTATTAATCTGTGTGATTCTTAACTTCAGAAAATAAATACAAGATATAGGTCAGTGATTCTAAACAAGATGGGAAAAAAATTAAAAAATTAAAAAATTAAAACAAAAATTGGAACAAGTAGCATATAACAATGCATTGTTTAAATCTATGTATATGTTAATTTTTGTACATGCTACTTATAGACATATAATGTAAAATGAGAATAAAATACATTGAGTCATCCTTTAATGCATTCATTCTCTGAATGATTTAAAATTCAGTATTAATTTCATATTAGATACAATCAATGTAATGCAAATTAAAAGCAACAACTACAACTACAACTACAACAACAACAACAAAAAAAAAAAAAAAAAAAAAAAAAAAAAAATGTAAAAAAACAAAAAAAATCATGCACACATTGGACATACAGATAATTTGTTATTATTTTCAGTTACAAGGTCTTTATTGAATGTAATGACTGTTAGCAGCACCTGATTAATACACTGGAACAAAAAGCTTGGTAGCCAAGTAGTGCCTGAGATAAAGTCCCATAATTATAATTCAACACCTTACTTGTTTCAATTCAACTCAACTACAAAGTGTCCAACTATTCATAGCACCAAATGGTTCTCCTGCTTGTGTTATACGTTATCATATAGTTCACTTGGATAAAAAATGACTGCAAAATGATTGGAAAGTTGTTCCTTAAAACAATTCAAATCTCGTATTTTTTCTAGCACCATGATCTGGAACACCATAAGCTCACATGACAACAACAATGATTAAATAATCATCAAACGAAATCATGTGACTAAATTCATTTCCAAATACATCATTTCACAAAAAAATAACATCTGCTCCAAAAATAACTACACAATTTTAGCCCAAATGAAACAAAAGTACATACCATGAAGTGTCCGCTTTAAATGTCAAAACCATGACCATAGATTCCATTGCTTAAGAAGACGTAATCATGCACCCAAGTGCTCCACCCATATTTACACCCACAAAGATGTTTAGCAAAACGATTCTTCGTTTCCTCAAAAAATATAAATATTTTTATTTTTATTTATTTTTTGGTTTTAAAAAGAAAATTTCCAAAAACAACAACAACACCACAACAATAAAAAAAAGAAAGAGTATTGCAAAATGGCAAGCCAAGAGAAGCTCCACAAACACAAAACCTCACCCCATCTCCCCACCCACACAACACGACAAACATGGTAACGAAGACGTTCCCATGGCATCCACTACACAACACGTGTGGTGCGCAACGACATTCCGTTCCCAAGAGCCCTCGAAGGCTCCGATTCGCGACGCATGTCTTGGTGGGGAAGCGGCGCTCGTGACTAGAGCGAGGGAGTGGAGGGGGAATGCAAAATACTGCACGCAGCTAACTTAACAAATGTATTTGAGAGAGTATAAAAGCAGCACGAGGAAAGGAGGAGAAGGAGGAGGGCCCAGCAACGCAAGGTCGTTGAATATTCAATGCCGTGCCATAAGAAAAGGCAGCGCAGCGGAGTACAGGGGCAGTGGAGGAGCCAGGGAGGGAGGGTAAAGGGGGAGAGTCGGATGGGGTGGGTATGGCATCATTCCCTCCTCCCACAGCGTGGCAGGCGTCCGCACTGTGAGGGCACAGGCGGATTTGCAAATCATTCCTGCCCAACACAGATTTTATATACTGTCCAAATCAAGCTCCACATTCTGAGCACTAGAGGGTAAAAAGGGAGCCTTCTCTGGGAGCCAGTAAGCAACGACGCGACAAATTTAGGACAGCTCCACCCAGCGTAAAGAGGAAGGCTAATGCGTCGATGCCAATAATGCGTCGCTCAACACTGGCGTTGGGACGGCGTGACAACCAAATTCGGGTGGGTGTAAGGGGGACGCCGCCCGGAGGACGGGCTAGCGCCCCTGCGAAGGCCAGGCCACGCTCCTCCATCGTGGCTCCTGGCGGCCCCCCAATCATCTGCTAAGCCAGCTCCTGGTTTGGCCAAACCCGCGCCCGACGCGCCCGCTGAATGGAAGGTTTTTTGGACTTGGGACCGCACCGCTCTTCCCGGTCCCGGTCTGTCTTAATTCCCTTCTGCTGCACCCCCCCGTCTAGCCAGTGCCTCAGACATTCCCCCTCTACCCTGAAAAAGCCTTTTTTCCCATCAATTGTGACCACCATTGCTGATCCATGTTCTCTCACTTCTACCCCCGCAGTCCAATTGCGATTGTTCTTCTCACTGGGTGGGTACTCTTGTTGGGAATTCCACTAGTGGTGTGTGTGTGGCCTCGTGAGTGTGAGGAGGAGGGGTCGCAAGGTTACGAGATTGGACAGGCGGGTTGTGGATGTGCGCTCTTTGTGACATGGAGGAGGTGGCGCTGTGAAGAGGTAGTTTGAGAGGGAAAAGAGTTCGTGAGGTGTGTGTGGTGTTGATTGACGAGGTTGTAGATAGTAATGGCGATGATGGTGGACGGGTGCGATAGGCCTCGTGAAGAGGCGCACAGAATGAGAGCCATGGCGAGCTCCGGAGCGAGTCTCGGGCTGGGCGTGGAGTTTTCGATGGTGCGCGGTGGTGATGGTGTCGGGCCGCGCTCGTGCCCGGTGCAGTTGGATCTGCTACCTTTGAGGCCGTCGTCGCAGTCGAATTCGAACTCGCAGGCGACGGCTCCGTCCGTGCCTTCGTCGACTTCGTACCGGGGTTTGGCGTGGCAGGCGCTGGTCGGTTCCACGACGAACTCCGGGAGCGGGAATGATGATGGAGAGGTGACGACGTATGCGAGTGGGGGACGGGGTGGGTCGCCGAGAGGTGGCATAGACGTGAACCAGATCCCGTCGACGGATGGGGAGGAGGAGGAAGAGGCGGCGGTGTCGTCGCCGAGCAGCATCGGGATGAAGCGGGGGCGTGAGAAGAGTGGGCAGGAGTTCGAAGTGGAGAGGGAGAGGAATACAACGTGCGAGATGAGCTCGCGGGGGGGAAGCGACGATGAGGACGAAGGGACGACGCGGAAGAAGCTGCGACTGTCGAAGGAACAGTCGGCACTGCTGGAGGAGAGTTTCAAGGAGCACAGTACGCTGAACCCGAAGCAGAAGAACGCTCTGGCGAAGCAGCTGGGTCTCCGGCCGCGGCAGGTGGAAGTGTGGTTCCAGAACAGGAGGGCTCGGACAAAGCTGAAACAGACCGAAGTGGACTGCGAGTTGCTTAAGCGATGCTGCGATTCGCTGAAGGAGGAGAACAGGAGGTTGCAGAAAGAGTTGCTGGAGTTGCGAGCCATCAAGGTGGCGCCTCCATGTGTGATATCGCACGATTACTACATGCCTCTGCCCGCGGCGACGCTGACGATGTGTCCGTCATGCGAGAGAGTGGCGACGGTGGACAACAGGTCGTTGACGTTTGCGAAGCCAGGGTTTTCACATTTGTCGCAATCAAGCGCAGCATGTTAGTGAGAGAAGGAGGCAGGTTTAGATGAGTTATTTTTAATTTATATTTTATTTTTTGGGTTAGAGGTTAATTTCCACGGGCACCTTCCATTGAAGAGGCGCGTCTTGTGTTGTACCAGTATTTTTTGTCTAGCCTCCTTTTTGCAAACGAGCTCTCATGGGCAGCGATGTTTCCTTATCTTTCTCTACCCAAGGCGGACCTTAAAGTACAGTTTACAGTGCTCTTTCTTAACGACTCATTGAGGAGAACGAGAACTCTTTACTCCTTTTCTTTCACATACCACCGATGTGTTCATCTTCCTGGGTCGCTTGTTCTTGGATTAAAATGATTCATGTTTTATTTACGTCGTTTTCTTTGATACAAACAACCTACCCGATGCCAAAATTAGTGGCTTGGTTGCATGAACAAAAATCGTTCATAATTTCTACAATTGAGATCGTTCTCGTAGCATCTCTTCTGTCCCAAGTGCGCCAAGTCGTGGTCTCAAATGAGATTGAAATTCTGCACTTCACCCCTCTTCACCTAAATCTGTCATAAGTCGAAGTATCCATTCCTCCGGAAACTTCTACTGCCATGTTAGTTACCAGATACTTCTCGTACCGGAAAAGGGTTACATGAATCGCGCAGGTCTGAGTCCCTACACGTCGACACAGTGTGGGGGATACCACCAATCTGCTTCAGATAGTATTGGCTCATCATAGGTACAGTAGGTCTTTACCTTTTCCGTGTACAAGGAGAGATTGGCCGGAGTGGGGTGACATTTTAACCCAATTAGCACTCGGTGGGTGAAGGTTTGTGATTCCAATACTGGAGAGAGAGGGATATGAAAGACAAACCCTAGAATCGAGATCCCCTGCGAAAGAGCTGGGGAAAAGTCGTCGAGTACCGTGAGGGAAAAAAAGCATCTACGGCAGCAGCGCTGCTGTAGATTATGTCATTCCTTCGTTGTTGCGAACCTCGTAGCTCTCGTAGCTCATGGCGCCAAAGGTGGTCGTAGCTCTTGGCCTTCTGGGGCGCGGCGAAGTTAACCCCGCAGCGCTGAATTGAACGAATGGATGATACATTCTGGATGATAGTTCCTGGTCAACTGCACCTGAGATGTTCATTGTAATTAAACCATGAAATGAAATTTTCATTTACACACACACACACATATATATATATATATATATATATATATATAGTAAATAAAATTTTATCTGAGGAGTAAATTTAATATTAATAGGATAAAGATGTACAAAGTTATACAAAAAGTACCATGTATACTACCAAAAACTGTATATTCATGCTACCAGAAACTCTCATGCAATGAAAAATAATTTGGAAAGTTTACAAAACACCAAATTTTGATAATCATTTTCAAGAAGAAATAAAATAAATAAATTATAGAGTGTAATTGATTTAATTGTTGTTGCTTAACCATGTTTGTGATTGTAAATCGATTATTTGGGTTTTCTTTCATTTATATAAGAACAGTAATTATTAATATTACAATTGTTGAAACGTATAAAAATCAAAAATCACAATGCACACAGTTTTTCATGCTTAAGTTTCATAGAAAATAAAGAGAGGAAAGCCTGATGAATGTGATTCCAAAATGATTTAAGAGGAGATTTTGTTACTTGTTTCAAAGAATTCAAAGCAACTTTAAGCACTCTAATACACACAAAGACTTTCTGTGGATAATTAAACTGAGCTTCACTGTAAACTATTTCGAACTTTGTTATGTTTCCTGATTGTTGAATAATTTGATTTGTTTTTTATTTTTATTTTTATTTTTAAAAATAAAATATGGTAAAACAAGTTTTGAATGACATTTCTAACACTATTCAGAAACAATAAAGAAACTAACACCAGGTTTTATTTTTAGAAAACATTTCTCATAAAGATGCTCAATGGGTCTTCAAAGATACTTACTATACTTCCCAACTAAACCAATCTTTTGTGGACTGGACACCTCAATTTTATACAAAATTATTCAATTAACAATAATGTTGTCAAAGCATTAGTACTTTAGTGTTGAAATTTCATTCAATCCTTTATATACGATTGTAAGACTATATGCAGTAATTGATTGTTAACAAATTTAATAAACTCTTGGATTAACACACATACATACTGATGTGCTTATATATACATATATCTATCTAGATATATTCACATGCAAAAGCACAAAAACATATATGTATGTATATATATATATATATATATCAATCGAATTGTTGTAAATGAGGTAGTAGTCATGTGTCATTGAACCAAAGCGGTATAAAATACAAAGTCATGTCTATATATATATATATATATATTCCCTTCTATTCATCTATCTTGTAAAGCAAAAAATTACAAACTTTGAAATCATTGTTCTGACTTTAAATTAATTTTTCAACGATACAAGCATTCAATTGGTTTACTGATATGTATTGGTTACTGTAGCTTTTCTCTGTTTAAAATTACAATACTCTTAAATTGTATAATGGCCATGATATTGATTGCAGTTTATATAAAACTACCTTAGCACAGAAGTTGCTTTTCATGACAAAGTGTTAACAGTAGTAAAAATACAAAGCTTATAAACAAGTCTTACATGATTACAGTTATACATATAGCATGCACAATTCATTAATGAAAGTATTTTTCATTTAATCTTTTTTAATAATAATAAATTGTCTGAAAAATAACATTATTGGTGGATAAGTTTGACTGTCAATGTTTTTGCAATATTGTTTACACATTTTTTATTTTTCATACTATTTAATTGATATTAAATAAAATTAATGCAAAAGCTTTTCATGCACTTACTTTAACACAACATGTTTTTTTCTTGTTTGTGAACATTTTTTCTTGTCTCTTTTTAACATTTCCATGTATCAATGAATGTGTCTTCATTCATTCATGTGTGTGTGTACATATATATATATGTGTGTGTGTATGAATAGCAATGGATGCAAGAAAAAATTATTCATCATAAAATTGATGATTTATAACATGTATACAAAAGGTTTGAACCACAAGATTTCAAGGCATATTTGAGATAGAATTTTTATAGAATTAACTATGACGAGATTTCACCAAACAAGACGTAAAATGGTTGTGGAATGTAAGGATGACACCAAAGAAGCCTTTCAACCAAAAGACTTGGTTAATGCCACTCAACAGCATAGCTCAATTTGGGAGATAATGTGAAGGTTCCGGACTCTCCAAAAACACAAATTCCCATATACCCACGTCAGCATGGCCAAGTCCGCACTCATGAGGGAGGAGGGAAAGCCTATCTTGATGGCAGCCATACTTTTCATTGTGTTTCCCTTTTTATTTTGTTTTTGTTTTTTTTTTTTTTTTTCCTTCTTTCTTTCTATATAATTGTTGACTGCAGTGGCAAGTCCTTGTGAACAGCTCGGGCAGGTTGGTGGGTGGCTGAGGTGGGTCAGGCATCAGTCTCGGGGAGAGAAGGTGCAAACATCGACAACCCAGAATGTTCCCGACTAATTCACAAGTCTGACCAACATCGTGCAACTTGGTCTATGGAGTTGACCAAACCTTGCCATGATCATGTTTGGATTATGGTGTATTCTGAGAAAATTGTATATACAATTTTGTTGTCTCTATGTGCATGAATGTATAATTATCTTTATTTAGTCATTGTCATGTTCAAAATAATGTTTGGTTACTTCAATGCATGCAATATGATTGTAGATTATAAGAAAACAAGAATACTGTTTTTACTATACTTGGTGGTTTTTGTTGTGTTTGAAATGCATGGAGATAATAGGGTTGGACATTCAAAAGAGCATTCATTTTGAAGTGGCCAATGTTCCACACCATTTGGTTGTCTCTATGACACAGTGGCTACTTGTTTTGTACTCATACATTGCAATGTGGCCCAGCTTTGCCATTTCAATTATTTTAAAGTGAAGTAACTGGATAGTTTATCATCTTGTACTGTTGAGTAGCCTTGTGTCTTGTTCAACATACTTGGATACTCTTCAATCAAGAACTTGTAAACAACATTTGTATAATGATTGATGAATGATAATGTTATTAAAATAAATTATTTAGTATTCTTTTATGATATATTTGATGATTTGACGTAGGCCACTTGGTTTTAGAATGAATACCAATCATTTCATATAAAAAGTAAAAAAATATAACTTGACAAAATAAAACTAATTTATTATATTCAGTTGACTATGAAAGTTGGAATTGTGAATGGTTATTTAGCCAACCCTAAATTGCATCAATCATGGATGTTGCAATTTTCAGTTAATCATTCAACCATTTGATCTTTAATAATAAAATATGAACTTGTGTATAACATCAAAATCTTCTTCTATTGTTTGGGGTAAGCTTATAAATAAATAATCAAATTTTTATAATTGTTAAAAACGTAGTGATCAATTGTACTTTAATAGCCCTAAACACAAGACTACAAGGTTCTTTGGTACTTAAATCTTGCATAGAAACAACAGTTGAAATTTAGTCTTTTCCTCACTGGCTGTGTTGGGTAGTGTGTTCTAATCATAACACACAATCTCCCACCACCACAGCAACAGCAAAAAGAGAAAGAAAAAAGAATAAAAAGTCCAAATACTGCATCTTATTCTAATGTATCCTTGAATTTGTGGAACCAGGGTAAGCCTAGTAGAGAGCTGAGAGGAATGCAGACATAATCAAACAGGGGACAGAATTGAAGGGTTGAGTGCCAATCAAGAGGAGCTTGTTTGACATCAGGCCAGCACCCACACATGAACAAATATGCTGAGCCCTAGTTAGAGGCAAGGATGACTTTGGATGTGGAACCCCTTTTCAATATGGATATGAGGAATATGGTGATTGTACAAGAGCTCCAGAACAAGAGTAGAGGAGGAATATGGTGGTGAGGTGGGCACCTAGACAGTCACACTGGTGTGGGTATAATCAAGGCACTCACTGTCTCCACACAACTGTCCAAATTCTTTGCTCTCCTGTGCATTCCCTACTCATAAGCTGGCATTTCTTTCACATCCAATGTCCAATGACCTGCAGCTGAAATATTTTTTTATTAATATTACTATTTTTTGTTAAATTTACATACATGTATATGCATTTTGTAAGCTTGATTAAAAAGTCCAAGGAGAGGGAGCTCTTGCAATATATTCTGAAGGAGTATCCAAGGCATAAAAGCACTGAGGGGTGGGTGTTGGAGTAAGCCAGTGGCACATGGCAAGCAAGACCAGGTCCAACTGAATACCATGTCCCCAGTACAGCCATTCAAAGTAGACAAGAGCAGTGGATCAATCATGTCCCAACAACCACCCTGGCATGACCAGCCCCTGCCTACATGCAATCAATCAAGGGATTCTATCATACAGTGCATCACATAATATCACAATCAGTGACAACACCAGTCCAACAACCTTAGCAGGGCACGAAACCAAGCGAAAAAACTAAGCTACAATGTTGTCAAACCTGACACGCCCCCACACACACAACCTGTATCACGACCCCCCACAAAGACTGACATGCTGCGTTCTCTCTCTTCTGTTGTACTATGAAAGTGTCAATATGATCGTCAGGATGAAAATGTTGCATTCGCAATTCAAGGGTAGGGACAATTGTGCAGAGAGTCAGAGCTGTGGACGCGGGCGCCACACATCCCATATTAATTTTGGCATTCAAATGGTGTAGCAGGGTTTGTCTCGCGTTGCCAGTCAGTGGATGCTTGGTACTAATAATGGTGGTTCGAGTACTAGCGGACTATATCTTCATGGTCAATACTCATGGTATTTTTCCCTTCCGGAGCCCATTTGTGGGAGTTATTTATTCTCTTCATCCATCCATTATGCAGAATACTTGCCTGCCATTGCAGTAACCAGGAGAGAAACTAAGAGAGAGTGCAAAATATTTTCTTTCGAATGAATTGTACAGACATCAGCTCATGGCGGGACTGTACAAAAAGATCTGTACATAAGATCAACAAGCAAAAATTGTTCTAGAACTATGTGAGAATGGCTGACCGTTAATTGTATAGAACAACACGAGGCGCGCCTCTTCAATGGAAGGTGCCCGTGGAAATTAACCTCTAACCCAAAAAATAAAATATAAATTAAAAATAACTCATCTAAACCTGCCTCCCTCTCACTAACATGCTGCGCTTGATTGCGACAAATGTGAAAACCCTGGCTTCGCAAACGTCAACGACCTGTTGTCCACCGTCGCCACTCTCTCGCATGACGGACACATCGTCAGCGTCGCCGCGGGCAGAGGCATGTAGTAATCGTGCGATATCACACATGGAGGCGCCACCTTGATGGCTCGCAACTCCAGCAACTCTTTCTGCAACCTCCTGTTCTCCTCCTTCAGCGACTCGTAACACCGCTTAAGCAACTCGCAGTCCACTTCGGTCTGTTTCAGCTTTGTCCGAGCCCTCCTGTTCTGGAACCACACTTCCACCTGCCGCGGCCGAAGACCCAGCTGCTTCGCCAGAGCGTTCTTCTGCTTCGGGTTCAGCGTACTGTGCTCCTTGAAACTCTCCTCCAGCAGTGCCGACTGTTCCTTCGACAGTCGCAGCTTCTTCCGCGTCGTCCCTTCGTCCTCATCGTCGCTTCCCCCCCGCGAGCTCATCTCGCACGTTGTATTCCTCTCCCTCTCCACTTCGAACTCCTGCCCACTCTTCTCACGCCCCCGCTTCATCCCGATGCTGCTCGGCGACGACACCGCCGCCTCTTCCTCCTCCTCCCCATCCGTCGACGGGATCTGGTTCACGTCTATGCCACCTCTCGGCGACCCACCCCGTCCCCCACTCGCATACGTCGTCACCTCTCCATCATCATTCCCGCTCCCGGAGTTCGTCGTGGAACCGACCAGCGCCTGCCACGCCAAACCCCGGTACGAAGTCGACGAAGGCACGGACGGAGCCGTCGCCTGCGAGTTCGAATTCGACTGCGACGACGGCCTCAAAGGTAGCAGATCCAACTGCACCGGGCACGAGCGCGGCCCGACACCATCACCACCGCGCACCATCGAAAACTCCACGCCCAGCCCGAGACTCGCTCCGGAGCTCGCTATGGCTCTCATTCTGTGCGCCTCTTCACGAGGCCTATCGCACCCGTCCACCATGGTACCCATCGCCATCCACCACAATCCCGACGATTTTGCAACACGCACCACCACTACTACCACCAACGCGATCCCTACCACCAACACTTTAACTTCTTCTTCACAGCTCAACCTTATCCATGTCTCAGCAAACGCACATCCACAACCCTTACAAAGCAACAACCCGCCTTCCCCGTCCTCCTCCTCCTCCACGTCCAGTTCACTCAGCAACTTCAACACACCCCACGCAAAGCTCACCCCGATGTAGACCAAATGCTTGACCCAACACCATACGCAACACAAAAGCACACCCTGGATTCCGAACCTATATCACTCACTCACTCTCTCACTCACTGTCCCGGATAATTGGGCTACTAGGTGACCTGAGGATTAAACCTATAGGCGTTCGATCCCGGGCTAAGGTCGGGCGTGCGACCTGTAGCAAACCCCAGCCCGACCCAGCCCGACCCGACCCGACCCGCGGAAACGGCGGGACCGGGTTGGGCCAATCTGGTCGTGACGAGCATGCGATGGCGATGATTGGGGTCGAGGAATTTGCCAGTGTGAATGGGGTCTATTTGGTGTCATCATCCAACACGATGCCGGATCGTGGGTGGTGCGATGGTTGGACGGTCTCCCCCCCAAACACTTGCGTAGGAGTGTCCCCTACCTTCCCTTCCTTTTACGTTTTCTGTTACTTTCCTTCGTCGCTTTTGGCTTTTTTAGCTTTTGCTCGACCTCCAGTATTAGCCCACCTCCCCCCAAATTAAAACCCTAACTAAATCTGAAGCCACCTGCTCCTTCTCTTATTCCTCGCATCGCATCGCATCCGAGCTCTCACTTCAGGATATTATTAGTGCTCGCCGGCATGCTCGAGCTTTCGCTTCCTGGTTCGCTTGTCGTGGCCGGGACCCACGGCGTCTGGGACCCGCTGCGATGCAAATGAGTGGTGGAATTATGGGCTCGCGGGTTTCTACAACTCTTCCCTTCCCTCCCGGAGCTCCTGAAATGGATGTGGCAGCAGTTGTTGCTATACCTGGAGGTCCAATACTTTGTGTGTTCACAGCATGTTCTCCGCAGAATAATGCAGTGTGTGTGTGCTCGCAACGACGAGTCAGCTCCCATCCCTCATGCCAAAATGCTGGAATATAGAACCCGTATTCCTAATTGGGTCTGATTCCCAACTATTTCCTTTTGTTTTTGTTTTTATCTCCCCCCCGCCCCTGCCTTTGTCCTCTTCCCTCCCCCTTTTTTTTTTTGCCTTTCATATAGCAATTTCTGGTGCGTGATTGTTTTGTCTCTTGGGATGGCGCTTGTGGATACTTTATTGGAAAAAGGCTCCTTCGACAGGGTGCTTCTATTTGTGGTAGGTAAATTTTGTTTCTTTCCTTTTAATAGTTTTACTTTACCGTCTTTTAGTTGGACTAGAGGATATAGATGTGGACTCAACTCTCCCCATCCAACATGGACATGAATGACAGAAAGGACAAATTATGTATGTGGCGCAAATCCAAGTTGTGGTCGAATTTGTCTGAAATGACCTAAAACTACCTGAAGAAGGCAAGTACTGAAAACTACCCAAATCAGTGTTTAATTGTGGGTTTAATTATTACTCACTGCATATTTCTTCACCTGTTCGTCGATCTGGATATGGATGCTGTCAGTACTTCACAGCATCCAGGTATCCATTGAACACCAGCAATAGTTTATTTGTTAAGTTTGCAATGGATTTACTGAGCATCACTACACAAGAGTCACAAATCACTGTGTAGAATATACAGTTACAATACAAATAGTCAAAGAAGCATTCTTGTTACTTATAATACCTTTTTCATGTACAATGTACAGATTGTTTGAAGTGTAGTACATCCTATACAGTCTGCATTTTTTTTCAATAAAGAATTACATTAACTGTTTTTTTGTTTTGTTGTGCATGCCTGTACGCACACACAAAACTTTATGATCAGTTTAGGAAGGCAAACCCAGATAAAATTGGTTAACTAGATCTCAATCGAAGTACACTTCTAATGTACAAGGTAATAGGATGGCTGAACTCCTATTTCCTGATATATATATATATATATATATATATGAGTATGTGTTGGAGACAGGTGTACAACAGGTGCGGTTAAGGAGGAGGATAAGTCTCCAATTGTAGACCTAGTTTGGAAATGGAAGAATGAAGGGGAAAAGGGGTAAGGGACAAGGCATGGCCATGGACAAAATATAGCAGTGCCTCCAGAAGTAGAGAGAGTATCCTCCTCCAGCTGGAGTTGGAGTTGAAGGAGGAGCCACACAATGATCACCACTAACTAGTGCTCAGCAAGTAGTAGTAGTTGTTGTATCATTCTGCCTCACCCATTGGACACATGATGTGTGAGGAATGAAATAGAATGGAATAGAATGGGGATGAGTGGCACTTCTTAAAAACAAAAGGGGGGGGGATAATAAAAAATAAGTATCTATGCAAATAGGGGGTGGGGAGATACTAAATAAGATGCCATTAGAGGATTCGGGTTGTAGGGTAAGGTGTGACCCTTCTTCCTTGATTAGAGAAGAAAGGGGATGTATGGAGTTTGGATGGGGAAATCTCCCCCCTCCCTCCTTTTATTGATATTAATGTTATTAATACTTATGTTTAGGTTTATTTTGATTTTCTCCCCTTTAAAACTATATATCTCACGAATCCCAACATTCATTGGGGTAAAAATGGTAAGAGCAGTGATCGGAATGATGGGGGCTGCTGAGGTGGACAGTGGAACGAGGATGGGGCTGCTGAGGTGGACAGTGGAACGAGGATGGGGCTGCTGAGGTGGACACTCGAATGCTGATGAGGATGATCATTATCTTCTTTTTCAGAGTGCCCATGACTCATCTCTCTAATCCTCTTTCTATCCTTCCTGTATTCATCTTTATTTATTTTATAATTTGTTCACAATATTTTTCATCCATGAAATGGGTTCAGATGCTGTGAGTTGGATGACATGCGTGGATGAATGATAGCAATGTACAAGGGTCTTCCACAGCAGATGCGATATCCATTAATATGTCATTCCCACAAATCTAGAATAAACAACACTAATAATAAATCGCACTCAATTATACAAGTACAGGGTGGATGAATATGCGACTGATGATTTACCTATTAAAAAACAATGTTACAACCAAAAAATGCATCATGTGTACAGTTATATCTGTTTCTGTTTTTTAATACTGCATTGAAAATACATGGGTGCAGACATATGCTAAGTTTTAAATATCGAGAACCAGTGAAATCATAAACTTGTACGACATAAAATAAAAATTATTCTACTGTTAGTGACAGTTCGGAACACAATAAACTTAAATCATACATGGGATGACCGCTGGACTATGTAGTTGATGAAGTACATGAAAATCGGTGAAATTGCAAGAAATGATACACTATTTTTATTCGCTGTGATGAAATTTAAGTACATTGTAATTTTCGTTTAGGAAAAAGTATTTTATGTTCATTGAACATTGTCATTTAGACATATTTGTATGCTCACTGAAAAAGCAATTGTTTACAACATAAATTTGAGGCTTTTAGAGTGTATTACTGTTTAGCTAACAAAGTGTATAATCAAATCAAATCAAATCAAGAGTATTTGGTCAAAATTGGATTGGAAGGTTAATTAGATGAATCAACATGTCATCACATCTTCAATGTAGAAACTTGGAAAATGGAAGGGACAGTTATAAATTTTACTTCCATGGATACCAAGAATGAAAAAAGTAGGTTTCAAAAACAGAGGTTGCAAGGATCTATTTTTCTATAACATCAAAGATTGATTATAAAATGATTAAATTACTAATGAATGTATCGTTAATTATGAAAGTAACTTCCAAATTAATCAATAACTCTTCAAACTCGTATCTTGAAGAATCAAAGCTATCTTACGTTGTGTGTAAATAGACTACTGATAATTCACCCAATCTAACTTTTTAAAATTTGAAACTGTTATATTATTATTATTATTATTATTATTATTTGATGTAACTGAAGTGGTCTGTGTTTTGATTTTTGATTGTTTACATGTGGATGCATGCAATTACATGAAAGTTGAGGGACAACAAGAGAAAACGAAAAGAAGAAAGCAAGCATGAAAGAGTATACTGTGTTTGAGAAGATTGTTGCAGCTCACTTATAAATTATCATTATTGTTTAGAAAAAAACATATGTACAATGAATTGAATACCCAAAGGCAAATTAAAATAGGTATTATTTGTTTTCATTTATTTTTTACTTTTTGATTTTGCAATGATTTTTTTGAATCATAACTAATTAATTATTTAGTTTATTAAGTGTTGAGTTTGGATACAGTGTTTAGAAAGTAAAATATTATTTTTGGCAATGATGAAGAACACAATCATTTATTTGTGTGTTTTGTGTTCTTCTCTGAAGCCTTTAAACCTCTTCCAAACCAATTGTGAGTTGGATATTTGTGTGAATTGTTGATGGATAACTAAAACATCAAAACCATGTGATGCTTCTACATAGCACAAGTTGCCATGTGTTTGTGGATATACCTATCAAGTATGGTTCATGTGTATTAATAAGGAATAAATAATTTTTATTTGCACTTAAGTGTGTCTTAAAATCCCCATTATTAGCTAAAGTCCAAAATATATATGAATTTTAGTTGATTTGGTTTGATGCAATATTAGTTTTTAATATATATGATATCACATGTTATCATATTTGACATATGTATACATGTTTGATACATACATACATACATCCTTTCAGGAATACAAAATAAATTATATATATACATACATTTAATAAAAATCAATACTTGTATGCAATGCTGGTATAATTTTATTTGATTTTAATATTTGATTTATTTATTTATTTGGACATTGGTGATGATGAAATCAATCAATTCTACAGCTTCATTTCCATTTCCAACAGTACATACATTATTTTTTTTGTTTTTTGTTTTTTTTTATTTTTATTTCACCAATTTTATTGATCCATTCACATCCCCCTTTCATTTTGTTTTTTCTTTTGTCATTTTCCTGAAAAATCATTAAACAGAGGTCTCTATCAATCATATACTCCATGCAACCGCAACACAGAAATTTGGTACAAGGTCCAAAATTTTCCTGAATACATGTTGTTTTCTAACTGACAAATATCTATAAATTCATCAGAGTTTATTTTTGCGATAAATTTTACGCAAATTATAAAAAGCAGCCGCATTCATGGTATTGCAGATCAAATTGTGTGAGTCTAAATTATTTTAAAGTATACATTTAAATATACACAAACTATCAATCACATTGGTATGTTTGAGTCGGACATTTTGGTATGCAACTTCCAGTTATTTTCTCTACCAAAACTTTGAATAACTTCACAAACGTCTCAAAACAAAAACATGTAATATTCCCAGTTTTGCAAAAACACAAAAAATGAATATCTAATAATAACTCATCCTTTTACGACACTTTGATCGTCTACTAATAATGCAAATCTTGAGCATTTGTTGTTGAAACGACAATCTACCACATCACAAAATTTATAATAACAAAAATTATCCAACGCATTAAAAAAATTCAGGAAGCAATCTAATTGTATATCTACATATCCTATTCTAAATCATAATACAAATGTGCTCTGTTTTTTTATTTTTTATCTTGACCGATTGAGTTTTTGTAAAATAAAGACAAATCATGATACATTCATCCGTCTACCTATCTAGTAACTCATTCCATCCTGCAGTCGCTCCATCACGCATCGATTCATAAATGTCTCCCTTGATTCATTCAAAAACGCATCCATTCCATAGTAAAGCAATTCATTCATCAAAACATGTTAGTCGAGGAATCATTGACCAGAATAAGAAGGTAGAAAGTAGGATGCGCCCACGTCGCCGCTGCTGCGACGAAGCGCAACGGTGCGGAAGAGGGGATTCGTTTCTCTGCGCATCAGGGGAAGCATCAGGGTGGACGGATAGACGGATGGACAGGAGGGAGGGACAGACAGCCAGACACATTAACAGACACACACACCCACGGCACGGATCCTAATGCAATCTTTCGCAAAGCTGCCGAATCCCCCATTGCCACAGCACCCGCAGACGAGCATTGAAGAAGCACAACCCAACAATCCAACCCCCACTTCACAGCCAGTCCTCATGAGTAGAAGCGCTGCAAAAGGATCTCTGCAACCCTCAATGATTGGCTCCTGCCCCCACCCTACCTCAACCCCAAAACCAACAACGCTACACAACGTAACTGTTGCTTACCACCCTACCTTACCCCCTTCGTTTGTTGACTCAGCTTTGCCAAACCTTCCTCATCCTGTCGCCGGTAAAAATTATATATAATTTGAGGATTTGAATCCCCAAATCGACATAATCTCCCACCTGTCCGTTTCCTTCTCGCACCGCAATGCAGTGGGCGGTGGCTGCGGCCTGCAAATCGATTGACGGTCGATGTTGTTGTGATTTTTCTCGCTCTCTTCGCCTTCTCCTACCACGTATCCGTGAGAGAACGAGGGTCGAAAACAAGGACTCTGTTCTCATTTAGGGTTTTAATGGAAGGGATACAGGGCGAGGCAAGCGGGGTAGACATTCCACCGCGCGGAACGGCAAACTACCGAGTGAGTTTTGTGGGGTTTTCTTGGAGTGTTATGGGTTTTTTCCCCTTCAATTTTTATTTGTTTTTCTATTTTTACTATTTGATATTATCAATTTTTTCTCTATCCCCCAGTGATGATTCCGATGAAACCGAGCGCGATGGAGCCATCATAAGACAAAGGCAAAGATTCGTCAGAAAGCGTGGGGAAGCTTTGATCATGTGGGACAGGATCCATAATCATTTGACGGCATCAGGACGGAGACGCATAAAGACACACAGACACACAGACACACAGAGAGAGAGAAGAAAGGGAAGAGAAAAAGAGAAAGAGAGAGCGAGTGCCCCCTAGGACAGCCCTCCTCTCTTACTTTCGGGTGGGATGGAGGGGCTTTTCTTTTTCTTTTTTATCCTCCCATCCTCGACCGTCCGTCCGTCCGTCCGTCCGTCCGTCCGTCCGTCCACCCATCCGTCTGTCCGTCTGGTCAGACTACGCCATCATGGCCGACCACCTCTGACGAAACGCCGTCACTGCAATCATGATGCGGATGATGGCCTCGCGCTGGCACTCCCACGACCCGCGCGCCGTTGTCGGTGACCAGGGGACCTCCCTACTCTGCCTGCCTTGCCCCTGCCCTGCCACTGCCCACTGGACGCCACCTACCCATCCATCCATATCTCATACGAATACTTATTCATCCATATACGAGCGCTATTCTCGCCCACACCCGGCGTCAATAATGAAGGGCTGGCTGCTGCTGCCGCGGAATGATGGGACCCACTTTTCCTTCCCTTGGGTGTCCCACCCGTGCCAGAGATGGCTCACCCGGCCTCTTTTTCTCCTCTTGGTGTTGCTACTCATGATGACCCGCCCCCCTTTCCTTTGTCCTGCGCCGGACTGGCTCCATCTGGTCCCCAACTTTTCTGACATCACGTATGATTGGATTGATGAGGCTCCCCTCCCTGGATTGGGCCGGGTTGGGCCGGGTTGATCCATCTCACCCCCCCCCCTCCCCCACCCGCTCACCTCGCCAACGAAGGGAACGGTGGCGGGGTCTCCGAGGATGAGCCCCTCTTCCTTCATTTTGTCCTCTGTACTTGCAATTCGCTTTTATTGCATTACAACATTGAATTATTGCTTTGGGGAATTGGTGTTCTAAAAGAATATACATGATTTGGAGTTTGAAACTATACACAAACACACACACACACACACACACACACATATATATATATATATATATATATATATAATTAGTATGTCTATTTGAGTTCTTAACGAAGAGTGTTGTATGATAGACTACTGCAACGTGCTCAATGTCGTACATGTATTTTAATTTGGAATTTATTCATGAAATTCCTCTTGATTGTCTCAGGGAATAAAAAATGTAGTAAATGCGAGAATTTTGAATCCCTGAAATAGCATTATAATCCACAATGTATTTTAGTCTTGAGAATTTTGTTTTTTTGTTTTTGTTTTGTTTTTGTTTTTTTTGTTTTTTTTATTTTTTTATACTGTTGTATTCTAATTGTACTCCTGTCTGGCATGAAGGTAGGGTGTGAAGGGTTTAGAACTAAATATAAAATAGAAACAGAATTAGATAAGAAAAACCTCTGAAGAAAATAAATTTAAATATCCATGGAATTGAACTTGAGGTGGCAAGCTCGGAGAGAGACTTTTTGTGAAAATTGTTTGAGGCACAAAGAGAATTTTACTTGTAAATGTTTTAAACGCTAATATTTTTAAAAATACATACACATATATATATATATATATATATATATATAGTAGAACACTTAATCTTGTGATCATTTTGAGCAATAATATTTCATAAATAAATAAATAATAATATATATATATATATATATATATATATAACTTATTGTACCACTTTGTTAACTTGTGTAAGGTTTATCACTATTTCTGTTTAGAAATGGAAATTATAATCAAGTTTTCATGTAGTATTTAATACAAAAAATGGATTGAATTGACTATTTAGAAGTAAGACACAAGCCAAATCTTAGACTTCTAAAATAAAAATACTATGCAATGGTCAATAACAAAGTATTACAAATGATATTGGTTGTAAGGATATGTTTTTTATTTTAAAATTTAAATTAATTGATTTCGATTTGGTTTTATTTTATTTGAATCTAAAGAGTAATATTATATAAAAAAGAATATTTTTAAATTTTCTTTACAAATATTAAGATCCTTCTTAAAGAAATATCTCTACAATACTAACTATGCAACTATTCCATGAATCTTTCTTCTTACTACTATCATTCACAACAATTCTTAAGTTTTATTGATGTGCTCCAACTTGAAATTAAATTAATTAATGCAAAAGTGAAACATCTATCACAATAATAAATATGCAATAACTTGTCTACTATAGTAATTATTGCATGGTAAATAAACAAAATTAAAATTATATTTTAGAAAGAAAAGAATCTATAAGAATACTGATTTAAATTTCTAATTAATAACTACCAATTCTGAGATAAAAAACATGTTTTCATTATATTCTAAGAAAATCTGCAAAAAACAGTATAAATATTAACACTTTAATTAAATAAGAGAATATCAAATCAAAAAGGAAAAACTTATTTTGGATAAATTTTCCTAATTAAAAATAAATATGAATATATATAATGCTGATTTAATATATAATCTGAAGAAATAAATAAGCATATTTCCAATAAGTGCAAAGAAAACTTCAACAAATATGTCTTAAATTTTATTTATTCTAAGCATTTAATTAAAAATAGGTTAATTACATAGTTTATTTCCGCCTATATAATAGTTATGCTGCAAGCTTTTAGTCATTCTAATGTCATGCAAGAACCAAAAGAAGATAAATAAAATCAATTGATACCACTTCCAATATCAAGTTAAAGATCTAAAGACAACTAAAGTAACAAGTAGATCAAATTTAAAACATTTGTTGTTTTATCTAGATCTTTTATACCAAATATTAAGACTAAAAAAATATATAAATGGAATTTAAACTTTTTATAGAAATAATTTATTAAAGTATAATTTTATTTTTCAAAACTAATTTTTTTCTTGATACTTATTGAATGATATATCTACAACAAATGTGAAGATATAATTGTATCTAATTTATTTTTCTAGATTTTCTTAAAAAAGAAATTATCTACTTAAAATATTTTATTTATTTTTACTTATTTTTAATTATATATATTTTAAAGTATTATATGTATCTATATATATATATATAGATAAATTAATAAAGTCCAAATTTTATATATCATAAATTAATAAAGTCCAAATTTTATTTGAATGGAGTTAGTAGAACAATAAAATTTTATTCTCTAAAAAGTTGATTGATAGGTTTTGTCCCTCATCAATTTTTTTTATTTTTTATTTTTTTTTATTTGTAAATGCCATCGATGTATTGTAATTGAAATATTTATCAAATATAATATTTTGATATTATTTAAATATAAATATATGAAATTATAAATATTATTTTGATTCTTTAAAGTATTAATAAGAAATTAAAGTAAAAGTAATTTAAAAAAATTATAAATATAAAATCTTAATAAATCTTAGAAATAATTAATTTTTAATGGTTTAATATTTTATCTTACTCATGATAATTTGTATTTAATTCTTAATTCAAATGTCTAAAATAGTCTTCTATCCATATTTCTTACTCATTAGAAATTTATAAATAATATTTAGTAGACAAAAGTATAGAAAAGAATTTCATAATATTTAAGTGATTTATATAGAAAATAAGATTTTTAATTTATTAAAATATATAAAAAATAAATAAAGTATGAAAAATTAATATTTTAGAAGTATTTATTGGAATTTATTTAGGATTTTAAAGAAAGTTTTAGAACATTTTTTTAAAGATTTTGGTAAAATAACTTTTATTACTTTTACAAGCTATATTGAAGAATTTGAGCAAAATTTAAAGTATCTACAAGATTCATAGATTACTTGGATATTTATAAATATTAAGGTAAAATCAAAATTATAAAAAAAGATGTTTTACTTATACAAACCAAAACAATCAATAACTATAATAGTAATAGAAGAAAATAAAGTGTGTAAGTTTTATGTTATCAAAGACAAAAATGCAAAGAATGTAAATGAGTAAGTCAAACATATGTCAAAGAAAGATAAAAAAAAGATATAAGTAAATATATATTTTCAAGAAAATACTTGAATTGCTATTGTTAAAGACCAAGAAACTAAAAACTCTTGAAATTAATCTGGAAGCAAAAAATAGAATGAATTGGTAAGAATGTAAAAAAGTATTATCCTTGCTTCTATATATATTATTTAATTAAGAACTATGTGACAACATTCTATACAACGTCTAACATGTGTTTAGCTTGCAAGACACATGTCTAGTTTGCAAAGCAAACTTCTTATATGTGTGTCTTATGTCCAATTTGTTGGCCAAGTTTTTAACCTACCAATCACCTATAAATACATATAAAGACAAAACCATATCTATGAAGCTTCTAAAAAGTTATTTCATAAGATATTATTTAATTAATTTATTTTTATATAGTTATATTATCTAAATAATTATTAAAGTATATATATATATATATATGTCCATGATATTATCCTTCATTTTAGAGAAGAGTTCTATGAGGAGCGGTAATTACATGTTGAAGAAGTCTAAGATACAACAAATTACATTTGCTACATATTCTAAATTTTTTTTCTTTCAAATGTAATTGATAGGTCTTTTCTACTATTGATAGTATTTCATATATAGGTAAGAAGACTACCTTAAGACTTGATTATTATTCGGACATTCATAAATTTCTTCAAATAAAATATTTATAATATTATTAAAAGTAATTTCTACTTTCAATAATATTACCAAATATTAGAAGTCTCTTTTAAGATTGTGATATCAAATATGTTCTATTTAGCTATTTAGCTAAAAAACAACATATTATTCTTAATGTTCTCCATTTCTATTTTATTATCGTAAAAGCTTTGACAATCACAATAGCTTATTTGGTAATTTAATAAAAAATAGCTCTTAAGTTAAATTTGTTGGTTGTAGATTCTCTATTTCATTAATACTACAAATACAAACAAACCACAATCAAAGATATAAGATAGAGTAGAAGCTTTATGAAACATTGTTTCTTTTTTAATAAAGAATTGCTTCACTCTTTGTTTTGGTTTTGATGGCTATTGTCAATAAAAAATTTTGACCTTTTTTGTTGCATTTACAAGTTTCTTGAATGACTTTCATGTGCATTCACTATTATCATATGTGCACTAATTTATAAGATATTTCAACTTATTTTGACATCTCTTTTAATCTAAGACTTCTTCAATTTCAAACTCTTGATTATTTTCCATTTTTATAAGAAGAGATCATATTTTTTTTCTTTTCAATATATCTACTATCTTATATAGATCAAAAAAAGATACATCAAACAAATGATGGAACATCAAAGATTGTAATAGGTATAATTTATAAGAAATTATATTGATTTGTTTATAAATTAAAAAATCATTTAAGTCTATCATAATCTAACTTGTTATAAAAATAAATAGTATTGACATTTTTTCAAAAGTAATCATATCCTATTGTCCACATAAAATTAAACTTATTCTTTTCAATAAGAACTTTCATTTTCATTTTCATTTTCATTTTCATTTTTTTTTTTTTTTTTTTTCTTTTTTTTTTTTTTTTCTTTTCTTTTCTTGAACTTATTTTAATTATGATTTTATTTTTTCATGTAGCTTTGATAAACAATTTTTCAAATGTTTTTCCATAGGATTATTAACTTTTATAAAGTGAAAAGCATCAAGTCATGGATTATAACTATAATTAATATAGAAATATATTTATTAAATAAAAGAATATATCATATTATTATAAGTAAATTCTACCAATGACAAAAGAATTATCTATTAATTTTAATAACAGTTAATGATAAATTTCAAATTTTACTCCAAAACTTGATTCTTTACTTCTATTTATCAATCAATTTGAGGATAAAAAGCCAAAGATAATTTTATGTATATCTTTAATATTTTTAAAAAATTATCTAAAACTTTGACAAAAATTGAGTTTCTTTATTTAATATAATATTTCTTGATAATCCATGATATCAATAAATATTGTTAAAAAAAATTTGAGTTATTTTTTTACATGTGATAGATTTTGTATATGATATAAAATATGTCATCTTAATGAAAAATTCTACTATTATAAATATAAAATTATAAGAACTAGAAATTCAAAGATCTATAATGAAATCTATAGAAACAAAAGACTATAGTTATTTTGATATGTGAAAAAGTTTGTAAGATCAATGTCAAAGAAGTTTTTGATCTTAAACAAATATCACATGATTGTATAAAGTCTTTAAATGTCTTCTATCTTTGAGACCACCAAAAATCTTTCAAGATTTATTCAAATATCTTTTTATATCTAAAATACCACATAGTTGGAAAGTTATGATAAGCTTGTAGAACTTATAATTTTACTTCATCTTTTCAAATATTTAACATCTTTTATAATAGAATATATATTTTTTAATTTAAACTTAGAAATATCATAAAATTTAGAAGAATTATTTTTAATATTACAAAACAAGATGATCTAAGGCCATATTTTATTGGACTTATATAAAAAAGATTGAATCAATAATAAACATTGATTTCATTACTTAAAGATGAAATTGCTTTAGCTTTAAAGGAATCATTTGTTATTGGTCAAAAGTTGCATTTTCTTTTTTTGGTACAAGATAAGAATGTCTAAATAGGCACTTAAAAAATATTATTATTATTTTAGATAATGAGTAATATTAAATATATATTTTAATAATAACATACTCCAATAAGCTTATTGATAATTCAAAATCTAGATATTAAAAATAAAAGGTATCTATTTTAAATGATAATCTTATTTAACCTTAAATAATTTATATATATCCATAATAATCTATTTTTTTCCTTCATACACAAGGTAAGAGCTGTTGCTAGAGATTTTGAATAGCATATAGATATCTTAGCCAACTTCTCATTACTATATTTTTTTAATTCAGCTAATTTATTATTTAATAAATTATAGATAGGTTAAAATGACAATTGTGCTCCCTCTTCAAGGTCAATTGAGCAATCATAACAACAATGCTTCGGAAGATTGTGAACATTCTTTTTTACAAATATATCTTGATAATCTTCAAACAAGCTTGAAATATCATTTGAAGTTCTTCCACAATTATTAATAAATATGGTATTAATAAAAAAAATGATACTTTTTTTGAAACATGCAAAAAAGATCTTCCATCTTTAAATAAATATTTAATTATATTAGACTTATGAATCTTTACTTGGTTAATATAATTATAAATTATGCATTGAAAAAAATGAAGATTAAAAGAAATCCAATCTATCCAAGGATTGTATTTTATTAGCCACGATAAATCTAAAATGATTGAATTAAAAAAAATTTAATTCTATTAAATATTACAAAGCTATTATGGCCATTTGTTATTACTTCTATAAAAAAGATTTTTATAGGAAATATCTCTAAAAGACAAAAGATGACCATCTATGACTTTTATAGGTTTATTTTTTAAAATTAATGATAGAGTATGTCTTTTAACAAACTTTTATTTTAAAAAACAAGTTGAGATTCCTAAATCTAGCAAGGTAGAGACTTTGTGATTTTTATATCTTAAAAAAACATCTATTGTAAAAAAAATAGAATATTTAAAAAAAAAAATTATTAGAAATTATACAAGATTTTAGCGACATGGTCTTTATTATAGTTGAACAAACTCATTTTTTGACATATTGTCTTCTTTGAAAACTACAATCTTTATATTGGAGTTAAGTTGGTTTTTTTTAATAATATTGAGTAATTTAATTAGATTCTTTACAAAATAAGTATAATCTTTTTTAACAAAAATAAGTCTTTTTTTTGCTCATTAGGAAATTTAAAATGTATCGTGTTAGTTCATATGTATTCTATTTTTGGATATATGTACTAAGAAGGCATAGGTATTTTCATTCATTTTTATAAAAATATTGAAGCTCACTTGTGTAACTTTTAGATCAAAATTCAAAAATCCAATTATAACACTTTATAATAAAGTCAATTGTTTGACTTGATATTTGTAGATTAGATAAATTAAGTATCTATTTCTTTATTTTATATTATTATATATAGAAAAATCAGTTGATGAGTGTAATATCATTCCAATTGATATTAATTATAAATTATTAAAATTATAAAATAAATATAACTATTGATCAATTATTTTATTACAAAATATAAATCTTGTTGGTTGCAATAAGAATTGTATCATTTTTTTTATATATAGATTGAAACTCCACAACAAAAGCCTTTCAATTATCTAATATTAGATTATAACATTCAAAAAAAGATGAAACCTATAATAAAGTAAAATCTGAAAGTAGTGTTTTTATAAATATAACTTGTGATCTATGAATTGCATAGCTTTTAGGTTGAAGTTCAATCACTAGTTGTACTTGATTCATGAATCCTTGAAACATTAATCTTGTGCCTTTAAACTTCTCAAGTAAGACATTTCTTTATTCTTTACTGCTTGAATAATGTTTTACTATAAGAGAAGTAATATAATATAATAAAGATATTGAAGTATCTCCAATTATCTCTATATCTTCATTTCTTGCCAATCTTATTGCTCCTTGTGGTAGTAAATTGAGTTGATACATTGAAAATATTAACTTTCTCATATGCTCTTGCAATTTGTGCCATTGAACTCTTCATTTTATCAAGCTCTGCTATAATAATATAATAAAAAAAAGATGTCTAATATCACTCAAGATAAATAAAAAAGAAGAATTTATGATAAAAAACTTTTAAGAATAATATCAATTTAAAAATAGACAATCTTTAATTTTAATATATTTATATCTTATAGAAAAAAAATAATTTATTTTTAATGGAAATAAGATAAGTTTTTAATATTATAAGTACACTCTTCTCAATTTGTCAAAGACAAGAATTCAAAGAATGCAAATAAACAAGTGAAATATATATCAAAGAAAGATGAAAAAAAAAGAAGTAAATATATGTATTCAAGAAAAAATTCAAATAGCTATTACCAAGGACTAAGAAACTATAAATTCTTGAAGAATTTGATACGTCTAGGAGATAATTTGAAGTTCAAAGTACCTTTTAAGTACCTCATGATCATTTTAATGGTTGTCCAATGGATTGGCCTAGCCTTTGACATGTGTTGACTCAAAACACTCATTGCATATACAAGATCTACCTTTGTGCCAACCATTACATATATTAGTGAGCCCACTACTCCCTTGTATAGAATACCTTGTATATGTCCTTTAATTCCAGTAAATTCTTCTTCCGTGAGCTTCATCAACTTCAAATTGGCTTCTAAAGGTATTCTAGTAGGCTTACACTCTTCCATGTTGAATCATTTCAACACCTCTTCAATGTACTTACTTTGGCTCATTGTAATCGTCTTCTTAACTTGATTTCTCACAAATTCTACTCCTAAACAATAATTAAGCTTTCTCAAATGATTCATCTCATACTCTTTTTTTAAATTTTCCTTCAACCAATCCATCATGTTTATAGCATTGGTTGAGATGATCAATTCATTAATATAAAGGATGACAATCAATATAAACTCATTTGATAACATCACATATAATGAATGATCAGCTTCACTCCTTATAAACTCTTCATTCACAAAGAATGTATCAATATGTTGGTACCATACCTTTGGAGATTGCTTGAGCACATACAATGATTTCTTCAACTTACAAACAATGTCTTATTTACCATCTTCAACAAATCCTTGAGGTTGATCCATGTAGTTGTCTTCTTCCAACTTTCTATTCAAGAAAGCCGTCTTTACATCCATTTGATGCATCTCCAATTCCATTGCTATCCCAATTGCCACAATGATTCTAATGGTGGTGAATTTGGCCATGGGAGCAAATGTCTCATTGAAATCAGCTTCAGCAACTTGTGAATATCTTTTGACAATCAATCTAGCCTTGTATCTCACAACATTGACCATTGCATCCCTTTTGATTTTAACTACCCACTTACAACCAATTGAAGATCGATTTGGTAGAAGTTGAATCAATTCTCATGTTCAATTGTCCATGAGTGATTTGTACTCTTGTTCCATGGCATTTTCCTATTTCATAGCATCCATGGACTTCATTGTATCACACAAATTCAATGAATTAGCAAGAAATGTAACATTAGTATGTTCTTCACTTACTTGAAGAAAGATGTGGTTCTTCCACCATACACCAAGTTGTTTTTGATCTCTTAAAGAATATCTCCTTTCATTTGATGAAGATTTACTTTCATGCATTCTAATAGCTCTTGTTATCTTCTTTTCTCTTAAAACTTGTTTCTTCATACTTAAAATTAGTACTCATCATTATCATCATTATCTTCAATATCTTGATTATTTTTATTACTAATTTTAGTAATTATAGATATTTCATGATCTACCTTCTTTGATTCTTCATCTTGATTTGAAATTCTACCATCTTTATTATTATCATCATCATCGTCTTCTTCTTCTTTCATTGCTGGATTTAAAGATGTGTCCACAAATTTACTATTACTCCCACTTGGATACATCTCCAAGTGCTCACAAGCACTTTTGTGCTCCAAAAATTCTATATCACGACTTTTAATGATTTTCTTGGTTTCTAAATATATAAAAATATATGCTTTGATACCTTCATAATATCCAACAAATATATATTTTATTCCTTTTGCATCAAGTTTGAACCTCATGCAATCTAGTTTCTTTGTATAAACAATGCATCCAAAGATCCGCATGTATAAAACACCAGGTTTCTTGCCACTCCAAGCTTCTTGTCAAGTCATTGATGTGAGTGTACTTGTTAGACATCTATTCCTTGTATACATTGCATTCACCACAATTTCTATCTAATATTCATGTCCAAGGTTTTGTACATAAAACATATTCCTTATCATCTCTACAATAGTGTGATTTGCTCTTTCAAAAACTCCATTTTATTATGGAATGTAATGAGTAGAGGTTTATCTTATAATGCCTTGATTTTTTTAAAATTCATCAAAATGCTTTGACATGTGCTCACTTCTATTGTCTGTGTCCAATACTTTCATCTTGCACTCACATTGCTTCTCCACAAGTGCCTTGAATTTTTTAAACCTTGAGAAACACTCACTCTTAGCTTTAATGATGTATATCTATATCTTTCTTGAGAAATCATCAATAATTGTTACAAAGTACCTTGCTATTCTAATTGATGGTGTCTTCATTGGTCCACAAACATCAAAATGAACCATCTTCAATAATTTGCTTGTACGTATTATAATTCAACTTGAAAATGAAGCCTTTTGTTGTTTGTCTTAGATACAATCTTCACAAGTAAGTATCATAGCATTATAGCTAAATTGACCAAGATCCAAACCACTTACCATAGATTAGAGCTCCTTCATTCTTTTGGCATTCAAATGACTAAGTCATTGATTCTAAATACCAAATTTGTCTTGATTTTGTGAAAAATCACCATATGCTGCTACTTCAACTTCATTCACCTTCTTACAATTGATGAAGTAGAGGTTGCCATCTCTAAGGCCTTTGGCAACATGTTGTCTATTTAATGTCTTCACAAAATACCCACCTATGTCAAATTGAACTTTACAACCATGTAATATAAGTTTGCTCACCAAAAGAAGGTTCTTCTTCATCATTGACACATATACGACTTCCTTCAATTTGTTCCTCTTGATTTGGTCCTTCACCACAATCTCTACCACAATGGAGCCAATTCCAATGGCATGTACCATGCTATTATCTCCCAACCATACTTTTGTTGCTGGAATTGCTTCATAAGTGTCAAATGAATACTTGTATGGTGTCATGTGCTTAGTGGCATCCAAATCTATAATCTACTTAGACATGGTAGCCATGGAAGTTCCTTCACTTGCCATGAAAGCATAATCATCTCCACCAAAACTATCACTAGCATTATTTACATTTTTCCTATATCCTCTCTTCGCCTTGTAGTAATTTCTAGGAAAATGACCTAGTTTTCTACAAAATAGTAATTTCTTATGTTAATTTTTGAATTATTACATTGGAATAGAAAGCTACATTTGCCTTATCTTGAAAATAAAGCCAAATCATCACTTTGAAGCTCCTTTTCTTTCCTCTTGGTTATTTCATGTGCAAGTCTTAATGTGACATAATTTATGGTAAGTTCTTTCATGTTGATAGACTTCAATGCCACAATGAGGTAGTTGTATGACTTAGGAAGGCTCATGAGTAATGTCAATACAATTTTTCTATCATCAACTAGTATATCAACAAGTGTTAGTTGGTTTGCAAGTCCTTTTACCTTGTTGACATGAGCCATGAGGTCATCTCCTTCTTCCATCTTTATTGTTAAGAACTTCTTCCTTATCTATAGAATATTATGAAGGTTTCTACTCTTATAGATGTTGTAAAGAGTCTTTTATGCTTCTGTTAGTTCATTACAAGTAATTACATGTAAAAAGTTGGCATCATCAAGATTTGTTGCAATCATACCAAAAGCCTTCCATTCACATCATTTGTACTCCTTCTTTACATTGATATTAGTATCATCACTAAGAGGCTCTTCACTTTCATCAACAATGTCTCAAAGGTCAAATAAAGCTAACAAAAGTTCCATTTTTTTCTTCCAATGGTAGAAGTTGTCACCTCTAAACTTCTCAATCACTCTCAAATCTTCACCCTCACTTGAAGCCATGTCTAAAAAAGAAGTGTATCAAAGAAAATCAAGAAAAGAGAAGATAGAACTCTAAAAATCAACAAGAAGGTGTTATTGCCTTAAAATCCTAGAATGCCGTCTTTGTGAGTAAACTAGTGATTTCACTCTTTGATCACTTTTAACTTCACTTATAAGACTTTTCACAAGTCTTCTACATTATCAAAACCTCTCTTACAAGCTTTGCCACTCTTTTATCACCTCAAATGTCTCATAACACTTCTTTTGATTATAAGAAGATCCATTAGAAACTTAAGCATATGAAAGTTCAATGTTAGTATATCAATGAGGTAGGTCAGTAAAGAAATACACCACTACTATTTAAAAATAATATTCTAAAATATATAACAATCTCTAAAACCATGAATGCACTTAACAATGAGCAAGAGCATAACTACATCAATAATTGGATGCAAAAAGAGATTTAAAAGATATCAAACTCTAACATTAGCAACAACCATAAGATTTACTCTTCATAATAACAAAAAAACTTCAAAGAATTTCAAAACTCACAACTAAAGGTGAGTCGACCTATAACCCATGGAAGAAATAGAACTTTGAAATTACAATACATAGCATCAGCAAGGTTGTATACAAAGAGAGTATGGAGTAAGATGTCTGTCACTTCCAACATCCAATACTTATAAGTTGTGGTTTCTACCCTACAGAAAACTTCCACTCTTTGATTTTTACACACATAATCCTAGGTTCTAGGATCCTTTAGTATCTAACATATCTTGACGGTATCATATGGACCTTGGATCCTTTGGCATCTTATTAACCACAAAAATATCCTATGCCAAATACTAATTACTCTTACCTAGTCTTTAAATATTCCTTAGTTCATACTTTATTCTCTTAGTCCTTGACCTTGTCTTATATGCATAGGATGCTCTTTCTATATACCAAGAGTCAATCCTTTGACCATTAGTAACTTACTTAAGGTAATAACTTCAATAAAATATCTTATTCTACTTTCACTTTTATTTCAATACCTTCAACCATTGATAATGTCTCATACCAAGATGAGAAGAGTACCCTGATATTTGATCATTATTGAGGCCTTCATAACTTCCTTCAAATAAAACATTATTAACACCATAAAGAGTGGTTCCTACCTCCAAAAGTATCACTTAATACTGAGAATCTCTTTCAAGGTTGTGGTACCAAATGCATTATATCTTGCCATCTATTCAAGAAAGAACATGTTATTCTTGAAGATCTTTATCTTGATTTTGCCATCTCAAAGGTTGTGATAGTTGCAATATCTTATCTAGTAGCTCAGCAAAGAATAACTCTTGAGTTGAATCTACTGGTTGTTGGTTTTTCATCTCGTAAGTACTAAAAAATCTAAAGAAACAATGATACAAGATAGAATGAAATCTCCATTGGCCTTGTTTTACTTTATAGTAAAGATTTTTTTGATTTTTTATATTAATTTTGATCGATTTCATTGATGAAAAGCTTTAACTTTGGCTGATGCATTTGCTAGATTCTTAGATGGCTTCCATGTGTATTCATTAATGTCATATCGACGCCAATGCATTAGATATTCTAACCTATTTTGGAGCCGCCTTGAATCTAAGACTTCTTTCACCTCAAATTCTTCATTATTGTCCACTTTCATAGAAAGTGATGGTATTTATCTCGTTCCTTGTATATTCAATATCTTATATGGCTCAAATAAAGATACATAGAACACAAAATGGATTTTTATAGACTCCAATAGGTGTAATTGATAAGAAACTGGATTAATCTATTCACAAATAGAAAATGGTCCAAGCCTACGATAATCGAGCTTGTCACAAGGATAAATAGTTTTAATATTATGACGAAGTAACTATACCTTATCTTCCACATGGAATTGAGGTTGTTCCTTGGAATAGACATCTATATTGACTTTTTGTCATTCTTGAGCTTCTTTTAATTGTGCCTTGATTGTTGCATGTAGCTTTGACAATCGATTTGCCACATCTTCCATTATAAGATTATCAACTTTTAAAAAGTCAAAAGTATCAAATCATAGATGATAACCATAATTGGTAAAGAAAGGTGTTTGATGAGTAGAAGAATGTATCAAATTATTATAAGCAAACTCTGCTATTGACAAAAGAGTTATTCAATCATCTTATTGATAGTTGATGGTACACCTCAAATACTTCTCTAAAACTTGATTTACATGTTCTGTTTGTCCATTAATTTGAAGATAGAAAGCTGAAGATAGTTTTATATCCATCTTCAATATCTTGAAAAGAGTTCTCTAAAATCTCGATAAAAACTGTGTTCTTCTATCTGATATAATATCCTTTAGTAATCCATGATAGCAATAGATATTTTCAAAGAAGACTTTAGCTGTTCCTTCACTTATGATAGATTTTGTACATGGTACAAAATATGCCATCTTGGTGAAACGATCTATAATTATAAATATAAAATCATATGAACTTGAAATTGGAAGATCTCTGATAAAATCCATAGAGACAGAAGACCATAATTGTTCTAGTATAAGTAATGGTTGGAGGAGTCCATAAGTTTGATGACAAGGAGTTTTTGATCTTGAATAAATATCACATGTCTGTACAAATTCTTTAATACCCTTCTACATTTGAGGCCACCAAAAATCTTTGGATATAAGCTCCAAAGTCTTATTATATCCAAAATTTTTTACTGCAGGGAAATTTTGATGAGCTTCAAGAGTACGTAATCATGCTTCTCTTTCTGGAACATAATTTTCCTTCAAAATAAAGTAGGTTCTTCTCAAACTCAAATTTGGAAGTATCTTGAGACTTAGACGAATTATTTTTAATATCATAAATAAGAAGGTCTAAAGACATACTTGCTTAGATTTGCTTGAAAAAAGTCAAATCAACAATCAATATTGATTTCATTGCTCAGAGATGAAATTATTTTGGCTTTAGTAAAATTTTCTCTTATTAGTCAAAAGTTGTATTTTTTTCTTTTGGTATAAGATAAGAATGTCTAGAAAGGATATCACATAAACCTTGATATTTTTCTGGCCAATAAGTGATATTGAACTTGAATCTTCACAAAGAGATATTCCAACAAGCTTGGCGATGATTCAAAATACGTGCTTATATGAAATACTTGAGGTTCTTATAATCTATATACACTATGATTGGACTTGAAGCGCCTTCTAAATAATAATGCCATTCTTGAAAAGGATCCATGATTGTAAAAAATTTCTTATCATAGATCTCATAATTAATCTTCGTTGTTAAAAAATTTCTTGAATGAAAAACTATTGGATAAAGTTTGTCATCTACTCCTATTTGTGTTAAGACTACACTTAAGATAAAGTTAGATGCATCTGTCTCCATAAAAAATACTTTGGAGAAGTCGATGCGATGCAAGATTGGTGCAAAAATAAAAATTTTCTTCAAAACTTCAAATGATGCTTCTATTTCTTTACTCCACTTGAGTTTGTCTTTACAAGATAAGCATGTAAGTAGTGCTACAATTTGAGAAAAGTTCTTGATAAAGATCTGATAGTAATTGGCAAATACCAAACAACATTGTACATGTCTTATCATTTTTGGAATCTTCCAGTCCATGATTGTGTGAATTTTTTTAGGATTCATCATTAGACCATTGTTTGAAATAATGTATCCTAAGAAATCAACTTAAGTAGTCTGGAATAAATACTTTTTTTATCTTGAAATATAATCCCACATCTCTAAGTTTTTGTAATATACAACAAACATGAATTTCATGTTCTTCTACGTTTTTAGAGTAGATTAAAAATGTCGTCTAAGTAAAAAACAACAAAATTATCCAAAAATTCATAAAAAAACATCATTTATAAGATGTTGAAAAGCAGTTGGTGCATTCGTGAGTCCAATAGATATGACATTATATTCAAAGTGTCCATACCTTATTTGAAATGCAATCTTTCATTCATCTCCATCTTTAATGTCGATCAAATTGTACACTCCTCGTAGATCTATTTTTGTATAGATCTTAGTTTGATTTAATTAATGAAGAAGTCCAGATATCAAAGACAGAGGATATTTATTCTTGATGGTAATCTTGTTGAGTCCTCGATAATCCACACACATTCGTAATGATCCATCTTTTTTCTTGACAAATAAGATAGGAGCTCTTATAAGAGATTTTGAATAGTATATGAAATTCTTTGCCAAATTCTCATCATTGTATTTCTTGAGTTCAACCAACTGATTTTGTGATAAACTATAGATTGAACGAAATGGTGATTGAGTTCCTTCTTTAAGATCAATTGAGCAATTATATAGACAATGTTTCGAGAGAATATTTGTATTCTTTTCAAAAATATCTTAAAAATCTTTATATTGACTTGAAATTTTACTTGAAATCTTTCCATCATTTAAAATGAGTATGGCATAAATAACAAAAGATGATCTTTCTTTTGCAATATGCAAAAAAAAATTTATACCTACAACTATAGGTTTGGTTATATTAGATTCATGGCTTTTTATTAAATTAAAAAAACTCTTAATAATATTCGAAGAAAAGTCAAGTTTATAAAAAAATTTAGTTGTCGTTTTACTTATTCCGGAAGAAACCTCCCAGAATAAACATGTATAGGGGAATTCGAACACAAGAAAAGACCATGTATATGAGCTCCAATTGTTAGGGTCATGCAATTAACCGCTACTGCTGAATGCTTATCATATCGAAGAACACTTAATTTTTTTCCCTACTGTCCACTCTCTCATATCAATACAATAACATCCACGACATCAATTTCAGTACCCTGTATAATTCACGAACACACAAGCATATCCCAAACCCTAGAACGAACAACTTTTAATCCACAAAATCTGATTAAGACAATTTCTTCGATTATAATTCCTCTCCACTGAATTTACAACCTTGCGATAAACAGTGACGGAAAACTTCCATACGTCCTCAATCTTTCACAATAATTGATAAATAGTGATCCATAAACAACTTCGTAAATCAAACATTGATTCATTAAATTGATCCTCTTCATTAGAATCAACACTAACACAAAAGAAACAAGAAAATTAAGAAGAAGAGATAGCACCAAGCTTATCCGCAACTCAATACTATCGCAGTCTGGCATTTTCTTCCCCTCTCTCATCTTCCTTATACTACCCCAAGTTACCAACTTTTATACTACAGATGATAACTACTTTTCTTGACTATTCATCCATTCTACATGGTTAACCACCTTTTCAGCAGTTATCTATCCCTGTTTATACTATACATTAGGTATCTATATTCTAAAAATAACTACTTATTCTATATAGCCTCACTCCTAACTATGTAGTGTCTCTGCAAACACTCAATTGATAAACAAAAACCAATCCATTTTTTTTTTTAATTGTATTGTTCAATCTCTTCAATTTCTGGTGCTGGCTCCATTTGGTCTTGTTCCAACACTATATCTTCTTTCTCCGACTCGTACTGAATCTCTGCCCTTAATTGAACTGTTAAATCTCCAATTCTCGAATCTAAGCTTCCAATTGGAAGATTCTGGCATCTTTAACTTCTAGTTGTTGTTGCTGCTGTTGCAATTTCTCCTCCAATTTTCCAATTCTTACTCATATTGAGGCAAATGTCTGTGATTGACCAATACTGACCAAATCACTCTCCAATTTCGTTACTGTTTCCTTCAAAATAACAATTTCTGCTTGTAATTCATCTGTTTTGTTTCGATATTGGTCACCCAATTGTTTCTTTTCAAGCTCCAATGCCTTCTTCTTCTCTCGTTCCATCTTTAACTGAGCGTTCATCTTCTCCTTTTCTAATCTATACGATTTGTGAGTTTGTAGTAATTCTTGCTTTTGATTTTCCAGAATATGCTGAATCCTCTGTTTCTCCTTTGATTAGTTTTCCACTTTCTCATCCAATTCACTCTTCACTCGTATCTTGGATTCCGATTCTACCTTGATGACTTGTTCTTGTTCCCTGATTTTGTAATGTTGCTCCAATATTATTTTCTTGCTCGCTTCCACTTGCCTTTTTAAGCTACCCTCATCTTCGAGCTTACTCACCATAAATTGCAGTTGAAAAATTTGACCCAATATAACTTCCTTAAGATTCCACCTTTCCGTTATATCCCATTGAAATCCTAATTAGTTGCTTTTCTTTGGAACTGGTATTGGTGTCGTCATCTCTATTGTCGGTCGAATTGAAACTCGCTCTGGTGTAGATATCAGTCTTCCTTCCCATTCTGCTACTCTGCTGGATTTTCTACTTCATACACCATTACCCTTGGACTAACTATTCCCGTTTGTAAACTTGGAACTACTGGTTGAGATTCCTCTTTCAATGTATACTCAATCACTGAGTTTACGTAATTGGAACATAATAGTGAAGCAAACTTCCCCGTCTTCCGCTTAGCTCCTATTTTTGCATATATCTTTGTGGCCATATAAGCTGCCCAATTGAATACCATGTCTTCCAGTGTTCCTATCGTGGAAAACAGTAATCGCTTCGCCATGTAAGTGGTATGCCAATTCAATGCTAACCGCTTCTGAATGAACTGCATCCATTCTATAAGTTCGGGCATAAAAGCTTCCTATACCTTCCATCCTTGATTTCGCTCAAGAGATGACATTCCTCCTTTGAAGTAGCTTCCTGGCCTGAAATCATTTGACGCGTCTCTTCCCACCTCAAGCTCTCCAGATGATAAATGTAAGATCTTTGTAAGATATTTTCATCTATTCCAATCAGGACTCCTCTAACCACACTCGAATCATCCTCTAGATCATAATTTTCTATATATTCCCCCACTCGTTCTACATCAATTGGTGGTAGTTTATCCGATCCTCGTAAAAATGTAAATAATTGTGCATTTCTAAAATCGTCTAGATATATCTCCATTGATAAACATAGGTAATCTTGAAATGCTTGTGTCATTACCCGTTGGAAAGTAGCTGGGACATTACATAACCCAAATAGCATTACTTTATAGACGAATGTACTCCAATTTGTGGTAAACATAGTCTTCAACTAGTCTTCTTCCGTAATTTTAATTTGATTATACCTCGAAAATCTGTCCAAAAATGAGTAATATTCATGTCCGGCCACTGCGTCCAAAATACTGTCTGTAAATGGTAATAGAAAATAGTCCTTCTTAGTAGCCGCATTTAACTTTCAAAAATCTTGATATATCCTGATTTTTCCATTCTTCTTTGGTACCATCACGATTGGCAACATCTATGCACTATGCGGAATAGGATAAATAAAATCCATGTCAAGAAGTTTATCCAATTCCTCTTTCACTAAAAGGAAATATTTTGGGTTAAGCTGGTGTTGTCTTTGACGAACTGGCTTAACACCCTCTTCCAAAATAATCTGGTGCTCACACACGTCGACTGGAATCCCTTTCAAATCTGCATATGACCACAAAAAGGCAGATTTGTGATGGACAAAAAACTATTTTCAAGCATCCAATTTTATACCGATAATATCGGCATATGTTTTAATTAGCTGTGGCATTTCATTGGTGCCCAGGTTAATAGATTGACATACAAGGTCTTCAACAACCTCTGATTTAATTGTCTTCTCTTGATTTGAATATCTTATATTATCTGACATACGAGAACCACCCAAATCTGATTCCAATGTGTTGACTCTATTGACTGCGGGATTCTTCATCCATTTGGCAATAACATGATCCAAGTCAGTCGCATCCTCTTGATGTAGTAAATATTCGTGGGGACTTCCACATTGGTAGACTCATGCTTTTGCTGTTGAAGTATTTTGTCATACTCCAAATTATGATGAACCTATAGTATCAGCATCTTCCTCAATCGATTGACTCTTATTATCCAATATAAATTCTGATTCTGGCAATTGAGATTCTCTATGATATTGTAACGGATACATTTGTAAAACAATCTGGTCATGGCTTTTTTCAATTGTCAATGTGCCTTGGCCCTAATCGTTCTTAGCTTTGGCTTGATAAAGCCAAGGTGTGCCTAATAAAATGGGATACAATAACATAGAACTCTATAAACGAAATACAATATAATCGATTTTATATGTCAATCCTATGATTACAGTGGCAATATTGCATAAGATTCCCATTGGCTTTACCCGACTATGATCTGTCATTTGCAAGACCAATGTCGTAGATAGCAATTGCTTTAGATCCAAGTACTCCATTGTATCTGCGTTCATTAAATTCACACTGGAGCCACCATTGACTTGTACCCTTGGAATTAAAATGCCATCGATTGATACATCGATTGTTGGTACTCTCGGATCTGGGTTTAAGCTAACTTCATGAATTTCTTTAGTGTGGGATTTTTGTCATATTAGCGCTGAATTCAATGTAGATCGATATTTTGGTGCTACAACCAAAAGTTACTTCATTTTAATTGAAGGTTGAATAACATCCAAATCCTTCAGAATGTCGTAGGGTTCCATATTGAGAGTAATTCTCAATGCTCTTTTGTATTTCATTGGTTTCGATTTTACTCCATTAGGGAGCAATTCCTTCCTCGCGATTGGGATTGTCGTTGATAACTTTGTCAACTTTTCTACCACTAAAGGTTCCTTTAATGCATAAGATCTTTTATTGGGCTATACAGGTATTGGTATTTGGTCAGTTGGAATCGATCTTGATGGTCCCGAAAAATTGGCACGTGGAACCAAATTAGGTTCCTCAGTCTATTGAGGTCTCAATATTGGAATTCGTTCCAATACTCATATTGGTTCGTTTAGCCCCATGGACGATGCTACTTGCTCTCCTACGATTGGTTCATCCAGGTCCTGAATTAAATTCTTGTCTTTTTGTTGGCCTTTGATAAGCACTGCGTTCACCACCTCGACACGATGTACTAGTGAGTCTCGTCAAGTAGGGCCTTTGTCCTCCGTCGGTTGGCTTATTTACATTTGTTGGTCCCAGTTATTATAATTAAAGGATGCATTGCACTACTGATAAGTGTGACCAGACTGCTTACAATTTCTACATATTAGAGCATAGTCATCACTGGCCCTTGAATTAGGACATTCACTCGCATAATGTTCGATTTATCTACAATGATAGCAACGAAGTGGTCTCCTGCCAATTCCTTTAGGGATAATGGGTGTCTCTACTAGTATATAACGGCTAGGTCTGTTCCATGTCAGATGAGTAAAAGATCCTGATTGATCCATTGTTACTGTAGAGTTTGGCATTGGCTTCGTCATGGGTAGATATTAATGGTATCCTGGTTGATTCATCGCTAATCTGTGAGTATTGGATACACCTTCATGGTAAAATTCAGAGTTTAGAAAATTGGAATAATTCTTGTTTTGTTTATCTGCTCGATTTCCATTTCAACCAAACCTATTATTCGTTTGTACTTGATTGACATTCCACAAAGTTGGTTGAGTCATTATTTGGTTACTGAGTTGTTGCTTCCATAAATTCCAACAATTGGTGGTAATATGCTTGCCTCAACAAAAGGTACATTGTACAGTCATTTGGGGTGGTGAAAGATATTCTATTATTAAATGACCTTGCCCCTTACAATTGCTTCACCAGACATTGGAATGCATATTAGTTGGTTTATGCCTTTATGTCAATATATTTGGTAATTCCTTCATAGGTGTTGGTTTTTGATATGTAGAATAAAGCACATACGGGTGTGATGATGATGGTGGTACAACCTGCAATGGAACGACATATACGATTCTCTGTGGAATTATACCATAATCATTCCTTTCCAAATAACCTTCCAATGCGTCATTCCAATTTGTCATTTGATAACCTCCTTGAGATGGAATCATCGTGGCTCCAACTGTTAAGTTCTGGTCATAGTGACATTCCTCTCATACTTTCGTTCGCTCAAGAGATGATGTAATGGTGGTTGATTGGGCCTCCTTTACAAACATCTTCAATTCTGGTGGGTGTAGTCCATTAACCAATATATACAACACAAATGATTTCGGCATTTGGTTATTTGGCCATTTTCGAAGTATATCTGCTACACGACCATAATATGATTGTACCGCTTCCCCTAGTACCATTCTGCTGTTTATTAATTTTTCTCTAAGACGTTCTTCAAAACCAATTGATCAAAAATGGGCTAAAAATGTATTTTTCAATGCCTCCTAATTGATAAATTTTTCCACAGGTTGGCGGTTATACCACTCAAACGCTGTGTCTTTCAATGTCGCTGGTAGCCATCTCAGCCAAATGTCTTCTGTTCTTCCATTATTGGCTACACACGCCGTCAAGAATTGAGACAAATGTTGATTTGAATCCGCACTTGGCAAATCCCAAAAAGTAGGTAATGGCGCAAGACTAGTCGTTCGATCGCCCACTACACCCATTTGAATTGCAATCGGAACTGTTGGTCCTCCAGACGTCATTAAAAATGCCGATGTTCCGCTCAAATTCTTATTAAAATAAAAATTGTCTCCTACAAAAGTCTTTTTCGGACTTCCAGGCCTTCCCGATTGACTGTTATTATCCCCAAATAATTTTATTGGTTGAATATGAGGTAAAAATGACATGTTTTGATATACTCTGAATTGGTCTTTATTGGCAAGTGATTTATGCCGATCTTCAGAACCGGTCTTGTTAAAATCGGACGCATTTCGAATTGAAAAAATACCCAGTGGGGTACCTAATTCCTCTGTGCCTTCCTCATTTTTTGTTAACAGCTTCGAGAGGTATGATGGACTATTAGCAGTGCTCTCCACGAGTGCTCTTGGTAATTTCTTTAACAGTATGTACTTCTGAAATATTAGAGGTCGATCGTCTTCTGGGTACAATCGAATATGCCAACAAGCATGCAATCATGGCTTAATCCAACTTTGTCAATGCTTCTTTTTCAATTTGCAATCTCACTCGTTACGCAACAAATTTCTTGCTTGCGATCTCTCTGTTCTTGTCTTTGATTGCTTTATTCTCTTTGTTGTTAAATTTTCATTCTTAATAATCATACTCTTTTATTATTTCTACTGAGTTTGCTTCCTAATCTCCTTTACTGCTTTGACAATTAATTCCTAACACTCAATAATGTTGTCAATCCCCGGCAACGGCGCCAAAATGTGGTTGTCGTTTTACTTATTTCGGAAGAAACCTCTCAGAATAAACCCGTATAGGGGAATTCGAACACAGGATAAGACCATGTATATGAGCTCTAATTGTTAGGGTCATGCAATTAACTGCTACTGCTGAATGCTTACCATACCGAAGAACACTTAACTTTTTGTCCTACTGTCCACTTTTTCATATCAATATAATAACATCCACGACATCGATTTCAATACCCTGTATAATTCAAGAATACACAAGCATATCCCAAACCCTGGAACGAATAACTTTCAATCCACAGAATCTGCTCAAGACAATTCTTTCGATTACAATTCCTCTCCACTGAATTTACAACCTTGCGATAAACAATGACTGGAAACTTCCATACGTCCTCAATCTTTCACAACAATTGATAAATAGTGATCCATAAACAACTTCGTAAATCAAACATTGATTCATTAAATTGATCCTCTTCATTAGAATCAACATTAACACAATAGAAACAAAAAAACTAAGAAGAAGAGATAGCACCAAGCTTATCTCCAACTCAATACTATCGCAGTTTGGCATTTTCTTCCCCTCTCCTATCCTCTTTATACTACCCCGAGATACCAATTCCTATACTACAAATGATAACTACTTTTCCTGACTATTCATCTATTCTACCTGCTGAACCACCTTTTCAATAGTTATCTATCCCTGTTTATACTATATACTACGCATCTACATTCTCAAAATAACTACTTATTCTACAAAAATCCAATCTATCACAAGATTATATTTTTTTGGCTCGATAAACCTAAAATAATTGGATTAGATGGAGATCTAATTATATTAAAAATTATGCAACTATTATAACCATTTATTATTATATGTATAGGAAGTGTTTCATAAGTAATATCTCCAGAAGATAATGGACGACCATCTATGACTTCTATGTACACAAGTTTAGTTTTTCAGATTAACTATATATTATGACTTTTAACAAATTCTTCATCTAAAAAACAAGTAAAGGCTCCTGAATCTATTAAAGTAGAGGCTTTGTGATTATTAGATCCTAAATGTACATCTATTATAAAACAAAGAGAGGGTTCTGAGGAAAAAATAAGACCTTCATTAGAAATTGTACAAGGATCAATTGCACAATCCTTATTGTAGCTAGATAAATTTATTTTTCGACATGTTATCATCTTTATTAGCAGTAATCTTTATTTTGTAGTTACATTTTTTCTTTGGACAATATTGAGCAGTGTACTTAGCTTCTCCACAATATAAATATAGTCCTTCTTGACAACAATGAGTCTTTTCTTGTTTGATAAGAAGTTTAAAACATACTACATCAATTTACATGTCTTTTCCTCTCAAATGTTTAGATTAAGAAGTCATTGGTGTCATCATTGAATTATAATAACGTTAAAGTTTCCTTGTGTAATTCTTAAATTAAAATTCAAATAGCAAATTATCACATTTCACAGCAAAGTCAATTGCTTAACTCAATGTCTAAGGATCAAGTAAAATGAGCATCAATTTCTTTACTTCATATTCTAATCTGTAGAAAAATTGGCTAATGAGTGTTGCATCATTTTATTTGATATATGTTCCTAATTGTCAAAATTGTGAAGCATATATTGTCAATAATTGATTGCCTTATCCCAAGATACAAATTGTGTTGATTACGACACGGATTGCATCATGTTCTCTTTACATAGATCAAAATTCTACTAAGAATGCTTCCAAATTATCTAATATTAGATCACATCATTCAAGAAATCATGAAAACTTTGATAAAACACAACTTGAAAGTAGTGTTCGAATAAACCTGACTTGTGATCCTTGAATTGGATAACTTTGAGGTTGTAGTTCAATCACCAGTTATACTTGATTGATAAATCCTTGAAACTTAGATCTTGTGCCATTAAACTTCTCATGTAATCTAATTTTTGGTTCCTTGAAATTTGAACAAAATTCCATTGTAGGAGAAATAGTATGACATGGTGTAGATGTTGAAGCAATTCCAATTATCTCTATATCTTCATTGCCTAATAATCTTATTGTTCCTTATGGTGGTAGACTGAGTTGTTGCATTACAACCATTATTTCTCTCATTTGCTCTTACATTTGAGCCATTATACTCTTCATTTGAGCAAGCTCTGCCATGCTAGCACAATAAAAAGAAAGGTGTCTATTCTCATAGAATACAATATTCAAGAAATAAAAATAAAAAAAAATCTAAAAATAATATCAATTTAAGAGATGATAATCCATAACTTTTAATATGCTTATTTTTTATCAAGAAAAAGGGGCAATCCATTCTTAATCAAGAAAAGACAAAGCTCTGATATTGTATGTATACTCTTATCAATCTCTCAAGGACACAAACTCGAAGAAGAAACACAAACTTGTAGAATCTATATCAAAAGAAAAATGGCAAAATAGAAGAAAGTATGTATATTCAAGGAAGAATTAGAATGGCTATTGCCAAAGACTAGAAAACATAAGACTCTTGAAATTAAACTAAAACCAAGAAAGGAGTTGATAAGAGTAAAGAAGGCCTTATTCTTGCCTCCATATATACTACTTAACTAAGAACTATGGGGCGATATGCTATAGGACCTCTAATATGCTTCCAAATTGTAGGACATATATCTAATTTGCAAGACAAGTTTATTAGGTGTGTACCATATGTCCAACTTGTATTAGAATTGGTCAATATGTCGACATGTGGCTTCCTTGTTGGCCAAGTTTTCAACCTACTAATCACATATAGACATGTATAAAGGTAAAGCAACATCTATAAAGCTTTTAGGAAGCTTTCGACAAGATATTATCATATTTATCTACATTAACTTACTTCTACCTATTCTTATTGTTTAGATAATTATCAAGATAAATATGTATCTCCATGACACTAATTGTGCTTATTAATTTATGTTCAATTACAAACAATTTTTAATTAAGGCCATCTTATAATTTGGATTGAAAGTTAAATTTTATTCTGACAATATCAAAACAAAAAGACCATTTTATTATTTTATTATTTTATTATTTTTAAGTCTTTTACAACTACAAACAAATAATATGTTTTGTATGCTATTAAGTGTGGTACCTAATTCTATTAGTATTATTGAGTATCAATTGTTTCTTTTAAGATAAGATTGTAGTATTAAAAATACTATATCTTTCTATCTATTTGACATCAAAATTTATATTTGATGGTAGAATTTTTCATAACAAAGTCACCATATATTTCATCAACTTTCAATAAATTTTATTATTTATTTAAAACAAATATTTACATTGATTATTTTTTCTTTCTTAAATCTCTTTTAATTTCATTTCTTTTGTAGTAAAATATTTTATTTATATTTTTTATTAGTTGAAGTCTTAATTTATATATTTTTAACATTTAAAAAATTAAATATATCAAATTATGGATAATAATCATAAGTAATAAAATATGGAATTTTTTGAGTAAAAAAATAAACTATATTATTGTATGTTTGTTAATTTTGATTTTTGATTTTGATTTTTTAACATTAAAATATTTATTTGATTTCTTTGATTACAGTTCATAATTCAATACATATATTGTTCCAATAATTGAATTATACATTCTATTTGTCTATTATTATATTAATATTAAATTAAAGATTGCATAATTTTTTATTTTTAACATGTTAAGAATTATTTTTTAAAATCTTAATATAAAGTAGGTTCTTTGACTAGATATAATATCACTTAGAAGCTTATAGTATTGATAAATATTTTCTAAGAAAAATTTAGTTTTTTCTTTAGTATTTATGATTTTTGAATATAGTACAAAAATAAATTATTTTGATTAGTCAATCCACCTTTGTAAAAATAAGATCATAAATATTTTAAATTAAAAGATCTATAATAAAATATACTTAAAAAAATGATCAAGGTTTCTTTAGAATAGGTATTGGATAAAAAAATCCTTAAGGTCAATAACATGGAGTCTTTGTTTAAGAAAAAATGTCTTGAAATTAAACAATGCTTTAATAACTTTTTTACCTTTGAATCTACAAACGATCTTTTAAAGTTAGCTCTAAATTTTTATTATATCCAGAAGATTATGTTATTGGAAAGTCTTGTCATGCTTTAAGCATATATAATTAAGTTTGACCTTCTAAAACATATAAATTTTTTTATAATAAAAGTTGTGATTAAAATGAAATTTCCTATACTTATCATGAAGTTTATATATGGCATAAAAGAATCATTTAATATACTTGAATAAGATTTATTAAATAAAGTAGTATTAATTGTATTAATTGATTTAATGTATTTAAAATATTCAGTTTTAAAAGAGAAGTTTTTTATTTTAAATATATGTAGAATCTTCTTCTTTTGGTGCAATATATTAATGTTTAAAGAAGGTATGAGATAGGCCTTATAGTTTTCCAAGACGATTTTTAATATTAAAAAAAATTATTGATATATATTACTTAAGATTCTTGCAATTAGTATAAATTAAGATTAAATTAATATCAATTTTCAAATAAAATAATTAATTATAAAATAAATCTATAATAGTAAAAAAATCATAAATTTTATAGTTAATCTTAGCTTTAAAGAATTTTCTTTGAAAAATAAGCATTAAACTTAATAATTTTATTTACATCTACTTTTTATTGAAGTATATCTGAATAAAAATTTGATGCATCTATTTCCACAAAAAATAGCTTAAAAAAATCTTTAAAATATAGAATAGGAACTAAAGTAAAAGAAATTTTTAAACCTTAATATTTTGCTTTTGTATCTAAATTCTATTTTTAATTTTATTTTTAATTTAATACTATAAATAGAGAAATAATTTAAAATCTTTTTATTTATAAACATTCAAAGATAATTTAAAAAGCTTAAAAATCATTAAGTATAACTTATTATTTTTAGATTTTTTAAATATTTAATTAATTATGTCTTCTTAAAATATATTTGCAAATGTATTACAAATATCCATTGAAAATAATATGTTTCAAATATTTTTCTTGAATTAAGTAAAATAAATATTTTTCTATTTTGATATATAGTCTTATATCTCTTAGTTTTTGTAGTACAAGGAAAATATAATGTTTATTCTCTTCAATATTTTTAGAATAGATATTAATATCATTCAAATAACACATTAAAAAACAATCTAAAATTTTATAAAATACATTATTCATCAAATTCTAGAAAGATGTTGGAGTATTTATAAGTGTAAAAGGTATAAAAAATAAATGTAGTTTTTTTTTAATATCTTGTATAAATGCTTTAGCTTCCACAAATAAAAGTTAAATAAATTTTAATGCTTTTTGGACTTACAATGCTCTATTTTCTATCTAGTATTTGATTTGATATATATATTTTTTGAATTTTTAAAATTTTAGATAAATTTATAATATTTTATATAGAAAATATTCTTATCTATGTGAAAAAATATAAAAAATTATAATTTATTTTACAATGGTTACTTTGCTAAATTCAAATAATATACACATACTTTTAAAGATCTATCTTTATTTTTTTATTTATAATTTTTTTTTTCACAATGATAATTGATGCACTTAATATAGACTTCAAATGCTAGATAAAATTCTTTGCAATATATCATAGATTTTCGTCAATATGTTCCTTCAAATTAATAATTTTATTTTATGATGAATTTTTTTGATTCAAAAGGTAATTGAACTCCTCCTTAAAGTTCAATTATGCAATTATAAGATAGGTTTTTTTACAATACATAAGCATTTTGTTTTTCAAATTAATCTTAATATTTTTTAATTACTTTAATTTTTCACTATAATCTCTACTTTAATGAAAACTTGGTGCTACAAAAATGACATATGAATCCCTTTCTTTTTTTTTTGCTTATACAAATTCTTGAGCTCTTACAAATAAATATCTATTTTTTAATAGATATAAGGCATTTTTTTTGTTACTTTCTTGAATATGATAAGTATTTTTTAAAATTATAAGATATTAAATCAAATAATCATATATATTTAATCATAGTTATTAAAATATAATAATATTTTCAAAGAATTTGTAATATCAAATATCACCAAACAATTATGACCTTTTATAATTATGTTTATTGTTAAAAAACTTAATATAATATTTCTTAAAGATAAAAGTTTTATATTTATAAAACATATATATAGGTTCAATATTTATACTAAAAATATCTTATAATGCTTAACAAAAAATTATCAATAAAAAATGCAAAGGCATCCAAATCTAACAAAAAAAGATAGAAATTGTAGGATTTTATAGATCTTATACAAACTTAGATTGAAAAATAAGCAAGAAATTGAAAAAATAATATAATACCTTTATAAAATAATGTGATAAAGGAATTTAAGAGTATAATTATAAATATTATTAAAAAATCTTATTTTTTAGTATTTATTTTTTTAGAATTTTTTTTCTTATATATGTCTTTTTACTTTTTAGATTGATATTAAATAATATATTTTGATTCTCTATAATATAAGTATTATTTCTATTTTTAGTATAATTTTTTTCTTATGTTGTAAAGAATTAAAACATATAGCATTATTTTACATATCTTATATATTTAACTATATATCTTAATTGATAGAAGTATTTTTTTCTAGAAGTATAGAATCATGTAGGTACTAATTTATATATAGATCAAACTTCTACTATAAAAACATCTTAATTTTCTAATATATGTTCTTATTATTTTAAAAATAAAAATAATCATAAAAAATAATCTATTCAATAAAGTTCTAATAAATTTGACTTGAAATGCTTAAGTTGGATAACTAAAATGTTGGAGTTGAATAAAGAGCTATATTTAATTCATGAATCTTTAAAACTTGGATCTAACACTATCAAACTTCTTTAAGAGTAACTTTTTGTTTCCTAGTTGATATACTTGCATGACATATTTGAGGTGGTGCAATTGTTGAACGAATTCCTATCATCTCTAAGTCTTCATGTTTAACCATTCTTAATATTGGTTGAGGTAGTAGACAAAGTTACTTCATATTAAACAGAAATCTCTCATTCATTTTCATATTTGTATTATGGCATTCTTAGTGTTTTTCAAATTTTTCATATTTATAAGGACTTGAATATTTTTACATTAAAAAAATAAAAGAAGAGAAAATTAATATTGAAAAAAAAAATTAAATTTAAAAGAATTTCATAAAATTCTTTAATTCATTAAAAGAATCTTTTTTTAATTAAAAAAATAAAGCTTTAATATTATAAGTATTAGATTTATTAGATTATTAAAAATAAGAATTTAGATAAAATTTATAAGTTAATATATTTATATATCATTGAAGAAGAGAAAAAGTAAACATTATATATATATATATATGTATATATATATATATATATAAATAAAAATAACATTATATATATATATATATATATATATATATATATATATATAAAAATAAAAATAACATTAACTATTATCAAAAACAAAGAAGCTAAAGAATCTTGAACTAAGACTAGAATTTAAGAAAGGTATTGACAAGTCTAAGAATGAATTTAATCTTGTCTTCATATGTACTAGCTATTAAGAAGGCCATGTAGAAGCTTTCTAAAAACCACCAATCCTTAAGACCAAGTGTCAAATTTTTTATTGCTTCCAACCATAGCTTCTTAAAAGTAAAAAAATTATAGAATAAGTTTTGATAGTTATGTATTATATATATATATATATATATATATATATATATATATATATATCTAATATATGTATAAAAAATCGCTTTAAATTTTCTTTTAAAAGATATTATCTACCTAACATATTCTACTTATTTCTATTTATTTAAGTAATATAGGCATTTTTTGCAATCATTTCAACAATTACTACATATATTTTACAAGTTTTCACAATCTTTATAATATTAAAAATAAAGTGAAGGTTATTAAAAATTAATTAATAAAATTAAATAATAATTTTTATATATATAAAGATGTAAATTATTGATAATATTATTATTATTATTTTAAAATAAAATTCAATCAATACACATATTTACATTGTTATGAAACTAAATATGATAATTTTGAGGTCTTTTAAATGTTTTTTTATAACACATCATATTTCCAAATCAAAAAAGGTATACATTGTGTTACAAGAGTATTCTTTCTACTTTTAATGTTAACAACATGTTGACTGCCTATAATATCTAAATAATAGAAAGATGTAAAGGTGAATTTAAATATATTAAGCAGGTGATATCTTTTTCATGAATTATTAAAGAATATTTTTAAATGTAGATCAGATTTTTATATTTTTTTTAAATATGCCATATGGCTAAAAAAACTTGTCATAAAAGTTTAGTCAAAAATCTTAAATAATATTTACAAAAGTATTTGGATTTTAAAAAATAAGATATTGATTATGGCAAAAAAAACTTATCAATTATCTTTATGTAGAGCATACATTAGAGATTATAAAAAAAATCATTTGAAAAATATTAAAATTCATCAACTTATAAAATAGCTTAATTTTCTATTAATAAAAGTTTTTTTTTAGAGGAAGGAGGATAGTATAACCAATTTCTATAATATTTAAATAAATTAAAATAAGTAACTATAAAACTAAACATAATAGGTTAATAAAATCTCTTTAAAATAAAATATTAAAGATTCCTTATTGAGGTAGTTTGGATCTATACATTCTTTCTAGTATGCTACATGGCTACAAAGAATTCTCTTAAAAGTTTCTTATATTTAAAAAGCTATTAAAAAATTAATCTATAATTCAAATCTTTAGCACAAAAATCTCATGTTTTTTTAGACGTTTCTACATAACCTTTTTAAAAGCCAATATATGGGAAAAAATCAAAGCTATTATTACTCTTGTGAATAACTTTTGTGTAATTATTAGTCTAAAATTCAGATTTTATGATATATTTTTATTTTTAAAATTTTAAATATTATATTTATATCATATAATTATTATTCTTTTTATCTTTCTAGTGGTAGATAAATCAAATACTGTTTTTAAAAACTTAATAATTATTATTATAGAAAAAAATGCTAAAAAGACTATATCTTTTTCTGGGAATTGCAAAAAAATTATATATCACTAATTTAAATAAAAATCAATAAAAATAATTTAAAGTAGTTAGAAAAATGTTAGATTGAGAAACTTTAAAGAAGATTGTTTAGATGGAGATCAGATATTTAGATTCTTATTGATAAGTCACATGGCTATTGGAACTTATTCTATAAGTTTTTTACTTTACAAAATTGTATTGGAAGCAACATACAACTTGGTGCTTAAGCCACAACCATTGAAATCCTTTGGAAGCTTCTACAAGACCTAATTATTAGCTTTTAAATAAAAAGGCAAGACAAAGGCCATTATCAATCTTGCCAAAAAAACAATTATATTCTAATCTTAGTTTAAAATTCTCAAGCTTCTTTATAATTTTCAATAGTCATTTTAGTACCTTTTTAAGTAAAATTTATAAGTGAATTTTAAATATCTTGCTACTACAAGAACAAAGGAGCCAAAGTTTCAATATACCAAAGAAGTTTGATATATCAAAAGAAATATTTTTAAAAATTCTATTACAAGTAGAGTTCTTTTTATAATAATACCTTTTTGAATATTCTAATAGTATCACTTAAATAAGATTCATAAACATTCATATATTTGGAAGTATTATTTTTTTTACATGTATTTTTAATAGAAAAATAATTTATAAATTTTTCTAATTTAGAATCATTTTCAGAAGCACTCATAACTACATTTATTAAAAGAAACAAAAAATACCAATAATAAAATTATCTTATATCAATCTTTGCAATAAAGATTACATTTAGTTGTTATCTATGTTTTATATTTCCAACGTCATACTTGGAACATGAATTAGAACTTTTAAACTCTTATAAAACATATTTAAAATATTTACACAGTAAAAAAAACTAATTTATTTTCTATTACTTATTTTTTTATTAATTATTTCAAAAATTTGTAATTGTGCATAATTTGGTAGGAATTATATTTCTAGAAGAAACCCATCCATTTGGTGTTGAAATTGTCTAGGTGTATAAAAAGCTAAAATCATCAAGAATGATATTATTAATTTTTATTCAAAAAAATTTAATACAGGAGCTGCAATGTGATATCAAATATGTTTTTTAAACTTTTAGTTCTGTTTATCTTCTCTACCAAAGAATATTTTTATTTTATTATATATATATATATATATATATAAACAAAAATAAAAGCTTCATACATATATTTATAAATAAAAATAAAAGCTTCTTATTGAGATAATATCACTTAAATGTTGCAATTTTTTTATACAATTAGTATCTCTACGATTTATCTAAAATTATATTTTGCTATACTTATAATACATATCTACACTTGTAATATCATATCATTCTTTAAATTTTGATTCTTAAAATTATTATCTTAAAATTTTATTTATTATTGGTAATAAATTTTGTAATAGTTTGATTTATTCTTCTTAATTGCACAAAAATCATGTTTTTCTCCAGTCTAAAGTTTCATAAGAAAAATGATTTTTTATACTAGAATTAAAATTTATAATAATAAGTATATTTTAATTAATATAATATATATTTAAATTTTAATTTATAAAAATAATCTAAATTAAAATATTTATATTATTTTTTATAATATTTACATAGATTTAACTATATGTATATCATTATATCAAACTAAAAATTATACAATGCATAAACTTTAAATAGTATTACTGTTTAAATTTTTATAACATAAAAAATACAATTTAAAAAATTAATAACATTAACGATACTACTTTATGCTTTACCATATATGTATATTATAAAACAAAAATGATCTACATTTTCAAATAACAGATCAGTCAATCAGATAAAAAATTAATCAACAAATGATATGTATTTTACAAAGCAATCAAGTATAAATTGCGTCTAAAGAATCAATTATGAAAAATTTAAATTTAAATTTAAAAAGAAATTGACAAAAAAAAATTAGTCTATGTAAATATTTTACTGATTACAAATTCTTTAAGCCACAAAGTATGAAACAAAATTATTTGTTTTTCTATAGTCTTTGGTATACATCTAACGGCATTGCAATTAAGTTTATAAATTATTATTTTATATTAACTCAAACGAATTAAAATAGAAAGAAATTAAAAAAAGTCTAGACCTTAAGATTTAAAGTTCGGTAGATTCTAATTAGATTTTTGAAAGGAATATTTTAAACATATATATGGAAGTATTTTATCATTGAGCTGAACTGAGTCAAATATCATAGAAAAATGATCTGAATATTATTTTTAGAATGTAAAATAAATAAGGCTATTTTAAAAATATACATATTTAGTTTACTCTAAAAATCCTTACTTTTTTCTTGTAAGACATGTAAGTCAAAATGATTATGCAAGGGAAGAAGATATTATACACAAAAGCAACAATTTAGAGGTGCTTCTACAATCCATGATTTATGTTGTGACATATTTAAAGAAAGAGTGCAAAAATTCAAACTTCAATAGAATGAAACTTCGAGTGTTTATAAGAGAAGGAAGCTTGAACTTAATAATGAAATTAAAAATAAAAGCTTCTGTATAATCTAAATGCACTGTAAAAGAAAACTTGATTTTAGAAAAATAAAACTATTATAAAAAATACAAAAGAACTATGGATGCTATAAAACTTTACAAATTTATATGGCCATATAAACTTTCTTTTATTATCTAATTAAATATAAAATAATTTACATCAGTAAGAGTTTATAATTTTTTATTTCAAAAAATAAAATAAAATAAAAAACCATATGAACAGATTAGATTTGAAAAAAAATACACATAAAATGCAAAAATATTAAATATAAAATTCAAAAAAATCAAAATCTTATGATAATATCTAAATTAAAAGTAAAAGATGTACAGAATGTATTAAATCATCTATCAATAGAATAGATGTCTATAGTTTCTGTATAATTGTGGTTTGAGTCTTGGTTTGGCATTGACAAGATTGGTTTAAAATAATAATGACATCATGAAATTAAATAATCCTGTTTATAAAAAAATTATCCATATTTTCATATATTTTATTTCTTGTAAAAGATTTTATTTAGTAAATATATTTAATTCAATAGTTATGAATTTTGAATTAAATACTCCTTTCAATAGTTTACCTTCTTTCATTGATTGAATAACTCAAGGCTAAATAGAGCTTCATTATTTCTTATTGCAATCAAATTTATCTTGTGTATTGTTTTGTTTTTGCCTTAATTATTATTGTGCCATCTATTTCTTATACAAGTGAAAAAGTTGTAATATTTATATTGTAATAATACATTAAATTTAACAGTAGTGATGCTATTTTCTTGTATACTAAATGTTTGTAATTTTAAAATAGTTCAGCTTTTAGAAAGAATATAGTCTAAACTTAAAAGTGATAATAATTTTTTTTAAATTTTTTTTTAAACTAAAAAAAAAATCATAATCATAATAAATAAAATTTGGATACAAATTAGGCTTGATTATATTAAAATTTTATTATTTTATGACATGTCTAAATTTGTTTAGTCGAGTTTTTAATTGATAGATAGAGATCACATATCTACTAACTAGGTTGCTAAAACTTATTTTATTGTATAATCTACTAGCATTGTTTTATGTAAAAATATTACTTTATCTTTTGAAGATATTAACAAACATAATATATATATAATTCAAATGGTGTACATGTCCTTACAATCTTATAATTCTTTTGTATTTATAATTTCTTATTTTAATTAATAATTATATTAAATTTTTTTTAGTATCTTATAAATTAATATGTATTTTAGTATTCTTGATTGTTGATTTGGTATTCACCATCTTTGAATGAAAATTAGAATAAACATTTATCACAGTTTTTTTTAAATTATTACATATTACTTTTCATATAACTATCATGATTATTTTTAATTAGTTATAAAATTGAATCAAATAAAAAAAATAAAAAAAATTGGAAAAATTAAAGTTTTATTTTATTTTGTAATTTCGGCTTTAATATAATTTGTGGCATGGATGAATACTTAATAAAGGATTTTCATGAATGAAATAGCTCAAATTATTGGCTATTTAAAGATTTTTTCATAGAATACATTAAATTTATATGTTAAAAATAAAAAATAAAATAAAAAAGAGTCAATGGATTAACTATCTAAACATCTAGGATTTGTTAGCCAAGTACATAGGTGGCATACAATCAACAAAAACCTCAACTTTTTGTTTTATAGATTACTCTTATTTTATAGAATACTAAAATAACTATATATATATATATATAGAGCTTATAAAGATGGCAATGAGTAAAAAAAATAAATTTTTTTAATTATGATAGAAACAATGTATTTGGAGTATTATATAATATAATGTTATTGAAGTTTTATATTTTTATTTAAATTGTCTATTTTTTTATAATTTTTTACTCATTGCCATGTTGAACAAAGAAATACCACTTATATATATATAAAAGTAAAAAAAAATAAATTAAATTAAAATTCTCTACTATAGAAATCATTTTATAATTTTAAAAATCATATAAGAAATGAAAAAATTATATATATATATATATATATATATATATATATATATTCATGCTTTGTATAAATAATGATTTAAATAAAGTTTATCCATAAAAATTAAATGCTTTTAGTATTTAAATAATAAAACTAATATTGTTTCTTTTTACTTTTTTTTAAAATTAACTAAAAATTGCTATTGTTACTTTTGCTATATAATAAATGTAGGTTTATAAGGTAAAATCATACTAAATTGGTAAATTATACACAATAAATTAAAAATATGAAAAGTAAAGGTAAAATATAAAAATTCAGTATAATATGAAAAGTTAACATCAATAGACAAAAAAATTCTGTTTAGTTTTCTGTGTTGTAAATATTAGAACTTAAGACAATGAATTCTATGAAAATGAAATTATGGTTATGCATATTTTTAGTTCTTAGTTGCTCAACTTTTAAAAAAAAATAGATTAATACATATTTTAAATAATTTTTAAAATAAAAATGTTTCTTTGTTATTTTATATATTAATAGATCATATTGTATTATATAATTTTTAGTACCTTTGAAAGGTTGATTTATCAAATCTAGACACCCAAGAATATTAACATAGTTTTTTATTATAATTATTAAACATGGTAATTTATCTTTAATTAATAAAACTATACTTTATTTAATAAATAATTACATTGTATTTGTTTTAATATACCTATCTTATACTCCAATTATTTTTAGAAGTTATAATTTCATATGAAATTAACACGAAATTAATGAATCTTCCAAATAGTTTATGTGTTATCAAAATGTATTATTTCTTTTTGACATGTAATTGGTAACAATGTACAAATACCCTGCAGGGTGTATGGAACATAAGATATTGCTTTGGAATGTAACAAATTTAGGTTAGAATATATTATTCACAACATATTACCTCAATGATATTAGACCCAGTTTGAAAGTATTCAAATTCGAATCATACTTATAACTGCTGTTAAAACAGATAAACACTTCAATGTGGAACTAACAGGTCAAAAGAATTGAATGTATTAAACAAAAGAGCACAACAATAGAATCGCATTTATTTTACTTGACTCGACAGTTTATAAAAATAAAGTGTATGCAACCAGCTGGATTGAAATTATAATGGAATCAAAGAACTAAAATGTTTAAGTTTATAACATAGGAAACATGACAGCTTCAAATACGAATTCTGTATCTGACATCACACAAATCTGACAATCAATGTATTTATTCATGTATCAAATATTTTTACTGTGATATCAAATATATATATTCTAAAAAAAGCACTCTTATAAGTGGTATTTCTTTGTTCAACATGTACAACATGCTACGAACTGCATTCGTTGCTTACAGAATGTTTACACAAGGTATCAAATGAAGAGACGTGATATTTATAGAGAAGTTACATGCTGGGTACAGTGGATAATTGCCCACACCAATTAGCATTGCAAGCCTTGTGGCTGTTGCATGCTAACTCGCTCGCAGTCCACTGGCTCTGTGTGGAAAAATAAAAATAAAAAACACAAACACATCGACCCAAGCAACAAATTGCTGACCAAAGTTGCCTAAAAAATAAAATGCAATAGTCTACTGAGCACATGCTCGAAAGATTGTTCTCACTACTTGCACAAAAGTGAAGCAAAGATATATTCCAGGCAGGTACAGAGTAACAGTGTATCAAGCCCAAAGCACAGGATGTATGGAACATATTACACTCCATTTGCGGCGACAAACTTGCCATTCACTGCTCTTCTGACGGCATCACACAAGACCTTGACAATGTTATGTTACATGTTGCATATTCAAGAATCGAAATGTGGAATTTTCGGCTGGTTGGTTGAGTCTACTGCTTGGGAGGAGGGAGGTCCAGGTCAGACACATATGGCTCTTTTCCCTTCTGCACAGAAACATTGAAGTAATTAGACAGCGTCCACAGGTACAGGGTAATGGAAGTTAACAGCACAAATGCAACTGGAGCGGAGAGGGGCATGGTGATGCAATGAAAAGAGGGGTCGTACCTGTCCACTGGGTCGGTCCACCACTCCACCTCGTGTGTAGGTTGTGAGAGGATCGATGTTCTGAGGGTCGTAGGTCTTGAGAGGATTCCGGGGCAGCCCATCACCTTCGTTCGGGGGAGCCTTGCTGGTGTCTGGGGGGTTGTTGATGACCACATAGCCACCGAGCAGCCCGCCGATGAGAAGAAACAAAAAGCCTGCGAGGAATGGTCCTTGAACAGCCAGGGGGTTGATTCCTAGTTGCCCGAGGACACCCTTGCCAGTAATGACCTCCATGACAACAGCAGCCTGTCGCAGCGAGTGACTTCACATCAATGATAAAGAGGCAGAGAGAGAAAGATGATACTGATTCATCACAAATGGCAGTGGTTAAACGTTTCTTATGATCAGACAACATTGTGTATTGGCACAACCTTTCGTCTGCCGGAGGCTAAAAGCAGAGGCAACCTGACACAACTACGTAAAACCGTGTGCATCTACAGCGAACTGACAAAGAGTTGTCTGCTACATCGTTGTGAACATAGGGGATATATCTTCTCCCAGCGCAACGCCCACAATGACACCGCAGATTCGGTTCCAAAATGGAGATACTTTAACGCTTGACTTTAGACTTCATCATCAACTTTCTACATGGTTCATCATACTTGGTACCAAACGAAGTAATTCGCGTCAACTCGTGAAGTGCAGGGGAACTGGACTCGAGCATGGGACATCTTAAGAGCAGATGCAACACAACGCTGCAAGAGGAAGTAACATCAAACGAACACATATACATGCCGACCTCGACTTTGGAGCACAAGAGAAATACCGGCGAAGTTAGAAAAGGGTGGAATTCTCACCGCGAAGCCGACCATAGCTAGACGACCCACTTGAAGCTCTTGAAAGCGTCCGAATCCGAAGAAGGATCCCTTGCCTCCCAAACCGTATCCGCTCATGTCATCACCCTTCCCCTCGCTGTTCGGTCCTTCTGAAGCTCTCACTGCCAAACAACGAAACTCTCGTGTTAGAACCGAAAGACGTATGACATATGACATACAACCTATACTCACTGTAACTTGAAGCATTCCGCGTGGACTTATACGCAACGAACTTCATTACAACATTTGAAAGACGGGGCTCAGGGACAAAAGACTTTGAGCATTCAGAAACGACGTGAAAAGAGCACGCGAATCTTGTAGAGCAAAATACTTGGATCCATCCACATAGTCAGCTTCATGCATTATGCATTCACCCATGCTAGGATGCTGCTTACTTATCTAAGCTCTCATCATCAGCTTGTACAATTCCGTTATCGAGGTACACTGTATAACATATTTGAATTCCCAATTCTGGGCTGACAAAAAGACTGGCTAAGTATCCTCATGGAATCGCATGCTCCGATCAGAGGCCAGGGCGTATCTGATAATGCCATTCAGGAAATGTCATATTTCAGATGAATCTGGAGTCCCCAGCTACATTCTTCTCCAGACACTAATTTAGTTCCCATTTTCATATCATCGTCTGTCATCTACCCGCACAAATGAAGACATTGCATGCCCTTAAAAATCGCGCGCCGAGTTCTAACTACTCGAGGGCAATGAGCATCAAAAAAGCAAGGTTCTCCAACCCGAAAACTGACTACAATCTCTCCTGCACAAAAATACACACGAAAACAATGACCCACCTGACACAAGGTTGGACTGCCTTGGCGATTCAACACGCCCAGCCACACCCACACGCAGGCGCGCCACGGCGGCAGAGCGCCATGCTTGCGACGCGCTGGCCAACCTCGACGCGGCCACAATTCCCACACTTCCGACGCCGCTGTTCTCCGGCACGACCACACCCTTGACATACATCCCACAGCTCGTCATCGCCCGCATCTGTGTCGCGCACTGCGCCATTTTTCTCCCCCTCTGGTAACGATCAGTCCCGCAAAACAGCACTTGCACTCCGCTCACAAATTTCTCAACGCCTCAATCGATGAATTGCAACATGTGCACAGCTGCAGCGGGGGAGCTACGGGGGGTTCTGGCCCGTGATGGGGCAGCCAGCGATGGCGAGGACAAGTGGCTGAGAAAGGCAGGCAACGATAGATAAGGTGGGTGTGATGGATCGTGTAACACCGCGTGAGGCTCCTCCGCGATTCTTCTTCTATCCTCGCCATGCTTCTCACGGGCGTCGATCCCCCGATCACACCTCTCGTTCTCCACCGGGTCGGCGAGGACACCTCCTCAGTCAGTCCACACCTGGGAGTGACGTGGCCTCTTCCAAGTCCAGGGGAGGACACGTCAGCCTCTTTAGACAACGGAGAAAGTCAATCCGTCTCTGAAAGTCAACACAAGTTTGATAGATTTTGATTTCTGTTTAGGGTTTTAGGATTCGTGTGGAATTATTGCTTGTTGATTGTGAAATGTAGGAGGATTTTGCAGAATGTTTGAGATGGGATGCATTTTTATTGCAATTTTGATGAAAATTCACAAATTGCACAGAAAAGATAAGTTTTTTTTTTTTTTTTTTTTTTTTTTTTAATTGTCAAACATTGATTTTAAATATTGCATTCACATGATTGCAGCTTAGAATTGAAAACAAGGTGTCTGTGTTTGAGTTATAAAAACAACAACCAAATGTTAAAATGGTGTGAAAATAAATTATATTTTTTTATAAGAGTTTTATTTTTTTACATAATACTTTTAATAGATTACAAGTTATATAAGATTTAGTTTTCATAAAATTAAAACATATCGATTTTTAATGTTTTATATGAAGAATAAGTAATGAGGGTTATATCATATGAAAGTACCTCATAAAAACTAGTATACAATGTAACTTTGTGGATTTGAAATTAATATTGATTGGATTCTTAAATTTTAATTATGTTGTAGCTTATATTAAAGATGTATATGTTTAGTTGATGAAAATGCCATATCATTACAACATTGTAGTTATTCTGCTTCTTTATAAATCATTAAAAAAATAGAGTAAAATTCAAATGATTTTGTAATATTACATGTGAATCAAATTGTGAAATTCATGAAATATTAATAACACATGGATGAACTGAAATGTGTATGTGTATATATGTATACATTTAATTGAACCATTGTTTTAATTTTGGAAGTTAGATTTGTATTCACAAACAAGACTAATCACACACACACACACACTTAATATATATATATATATATATATATATATATATAATAGAAATTACACTACATTAAGATAATCTATTTTTATGTGTGAATGAATATTATGATAGTAATTTTGCAGCAAAAGTATTTGATCCTTTACCTGTCTTTACATTGAGAAATAATTCATTGTAAGTGCTTTAGTATATATTGAAAAAAAATTACTACCTATTTTCAAGGATAAATAATATCTTCTTTTCTTGTTATTTCATTGAGATTCTTCCAATTAATTATTTTTTATTTTAAATATTTTTCATGTAAGATTGAAACAGTAGTCATACACTTTACAAGTAACATTCACTTAAATTATAAACTTCTTTCTTTTCTTTTCATATAAAGATCACATGAATTGGTCTTACATCCACATTATTTTCACAACTTTACATATTAAAAATTCATTGATGTATATTACTAGTCTGTTTGACAAAACACAAAAAACTAACATTGCAATGTGTTCCTTCAAGAAAATTCTATGAAGTGCTTTAGTTACCATCACACTTTAGTATTATACTCAAATTGCATTCATTATGAAATTGTTTAGAAAGTTACGTTTTGTTTCATAAATTTATTTTTATATTTATGCATTTATTGCTTGTTAAGGCCACAACTATGGTTGCTAAAAATACACTTCTAGATTAGATATTAGAGAAGATGAATTAAATAAAACTAATTTTCATCTAAATAAAGATTTTGGATAAGACTACAAATTACCAACGTTTCTATTTAATGGGGTAACCTTAAGCTCAATGATGATAAACGTAGTTATAGGAAAGGTTACAAGTAGATACAATAGTAGCCCAATTGAAAATGCAATGCCTCAAAACTTTGTAGCTTATATTGAAAAAATGTAATAAAGAAAAAACTTGCTGCCTTTAAACTCTAGGACAATAAGCAAACAATGGATAGGGAGCATAATTACTAAGACTTGACCATGTACAAATGTTATTTTGAAAAACATGTGGCAATACAACCATTTGGCCTAACCTTATTCCTTGTAAATAATTTTTAAAATGTTCGTTTTTGTCTAAGAGCTCAATGTTGGCTTATTTCACAAAACTCCACAACTACACGCTTGATTTACACTGTAGCATTATTCGTAAGAGCGACATATGAACAATTGTTTTTAAATAGTTTACATGTGGGAACACAAATACATATCTAATTTTGTACATAAAACATGCCATCTTTCAAGAAAACACATATATGATGTTGTAAAAACTGTGAAAAAAATGTTGAAAAGAACAGAAAAGAAAATAAACTATCAATCCATATGTATTTATTTATTTAACATTCTCTGAAGTAACAAATTTATTTCAATTATATTTGCAATGATTCAAATCGCAATTTGAGTTTTTTTTTTTTATTTTTTATTTTTTATTTATTTATTTCAAGGATCTATCTTCTATATTTCCAAGCATTGGATATCACACTATTTATTTTAATTCAATGTCATATAGTGCACTTGTGATAAAGAATTTAAAGATTACCATGCATCTCTGCAAAATATTTAAGGTGCACTGGTGTGACATGCAGAACAAACACCCATTTGTCATTATTATCATTAATATTATTATAATTGTATTTGGATCTCTGTTGTTTGTTTGTATTTTTCCTTGTTGATCCTCATATTTAGCAAAATGCATATGATACATCCAACAAGTGTAAAAGCCCATATTGTAAATAAGTATTCTCTACAATTCTTTCCTTACTTATCAACCTTAAATGACTTTTTATTGCATAAAAAACTTGATAGCCATGGTTGTTATTTGCTTCACCCCGTTTACAACAAAAGACAAAGATTTTAAAATGTATAGAATTGGGACGACTTTGGCTTGCTTACCACTCTTATTCAATTACATTTTAAAGTATTAATGTATAAGTTTTTTTGAATCACAATAACCGCCCTCAAATCAATGAAATTTTATCAATACATGTGTGTCTTTTCCCCCACATCCAAAGAAATTTATCTTTACTCAATGGCATGCCCCTGCATCTTTATATTGCTTTTTCAGATCAATTAAATACAATCTGTTATACTTGTGATTACGTACAAGTAGTAGAATTACATATTTTTATTTTTCATATATTTGCTAAATTGAAACTGTCAATATAACTAAAGATTAAATAGATTTTTATATTTTATATATTTTTTGTTAAATATTTCTGAAGTCAACTCTTGTACCATCTACAAATATATATATCATAAAATATTTATTTAATACATATATATATATATATATATATATATATATATTTAGAGTTTTATTCTTTATTTTTTAAAAAACTACAGCGAAAGTTCTCAAATCTCAGCAAAACTACCCAAAAGCAGTTTTTATAGCAATAAAATAAATTGAATGTATTTTGTGAACCACAAAACAAAACCATTTATCTTTCTCTCTATGCCCTCCCCCCCTTTATTCCACCTTTTTTTTATTATTCTATTATTTATTTATTTATTTTTAAGGGTAACCACAATCTTCTCAAAATCCTTGAAAGAACCGTAAATCATAGTTCAAGGAACTGTACATCAGTCATGAAATATCCGTTTTGGATGCAAATACAATCAGGACCGTAGTCATGAAAAAGTACCCAAAGCCGTGAACCACCTCATGGGAGTTACACGAGTCCGCAAGCCGCACGCTCACGGCGACAGGCCCAGCTTCTCCTGGGCACAAAGACCGTGAACAGTGGGCTCAACCGAGGCCCTGAATACACAGACGTACCCAAGACCGTGCGACGAGGCAGACTGAAGACCGATGTACTGAAATTCCTATTCCCCGGTGGCACGGGATGATTGAAGGTGCGGATATAGGGACCTGAACCTATAACCAAGGCTCTCTTGCTCCTGTCGAGGCATCGTCGTCGCTCGGCCCGCACCCTCTCGATGCGATCGGGTCGCGTGTGCTTCTCGTATCCATCTTCAGCGCCATCGCTACATCACCGCACAACGTCATTTGGCAGCGACAGGTGGTTTCGCTTTCACGATCTCGCGCGAGTGTGAACCCGTGAGTGTCTCTTTCCACCGGTTTGTTCTGTATCTCCCTCGTACTGAGATTTGACAGTGGTTCCGTAGCGTAGGGTTGTTGGAAGAAGGGGATTCTGAGGCATCGAAGTGGGGTTGTGTGATGTGGGGGTTGTTTTTTTTCTTCAAATAATTGTTGGTGGGGTTTGATTGATAGGTAGAAATTCTCTGGCGGGTTTCAGTTGTGTCCGAAATTGGGGTCTGATCGCGGTTGTGTTTTGTGGATTGAAGTTTTCTGACATGAACTATTGAGTTGGGTAGGTTAGAGGAAAAAACCGCTGCCATGGCGGCGATGCGTGCATTCTGGAACAGTCCCGTGGGGCCGAAGACTACGCACTTCTGGGGTCCAGTGGCGAACTGGGGTTTCGTACTTGCGGTACTGACCTCCTTCTTCTCTATCACGAAGTGGTTCGACTGACTTGCTGTGAATGCGGCTGTGATTTGGGGTTGTGGATGGGACTGAAGCTCATACGAAGCATAGTGAAGTCAATGGGTTATGAGATTGGTCGGTGAAGAACTGAAGAGCAGTTATAATATGTTTGTAGTCAATCATGCATCATTTGTTATTGCCCTTTTATGTGTGTATTAGTTTCGAATCGATGACATGGGGCGCCGTATTGCCATGGTGAGATGGTGTTGTGTAAACCTTACTTTAAGTGGCCCTGAACTTCTGTATTAATTCAAGTGCATGATTTGCACGAAATGTACACGTCGCATTTGAGCTTTAGTCGCCTGAGCTGTCAAACAGATATTTCAGAAATTAGATTGCCAGGATTCTGAAACGTATGCTTCTAACAGAACAGGAACTTAGTTGCCCTTGTGAAATATGATTTGCTTGCTTTTCAGCTAAATGGTACCTCCTCTGCAGGTTGCATTGCCTTAAGAATCTATTATATTTGGCCCAGTTCAGCTGCAATCTGTTGTTTCAAAAGTCTGTTTTTTTAATAGCAGATTTTAGTCATGGACACTCTCCTATTGCTGGATCAGCAATATTTTCTCATCGACTTTATGAGAAAATAAGTCTTATCCTGTATCAGCAATATTTTGTGCAGCATACAATTATATAATGAGCTTGCTGCCGTGTTTTAGGGTTTGGTGGACACGCAGAAACCTCCCGAAATGATTTCGGGAAACATGACTGGCGTTATGTGCGTATACTCGGGTCTTTTCATGAGGTTCGCTTGGATGGTCAAGCCAAGGAACTATATCCTTCTTGGTGTCCATGCTTCCAATGAGTGTGTGCAGCTTTATCAGTTCCAGCGTTGGTATCGATGGTATAGCACTCAGTAAGTTCTTTTGCCGCATACCTCATACTTAAATAGTCTCTGCGTGTGTGTAAGCTGTATTGGGCATCCTGCGAAGATTGGAATTGTAGTCACGATGTCGTGGGGTCTGATTTTATATTTACTGATCTTATTGCATTCCAGTTGTCCGTAAATGTATGTGTCTGCAGACGCATTATTTAAGTGCACCATCTGTTCTGCAGAAAGACGCTCCTTCATAGGCTTAGATTCAGACCTGTCAATGTTTAGTGATGTCTCGAGAGACTGCTGATTTCTACACTTGGAGTAGAGGGAAAACATAAAACGGATTTTTTTGGATCCAGACGTAGGCAGATGTCATTACTTAAACTCGATGCATTGAAATTCTTCCAAAACTTGTTTTCATTGGGTCCTGATAATTGTGCGTGTATTGAACTGCAGGGCTGACGTGGAACCCAAAATTGCAGAATCCTAGGCACAGTCCTTGTTAGAAGTAGTTCTGCATTGCCTTATGATTTCACCACGGTTTTGACTGTGCAGTGATTCGTTCCTCGAAATTTTTGAGAAGCGTTTACCTTACACTGCACTACTCTCCGCAGTTGAGATTGGTTTCTACACATTTTATGTTGTTAGATAAGTTTTCTTAGACAAATAATCTTAGAAAACAGTGCTTCTCAACACCGTTGTATGTCATGTCACATCACTTCAGCCTCCCGAAAGAATAGGTGCTGTTGTTTCTATTGAAAATAATTAATCTTGGGTGTCAGTTTGTAGCCCTGTGGGGTGGTAAACCTGTTTCTTTACTTGTGATAAGAAATAGGGACACAACATGTGGTTGAGTTTTTTTTTTCGACTCTAATGGGGTCAACCTAATGCATTGGTTAGTGTTGGTGGTAACAGAAGGCATCTGAGACCCTAACACTCCACTAGCAGAGAAGCATATCAACCTATCTACCTTAACTTTAGTGATGGTTTAATTTTTCTAAATTATGTATTATTACTTTATTTCGTGAGACATTCTTTGAGCCATCTACGATCCTATTCAATTATGAGTAAACATTTTCTAGTTGTAGTTTTTCAATCATATGGTTGTACAAAGATAGACCACATCAATCTTAAGAAGTGTTGGGCACTCTGCCCTTCTATAACAGAAGAAAATACATTCATTTGTGTCCAAATTGTTTATAAGTATGATGGAAAGTTGAGGTTGTTCAAAATCTCTTTGATTTTAAGGCTTAAGAATGTTAGATACATTGTCTAAAATTTGATTTGTTTACTTGTAAAAGGATCTATAAGTTTTAAATTATAGTGAAGAATGCTTAAATGTACTATTCTATGTCCCTTTATGTTTGGATCAACTAAGTATTTTTATATATATCCAAATTAATTTGCTTATTCTTAGAAGTTTTTTTAAGTTCCCAAATGCATGTAGTAAGATCATATTTATTTGCATCTCCACAATTCAAGTATATTCTATCACCATACTTTTTAAACAAAGAAGATGAGCCATAGCTTGTAATACTTAACACATTTGTGAACAACAACAATGGTTGCATGCAAAGATGAGCTCTGACTTGGAGTTCAGCAAGTGTAGCATTCCGTATCAAGACATGTGACAAAGAAGAACATAGCAAAGATATGCAAAATATGAATCAAGAGTGTATGTAAACAAAAATTCATAAAAAGACAATATGTGATAACTACATGAAGTACTTGGGATCTGAGGCAATAAAGATAATGAATCCAAATATGTTAAGTGTAAGATGACAAACAAAGTTTCTAGCTCACAAACGGATTTTCAAGGCTCGCTGAAGCATTAAGGGACACAATCACAATGTGTCAAGGACACAAATTGAAAGAAGATGCATAAGGTTGTGGAATCTGTGTCAAAAGAAAAATAACAAAATAGAAGAAAGTATGTATATTCAAAGAAGAACTAAAATAGCTATTTCTAAAGACTAGAAAACATAAGATTCTTGAAACTAGACTAAAAACCAAGAAAGGGGTTGACAAAAGTGACGAAGGCCTCACTTTTGCCTCTATATATACAACTTAACTAAGGAATACATGGCAACATGCTATAAGACCTCTAATACACGTCTAAATTGCAAGACACATGTCTAATTTGCAAGACAAGTTTCCTAGGTGTATGCCATATATCCAACTTGTACTACAAATAGTCAACATGTTGACACGTGGCCTCTTTGTTGGCCAAGTTTTCAACTACCAATCACTTATAGACATGTATAAAAGCAAAGCAACGTCTATGAAGCTTCTAAGAAGCTTTCCACAAGATATTATCATATTTATCTACTTTGACTTACTTCTATCTATTCTTATTATCTAGATAATTATCAAGATAAATATGTATCTCTATGATATTACTCCCCCTTCTAGGGACGAATTCCACAAAGAGGGGTGATTATATGTAGATGAAGTCTACGATGTGCCAAATTATATTTGCCACATACTCTAATCTTTATTCCCTTTGAATGTAGTTGATAGGTCCCTTCAACCATCGATAATGTCCCATACCACAGCGGGAAGACTACCTTGATATTTGATTATTATTGAGGCCTTTATAACTTCCTTCAAATAAAATATTAGTAATACCATGAGGAGTGGTTTCTATCTCCAAAAGTATCACTAAACATCAGGAGTCTTTTCTAAGGTCGTGGTACCAAATAAATTGTATCTTGCCATCTATTCGAGGAAGAACACATTGTTCTTGAGGGTCTTCATGTCGATTTTGCCATCTTGAAGGTTGTGATAGTTGCAATGTCTCATCAAGTAGCTCAACAAATGATAGCTCTTGAATTGAATCTGCTTGTTGTTGGTTCTCCATCTCCTAAGTACTAAAAGATCTTAAGAAACAATGATATAAGATGGAATGAAATCTCCATTGGACTTGCTTTGCTTTATAGCAAAGAATTTTTTGACTTTTTATCTTGGTTTTGATGGATGTCATTGATTAAAAGCTTTAACTTTGGCTAATGCATTTGCTAGATTCCTGGATAGCTCCTATTTATGTTCATTAATGTCATACCTACGCCAATGTACTAGATATTCTAACCTATTTCGATGCCACCTTGAATCTAAGACTTCTTCCACCTCAAATTCTTCATTATTTTCCATTTCTATAAGAGGTGGTGGCATTTGTCTCCTTCCTTGTATATCCATTCTCTTGTATGGCTCAAATAAAGACACATGAAACATAGGATGGATTTTCATAGACTTCAATAGATGTAATCGAGAAGCAACTGGATTGATTTGTTTACAAATAGAAAATGGTCAAAGCCTACAATAATCCAGCTTATCACAAGGACAAATAATTTTAATATTACAACATAGTAATAATACCTTATCTCCCACGTGGAATTGAGGTTGTTCCTTGTGATAGACATCTGCATTGGCTTTTTGTCGTTCTTTAGCTTCTTTTAATTGTGCCTTGATTGTTGCATGTAGCTTTGACAATTGATTTGTCACATCTTTTGCTGCAGGATTATCAACTTCTAAAAAGTCAAAAGTGTCAAATCATAGGTGATAACCATAATTGGAAAAAAAAGGTGTTTGTTGAGTAGAAGAATGTACCGAATTATTGTAAGCAAACTCTACCAATGACAAAAGAATTGTCCAATCATCTTATTGATAGATGTTGGTACACCTCAAATACTACTCTAAAACTTGATTTACCTATTCTGTTTGTCCATCAATTTGAGGGTGGAAAATTTAAGATAATTTTATATCCACCTTCAATATCATGAAAAGAGTTCTCTAAAATCTTGATAAAAATTATTTTCTTCTATCTGATATGATATCTTTTGGTAATCCATGATAGCGATAGATGTTGTTAAATAAGAGTTAAGCTGTTCCTTCACATGTGATAGATTTTGTACATAATATAAAATATGCCATCTTTGTGAAATGATCTACAATCATGAATATGGAATTATATGAACTTGAAATTGAAAGATCTGTAATAAAATCCATAGAGACTGAAGACCATGGTTGTTCTGGTATAAGTAATGGTTGGAGGAGTCCATAAATTTGATGATGAGGATTTTTTAATCTTGAACAAACATCACATGTCTGTACAAATTCTTTAATAGCCTTCCACATTTGAGGCCACTAAAAATCTTTGAATATAAGCTCCAAAGTCTTATTATATCCAAAATATCTTGCTACAAGGAAATTGTGATGAACTTCAAGAGCATGTAATCATGCTTCTCTTTTTGGAACATATAAGCGTCCTTCAAAATAGAGTAGGTTCTTCTCAAATTCAAATTTGAAAGTATCTTGAGATTTAGAAGAATTATTTTTAATATCATAAATAAGAAGATCTGACATACTTGCTTGGATTTACTTGAGAAAAGTCAAATCAACAATAAATGTTGATTTCATTGCTCAGAGATGAAATTATTTTGGCTTTAGTAAATTTATCTTTTGTTGGTCAAAAGTTGTTTCTCCTTCTTTTGGTGTAAGATAAGAATGTCTAGAAAGATCTTCAAACAAATCTTATTATTTTTCTAGTCAATAAGTGATATTAAACTCAAATCTTGACAAAGACATACTCCAACGAGCTTGGCGACAATTCAAAATACGTACTGACATGAAATACTTCAGATTCTTGTAATCCATATATATGGTGACTAGAATTAAAGTGCCTTCTAAATAATGATACCTTTCTTGAAAAGAATCCATGAATGTAAGAAGTTTCGTATTGTGGATTTCATAATTAATCTTGGCTGCTGAAAATTTTCTTGAATGAAAAGCTATTGGATGAAATATGCCATCTTCTCCTATTTGTAATAAGATTGCACCCAAGGCAAAGTCAGATGCATCTGTTTCCATAAAAAATACTTTAGAGAAATTGACGTGATGCAAGATTGGTGCAAAAGTAAAAGCTTTCTTCAAAACTTCAAATGATGTTTTTGCTTCTTTACTCCACTTGAGCCTGTCTTTACAAGTTAAGCATATAAGTGGCACTACAACTTGAGAAAATTTCTTGATGAAGATCCAATAATAATTGGCAAATTTGAAAAAAAATTATACATCTCTTATTGTTTTTGGAGTCTTCCAATCTATGATTGTCGGAATGTTTTTAGGATCCATCATTAGACCATTGTTTTAAATGATGTATCCTAACAAGTCAACTTGGATAGTGTGGAATATCTACTTTTTTATCTTAGTATACAATCCCATATTTTTAAATTTTTATAACACACAATAAATATAAACTTCATATTCTTCATCTTTAGAGTAGATTAAAATATCGTCTAAATAAGAGACGACAAAATCATCTAGAAACTCACAAAAAATATCATTCATAAGATGTTAGGAAGCAGCTAATGCATTTGTAAGTCCAAAAGACATGACGTTATATTCAAAGTATCTATACCTTCTTCAAAATGCAGTCTTCTATTCATCTCTTTTTTTAATGCGAACGAAATTGTATGCTCTTTGTAGATCTATTTTTATATAGATCTTAGCTTGATTTAATTAATTGAGAAGTCTAAATATCAAAGGCAAAGGATATTTATTCTTGATAATAATCTTGTTGAGTCCTCGATAATCCAAGCACATTCACAATGATCCATCTTTTTTCTTCACAAATAAGATAAAAGCTCCTACAAGAGATTTTGAATGACATCTGAAATTCTTCGCCAAGTTTTCATCAATGTACTTCTTGAGTTCAGCCAATTCATTTTATGATAAACTATAGATTGGACCAAATGTCAGCTGAGATCCTTCTTTAAGATCGATTGAACAATCATAAAGATGATGCTTTGGAAGAATATTAGAATTCTTCTCAAAAACATCTTAAAAATCTTAATATTGACTTGAAATTTCACTTGAAATATTTCCATCATTTAAAATGGATGTGGCATAAATAACAAAAGACGATCCTTCTTTTGTAGCATGCAAAAATGCTTTTGTACCTACAAGTATAGGTTTGGCTAAACTAGACCCATGGCTTTTTACTAGATTAAAAAAATTCTTAATAATGTTCAAAGAAAAATTAAGTTTACAAGAAATCCAATATATCACAGGATTATATTTTTCTAACTACAATAAACCTAAAATGACTGGATTAAATGAAGATCTAATTATATTAAAAATTATGCAACTATTATGACCATTTATTACTACATCTATAAGAAGTGTTTTATGAGTAACATCTCTAGAAGATAACGGATGACCGTCTATGACTTCTATGTGTACAGGTTTAGTTTTTTGTACTAATTATATATTATAACTTTTAATAAATTCTTCATCTAAAAAATAAGTAAAGGCTCCTGAATCTATTAAAGCAAAGGATTTTTTAGTTCTTAGATCCTTAATAAACATCTATTATAAAACAAGGAGAGGGTTCTGAAGAGAGAATAGGACTTTTATTAAAAATTGTATAAGATTCCAGCCACAATGTTCCTATTGTAGCTGAAAAAATTTATTTTTTGACATGTTTTCATCTTTGACAATAATACTCCTCATTAAGTAGTTGTCTTGTTTCTTTGGATAATATTGAGCAATGTGCTTGGCTTCTCTATAATATAAATATAGTCCTTCTTAATGACAATGAGTCTTTTTTTATTTGGTAAGAGGTTTAAAACATACTGTATCAATTTGCATGTCTTCTACTTTCAAATGCTTAGATTGAAAAGTCATTGATGTTGTCATTGAATTATAATAATATTGAGGTTTCTATCTATGATTCTGAGATTGAAACTCAAAAATTCGATTGTCATATTTTATAGCAAAGTCAATTGCTTGACTCAATGTCTAAGAATCAGGTAAATTGAGCATCAATTTCTTTACTTCATATTATAATCTGTAGAAAAATTGGCTGATAAGAGTTGCATCATCTCACTTGATATCTGTTGCTAATTATCAAAATTGTGAAGCATATAATGTCATTGATTGATTGCCTTCTTGCAAGATACAAATCTTATTGGTTGTAACATAGATTGCATTATGTTCTCCATATATAGATCAAAACTCCACTAAGAATGCTTCCAAATTATCCAATATTGGATCACATCATTTAAAAAATGATGAAAACCATGGTAAAGAAGAACCTAAAAGTAGTGTTCTAATAAAATTGACTTGTGATCCTTGAATTGGATAACTTTGAGGTTGTAATTCAATCACCAAGTATACTTGATTGATAAATCCTTGAAAGTCAAATCTTATGCCATCAAATTTTTTAAGCAATCCAATTTTTGGTTCCTTGAAACTTCAATGATGTTTATTGTAGGAACAATAGTATGGCTTGGTGTAGATGTTGAAGCAACTCTAATTATTTATATATCTTTATTGTTTGATAATCTTATTACTCCTTGTAGTCATAGAGTGAGTTGATGTATTGTAAGCATTAATTCTCTCATTTGCTCTTGCATTTGAGCCATTGCACTCTTCATTTCTGCAAGCTCTGCCATGCTAGCACAACAAAAAGAAAGGTGTCTATTTCCACAAAATACAATACTCAAGAATTAAGAAAAAAAAATCTAAAAACAATATTAGTTTAAAAGAGGGTAATTTTTAACTTCTAATATGCTTATATTTTATTAAGAAAAAGGGGCAATCCTCTCTCAATCAAGAAAAGACAAAGCTCTGATATTGTATGTGCACTCTTGTCAATCTGTCAAGGACATAAAATGGAAGAAGATGCATAAAGTCATAGAATCTATGTCAAAAGAAAAATAAAAAAATAGAAAAAAATATGTATATTCAAGAAAGAACTGGAATGGCTATTGCCAAAGACTAAAAAACATAAGACTCTTGAAATTAGACTAAAACTCAACAAAGGGATTGACAAGAGTGGGGAAGGCCTCACTCTTGCCTCTATATATACAACTTAACTAAGGAATATGTGGTGACATGCTATAAGACCTTTAATATGTATCCAACTTGCAAGATATATGACTAATTTGAAAGATAAGTTTCTTAAGTGTGCACTATATGTCCAAATTGTATTATAAGTAGTCAACATGTCAACATGTAGCCTCCTTGTTGGCTAAGTTTTCAACCTATCAATGACATATAGACATGTATAAAGCTTCTAGGAAGCTTTCCACAAGATATTATCATATTTATCTACTTTGACTTACTTCTACATATTCTTATTATCTAGATAATTATAAAGATAAATATGTATGTTCGTAATACAGTGTTATAAACTCAGAGCAATAGTAAGCTACAATTGTTGCGATAGTTTTGGTGCCTTGATTTGAATATTAGAATCTTTCTACAATATCTGATCTGTATTGAAAGCATTAAATGTAGTTGGCACTCTCTATAATATTTACTATAGTATTTGAATACTAAAGCTAAAGTGTTTGAAATGAAGTGGGAAAAAATTATTGATCTTCTCTTCTTCTTTTTATATATGAAAGATAACTACATCAATATACTTTCTCTTATGTGTACGTGTATTTGTTTGTACATTATTTCTAACTGCTCTTCTGTCTCTTCAAACATTCTCAACATGTTATTAGTATGATTGCTCTTATGTATTAGTCTTGGTTCTTAAAAACTTATGTACACTTTATCCTTCGCTTTTTCTTCATTTTTTTTCTATCTTATTATTCTATTGTATTATATTATTGTGTTGCTACGTCATATCATGCTGGTATACTCTTGCTACTGTTGTGCTATGTCGTGCTACAATACATCTTGTCATTGACTATTACATCCTACTACCATCTGCTATACCTTGTTACTGACTATTACACCTTCTTGTTGAGCTGCTATTGTTGTGTTGTGCTATACTGCAATGCATCCTACCATTGACTTCCATACCTTGCTACCATTTGCCACACCTTATTGCTGAGTTGCCACACCTTATTGCTGAGTTGCCACACCTTGCCACCATTTATTGCAGTCTACCATAGATCTATATTTTGTAAAAAAAAAAAAAAAAAAAAAAACTTAAATTTTTAACATTTGTAATTTCAAGTTCAACTTTATCATTTTATTTGGCTTTACATTTCAAGGTACATTTTACTCAACCTTTTTTACTTGATCTTATACTTTTTGTGTACAAATTTATTTATAATGAGTGCTTTAACATCCTCAACTACCTCTATTATGTTTCCAACTATCACCACTATATTTCAATATTTTTAAGCTCTTTTATTTCTATTATTATCTATTAATAGAAATAATTATCTATTATGGATAAAAAAATTTAAAAAATTATTTATAGAATATTTCTTGAATACAATTTTGTTTGAAGAATCTTTTTATTATAAGTATTTTTATTTATTTTTTTCTAACCATTGAAAAGTACTTCTTTTCTTTTGTTGTTATCTTGTAAGTATATTGCAACATTAATATTTAAAAATAAAAGATTCAACCAAGCTTTGAGAGAATCTTAAATTTATATTTGACCATCAAAAGATCATTTTTCTTCTATGTCGACATCATGATTGCACACATTTTGTTAATGTAAAAGTAGAATAAGTTATCTTATAGAGGATATTAACTTAGGTAAGTTGCTAGTGGTCAAAGATTTGACTCTTGATATATAGTAAAGGCATCCAATGGATATAGGACGAAGTCATGGATCAATAGTCAAAGTCAAAAGGATAAAGTATTAACAAGGAAATATCCAAAGACTAAGTATGAGTCATTAGTATGTATCATAGGATATCCTCGAGGCTCGTGAGATGCCAAAAGGATCCTAGGGCTACGTGTGTAAAAGTCAAAGAGTAGAAGTTGTCTTTTAGGATAGCAACCACTACCTATAAGTAATGGGTATAGGAAGTGAGAGACATCTTATTCCATACTCTCTTTGTGTGCAACCTTGCTGATGGTAAGTATTGTGTCTTCAAAGTGTTTGTTCTTCAATAGTTTATGGGCCCACTTACCTTTACTTGTGAGTTTTGAAGTACTTTGAAGTCTTTCTTGTTGTGAGGAATAGATCTTATGGTTGTTGTTGAACTTTGAGTTTGCTCTCTTCTAATCCCTCTTATGCATCTAGTTGTTAATGTAGTTTTTGCTCTTACTTATTATTAAGTGTATTAATAGACTTAGTTATTGTTAGAATCTATTTAATGATGTTTTAGAACTTAAGTATTATATTTCTTTGGTGAGTTTCATCATTGGTGCTCGATCTTTGTGCTTTCATATACTTAACTTCACAAGAGATTCTCCTATTATTATAAAAAGTGATTTGTGTGGTTAGAGGGGTGATTGAAGAGTAGCAAAGCTTATGCAAGAGGTTAAGATAAAGTATAAGACTTGTGAGAAGTCTTATATGTGAAGTTGAGAGTGATATAAGAGTGAAATCACTTGTATAATTATAAAAAGAGCATTCTGGGTTTCTAAGGCAGCAATACCTTCTTGTTGATTTTGAGAGTTCTATCTTCTTTTTTTTTGATTTTTTTTCATACATTCCTACTCTAGAGATGGTTTCAAGTAAAGATGAGAGCTTGAGAGTGAATGAAAAGTTTAGAGGTGATAACTTTTACCATTGGAAGAAGAAAATAGAGCTTTTGTTGGCTTCATTGGACCTTTGGGACATTGTTGATGAAAGTAAAGACCCTCCCAGTGACAATGCTGATATCAAGGTGAAGAAGGAGTACAAACGTCGTAAAAAGAAGGCTTCTGGGATGATTGCAACAAACCTTGATGATGCCAACTTTTCACATGTTATAGCTTGCAATGGACCTGCGAAAGCATAGAAGACTCTTTACAACATCTATAAGAGTAGAAACCTTATCAACATCCTTTGGATAAGGAAGAAGTTCTCGACAATAAAGATGGAAGAAGAAAATGACCTCATGGTTCATGTTAACAAGGTAACCAACTAGTTGATGATAAGGACATTTTGTTGACATTGCTTATGAGCCTTTCCGAATCCTACAACTACCTCATTGTGGCATTGGAGTCCATCAACATGAAGGAGCTTACCATGAACTATGTCACATCAAGATTTACCCATGAAATGACCAAGAGGAAAGAAAAAGAGCTTGCAAGTGATGATTTGGCTCTATTTTTAAGACAAGGCAAAGGTAGCTATTCTCACCAACATGATAATTCAAAAAGTAATATGAGGAATTACTATATTTATAGAAAACTAGGTCATTTTACTAAAAATTGCTACAAGGCCAAGAAAGGAGATAGAGAGAATACAAACAATACTAGTGATAGTTTTGGTAGAGATGAGTATGCTTTCATGGCAAAAGAAGGAGCCTTTATGGCTGCCATGTCAAAGTGGATTATAGATTTAGGTGCTACTAAGCACATGACACCATACAAGTGTTAATTTGATACTTATGAAGAAATTCCAGCAACAAAAGTGTGGTTGGGAGACAATGGCATAATCCAAGCCATTGGAATTAGGTCCATTGTGATGGAGATTGTTGTAAAGGACCAAATCAAGAAGATCACATCGAAGGAAGTTTTACATGTTTCAAAAATGAAGAAGAACCTCCTTTCGGTGAGCAAACTTATATCACATGGTTATAAGGTTCAATTTAATATGAATGTATGTTTTGTCAAGACATTGGATGGCCAACATGTTGCCAAAGACCTTAGAGATGGAAATCTCTACTTCATCAATTGCAAGAAGGTGAATGGAGTTGAAGTGGCGGTATTTGTTGATTTTCCACAAGATCAAGATAAGTTTGGCATTTGGTATCAAAGACTTGATCATTTGAATGCCATATGTATGAAGGAGCTCCAATCCATGGTAAGTGGCTTGGATCTTGGTCAATTCAGCTACAATGCCATGACACTTGCTTATGAAAGATGTATACAAGGCAAACAACAAAGGGCTTCATTTCCAAGTGGAGTTGCAACACGTGCAATAAAATTATTGGAGATTGTGCACTCTGATGTTTGTGGACCAATGAAGACACCATCAATTGGAAGAGCAAGGTACTTTGTCACATTCATAGATGACTTTTCAAGAAAGGTGTGGATTTACATCATTAAAGCTAAAAGTAAATATTTCTCAAGGTTTAAAGAGTTTAAAGCTATTGTAGAGAAATAATATGAGTGCAAGATCAAAGTGTTGAAAACGGACAATGGAGGTAAATATATGTCAAAGCATTTTGATGAATTCATAAAGATTCAAGGTATTGCAAGACAAACCTCTACTCCTTACATTCCACAACAAAATGGAGTTGCTAAAAGAGGAAATCGGACCATTGTGGAGATGGCAAGGAGTATGCTTCATATACAAAACCTTGGGCATGAGTATTGGGCGGAAGCTGTGATAAATGCGGTGTACACAAGAAATAGGTGTCCTACAAGTGCACTTACATCAATGACTCTACAAGAAGCTTAAAGTGGAAAGAAACCTTGTGTTTCACACATGAGGATTTTTGGATGCATTGCTTATGCAAAGGTACCAGATTGTATGAGGTCCAAATTTGATGCAAAAGGTACAAAATGTGTATTTTTTGGATATTGTGAAGATACCAAAGCATATAGGCTAATATGTTTAGAAACCAAGAAGATCATCAAAAGTCGTGATGTAGAGTTTTTGGAGCATAAGAGTGCTATTGAGTACTTGGAAGAATGTCCAAGTAGAAGTGAAGGTGTGTTTGTGGACACATCTTCAAGTTCAGCAAAGAAAGAAGAAAAAGAAGATGATGATGACAATGAGGATGGAGGAAATAGAAGTCAAGATCAAGTACCGAAGAAGGTAAATCATAGTGTGCCTTTAATTGCTAGAACCAACAATGAAGACAATGAAGATATTGAAAGTAATGATGATGATGAAGAATATCAACTTTTAAGTGAGAAAAGACAAGCATTGATGAAGAAGAAGGATCTTCTTCAAATGAAAGGAGATATCCTTTGAGAGAAAGAAAATCACGTAGTCAATGATGGAAGGACCACATCTTTTCTCAAGTAAGTGAAGAACATGCCAATATTACATTTTTTGTTGATCCATTAAATTTAAGTGATGCAATGAAGTCCACGGATGCATTGAAGTGAGAGAATGCTATGGAAGAAGAATACAAATTACTCATGGACAATGAAACATGGGAATTGACTCAACTTCCATCAAATCGATCTTCAATTGGTTGTAAGTGGATGTTTAGAATCAAAAAGGATGCAATGGATAATATTATGAGATACATGTCTAGATTGGTTGCTAAAAGCTACTCACAAGTTGTTGGTGTGGATTTCAATAAGACATTTTCTCCCGTGGCTAAATTCACTACCATTAGAACCATTGCGACAATTGGGGCAGCATTGGACTTGGAGATGCATCAAATGGATGTAAAGACAGCTTTCTTGAATGGAAGTTTGGAAGAAGCCATCTACATAGAGCAACTTCAAGGATTTGTTGAAGAAGGCAAACAACACATTGTTTGTAAGTTGAAAAAATCCTTGTATGGACTAAAGCAAACACCAAAGGCATGGTACCAATGCAATGATATATTCTTTGTGAGTGAAGGATTTGTAAAGAGTGAGGCTAATCATTCCTTATATGTGATGCAATCAAATAGGTTCATATTGATTGTCATCCTCTATGTTGATGATTTGATCATCTTAACCAATACATTGAAGATGATGGATTGGTTGAAGGCAAAGTTAGAAAAGGAGTATGAAATAAGTGATTTGGGAGAGCTTCACTATTGTTTAGGAGTGGAATTTATAAGAGATTTTGCTAAGAAGACCATTACAATGAGCCAAAGCAAGTACATTGAAGAAGTGTTAAAACGATTCAACATGGAGGAGTTTAAGCCTATTGGAACACCATTGGAGGCAAACTTGAAGTTGATGAAGCTCACGGATGAAGAGTTTGCTGAAGTTTAAGATCAAATGCAAGGTGTTCCATACAAGGCAGTAGTGGGCTCACTTATGTATGTAATGGTTGGTACAAGGGTGGACCTTGCATATGCGGTGAGTGTTGTAAGCCAACACATGTTAAAGGCTGGACCAATCCATTGGGAAACCATCAAAAGAATCATGAGGTACTTAAAAGGCACTTTGAACTTCAAATTATGCCTTGGAGGTAATAACATTAGTTTGCATGGTTATTGTGATGCAGATTGGACTGGAGATGTAAATGTTAGAAGGTCAATGATGGGCTATGTTTTCTTTGTTGGAGTGGGAGTAATTTCATGGAATTATAAGAAACAACCAACAATTACAAGGTCAACAATGGAGGTGGAGTACATAGCAGTAAGCCATGGTGCAATAGAGGCAATATGGTCGAGACAACTTTTGGAGGACATTAGAGATGTGCAAATAGAAGCAACTTCAATGGAGCGTGACAATCAAGGATGTCTTGCATTTACAAAGAATCCAAAGTCTCATTCAAGGATCAAGCACATTGACATTCAACATCACTTTATAAGAGAGAAGATTGAAATGGAAGTGATTGATATGAAGTATTGTATAATGGAGGAAATGCTTGCTGATTTGTTGACAAAGGCATTAGTAAAAGATAGACACCACATGTTGACAAAGGCATTAGGATTAAAAGCCATTTGATCAATAGCAAAGTGGGAGTGTTAAAGTAAAAGTAGAATAAGTTATTTTATAGAAGATATTAACTTAAATAAGTTGCTAGTAGTCAAAGGTTTGACTCTTGATATATAGTAAGGGCATCCAATGGATATAAGACGAAATCATGGATCAAGAGTCAAAGTCAAAAGGATAAAGTATTAACAAGAGAATATCCAAAGACTAAGTATGAATCATTGGTATGTGTCATAAGATATCCTCGAGGCTCGTGACATGCCAAAAAGATCCTAGGGCCACATAAATAAAAGTCAAAGAGTGGAAGTTGTCTTTTAGGGTAGCAACCACTACCTATAAGTAATGGGTATAGGAAGTGAGAGACATCTTATTCCATACTCTCTTTGTAAGCAACCTTGCTGATGCTAAGTGTTGTGTCTTCAAAGTGCTTATTCTTCAATACATTTATGTGTCTTAGATTTTCAAAATTTAAATGTTTTCAATAGTGAAATATATTTTATTATCTCCCAAGTACAGTTGTATAGATAAAGCATCTTTGAAAAAAAATGATGACATTTTTTCCTACATCTGCTGAGTTTGCATACCAATATAAGAACATAAAATTTTAGAGACATCATGATTTCATATCTTATCTATTTCTTCTGGAGAAACAAAATGAGTTACTCTTATGTAATATAAAAGCTTATCCTATTGAAACCATGGTTCCAGAATCTCATACATTTAATACATCAAATTCTAAGAAAAAATTATACAAACATGGAAAAGGTACTTATAAGTACCAAAGTAGGCATGGTCGTGACCATTTTTGCCTATATAGAAAGAATAAATTTTCTATTATAATTATAATAGAAAATAAAAATTAGAAATATATTCTTACTATAAATATGGTATGATTGGATATTTAATACATGTGAATCAAATTTCAAAATATTTTGTTAAAATATTCTAAAAAAATAAGAAACTTCGAGTTGAGACTTATGAAGTTCATACTATATTTGCATCCATAGACTCAATTAGTATTGATGATTTTGAGGCTTACATGAATGACAAAACCTCTAATGATGAGTCAAATGATGTGCTCATTGATTATGCAAAAATACATACTATCCTATAGAATAGACAATTTTTTATTAAAAAAATTTCAACTTGGTAAAGTAAAAATTTGATGACCATGGCTGGAGCAAATGTATTTTGTTTCTAAGAGGGAACAACAATGGTGTCACGAATCTAGAATACTGACTGAAAACAAGAAGCTCAAGAAGAATTGGCATGAACTAGATTAATCAAATGAGTACAAGAACAACACTAGAGAGGTGAGCTAGAGCTCCAAGAGGTGTGTTGTCGAGACTGAGGATCCCCTCAATCTTAGCTCCTATATATACTATAAGCTAGGAAGCTTCTCAAGTAGCTTCCACAAATTAGGAAGCTTCTTAAGCAGCTTCCACAATCTATGAAGCTTCTCAAGTACCTTCTATGACCTAAAAAGCTTCTCAAGTAGCTTCCACAAATTACAAAGCTTGTCTAGAACCTTCTAAAATCTTCTAAAACTTCCTAGTGTATGTCCTTGATATCACCTCCCCTCCTTTAGCTTCGAGGTCTCTGAGAAGTATTCCTATTGCAAATCTTTACTAATGTAAGAAGTTAAAAATTTATCACATAGTGTCTGCAATATACTCCAATTGTTGTTTGCATGGCAAGTAGTTCATTGGTCCTTGTAATCAACGATAGTATCCTACACCTTTGATTTTTGACAAGGCATGAACTTCCATGTCTTCATTGTCAAAATTCTTGCAAACACTCCTTTGGAAAGATCACCGTAGACAGGTTCTACCTCAAATACAATCACTAGCGACCTGTTACTAGGTATCCTCTGTCGTCTTTGTGGTACAGGCGGTTCTTCATCTCGAAATCGTCTTCATGAGATACTTGGTTGATAAGACATAACTGATATGGTATCTATCTCTTTGCTATCCATATCACATCAAAAAATACAAGCACTAAACATGGAAGAATGGGCTCAGGGTATAGGTTTATAGTCTCTAACTATGTCTTTTAGAAGTTCCTTCTCTCCCTTCTTTGTAAGATCGAGGATTAAGAGGCTTCAAGGAGAAGGAACTTCATTAAAAAACTTTTATCGAAAGGACTTAGGTTTCTAAGGATAGCATCAATGAAACTCATGTACCTTTTGCGACACATTAATAAGATTTTTTGCCGATTCCTATATGCGCTCATTGATATCATAGCCACTCCAATGTACTAAGTATTCTAATTTTCTTCACTTATGCCATGAATCTAATATCTTTTCCACCTCATATTCCTCATGGTTCTCAATTTAAATACTAGGTGGTGGACATTGTACTCTTCTAAGAAAAGACGACTCTCAATAAAGCTCCAACAAAGAAACATGAAAGATTGGATGTACCTTCATAGCAACCGGTAACTCCAAATGATATGCTATTGGATTAATTTGCTTCTAGATGATAAATGGTCCCAATCTCCGGTAGTCCAACTTATCACATGGCTACTAGGTTTTGATATTCTGTCCAAGCAGCCATACTTTATCTCCAATTTTGAAAGTAGGTACATGATTCTGAAATTTATCTACGGATGCCTTGTAAGCTTCTTCGGATACAAATTGGGTTCCTCGATCCGACACGATATCATTTGGTAATCCATGATATTGATACATTCTATCAAAGAAGAGCCTTACTGTGTCTTTGTTTGATAATGTTTTCTTACAAGGGACAAAGTGTGCCATCTTTGTAAGCCGATCCACTACAACAAAGATGCTGTCAAATGAATTTGATGGTAGCAAGTCTATAATGAAGTCCATGGAAACTGAAGACCATGGCCGACATGAAATAGGCAATGGGTGAAGAAGACCATAAGAACAATGTCGAGGGTTCTTGGATCTTTAACAAATGTTATAAGAGAGGAAAAAATCCTTGACATCCTTCCACATTTGCGGCCACCAAAAATCTCGAGAAATAAGTTCTAAGGTCTTATTGAATTCAAAATATCCTGCAGATGGAAAGTCGTGTCAAGATTAGAGAACTCAGAGTCATGCTGGTCTCTTTGGAATATACAACTGCTCTTCAAAGTATAAAAGATCTTTTTTTACCTTGAACTTATCATTATTGATACATTACATGATATCAAGGGCTACAGATCTCCAATAGTTGTAGTACGTACTTAGTTGAAGAAGTCAACATCAGTTGACACTATAATAGAGCAAAGTCTGAATTGTTCTGACTTCAAAAATATTGTACATTGTTGATCAAATGCTGCTTCTTTAGCCTTTGGCGCTAAATACGATCTCCTTGATAATGCATCAGATAGTCTTTGTTGCTTCCCAAGTCGATAAGTAATAATAAAATCAAATCTGGATAGCAACATATTCCATCGAGCTTGATGATGATTCAAAACCTGAGCCGACATGAAGTATTCCAAATTCTTGTGATCCGTGTATACAATCACTAGATGCACAACTCCTTCGAGAAAGTGACACCACTCTTGGAAAGAATCCACTATTGCAAGAAGTTCTTTATCGTAGATCTCATAGTTGATCTTGACAGCAGACAACTTTCGAGAGTAGAATGCAACCAAATGAAGCTTCTTATGTGTGCCTATCTGCAAAAGTATAGCTCCCATAGCAAAATCTAAAGCATCAATCTCTAAATAGAAGGCCTTTGCAAAGTTCGGATGTACCAAGATTGGACCCACAATAAATACTGTCTTAAGATCTTGAAATATTTTTTTTGCTAGAGATCTCCATTCGAGCTTGTCTTTATATGTCAACCGAGTGAGCGGAGCAGCAACTTGAGAATAGTTCTTGATGAAGTTCCGATAGAAGTTAGCAAAGCCAAGAAAGCATTGTACATCTCTAATCGTCTTTGGAACTTCCCATGATACAATTGCTTCCACCTTCTTAGGATCCATCTTCAAATCTTCTGTAGTTGCAATGAATCCCAAAAATTCCATCTCAGTTTGGTTAAATAAGCACTTCTCCAATTTGTCATAAAGTCCTTACTCACAGATTTTTTTGAGGACTAGGCGAACATGTTTCTCATGTTCTTATATATTTTTGGAAAATATCAAAATATCATCTAGATAGATGACAACAAAATTGTCAAGGTACTCCCAAAAGATATCATTCATCATGTATTAAAAGACCGCTAAAGCATTGATAAGATTGAAAGGCATGACATTATATTCAAAATGGCCATACCTTGTACGAAACGTTATCTTCCATTTGTCTCCTTCCTTGATTTATACGAGGTTGTAAGCTCTCCTTAGATCAATCTTTGTAAAGATTCTTGCATGCCGAAGTTGTTCTAGTAGACCCGATATCAAGGATAATAGATAACGATTCTTCTTTGTCACCTTGTTGAGACCTCGATAATCCACGCACATCCACAGCGAGCCATCTTTCTTCTTTACAAATAAGATTAGTGCCCCAACTGGCAACTTCGAATGATGAATGAAGTTTTTGGCTAGATTCTTGTCAATGTACTTTTGTAACTCCACTAACTCTATGTGCGACAAATTGTAGATTGGGCCAAAAGGTGGTTGTGCTCCTTCTTGTAAGTCTATGGCACAATCGTATGGTCGATGCTTCAGTAGCATGTCAACATTTTTCTTTTGAAATACGTCTTTGAAATCCTTATATTGCTCTAGTATACTTGCTGTTGAAATCTCCTCTTCGCTAGTTGAAGTCGCATAAATGATAAACGATGTGACTTCCTTAGACGATGTTACAAATGTCCTTGCTCCAATAAATAAGGATTTTTTGATTCGAGATCTTTTAACAGGCTTACTCTCGGAATGTTCTATAAGAAATGTCATCTTTTGTAACTTCCAATCTATGGATGGATTATGCATTTCTAACCAAGAAAGACTAAGAATAATAGGATTTGACGGAGTTCTAATAATATTGAAAATAATATAACTACTATGGTCTTTAAACGTCACCTCTATAGGTTCTGATTCATGGGTGACACTACCACATAATAAAGATCGTCGATCTACTACTTCTACGTGAATGGGTTTAGGTTTTTGTACTAGAGGAATTTTGTGATGCTTAGTAAATTCTTTGTCTAAAAAATAAGCAGTTGCTCTTGAATCTAATAACGCTAAGGTTTTTAGTTTTTGAGGGCCAAAAGATAGAAGAATGATAAAGCAATGGACAAGCTGAGCAGAAAGAGAGGAACATGATTGTTGTTGTGGTATTGAATTGCCCAATCGCACGGTCCCTATTGTGGCTGGGCATCCTCATTTTCCTGAACAAATGTGCCTCTGGTCCTGACAATGCATCCATTTTACTTCTTAGGGTAATTTTTAGCTTTGTGGCCTTCTTCACCGCAATACAAGCAAAGTCCTTCCTCCATACGCCACTTTTTTTCTTCTAGAATTAGGGATTTGACATGTACCATGTCAATTTGCATGTCTTCCACCTCTGAATGTGAATTTAGGCTATTTGCTGACATAATTGGAGTGTGGTGAGTCGTATGTTGTCTTGAGCGTTGGTCTTGGCAATGTTAGAACATGCGATTATCACACTTCACAGCTTGGCTAATGGCTTCATTGAGCATTTGTGGATCACGAAGAGATAATAACAAATCCTTCACGTCATCTTTCAAGTCCCAATAAAATTGACTCATCAATGCTTCCTCATCTCAATTGATATCGCATGCATAGACAGATGCAGAGCGTGCTCCTTGTCATAGTAATTGGATCTTTGTTGTAGCCCATCGCACCTTATCATGTTTGCTAAATGCTTCTATAAACGCCTTCAAAAAAGTTTCAAAGTTGTTCAAAATTGACAATCCTTTCTCAAACAAAAGAGCAAACCATGATAGAGCTTGCCTCATGAGTAAAGTTCCAACCAGTCCAACACGTGACTCCTCCGTCAAATAGCATTCTGACTATAAAGCTATTATCAATCTAATTTGATTGACAAAACCTTGAAACTTGAAATGCGTACCATCAAACTTGTCTCGAAGGCTAATTCAAAGCTCTTTTCGTTGTAAGACCAACAATCCTTGTTGAACTAGAGGCAAAGCTGCTTCTCTTGGTGCTGAAGCTTGAGGCTGGTGAATCTTTAATTATACCATCCTAGATGCTCCACCATTATGAAGTCTTACAATGATTCCTTCAATCTCTGTAGTTCTCTGTGATAACGTAGCAAGAGCATTCATAATGGCATCCAACTTGGACTCTGAACTTTCAATCATATTAATATCTTAACCTCTGGCCATTCTAAGAAAAGAAAAGAAATGATTCTATAAGTAGGCAGTATTGGTTTAGAGGAGGGTACTCCGCAATCTCTAAAATGCCTTAAAACCTTCAAGAAGAGGGATAATCCACTCTCTCCAAGAAAGATAAGATTCCAATATTATAATAGAAGAAATATCAATTTAGAGGAGGGTAATCCGCAACCTCTAAAATGCCACCACCTTTAAGCAGAGGGATAATCCCCACTCTAACAAGAAGGAACTAGCTCTGATATGAAAGATGAATGTAGTCTCGACAAACTATCACGAATCTAGAATATTGACTGGAAACAAAAAGCTCAAGAAGAATTGGCAAGAATTAGATTAATCATATGAGTACAAGAACAACACTCGAAAGATGAGCTAGAGCTCCAAGAGGTGTGTTGTCAAGATTGAGGATCCCCTCAGTCTCAACTCCTATATATAAGCTAGGAAGCTAGGAAGCTTCTCAAGCAACTTCTACAATCTATAAAGCTTCTTAAGTAACTTCCACAATCTATGAAGCTTCTCAAGCAGCTTCCACAAACTATAAAGCTTTTCTAGGACCTTCTAGAATCTTCTACAACTTCCCAGTGTATATCCTTGATAAATGATAAAATTGTGTGCGAGCTCCATCATAAAATATTAACATATAATGTTTGTAATCTGAATACCTCAGAGTTTGATTGCCTACCAAGATGTGTGTATCAATAGTTATCACCTCTCAACTGTCATTTTAGATAGTTGGGAGGTTTTGATTATTACACAAAATCATACAATTATTGAAAAAGCCTTTATTATAATAAATGGTTTATATTGGATTGTAATCTAGCCTCTTATTATATTTAATTTTTCATCATTTATCACAAAGAGTTGTGTTTTTCTCTGATAAGAATGATTAGGACATCTAAGATCTATATTATTTTAGAAAATAATTCCATGTATAACTAGACATAATTTAAAACTTGCAGATATAGATTCTATGAAATTATATTATACATATATGTAAGGCAAGATGATTGCTTGACCTTTAATTTGAAAACTTCTATAAGAATTACCACCAATACTTAAAAGATTGCATGGTAATATATGTGATTCTATTAATCTAATATTTGGACCATTTTGTTACTTTTTGGTCCTTGTTGATGTATGAAGCAAATAATCATATGTTTTATTATTATCAATTCAAAACATGGTGTTTGCTAATTTAATATCTATGCTTATTTTTTTTTGGACATATTTTCTTGATTATCTAATCAAAACATTGTATATGAAAAATACAAAAGAATTTACATCAAAATCCTTTGAAGACTATTATATTGCAAAAAGAATTGAATTGACATATTGTATTTCATATGAATATATTCAAAATGGACTTGTAGAGTCATTCATAAAGCATACACAACTCATTATTTGACGACTTATTCTTCAAGCAAATTTATTTCCATCTATGTGGGATCATGAAGTTTTGCATGATGTAGCATTAATATACCTCTATCTTTCTTGTCTTAAAATTGTTATACTACAAGAATTCATTTTAGGTTATATTCCTAATACATCTTACTTATAAATTTTTGGTTACCATGCTTAGGTTCTAATATTAAAATCTCAATGGTGCACTATTGGAGCTCATCAACAAAAAGGCACATATGTTGGTTTTATTTCATCAAGAATTATTCATATTTTTGATCCATCAACTTATACATTATTACATGCATATTTTGAAAACTGTTGTTTTGAAGAGAATGTATTACCATTTCTTTGAGAAAGAGTATTTAAACAATAAAGAAATATAATACTTCTATTTGGAGTAGTAGAAACATTTACAATGAATCTTGATCCTAGAACATCTTTGGCTGAAACTAAAGTTGCCAAGATTTTGTATCTAAAATAGGTCGCAGATGAAACACCTAATGGTTTTAATGATGCGCCTTGAATTACAAGTGTTTCTATTAATGAGGTTCAAAATGCACTTACTTAGATTGCAACACCACTAACTAATATACCTAAATTTATAACATCAAAAACTAAAAGGATTTGTAGATCAAATAAGCAACCATATAAAAAAAAGACTATAATATGTACTAATTTTGTTATTATTTCTATAGAAATTTCTACTAAACCTACAAGACCATTAATTAATGATAATATGTCTATTCAAATTATATCTTCACCTCATGTAATAAAAAATCTTGATATTGAGAGGAATAAAACCAAATTGAGTACACAATAATATATTTGCTACAAATGATATTTGGGATAGACTATCTATTATAACAAATGAATCATTTACATCCATGATTGCAAAAGCTCTTTCTTATAAGAAAGAAGATTATGAATCTCAAACCATTGAGGAAGTAATATATCTCTCTGATTGGTTAAAATAGAAAAATGCCATTGAGGATAAATATACTTCTTTACATAGGAAGAAAGTCTTTGATCCAATTGTGGATACTATTACTCATCGCCGTGTGGGATATAAGATGGTATTAATATGCAAGTGAGATATTAAAAATCAAATAATTTACTATAAAACTTGTCTTATTGCCTATAGATTTATCCAACAATTTAGCATTGATTATGAATCCACATATTTTTTAATCATAGATTCAATTATATTTTGATATATTATTAGAATGGAAATCCATGTAATCCTTGAGATACATCTCATGGATGTGATAACTGTATATTTCTATAGTTCTCTTGATGCAAATATTTATATGAAAGTTCCACCTGGTTTGAAAATAAAAATTCCAAATGCACTTGCTCCAAGACAATATCATGGTATTAAATTATACAAGACCTTGTATGGTCTAAAATAATTTAGATGCATATAGTATCAACATCTTTAAGATTATTTAATTACAAATAAATTTATAAGTGATTCCTTAATCCCTTATTTATTTATCAAATAAGATAAAATTAATTTTGTGATCATTGTTGTATATATTGATGATATTATTTTGATACGTATTAAATCTATATGTATTCCAACTACTAACCTACTTATCCGTGACTTTGAGATGAAAATGTTGGGAAAAATAACTTTCTACATTGGTCTTAAAATTAAGCATCTCATAGATGGTAGTATTTTTTTCTACCAACTAATGTATATTAGACAAATCTTAAAAAGATTCAATATGATTGTTGCTTATCCATTATTAATACCAATGGTTAGACATGGTCATAATGGTGATGATCTATACCATCCATGTAAGGATGAGGAAGAAATATTGATAGATCAATATCCATACCTTGTAGCAATTCGAACACTTTTGTATTTAGTCACATCTACAAGATTAGATATTACATTTGTAGTTAATATTCTTATAAGATATAAAACATGTCCAATACTATGACATTAGAATAGTATCAAATATTTATTATATTATTTAAAAGATACTAAAGACTTCAAAATATATTACACACAATCTGTAGATCCTAAATTAGTTGGATATTGTGATGCATAATATAAATCTGATATCACAACATCTAAATCTCAAACAAGCTATGTATTTTTAAGACATGGAGCTACAATATCATAGAAAAAAATGAAATAAATTATAATTGCAACTTCATCCAACCATACAAAAATTATTGCTTTACATGAAGTATCTTGAAAATGTATTTGATTGCGATCAATTGATAAATTCATTTAGATAACGTGTGGACTTTCATATGATGATTCTCAAACTATTTTGCATGAAAATAATAGCCTTGTATATACAGATATAAGTTGATTTATTCAAAGGTGATAAGACAAAGCATATTGATTCAAAATATTTTAGTTATCCATAACTTATTTATTAATCAAGCACTTAAAATAAAAATAAAAAATGAATTTACAAATAATCTTGTTGATCTCTTTATCAAAGCTCTTCCTTTGTGCAACCATTGCTAACTTATTTATGGCATTGGCATGAAACAACTTATTTTTCTTGAGTAAGAAAATTAATGAATTCTTTAAATAATTAAAAAAATGATATTGTATTCTTTTTTTTTCATCTATGATTTTTTTCCTTGAATATAATGAGATTTTTTTAGATAAGATTTTAATGAAGCAACAGTTGTTGATCATGCAAGATTACAAAAAAATATAGATCATAATTTTATACAAATTTCATGTTATATAAATATTATGACAAGTAAGAAGGAGTATTGAGAGCATTAAATATAGCCAGTGTACCCCATACTATTTATTGTAATTTACAATAAATATTTTAGCTATAGTGGAAAGAATGTAGTAGAAAGAAAGTATTTACTTTCTCTTCTTTTCTTTGTATATGAAAGATAACCACATCAATATACTCTCTTATATGTGTATTTGTTTTTATGCACATTAATTCTAATTACTCTTGTGTCTTTCCAAACATTCTCAACAATCTGAAATTGGCTCTACTTGTAGAAGTGCTTGGTAGGAATAAAATCCTAAATGCCTTTAAGAAAGAAGCCTCTAGACTTAGAGAGGTCCCTGGTGATATAAAAAATCATTAGCACATGCTTGCTAGTGCAAGCATAAGCTAGAGAATTCTTATTGGCTTTTGGTATGAAAAAGAATAAAATAGAGATTTTAGCAAAACCAAATAGTGAACTTACTCACATATTTGCAACTATAAACTTGTAATTTTAAGTATAATAATTTAGTTCTTAAAAATTTGGTACCAAATCTGGATCTCAATTTTTCCATATCATGATCATCTAGAATAGATGATAAATAGGGATGGATGTTTCTACATTCTCTCTCACTATGAGATTATCTACAAAAAAAAATTGTAAGAACTACAACCATTCTAAGCTCCTTATTTCTAAAACTTGGTAGTTTCTTGTAGATGTTAGTGATTCATCTTTGACAATTTATTTTTGAAAGTAGTAGATTTTTTTATTTTATTTTTTTTGGAGTTTTTTCTCTTTTTTTTCTTTTTTTGTTATTCATAAATTTCTTTCTCCATAATGTTTGTTTTGTGAGATTATTGATGATGAATTTCTTAAATTTTAAGAAGTTATTAGACTTGAGCAATATACATTAGCAATTTACTTTCAAGAGTTTGACAAAGATGATGTTGATAATTGTAAGATCTTGGTATGTTCATCACAAAGAAGTTGTGCTTAAGGTAATGATTTGATGTAGTTATCGGCACTTCCAAGTTTTGCCTTAACCTTGTACGGACTTTCAGAGACCCTTCTACATAAAGTAGTAGTCTTAAAACTGATTTGTAGTTCTACAATTGATGATTAAGTATTATGTCTTCTTCAATCCTTAAGAGTTAAGTCTCAAGCTTGGGAGAAGTAGATAGCTGAATTTAAAAGAGATGCTATAGTAGCTAAGAAAAAAGAAGATGGTGATGTAGTTAAGATTGTGCTTCTTCAATAGAGATAATATTTAATCTTAATCTGAATTTTTTGACTAGGCTATGCCCTAATGATTTGGTAAAGATATCAACTACTTATTCTAAAGAAGACACATAAATTAATTTTATTTCATTTTTTTTTATTTTTTCTCTGGTAAAATGATGATATGTGGCTATATATTTTGTATATGGATTGATATCTAGATTTGTTGTTATTTTGATAGTTCCTTCATTGTTACAAAATATAAAGATTGATTTTAAAATCTTTGAGATAAAATGACATGAGAGTTTGTTTAATCATGTTGATTCCCTAGATATTGTAGAGAAGACCATCAGTTAAGTCTCATGTCCAATCCATGTCTACATAGCCTAATAATATTATTGATAAATTTGTATGGTACAATATTTTATAATTTAATATTTCCATAATATATCTTAAGATTCTTTTTGCTCCTATTAAATATAGAACTTTTGGTTTCATCATGAAATGACTAATAATTTCAATCGAATATGAAATATTAAATTGAAAGTAACTTAATTGTATAAATTTACCTACTATGAAATAGTAGTAGATTGGATCAACAATGTCTTCATTCATATCAATTGTAAGTTTTAGTCTTTCAACCATGGGAGTGGAAATAAATTGATACCCTTGAAGGTTGAAATGACAAATTACTTTTAATGCATAATTTTGTTGTATAATAAATAGTTCTTGTGGTACTTTGATTATTTTAGCCTTGAGATAGTATGTCATATCATTTTTTCTTAGTTTCAACATCTCAAATTTTGATTCAAGTTATGATTTAAATTAATTAATTCAATTAATATAATTTCTTGTGAATAGAAGGTCATCTACATAGAAGACTAGAGGTAGAATTTTTTCATAATGGTGAATGACATAGAAGTTATAATTTCCTTCTTTTTTTGTAAAGCCTTGATTTTTATGAAAGAAGTCAATCTTATCATACCATTCTTTTGATGCTTATTTTAGGCCATAAAGAACTTTGTATAATCGATATACTAAGTGCTCTTGTCCTTCTACTAGTAAGCCTTGAGATTATGTGATATAAACTTCTTATTTGAGTTTTCTATGAAGAAAAGTAATTTTTACATCCATATGATATACTTGCCATTTGTTTTATTTAGAAATAGCTAATGATATTCTTATGGTGTCCCATTTAACTACTAGAGCAAAAATTTCTTCATAGTTAAGTCCTTCTTATTATTAAAAACCGTGAACTACTAGTCGTTATTTTATTTTTTTAATACAGTGCCATCTATTTTCATTTTTTCTTTATATATCCATTTTATTGATATAGCTTAGTAGTTTGAAGGAAGAGGGATAAGTGACCATGTTTTATTATCATGAATTGATTTGAATTCATCAATTATTGAGTTTTTTCTCTCATATGGATGATTTTAATAAGATACCCAATTTAAATTCCAACTTGGCAAAACAAGATATCAAAGCATCAATTTCAAAAATCAAACTATTTGAACTCAATTCTAGCCAAGTAAAATTTACCAAAAATAGTGGTCACAAGTATTAAATCAAACCCACTCAAAAAAATCCAATAGAACCATTTTTATATGTCACCATGGTACCACCAACTAATTTTGCTCCTAAACTTATTGATCTCAATAATATGGATGAGATGCCAACTTTTGATGCAATTAATGATCTTTCTTCTTATTCTAAAATTACTTCTAATATATCTCAAGAATCAGAGAACTAGGATCAACTAAAGCTTGTAGCACCACGTCTACATCTATATCTATGAGATCTAGGAGAGATATTGCACGTGTAGTAGATTCTTTTGGCATTTTTTGCCAATTTTGTTTTGCATCATGGTAGATTGTATAAGTTTGGTTTGTAACAAAAAAATTTGGAATATCAATTGCTTGAGAGGTGTCGACTCCATTGAGGTTTGTTTCGATGAAATTTTCTGTTGTAAATGTTTCGGATCCGCATCATGAGTGCTTCGACATGTATCTTGTGTAATCATCATAAGATAGCATTAGTCTCCTCCATGTGTAGCCGATTCCAAATTTCCTGTAGGTTGGGAATCTCTTTCTCGGACTGGATTTGTGAAACAAGCTTATCAAAACTGCAGGGTGATCTATTCAAAATTCTATGTATGATAACCTCGTTAGATGGTACCTGCTTGATTGATTTCAGGTCTCCGATAATGTCATTTAGTTGTTACATGAAGGTGGCTACATCTTGTTGCTCTCCCATTCGGAAGTTCTCCCAGCAATTCAGGACCACCATGATATCTGAAATAGTATTGGTGCGAAATATAGTGCTGAGTGCTTGCTAGGCGTCTTGTGGATCTGGGATATCGATTATATTGTAGCGAAGATCTGGAGTAAGTGAGTTGAATCATGTCATTAGCTCGTCTCTTTCGCCGTCGAGTGACGTCTGTGTCAGGACCTGTGAGCATCGACTCTTTCGAGCAAATCGTTTCCAAGTTACTCATCTTGGTCCATGAATCTAGACAAAAAAAAAAGCTAGTTCTGAAAATAATACAAATGAGAGCCTGTAAAGAATCGAGAGTCTGCTGGATCTCAAAATGATATCACTTGTTGTGACAAGAAGAGAATATCAAGTGGCATCAGGAGGAGAGAAAAAACAATACTTGATCTAGAATGTGTCTCGAATACAAAGCTGTAATGAGTCGATGGTTAGTATCATAACCAAGGGAATTAAGTAATCAATGTTAGAAAAACAAGCAATGAAGAAGGAAAGAACTTCCGCTCTGATACCATGAGGAAAAGAATAAAACAGAGATTTCAGAAAAACCAAATATTGAACTTACTTGCATATTTGCGACTGTAAACTCGCAGTCTTAAGCACAAGAGTTTAGTTCCTGAGAGTTTGGTGCTAAGTCTGGATTTCAGTTCGTCTATGTCATGATCATCTAGAGTAGATGATAAGTAGGGATGGATGTTATTACACTTAGGACGTTGCCAGATACCATCGACTCGGCACCCATGGCCGGCGGCACTACTAAGCCTTCATCGACAAACACGTGGGACAGGTCGTTCCTCAACGTGGAGATGGCGATGCTGAAATCCGCCACGATGTACCGGTATGGTACAACTATCAAATTCTTCTGACAGTACATTTCATCACGGATGATGGCGTCTTGGCTAGATTCCACTGCTAACAACTTGGCCACAAGCTGCAACATGATAGACACCATGAGCGGACACACACACACACAGTAACTAGCAGATTGAATACCTGCATGATCTATTCACTGGAAATTAGATGAAATAAACTAGTCGGCTTACTGATACATAATTCCTAGAGCATACCATCTTAGCATTGTAACCGAAGAGCAATGGGTTGGTGCCGACGTATCCTGTCAACCCGACATGGGGAATGGCGTAAGTGGAGACTAGGTACTTCAAGCTATCTGCATGGGGATCGAAGGGAGGGATCAATTTCGTTCCAAAGGTCGTTAGGAATGCCTTGTCCATGAACTCGGCCCATACCATCTTGCTCACGTCCAGCAAAGTACGGGAAATGCGCACCTAGGAGGGTCCCCCAACGCCCTCTTGATCGCCCTGCAAGAATCAACCGAAGTAACAAGCGACATCTTGTAAGCAACCGGCCCATACGGTGTGAAAGTGAACACCGTAGTGTCCGATAGGAAGGCTGTTATTTTAGCTCACAAACGACATGACTGGCAGGATTATCAAGTTCAAACTCTACGGATCGATCTTAAAGCACCTGATGTGTCCCACTTCCTGAAGCCCCATCTGGATAAACAGATCAGTATAGTATGGGTCCAAATTGGCCTTCTGTGCACCGATGGGGGGAGGGCCGCCATCAACCAAGTAAGGGGCCACCACATCATGCCCAAAGCCATAAGCTCCCCACAAGAAATACTCAGCCTCGAGGTACTCGAGGTTCAAAGCAATCTGCGTGAGCTCCTTGTCCAACACGGTGGACTCGTTACCAGGCCTGTACATGTAATCTATATTGAGACCTCCAACATCAAGGTCATCTTTCCCACCAGGAGCAGCAGCAGCAGCAGCAGCCAATACGCCCAGCAGTGAATACACGCACAAAGCAATCACGAATTCTCTATGAAAACTCATCTTGCGACCACACTCTGTAGCTGATTGTCTATTGATCGATCACCGAGCCCTGGAGAGTCAGTCAGTTAACGATACAACCAAATTTGTGGTCCATGCTCGCGACTACTTATGCTGTTGTGTTCGGGGTTCGGCGTCGCGTACAAGACGCATGGCCGGCGTGCAAGCTGGAGTGCTGCCAACCAGACCCTCAGTCGGGGGGCTTCATTTTCTTTCCCGGCGGTGCACCGCGCAGCACAGCCGAGCTGAGCCGAGCATGGCGGTTCCGTGGCGGTGGGATGACCCTTCTGTTACCACGGGTCGCAGCTGCGCGCTTTGTGAAAGGAGGACCATGGATCAGTCGTGGGTCGCATGGCGTGCATTGGTTCGGGGCTGCGTCCATTAGTGTGTGTGTGTTGCTGTGTTTCCGTGATGAATAGTTAGTTAGTTTGTTTTTGTTTTTTGTTTTTTTTTGTTTTTTTTTGTTTTTTGATATTTTTCTGGTGCTTGTGAGTCTTAAAGCTGGAGTAGAGAACATTGTGCTGTGGCAGCTCAGTGAGCCGTCTCTCATCACCTTCAAACACACGCGCTCAAACTTACTTGCCGCAGTTGTTGACGTCGACAACGAGGAGAGATGGACTCATCGGAAATGGGCTTCCTTTGTACTGGTTGGATGAAGTGTGGATGGATGAAGTGGAACATATTTGGATGCAGTGAAATGTGGATGGATGGCGTTAACATGTGGATGGATGTAGCGTGATGATGGATGAAGCGTTATTGGATGGAGTTTAATGTAGAAGGATGAAGTGTGAATGGGTGAAGTTTTGGATGAATTGTGATGTAATTAGATGGAGTGTGATTAGACAAATTTTTATTTTAGCTACGTTTCTAAATGTGATGGAGTTAAATGAACTGTGGTTGGAAGAAGTGTAATGTAGTTAGATGACCGACTTGAATGAATAAACGAATGAATATGAAAATATATATATGTACATATATATAAGTACGAGGATTTATTACTTACATGTTCGTTACTGTTAAGAACATTTAGAGTGGAGGTTGTGAAATTGTTGAAACTTGGGCACACATGAAACAAAAGTGAACATAAAAAATTGTTACAATATGTTACGTGGATTTTAAGTACCTGTATTAATGCCTCAAAGAAATTATATATATATATATATATATATATATATATGCTGCTTTGATATGTACTGCTATTAATTGGGTACCCATCTGTAACCACTATGTTCACAGCTTTTTATTAATGTGCATGAACGTACACTAATTATTTTTTATTTTTATATGGAGCTTTGCTAATGTTGTTTCTTGTTTGATGTCTGTGAAAATTGAATACTACAAAAGAAAAATGGACATGTGTAAGATTCTCATTAGTTGGGTGTTGATGGTTTAGTTGATCAACTTACTTTTTGATCAAAGCATACAAAATAATACATTTTTCACTAATTAAGCGAAGCTTACTACAACATCCCCTTTCCAACCTTGTAGAGAAGACATTTGAGACTTATATTAGTGTGTTTAAGTTTGTTTGGATTTGAAGTTTTTGGATGTTTGCAACACAAGCACAAATGCCATGCATTAGGTATTTTACTTGTAAAGAACATGCCTTAATTCAAGGCACAATCTTTGCACAAACACAATTGCATTTTTAGATTGCATTGAGAGTGTGAGAGACTTATTTAAATAATTTGGTTTTTATATATTTAAAATAAACTACATATTATAGATAAGATAAAATAAATTTATGTTTATTTAATTTTTATTTAATAATATGTTGGAATCTTATTAAATTATTTTTTTTTTTGCAGATATAATTCATCATTTTATTATAAAAGTTTTATATTACATTGTTTCTTCTATTAATAAATAAAATGTTTATTTTTACATGCTAATATGCATTATCAAGAACATAATATTCTAACAAGTTTGTGTGTATTATGAATTGAGATTATTAAATTTGGCATTTGATATAGTTATTTGGTGAGTCAGTCCTTTACTGACTTTTGGATAAAATAATCATTCCTTATGAAGATTTTAGAACTTACTGTAAATTATAATTTAAAATTTACTACTTTGTGTAGAAATTGTTTTTAATCTAATTTCCCAGAGAGTAATCATGGTTACTGGCTAAAAATACACCAGTTAACAACCAAATTAAAATTCTAATATTAATTTTTACAATAGTTAAAAGGTTTGCTATTATCAACAAATTAAAAATCAATTTTTTAAAATTAAGGAAGGGATTTTATGTAGTGTTTAATTTAAACTTTAAGTTTCCTAACATTGATTGTAAAATTCGAACAGTACATCATATGTCCCAAATGTCTATTATTTCAAAAACGAATTAAATTAAAAATAAATCACCATCATATCTGAAAATTATTACACAATCTATATCTTTAGAAAGACACTTAGCTTGTTTTGAAGAAAAAAAAAAAAGAAAAGAAAAAAAAAAAGGAAAATACAGAAATTTATTACAAAAGATAAAATATTTTTATTTTCTATTCTAATCAGAATAAACATATAAACATATAAGTTATACAATTAAACATATAAACTGAATATACATATAAGCATATGAACAGAAACTGAATAAACTGTTAAAAACTTCCAAATAGTTTTTTTTTTCCTTAATGAATTCTGCTCAATCTACTCTGAGCATATTTTTTCTGCAGTTGTTTATACACATTGTCGGATTGCACGTTGTCAATGATTGAAAAATTCCTAATAAATTCTTGAAGTTACTCCAGCATCCTCTGTTGATTCTTGTCGTCATGCGTTTTGGTGAACACGTGTTGCACAAGCTACTGTGATTTCAACACTCTCATTATATATATTTTTTCCGGCTGAGGTCTCTAGCCGGAGAATACCTTCGATTCTCGACGTGGTCTGCATGTCCAACCTCGTAAACTAAGCTTCCGATGTTCACACGCGACTGAAGCCTGAAGTTTCATCTTAAATTGAAAAACTTCTTTGCTTCCTGCAGAGACCAAGTTCTAGAACATGACAAATGTCAGAATGAGCGTTTTCAAACACTTAAAACCATTCACACAGAATATAAGTCATGTGATACCCGTAAGGTTGTTCAAAAACGAAAAAGTCAAAGGAAAGAATTACTATCATTTTACAATATTCAACATTGAATCAATTGCAGCCTTTGCCACTTCCTCCTGGGGTAAACAGCAATATTAATGCCACGTTGAAAGTTGAAGAATCTCATAAGACCTGAGTAAAGGAGGGAAAAGAAATATATGATGGAGGAATATTGCAATACTGTCATATACCGACTCTGACATATGCTTGAACATAGTAATCAATACTTGCTGGGTTTGACATGTACCCTGCACCTGCAAACACGTTTACGATGGAGCACAGTGCTTGAGGTTGCCACCTTACTTACCGAACACCACCTCTCGACGATGGTCAGATATCGGAAGATGTTCAACTAAGAAAGACTTCCTCGCCTATAAATGCACATGCGCTGCCGTAAACTAGACGTCGAGCTCATTACCTGGCATGCAGTTGATTGCAAAGATATGAAACATACAAAGACCTTTCAAATTTTAGGCAGCATGACATTACTTTTTTTTTTTTTAAATGTTAAAAGGATTGCTCACTTCGAGCACAGGCCAAGCAGTTGAAAAGATGAGTATAGATGATATACTTCCTTTTGAGTGAGGCGATCTCCGCAACATAGGAAGCTTGCTTTGGTTCTCATCTTGGAAGAAAAAGCCCCCATACAAGTTTTCATCATCTTTATGTGAGTATTTTCGGTCTACAACAACTATTTTTCAGTATTATTTCGTGAGGAAGATTCTAATCAGTTTAGCGCCATTTCTGGATATGGGTTGAAATAGTTCTTAAGAGTGATGCTATAATCATTATTTCAGAGCATCTAGACTTTTGTCCTTTAATCAAAGTATTTTCGGTGACCCTTGATATTGGAGGATGTACCTGCTGCTGTTGGACACTATCAAAATCCCCAAAAGAATTCTTGACTGATGCATCCCGTTGGACCAGAGTCCTCGCTGTCCTCGGTCTCACACTCCAACCCACCACACACTTGAGCACTACCGTCTAACTCGACCGTGATGTAATTCAATTACAATTAAAATAACGAGAGCAGAGGCTTGGAGGACAAAAGTTTAGATGACACAAATTAGACGTTATCAAGAGGACAGCACGATATGATGCACTTGTCCTCAATGATTCGTCATGTGGCAAAATTTAGTGAATTTGAGATCTAATCTCACCCCAGAATTCCCATTCGAACAGCTGCAAGAACAAACCGTCTGTTCAATCTTCCACTGAAACTAATTCAGGGAATTTAAATTACCACGCTGCTAAAAGTGATTTTACAGAAAATTTGCAGAATTTAACCCAAGGTATGAGAAGAATACTTTTTCTCACGTGACGTAGGCAAGCCGAAAGGCAACCGAAGAGGAGAACTTTCATGCCTCAAAATGAAGATTTTTGACTAAAAACGCCCAACCACGCGATTCTCATGGCCGATTTTGCCATTTATAGAGTTCGATTTTTTCAAGACCTGTTGCAGCCGGCAGACTTCAGCTGCATGCATATTCTTTTTTAATTCGAGTTTCTGGTCAATGTCTCAACGCAAAAATCTTGCAAAATCGTGTCATACTTTTACCTATTTGTTACATTCCAAGGTTATGTACGTGCTGAATTTTGAATTTCATCCATTTGTAGCAGTAACGCACAATATCAATGACAGTAAAGAACCTGTTTCACGCACAGTTTCGAATCTGGTACAATATTGTCTGAAGCACATCTGAGGTATTTACTTGCTAGCATTGAGACCCAACCTTGTAAGCACGCATATTAGGAGCTCAACAATATTGTCCTTGCCTTTCCTTATTAGGTCATGAACCTGTCATATTGATTTGCGAGATCAAGAGGTATGAGGTTACGTGAGCGTAAGTGGTGCGGACATCGTCTTCGTAGTTCCTAAAGTTCAATCGCTTGCGAATCGAAGGATTTGTTAGCTGCCATAACATCAGCTTCGGAATTGCAGAAAAGATTTCATGACCAGAACAACTTAAGGGTTACGACTTGCATGTTTCAAGGAGGTAAGTAACAATATTCACTCTTATTGGTATCAAATGTTGAGTAGAGACTACATCTGGTGTAAATAAAGAGGCAAATACAATCTGTAACACAAATATTGGTTATTATCAAGATCGTATTGATGTACGAGTTCAGCCTCCATAAAAGGATGTTCAAGCTCGCGTAGCTCCTTCACCTGCGATGTTGACGCACAGTCTGCGGGGGCTCCTGTTGCGTGTACATCCCAGTTTAATTTCTCTTCCAAAGCTTCACTGTCTTTCGCTAGTTTCCTCAGAAGATAAGATTTAAACCCAAGTTAGCTCTTCGGTGCGCTTTTTGTTAAAACTCGCCATTTAGACGACTTCGGGCAACAAGCTAAAACTGGAGTTGAAGCTCAACATTTTTGAAAATATCTATATCTGCTGTGACATTTGAAACACACATAATTCCTCATAATTACTAGCAACATTTTTTGTGGGTTAGGAATCAGTAGAGTTTGCTCCAATGAAAGTTGGGCCCACAAGAACCTGATACGTCATTCCAGTATTAAATCCTCCACCACACTCAGTCTCTCATGGGTCTCACAAAATCTAGAAGAGAACACACGCCTAAAACTGAACCGCTTAATAGAGCAAGGTTCTAATTTTACTGCAACAAATATTTATTAGTTCCGTATCTACCTGTTCTAGGTCGCAACATTCGCCGTATACAGTTCCCAATTTCGGAGCTCAACTTCTTTCTCGAGCAGTACCCCCATCAGTTGCATAATCTCGACCTCCAGTGGTTCCTGGTCCCGACAGCCAGCTGTGGCAATTCCCAGAGATGGTGTATGAAGAATTACAAGAGGTCCCTGAGTTTACTGTCCGAAACTTTGGTGCTGTGGATGAGAGTGTCGTTCAGCAATTTGAACTGGTTGAGGTCATACCTTCACTGTCTAAGTCCTCTGTGCAAACATAAGTCTGGTCATTACCCTCTGCGGTGGTCGACGAGCATAAGACAAAGGCACTGGTCATAGCTCAACGTTCGCTAATCAGCGACATATCAGCGCCTTCTATCGCTGACATTTAAATCTTCTTCATTTTGGTGACCTCCTCATGTAATTCTAAGAACCGTAACAAACTGATACCTAGCATTTCTCGATGATTACAAAAGCATCAACGATTGCAAATAAGCGCCTGGCCCGCAGATTTTCAAAGGCTGCCTGTCATAGACAACGAAGCTCAGAAATCCACTGCAATAAACAATGTATTTTCCAGAAGTTGCCGTCCATGAAATAATTCTTTAGCTAATGGCCTCACAGCTGTACATTTAAGTAAGAAAAGACTTTCCAAACAGACAACTATTCACTATGGCCGACTTTGTGTTCCAGTGCAACCATAATAATGTCTTGGCAAGTTTCTGATCAAACCTCTTTCCATCCTAGACTAAGAAAAACCCCTGCCACGACCTACTATCCTCACACAAATGTAGTGTATGCTCTTGATGATGCGGCTTGCATTGATCAAAGCAGCTCGTAAATTACCCTCTGCCAAGAAAGATCCGAGGAAAAGCGAGGAAAAGCGGGGAAAAGCAAAGTGGCGCTAAAACAAACTGACAATAAACAGCTTACGATGTCACCAGCATCGCAAAATTGCCGCCCCGAACAACGAACAGCCGGAAGAAGGACGACAGCAATGAGGCTGAGCTTGTGGAAGCGAAAATGGTGAAGCTTTTCACATAACAATGCAACCAGAGCGGCAACGAGATGACGGAAAGGGACGGAAGACGACGGCAGTAGGCGGGAGTAGACGGAAAAGGTTGGTTGTGTTGACTGCGCTCCAACTGACGGCGGTTGGTTGCCTCGTTCCCATGAGAGTTCTACCGTTCCCTTCCCGTTCCCTTCCCTACTACGATGCTTTTCTATTTGGTGTTGCAAACTCGTTTCATTCTTGTGAAAAAGTTATGGAATTTTAGCTCAAATAACATCCCTAGTTAACTTTTATCTTTCCCTCTAAACAAACTAAAGGAAGGAAGAAATAAATAAATGATTTGAGATTAACATACTTATTTTATTTATTTATTTATTTTTTAAGTTGTTTGATGTGTATCAACAAACATATCAATAATCACTAATCCATGATCATCAATGCACATTTAATCCTTCCAAGTTTTTGAAGTTCTGAATCCAATGTCTCCAAAGCCATGATTTGGAATTTTATGATGAAATAACTTATTAAGTGTTTGCATTTAAGTTCACAAGAATTTGGATATATATATATATATATATATATATATTGATTTAAAGTTTTGAAATTAATACTAGATAATGATGTCTTGGATTCGGACCAAAATGTTGAAGTTTTCACATTTTTTGGACAATTTTGTGCATGAGAAACTGTAATTTTTTTGTCATATAATTGTTAAAATTTCAGTGCAAGATAAATTTATTATTAAACACCACTAATTTGTTGTTTCTGTAAGAATAATATATTTTGTACAATGCAATCATTATTGATTTTTTTTGTGGGTTTTAATGTAAATTTTAAATATACATATACATAGATATATATATATATATATATCTATATATATATATATATCTATATATCTATATATATATCTATATATCTATATATATATATATATATATATATATATGTTATTTTTAACTCAAAAGTTTGCTCTAAATTACTCTTAATATATTGAAGGTAGGCAAAGTACCTGAGTAATATAAATATTCTTTACAGAGTTTTAAATAAACAGTTTAGTATAGAACTTACTAGAATTTGGAAGTGAATTTAATTAGGTATAACTTTTAGCTATAAGTTTATTAAAATAAACATTTTAAATATTTATCAACTCAACATTTGCTAAATCCAAAATTGCACAATAAAAAATAGTATTTTATTGTTAATGAAAATAACTTTCATAATTGATGACAGTTTCTAATTGAGGAAGTTGCTAATCTTATCAACATCTATCAAAAACTCATTTTTATAATGTTCTAAAAACTATAGCTATTAACAATGATTATAATTTAATTTAAAAAAATCACATAATACCTAGTTATATCTATTTTTTTAATATATATTTTAGCATAAAAAAATAACATTACCAACATTCAAGAAAATCTAAAGCATTTCTAACTTCTTATAATGATTAATTGGAATCAATGTATATATTTTTAGTATTTGGAAATCTTGTACAATAAATAAATAAATAAATAAAACATGCACAATATTTCAATAGGGATATAAGATATTGTTAAAAAAAATAGAGTATTAAAAAAGTCATGTGGAAAAGTCATTGCACTTGCAATGAGTTGTCAAAATGAATAACGCTAACTTATACTCCCATATGTGCACTTTTAAAAATCAAAATCCGAAAGATTAAATTTTAATGTGATTAAAAAAAGTTTGAATTTTTTTGACAACCATCAAACATTTTAGAGTTTATAAAATAAACTTTAAATATTATTAAGCTTACATTTTCAGAAACAACACACACTTATAAAATAAAATAATAATATGTTCGAGCATCTATCCAACCCAAAAAAGACTAAAAAGTCAATTACAGTCCGCAAAGACTTTAAACTAATCAATGACAGGACAATTGCACCAAATAGGTTGATAATTCAGCTCTAAAATCCAAACTTCGCCTGATGAACACAGCACGATAATTAATCCTTAATGTCTCAAAATCAAAATAATAAGACTGTTACAAATAAAATGACTGAATCAAAATGAGACGATAATTGTTGAGTATTGTTGGAAAAATTGACCAGTAGATTTACTTGATTGTAGGGAACTTAGAACACATCTAGTTCGGTCAACATCGAAAGATCTATCATAATTAATTTGTGTAATAAAATTTAGACTAGGTGACATACAAACTAACTCTCTAAAAATAATATGTATATATATATATATATATATATATATATATTTTTTTTCTGAATATATATATATATATATATATATATGTATCAATTATGAATGCAAAAGAATTAAAATTTCAACAATCTTAAAAATAAAAACAGTCCAAGAAGGACTGTTATGGAAAGTGATTAAAAAAAAAAAACAAAAAACAAAACAAAACAATACAAAACACACACACACACACATTCAGGAGTGGAAACAATCACAATAATAACATGATTTTTTTTTCATCAAAAAATGTAAAATTAATTCAATTTTTTTAGTACACTCAAGGTACTTCTTTGGTAGATTTTTATGCATTCTTCTTCTTCTTCTTTCTTCTTTTTCCTTTGTAATGTATAAAAAACGTATGGCCTGACGTGGGACAGTAGCCATGACTGGGGCAATTTACTTTGATTAAAATAATGCCAAGGCGATGATGCAGATTGACATACAACAACAAACTTATGGACATTCATTCAATACAGGATATAGAGAAAAATAGGGGACATGTTCAAAAGAATTCCGTTGTACAGAAAAAACAAAAAGAAAAAGAAAAAGAAAAGTAGTTTACAAAGTAAGAAACCCCAACATAAATTAATGACTTTACACGTGGACATAGCATCACGAAAGGGGTATTTTTGACCCAAGTCACAAACCCAATCAGCACACCCCAACCCAACATTCCAAACAATAATAACACGAAACTCTATCCCTTTCTTACGGCTTTATTTCTTACTTTTGCTTTATTCATGCTCACCACTTCACGACAGTGTGAACATTGATACACACACGCAGGCCTACGCTAAAGTGCGGATGACGGAACACACTCTAGCACACAGATGAGAAAGACCGACCGACGACCCTTCGTTTGTCCCGATAGGAGTAACCGTGGGGGGGCGGCGGTCATGGGGGGGGGCTTCGGTAACCGGAGGCTCGGTGGTGCCAAGGGTGGTCGTCGGGATTGGGTGTGGGCATCGGCATGGGCACGACCCTAAATTAGAGGGCGAGAGTGGGATCATTCCACTTTGCACGGGACCCGCCCGCCCTTACTTTGGAAGTAAGTTGAAGGTAGGGGTCGGGTATCGAGGTGGGTGGGTGGGGGTAGTAGAGACGGCGCGAGGTCGTAGAGAGTGAGTGCGAGACCGGGGTTGCATTGGGTGCTTGCTAGTGTATAGAGGGTACCTTTGGAAACCTGTGCACGAAGACGGGGGATACTACGCCGCAGCACAGTAGCAGTAACAGGAGAAAGGAAGGTGGAGAAGAAGGAAGTGGAGGAGAAGGAGGAAGAAGAAGGAGACGGCGACGACTGCACTGCATTGCAGCTGGCTAGCGCCGGGAGTGAGTGAGTGAGTGAGTGAGTGAGAGAGAGAGAGAGAGAGGAGAAGAGAGGGGAGGGGGAAGGGGGAGTAGGAGGAGGAGTTGTGAGTTGTGAGGAGTTGTGAGGGATGGTCGTGATGAAGCCGGTGAACGTGAGAGGAGTGGCGGACGATAGAATGGAACGGCTGGCGCATCCCGAGGGGTTCTCCCCGGCGGGGTTGAAGGTGCTGGTCGTAGATGACGAACCGCTGGCGCTCATGATTGTCGAGCGCATGTTGCAAATTTGCCAGTACACGGGTGAGTAGAAGCGTGCACAGCGCCCCGAAACCCTTGCTCTTAGGTATGAGATGCGGGAGAGGGAGGGAGGGAGAGAGGGGATGTTTGTGGTGTTGTAGGGGTTGGGAGGAGGGAGGAAGGGGGAGGGGAGAGTGTGCACGAGAGGGGTGAGATTTGCGTGAGGTGGAACGGCTGCGCGTGGAGCAGTTGAGGGGCGCCGCGGCCTGGGTTGGAGATGAGAGTGGAGTTTTGGATCAGTTTGGCAGCATATCGAGTGGGAAACTTACATTGTGCGGTGGAGGTAGATGTGAAGCGAGGGTTCCGATGCATATTTTCGGGGTTACGATTCTTGCCTTTATCCTCTTAAACTGGTAGATTGCGCGTTAGGAAACCGTGCACATCCACCCCGGGAGAGTGGCAGATAAATTTGTCCGGTTTTGGTTGCTGCGAATATGCCCCACAGTGTTGAGAGTGAATGTTTTTACTTCCATCTTTTGTGGTTCGGTCAGTGGTGTCTTTGACGTTCATATTGTCTCCCCTTTTGGGGACCTTAAGTTCACATATAGCTTTTTGTAGATTCAGCTTTTTCTCTTTCGAGATCAGGTGTCTCCACTAACAGAAGTTCCTCCACTTAATGGTGTAAAAAAGCTTCCAGCCTTGCAAGGAGTTTCATGTTCGCGGATTTCACGAAAGTGTTGCATTGGAAATTTGTTTCTCTGTTGGAACCTGAAGCGAGTTTCGAATGTGTCTTGGAGTTTAATTATGACGAATTCCGGGCGGGTCGGTTCAAGTGATAATGGGTTGTGAATTGGTGTTCAACAACCCATTCAAATAGCCTCGTCAAAGTTGAAATGTCTGTAGCAACCCGTCAGCTCAATTGCTCAGTACATACGGGCGCCTACGAAGTTCGAGGTTGAACTCGAACGTGAGTTTGGCAGGATTTTATAGTACAATCTGTCTGACCATTGCTTGTGCCAGCCTGTGAATGTGTATGCATGTTTTGTTGACGATCGAGTTGGTACTTGTCATAGTAAATTTTTTGGGTCGAGCACCCCCATCCATTTAGAAACGTAGCTAGACCATGCATGTGGAAGACGTGTGAAGCTTGGATCTGCTCACATTTAGTTTGATATTCTTGCACTTTGAATGCTCACCTTTATTGTTGCTGGAAATTAGAAGTGTGTCGTCAAGCCTCTTGCTTGCACTTAAAAAATGACCTGAATCTGTTGTGGTTTTGGTGCAGTGTGGGTGTCACCTTCGTTGAACGCTGACGTAGTGTGCATATGAGTTCTAAAGGGCCCATTGACAGTGATCTTTCAGCCATATATATTGCCCATTAGCATTGTTGTGCTTTCAGTTACAAAAGTGCCAGGTATCATCATATATATGTAGCTCTTATTTCGGTGTTTGGATGTTATGTGGGGTGATTGCAGTGACCACATGTAATAGTGCCACTAAGGCCCTCGCAATGCTGCGAGAAAACCGCAATTATTTTGACCTAGTCATAAGCGATGTTTACATGCCAGACATGGACGGTTTTAAGCTCCTTGAAGCGATTGGGCTGGAGTTGGATTTACCTGTGATAAGTAAGTGAAACATCGTACGATCGCACTCTTGTATTTGTTAAGTAGCTGCTGTTGTTTAATGGTAGTACGAAGATCTATCTAGGGCATGCACTCTCCAGATTTCTCTTGTTAGATCCCGACGGGATTTTTTTTGTGTACTGTAGCATCAAGTCTGATAAGGGCTCATGATTAGCTAATTTTGGTGGCTTGTAATTGGCCATAATCTTCATTGGCAAGTCTGAGAGCTGAGTGTTGCATTATGCTGTTAATTAGATAATAAGTCCTTTCAAAATAGTGTAGTGCAGATTTGCTTAGGCAGGAACTTGCTTTTTTGGATTATTATTAAGTAGTTGTTGCAACCTAGAACTCGGTCTGAAGGATCTTACATGATCACGTAGGAACTGCCATGTTTCTGTGTCGGGAAAGTTTAATCTGTGGAATTTGACATTCAAAGGTAAGTCTAGCTATCAACATGTCAGACGGCACGATCTATACTAGTTAGTGCGTAACGAGCAGGAGATGTTGCGAGATTTTGTCGAGTATACGAAGAATAACGGATTAGCTCATGGATATCATTGTCCTAGCCAGGGGAGTTTCATCATGCTAATTATATGTTTCGGTGAATTTAGTGATGTCGGGAGACGGAGAAACCGATTCTGTCATGAAGGGAATCAGGCATGGTGCTTGTGATTATCTCTTGAAACCTGTCCGCCTTAAAGAGCTCATAAACATCTGGCAACATGTGGTACGCAAGCTTGTTACACCAAGAGATATTCCAAAAGAGGAATCAGGAGAGTGGGATGAGTTTCCAAAACATCAGGATAATGCAGATTTTGATTCAACGGCACGCAAGAGAAAGGAGAGGTCGGAAGATGTAGCTCAACTTGTGGAGGATGTGAATAATTTGAAGAAAGCTCGCGTTGTCTGGTCTGCGGAACTACATCAACAGTTTGTCAACGCCGTTAACTACTTGGGTGTAGACAGTAAGTTCCAGTATAGCTGCGATACATTTGCTAGTCAGAAGCTTGTGAGTTATGTGAAATGAATTTCATAAACCTCATTGATTGTTCCTTCATTAAATGCAGATTGTTCTTAACTATTGTATGGTTCTGCAGAGGCTGTGCCTAGGAAGATACTAGATATTATGAATGTTCAAGGACTTACACGGGAAAATGTGGCGAGTCACTTGCAAGTAAGTTCAAATTAGGCCACGCAGCATTTGATGAGTTAACTCTTCCCTTTACCTCCGAGCAGCGAAGAAGTGGGTCAGTTGTTAATGATGACACACTTCGCGTCTTTTGTGATTTTCCGACCCTTTTCATTTTATGATTCTGGTTTATACAGTTATAAAGTGATGTCTGTAAATATAGATATACACAAGTAGAAAGGAAAATCTCATTTAGCATGTGTTTGTATGAGGGCAGAAGTACCGATTGTACTTGAAGCGGTTGATTGGGGTGACACCACAGCCGTATCCTGTAGCCTCATTTCAGGCCGCTGAAAATGGTACCTTCGGGGGGACTATGCAAATACAACCGGGGGGGCGCCCCGCAGCCTCTACCAGCACGAAGGGTCTAAACCTCGGTGGTGGTGCATCAAATTCTTCCATAGGTGGATTAAGCCGGAGTGGGGTACAAATTGATGCTGCTACACTGAACGCGTTGGTTCAGCTTCAAAGTCTTCAACAACAAAAGCAGCTTGGTCCAACTGCTGCTCGGAGTGGCCTAACCACAGATGTCGTGAACTCGCAAATCCCAGCTGATCCGACAGGGCTCCAGAGGCTGGATTCTTTTGAACTTGACCTCCTGATGAAGACTCAACATGATGCGAGTCGGCAGCGAGGTAGTGGTGGTAGTACGGATCTCGCAGATTTGTTGAATTGTAGCAAGGATGCTCTACCTTACATGAGCAACTTGAGAGGACAGTGTGAACTTAAGCCTGCTGTCATGGGCTCTACAAATCCCCTCGTTGGTAGTGAGCCAATGACAGCCATGTCAATGAGTAACTTGCGAGGTGTTGACGACGGTGGTCCCAGTTTGGGAAGCACGGAAGCAGGAAGAAGTCATATGGTGAATAAGTTGGGTAGAGATTTTTCGAACTCATCGCCAGCGTTTTTCTCATCTACATCGCGAAGTAATGGTGGTGCCGTCTCGGACAGTAGCTTCAGTACCAACTACGGTGACATTCCTGATGGGCCTCCTAGTTTTCTGGTTGCGTCACCTCCAGATTTGTCTCTCTTGGGGCAACTACAAGCCTTTGATCAAGTAGAGTTTGATTATGGCCAATTATCCCAGCCTCGACGGTCAATGTCATACTCTAGTAAGACGTAGAAAGCCAGCTTTTTCACTGTAACATCAGCGCCACCTCTTATGAGTGATGCATTGCCACTTTCTAAGGCTCTATTTGAGAGAGGCTTTCCAGGTTCGAATTTGAAGAATTCAGGTTCAGATGTGTCCAGAGGCCATTTAACGGTGGACTTGGGTGCCGGTGGAATTACTGCTACCCTTTCTCCGATTGCTCTTTTTTGCTTGACTTCTAGCACCTTGGCTACCCCAGTGCAAGTTGACTTTAGATTATCATGCTGTCCAAGGATCCCATTCATTATTGCCAGATGGAAGAGCTCTGAAGGTTGTGCTCTTAGGAGCTGTACTTTTATGTGTTGTCCGTGTCGAAGAGGGACCCAAAGTAGAATGGAAATGGAACTATTTGCAGTTTGCAGGTTTGGAAGAACTTTTGAATTGAGATTGGAAAGGTGTGACCTCTTCTTCGAAGGCAAGTGCACGGGACACAGCATGTAAAGCTATTTAAATTCAAAGTTATCTATAATGCATGCAGGGAGTTTTCTTGGTTACATCCCTAGTGTACAGTTTAACTTCTTTTATGAAACCAGTACCTCATGGACCATGTGAACCTTCCGCTGAAAAGTGATACTATGACCTTGTAAGTGTATTCCTCATGATTGCTTTAGCTCGTAGGTGATCGCTAATTTTGGAACTTAGTTTGACTTCTAATGTTTACTACTTATTTTGATTGTTTTAGTTGCCATATGAACTCGTGTTCCATATTTATGTCCATCAAAGGAACTTGTGTGATTTTAATTTTAAACTTTGTAATTGAGACAGTTTCTCCCACTAGACTATTGCCTTAATTGTAGCCGAATCGTTGATATTATTCCTGCTTGTATTGTTGGTACTTGCTGTTCACAATTTTGTTAAATCTTATCAAGTTTTGTATATTTTGGAAGAATTTCTACTGCATACGATCGACTCACATCGTGAATGTGGTTTCTGATTCTAATCATCAGTACAGCTTCCCTGTTAATTTTTTTAGGCAAATATGGATCAGTTCAAACCGGGCCTCCCGACACTAGTTTTTGTATTTTTCAATCATGTTTTAGTCTTGATTGTATCATGCACATTTGGATAACAATAAAACTTTCTCATTTCTATGTGCTGAGCTGAATGTTTTATAAGGATAGATGTATATTTTGTTCGTAACATCTAACATTTGTACTGACACTACTGTCAAACAATATAATTGGAATTTCCAGACTTGTCCTGAATTTTGGGACTGTCTTGGGCAACTTCTTGGAAATAAAAATGTATTTTACAAAGAAATGTTTTGCTTAGTTGATGTGAAAAGTACTAGATTTTTTTATTGTGAAAAGATTGCAACGTTTTCAGCGTAGCATAATTCTAAATCTGCAAATTTCATTCTGGACAAAAAAGTTTGAAAGAAATTTGCGTGAATCGAATTTGCAGTAATAAAGTTCGAACACCTATGATATGATGCACAATCTTCAATCCCTTCACAATTAAGTAAAGTAAAAACATCATTAAAAAATAGAATCAGGAATATTCATTTATGTGACATTCATTTTGCATGCCAAAAATTAAATTGCATTTCTACATTGTTTTTAGTCATGTAAGCAACACCACTAACAGTTAAAATTTGTTAATCACTTCAAATATTATTTAATTTCATCATCGTAGTTGGTAAAAAAAACAGCAACAAAAAAATCGAAATCAAAATCAAAATAGACACAAGAGAAATTTAGTTCTGAATTCTACGATCAATTTAATTACTCAAACACATGAATTATTCGTTAAATATTTTTAAATCAGAATTTAACTGCAATCACTTCAGCAGATTTTTTTCTTCTTGATTTTTGACAAAAACATGATTACATACATACACAGTTCAAGTATTTTAATTTAACAACATTATGAGTTGTGGGTCAAGACACAGCCCTGGCCTACCCCACATGCTGAACATTCACCTCAAAAACCTTGAGAGCCTTCGAGTCATCAAAATCATCCATACTCCACTTGTACTCCAAGCCACAACAGCAGTGAGCCATGTGGATCAATACTAAGATTGACATATATATATATATATATATATATTTGTGTGTGTGTGTGTGTGCTAAAATGTTCTCATTTCATGGTAGTAGTTACATCAAAACATTCTCGATGCGAGGCTTCGAAGTACCAGCCAAAACTTGGGACATCACCTGCAGGGTGCACATATTTTGAAGCTACTATTCCTGATCGGTAGCATGTTTCTGGAACTCTGGTTGAAGAACAGCATTGGTGAACCAAATGAGGTGACAGGTTAAGAAGCTAGAAACATACAACATAGAGTCAGAATTGATGGGCTGTACCTGCAGAGCTCTGCTTTACCAGTCACTTACTGCAAGATGACCCTGTCATATCAACACCAAAGAAAAAAATCTTCATTGGTTTACACCAGTGAAGATCCTTATCATCACGCATTGCTGGTCGATATGTGACACATCATGCATCTAAGTTGTGATCAGATCATGAGCTTTTCTCAGCATATTTGACAGTAAGGCTTTGCTCCGTGCAGGGTTTCCTCAAGCATAATTGACCCGAAAGTGCATGTCAGAGTGGATGTGACTGACAGATAAAATCTCCGGTATTCAATGTCACCGCCATCATCTTCAGCTGCAGGACGAATCCGAGTCCCTATCACAATTACCGTCCCATCATCGTTCGGTATCATACAAACAGGATAGCCACCAATGTACAAGTGTGGTGTACACAAAATGCCGTTCGTAACCCACCAAGTAATGAGGGTCCTCCTCCCTCTCAGCAACAATGGCAATGGAGCAGCCGCATGACAGACAACCTTCGTTGGGAGGATTTTGCACGATGAGAAACTAAATGCCAGAGAGTTCTCAGGGCATGAGGGGTTGAGGTCTAGAACAAACTTAATCTCGTTGATAGAAGTGCCGGAGGGTTGCTGTTGAACGGCGTCATGTCGAACAGCTGCATTAATACATTGTTTCTCAAGAAAAAATAATCCCCTTTCTGAGCATCACATTGTACGCCAGACTGAGTTCGTACCCACAAAATCTGCACCAAAGAAGCCTAACGGCGCATGTACAACAGTTCAAATGTGACGGAGTCGATCTGTGCAACCGAATAATACATTCTGTTAAGAGTACCAACGTAGTTGCAGGCTCCAATTCAAAATTCCAACAGGCTCCAACTCAACTGCTCACCCTACATCCTCCTCATGCCCGTCAATAGGCTCAGCTACAATCGCACTGTCATAGCCCAGAAGACTGATGATGAGAACCCACCTACGCTAGTTAAAAGCACTCAAATAATCGTAGATCCCCATTAATAGTAAACATGCTTTCTGCTAATACAAGCATCAAGCAAAATCTTAACCACCGATCACCACTAGCACAACACACGCCCCGCCGGTGTGCTCCGTCGCAACCAATCCTTAGCATCGTCTCCACACAGTCGCGGATACCGACATCTGGACAACCAGAAACGTGCAAGCACCGCAGCACACTCAGTTACAGGACAGCGGGAATTGAGACCCACAGTTTGTCGGACCACGCTCTACAACGGCGGAACAACGCTCCTCAAACCCGGAGAAGGTCCAGTGAACAGGTCCTTGTATCGGGGAAGATTGTCGACGGGGCCGTGGATCGAATTCATCGCCGAAATAGCCACATCCGAGACGATCTAGACATGATTGTTCAGCTGCTCACATTCAGCGCTAGAAAACAGACTCAAGAGCGATGAATCGCACGTTGTGCAACAATCGCAGGACGTGCATCATGGTGCCAAAGAGCTACAGCGATAAAGCTCTGACCTCGTCGTTGTCATCGAGACTCACCGACAGTGTCCGAGAAGGGTGGCGGTCTCCGTTGCGGTACTTCGGAAATGACGTCCCCAGCCCTAATTTTGTTTCGTGTTGATTTGGAGTCTACGATGCATCGTTCATGTTTGAAAATATGGATGTATATAAATCTGTGTGACTATATGTGTATGTACGTGTGTGTATATATATATATATATATATGACTTTTTCCCTCATGATTTATGATGACGTGTCAAGGCTTATTTATTATGAATGGAGAGCTTTACATTTTATTTTATTTTTGTTGTTATTTGTTTCTTATTTTCTCTTTTCAAATAGTTGACATTGTTTAACATGAGTAACCAAATATAAATGTGACTTGAGCTCCTTGGGAATTCTTTGCCTGATTAGAGGAATACTTTTTGGTAAAATTGTTCTTTTTTATGAAAATCATGAGAGTTTTGTTCATGAAGTAAATCTATCTTTTATTTGCTGTTTTCTCTTATTTTGATACCCATGGACCACAAATGGATTTACAAATGTGATGATTGCTGCTTTTCTTTTTTCTTTACTCTTTCTATCTTTTTTCTTTTTTCGTTTTATCTTTATACTTGTTAACTCCTCTAATAATCTTTAAAAGCAGCATCTTTGCTACGAAGCCTTTGTGCAATACTACTTTTTTTGTAAAACTTTATCTGATAAAACATTTGATGCATCATGAACCATAAAAATAAAATTTCAATTATATATATATATATATATATATATATATGAAAATGAGAGTAATATTCATTTAAACTTATCTTGGGAATTGTTTGTCACTCTTCAAAAGACTTATCCACATGAAGAGCATTTTCCAAGTTCAATTGTGAGGAACTTGTCAACCCTATGCTCACACAAGCCCACATGATTCCCATGTGAAGAGCCATAATTTAGAGGGTTCCCAATGGCATGGGTTTTCCAAACCATTCATTAAACAAATAAAACATGCTAAAAAACAAATAAACAAATAATAGAATGAGCACCATTCTCTACGTGAATCACCAAATTGTACACCCACCACACCAACACTCAAGCATTTCATTCCTAGTCAACGAACAGAATTCGACCAGCTGTCGTTTATTCATTCATCCATCCACCCATCCATCCCTTATGACTTTTTCCGCCACCTGCCCAACTGCCTACGAATTGACTAATTCCAAAAGTTTGTTGTTTTATGACAAAGAATCTGTGAAGATCCTTTTTACTTTACCTGAAAACGGAGCAAGATATAAATATCATGAAGACCCTGTCGTAAATAATAATATAAATAAAAAAAACTAAAAAAGTTAATTAAAGAGTGATACTCTAATGATATGCACGTTATCACAATGTGTATAAGAATTGAGTATCTAGTATCAAATATAAAAACCAAACCCCACACCATTGAACACCACTCAAGGGAATATTTTAGATAATCAACCTCGAATTAGTCAATAAAGCGTCTAATTCGTATTATCATGGATTATCCAAACGAGATACCCGATCGGTGGGTTTTAAATTAGTGTAAATGAGGCGTTCATTAGCAACGAACGGGCTTTGCGAGGTCCGAACCAATGGTAAATTCCCACGTAGGATTGAAGCTCGAGAGTGGGTAAATTTAAGTTAAGGCGAGGTTGACGGTCTCAACGACCAGGTGAAAAGCCGACACCTGGCGGGTCCCATTCAAAAACTGAGCTCTCAAGGCGGGCCCAGGAGGAGGGGGAGAGCAGAGCGGGCGACCCCAGTGTACACTGCCAGCTTGGCCCAAGTCTAGCTACCCGGGCCCACTCCGTCCCCTTTGGTCTACGGCTCCCGTCGCTCCGCCAGGCTTCTGTTTCTGCACCACTCTGTCTTACGCTGTCGTTACTCTTGTTGGCCCAGGAGCGTCTCAAGTGCATTCTCGTTGCGAGGCTACCTTCCTCTACCTCGTATGTTTGCTCAGTGCGTATCTTTCCCAGGGGCTTCTCTTCTTGTTTCAGTTGTTGCAGTTTTATGGTTAAGGTAATGGCGTCATTGTAGTGTATTTTATATTTGTGTATATATATATATATATATATAGCTTGTTTAGTCTTTTGATTGTTTGGCTTTCTTCGTGCTATTTGCTCATCCGTGGAGTGTTGTGGATTTGTTTTGTGTTTAGGATCGATGCTACTTGACGAGGGAGACGGTATAAGATCTCTGGGAGGTAGCAGAGGTGATGAAAAGGAGGTTTCCTGGGCTGGCGATGGTGGGTAAGATGGAGTGCGTCTAGAGGTGATAAAAAAGCTGGTGAGGTCAGAGGTGGAGAGTGTGGAATTGAGAAGCGATGGCGGAAGAAGAGGACTCGTGGCAGCACGGAGTGAGATTGGTGTTGCACTTGGATTCGATTCTCGAAGGTGATCCTTACATGTACGTCGCGCTTCTTCCCACTGCAATTGTTGCGCGTTTCTCTCTGTCTGCCTGTCTCAGCAAAGAGAGGTAACTTGTCCTTTGACCAATCACTGGAGCTCCGTTAGCTTTCAAAAATTGAAAGCAGCGCCTGTGGCTGCTTTCCTGGCTTCTTTTCCATAGTTGCTCTGATACTTGGATTTTGGGGTGTGCTTCAGTGATGAGATCGGGTTTGTGCATCCATCTCAGCTCGAGAGCTTGCACTCAATTGGAAATTTCGCTCTAGAACATAAGAAGCCCTTTTTTATGAAAACGAGGAGGAAAGCTGAAGGCCAAGGAGAAGCAGATGACACTGGTCAGTATGCAGAGGATTGTTCTCAGAGAAATGAAGGGCATGAAGTAGAAGCCGAACCTCCTGGTATCAATCCAGATCAAAGTTATTTAAACAATGTGCAAGGGAAATTTATTGATTTTTCGTACGACAAATCGGCATTTTGGTGTGCTCATCACAAGCTCGCCATTGCCGTGTCTGCTCTTGCTCCTATTTACGAAGTAGCTAGAAAAGAATTTCTTGCAAACAGAAAAGCACATGCACAATGCCTGACTGGTACAAGGAACTCTGTCATGTCTCCATCTTCCCTCAGCTTCCAACTTTTAGAAGGTGGCTTGTGCAACCGTTCCGCAAATAGTCGCGCAAATGGTAATGGAAACGTGCAGTTCCAAGGACAAAATGGAGCTGTCCATGCCCTATTGCAGAAGAATCTCATGCTGTATTCAAGAGTGTTAGTAATTGTGAACTGTGACTTCGCAAGCGCTTGGAATGCTAGGTAAACTCCCTTCAATGGCCACAGCGTTCATGTATTTAGGTAAAATGGACTAACAGCCTCAATAAATTTGTGGTCTATTTTCACACATGTACCATGTTAAGTGATTGCGTAGTAATTTTTGGTATATAGTTGCCGAAGTTGTGCGTCAAATTCGTTTAACTGAGATGGATTAGGTTTCTCGATTGGACAGATACCTTAAGACCACAATTCACATTACTTCTTCTGCGCAGAAAACGCGTATTGTCGAGAATGGAGGCAACCGAGGAATTTCTTTTGGCCGAGCTTCGTTTAGCAAGGATGGTGTTAGCCTATGGTCCAAAGAGCGAGGAGTCGTGGGCTTACAGGTTTGTTTCTACTCCGTACAAGTTCTAGGATCTTGTCGGTGGATTTGAGCCATTTTTGGGCCAGTTATACTTCCAAAATATAGATAGTCGAAAATGGAGTCATCATTAAATGTTTATAATCCTGAAATTGTAAGTACGCTTATACGATATGTTAGAAACGCACGTTCGCTTTGACTATTGATGCTATACTCAAAGAATTTCCTTTAGTCTCCTCATCGAGATCCCTTTTCATAAGCGCGGAGCAGTTTTCAGCTTCTTGACGTTGCAGCTGTTATCACATCTTGAACAGGCGGTGGATTATCGATCGAATGATTTCCGCTGGACTTCCATGGAATACTGTAGGCTCAGTCCTAGAAGGCGACTCAATGCTCGTGGAAGCCATTGCTGGGGTATTTGTTTCTTTTTTCTCTACTATATCATTTGCTACGCCTTGAACAAGTTGAGAAGTATTTTAAATCGTCTAATCCTTCATGGCTTGCCTGAATGTGAACAATGTAGCATAATGGCTTACAATCCTGTATTCTGTCGCTATCCCTCGAGTCTAAGTACGATTCCTGTTCTTCATTACAGCACTAATTAGTTAATATACACTGACCGTGTATGAAGAAGAAAGCAGTTTTGAAGTCACAAGAGATGAATCAATTTTTCGACAAAATATTCCAATGTCTAGCGATTGCGACGTTGTTTGTAACTTGGATTCAAAGAGACGATCTAATAGGACGATCTTCCAAATTTCTCATTTTAAATTCTACTCCTTCACTTTGTAAATCGAACGTTAAGTAGCTGTTTGCTCATGTTACAGAGGTCGAGGATGAACTATCGGGCTTGGCGCCATCGCTATTGGCTTGTCTCACGCATGTCACTTCAGCAGGTTGAATTTTGTGCTTTTTATCACAGATGACTATGTGGTCCCTCCTTTCTTTTTAGAATTAATGTTGCCTGTGATTCCACAAAAAAGCTCAAGCTAGCATGACGACAGTATTTGAATTTCCCTGTCCAGCAATAATTTCTGTGATTGTTTTTACTATCTGTGATGCAGGTAGCATCAGAGTTACAAAACACAAAGAGATTGGCGCAACTACATGTAGCTGACAACTGCTGCTTCCATTATCGACGAGTACTTTTTTTTAATCTTCTTGTCGCTATTTTTGTTAGTTCTATTTAATTGTCTCAGAGAGTATGATCGTTTTGACGCAGGAAATTTGTAAGAACCGTATGGATTAATTCAGTGTTCTTAAAAAGATTCGGGCGAATTAAATTTTTGTGCTCTTAATCCAAATGTAAGAAATTTTATTATGTTCTTTTGTAAACAGAAGATAATTACAGTGAACTCATTTCAGAGTAAACTCCATGGAGAGATTCCAGCTCCTTAACATGAACTCTGATTCTCATTACTTCCCGTGTAGTCCTTAACTGTGATGCTTACTGGATGGGTGATTGTGGTTCTAGTGTCTACTTTTAGGTATACTTCAAGCTGGATTGATGCCAAATGAAAAGAATGTGAACAGTCCAACTCTGGTCGCTTCCAGAGCACAGGCTGGCTTATCTGCTGCTTTGATTGTGAACCCGCAGCTTTTGACTACATTATGGAAGGTATTTACATCTATTCGTTAGTCTTATGAGTAGATGTCTTCAGCTAATCTTAAAATGAAGTCGTGCACTATAGGTGAATTCCAAAATTTGACAGCCAGGAGCCAGCAGTAACGTGCATTATTGATTACCAAGAAACAAGTGTTTACACTCGATGGTGTCTAGGATCCGATTTGAACCTGTTGTACGGGACTAATCATCTGACCTTTTGGGCTGAACATGTGTTATCTGCAGGATGAACTATCTTGGAACAGGGATCTGATTAAACAATTTTTTGGTTTTGAGGTACAGTTCCGTTCTCTTCAGCTTTTTTGTTTTAATTTTAAATAACTTACTGCTCTGTGATAAATATGTGCAATTGCGCACCTTTTCCAAAAGGCGTAGTGGTGGAACTCATAACTTGTGTAAGCGTTGTATTAATTCGTTGCAACTTATCTGTACTTATAGGCTTTATGGCTACATCGGCGGTTTTTGATCTGGGGTTTTGGTCACAACTCAAAGATCTTCAAGTCAGCCTCCCTCCCAGTTGTATTAAATAATAATGGCAGTACAACTCCACTCTCTGAGGGGGGGGGGATTTTTTCAAAAAGCAGCTCGCATTGCTGAGAGAGAGCTTCAGTTCGCTGATGCCTGTATTTCTGCATGCTGTCTAGACACTTCGGACGATGCATGTAGGCAGCGAGAATTTGCAGCTGCCTACAAGCTCTGGGTACTTTTGCTGGTTAGTGTACAGATCTCCGTACTTGTTAGATCTAAAAGATGCTTAATGAAGTTATTGTGTGTCACGTAACTTTCGACCATACATATTCTTTGTTCCAATTTCCTTGATTTGAAGTGAAAAAAGCCAGTCTTCTTCTCATATTTTCTATTTTTAACATAATCTATTTTCAAGGTGTAAGACAGTTGTGTTAATCATGCGACTGGATGTCGAAATGCAGCACGTAGGAGGAAAAGAGGATGGAACGAACGGACTTTCAAATGGTAGGTTGTTGGAGCTGAACAATCTGGAGCTCTTGCTGAAGGATGTGAGTCCACATCGTGATTGCCTATGGAATGGTCTGATTCCGAACCTAGTCTGAGTCCCTGTTCTTCGTAGGCCAGTTCAGCATCAAAAGATGTGACTCCTACTCTAGCTTTATGAACGTCCATCATCTATTACTACCATTGTCAATTAAGGGCATTCATTAAAAAAAACTCTGCTGTCATGGTTAATCATGACGGAAACCAGCAAAAATATATCTTTCAGTGCATTCTATACTGTAGTTCTAATTAGCTGTAGTGATTGTAGAAGTCTTATAATAGCGGATCCTTGTTTTATTCAAAGCGTAGATAGTACTGTTATCGCAAATTTTTGTCTGTCATCGGTTGTTTATGAGCTAAAGCAAGCTTGGAAATCGTACCGAGTTTCATCGACATGTTATCCAACAGTTATTTTTCTGAGTTTTCTTTCAACACTCAGTTGTGAGGTAGTTGGTGCGTGGAGGGTCGCTATATTTAACCCCTAATTATTACAGGGACACAGTATCTTTTGCAGACACGGCACAGAATGCAATTCGCCGGCATGTTTTTGCCATGATCTTACCTGTGATGACTTTTTGCAGAATTCCCTCATCTCATATTTCATGAGTGAGAATCTCACTAGCACCCATGTGAACCAGGGAAAAACTAATTGCAACCTCTGTTATTGTTAATGATTTTCTGTAAAGCCTGGTAGGCCGTAACTGGGTTAATGGTGGCATCTCATTTTCAGCAGAGGGTGTCAGGTTCGATTCTTGTCCCTTCGACAACAGAGTTCAGTATGTCTTGTAGCGTCTCTGAAGTGGTCTGATCCAACAGACTCATCAACTCCCAACCATCCAAGTTTGTCAGTCTTCTTAAGGATTATTGCCAAGGTTACTGAACTTAAGCATCCAGGTTTCAAGTCGCTGTGGTTGCGGAATGGTGTCAGCTTTTGGATGGTTGCATCAAGGAAACTTATAGTTATGAACTTATTTCTTCTTTTGATCAGTCCCCTGCTTATCCCTCGGGCATGTGAATAGTTGGGTAAAAAGAATTAATTGAAAATTGGGTTTTTTTTTTTTTTTTTTTTTTTTTTTGACATGTAGTAACTCCATTGCTTGTATTAATGTAAATAATGTAAAATGCATTCTATCATTGTCTTGCAACTGATTCTGTAGGTAGAAAATAGAGTACTAGGATGCATTATGTTATTTACTTTATGTTGGTTACTTCATGCATTATATTGGTTACTTCACTATGGATTATGAATGTAGGTTAGGTATAGAGTGCATTATCATGCTTTTTAGAGTGAATTTATCTTGTTTAATTATATTATCTTTCTTATATTTTAGTGTATTTTTTGTCATTCATGTTCTATTTCATTTATTTAAAAAATTGGAATTAAATTCTAGTTGTTATTTCGTTTTATTTTGTATAGTTCTTTATAGAATTTTTTATATTCAATAGTATTTGTGTATATCATCTTTGTAACTTGAAACTCATTTTATATTTCATTTTGAGATATTTGTGCATTCTGTTGAATAAAGATATGTCACATACAGTCTTGTTAGAAGGGGCCAAATCAAATTGAGCTATTTAAATTGAATCAAAAGAGAAGTTGCAAAAAACAAATTAGGCTTTTAAAAAAGATTTCTATTGCTTGTAACTTCTATATTCAAAGACCATCTTACATGTAAAAGAAGTTGTCTAGTTGCAAATTCTATCAATATATCTTAATTGATAGATTTAATAAAAGAAAATTTTAATGTTATTAAAATAAGAAAATATTAAGTTATAGAATTTATTACATTTTTTTAGTATAAAGAATAATTTAGAAGGTTTTGTAAGTAACAAGACTCTTGTTAAATAAATAAATATATATATATATATATATATATATATATATTAGAACTTAGTAATTTTTTGAAGCACTTTTTATGATTGGTTTGATATATTTATATTTAGTACTTCAAAATAATATCTAAAATAGTCTTTTATTTATAAATATTATTTATTAAAAATTTACAAATAATAATTAGTAGGTAGAAGAAGCATAAAAAAGAAAACTTATTTTTTTAATAAATTATGTAAAAAATAGAATTTATATCAGATTTGAATTAAAATTTACTATAAATAATTACCATGGTGTGGTAAAGTAGTCCTAATTTTAATTTTAAAATATTATAAAATTATAAAGATTTTATTTAGAATGTATTAATAACTTTTAGAATATATCTTAAAAAATTCACAAAAACAATGAATCACTTTGAAGACCATTATGAAGAACTAGAATAAGATTTGAAATCCAAATTAGGTTTTGGGATTATTTGGATATATATAATCACCATGGTAAAGTCAAAAAATTTCAAAACATTCTTTTATTAAAAAAAAAATAGGTTAAGAGGTTAATGTTAAGAAAGTGAGTATATATGTTCAAAATGGATTGTGGCACTTTGGAATTAATTAGGAGGATAAAATTAAGGACTTGGGGCTCCTTTAGGACATTCTATACAATATTTATGAGCTTCAATGAGTTTCAAACTCTTAATCACATAATTGAATTTTCTTTGAAGTAAATCCTCATTGCTTACCTTGCCTATTTTTTACTTTCCATCTTCAATTTTATATAGTGATTCTAATTTTTTAAACATCAAAACCATAAAAAAATTAACTATCTATTTTTATTTTTACCATTTATTAAGTAAAAATCTAATAAATATATCATACTTAATTTTAGACCATATGAATTCTTTTATTATTTTTTTACTTATTTTTATTTATTTATCTTTTTTTTTATTGTGCTAATTAAATCTCATAATTAATTTAAATTAAATCTTAATTAAATCTACCTTGTAATTTATATTGAAAGATGGATTTTACCTTCATACCAATCTAATTCAATTCTAGCTTGATAATAATCTTAAAAACTATGCATTATAGATTTGGAGATTAATTGCTTATATTATAGATTTAGGAATTTATATCCTTATATTTAAATTTTCTAAAAAAAATATTGGCAATTATTTTTAATATTAAAAATAAGAAGGTTTATAAGTATATTTGAACAAATTTTATAGAGAAAAGTAGTATCAAATACAATTGTTGACTAAATGGCTAAAAGATGTAGTTATTGTGTTTTTTTAAAAAATACTCTATTATTGATTAGATGCAGTATCTCCTTCTTTTGGTACAAAATACGAACACCCTAATAAGACAATTGATCAATGTTTTTATTTTTTCACATGATATGTAATATCAAATACAAATTGTAGCAATATTATGCTCTAATAAAAATAAGCTTAGTAACATATTAAAATACAAGTTGATGCAAAATATTGAAGATTATTTTTATTAATATAAACTATAATTTGATTAATAACACCTTATAGAAAATATTGTCATTTTAAGAATAAAACTATGATACAAAGAAATTCTTTGTCATATATCTTTACAAAAGTATAATTTATCCCAATCTAAATCCCAATTACTATGAATAAATTATAATAATTTAAAAATAGAAAAAATTAGATAATTAAATTTTATTTCAAAGATAGCTTAATTAAGTGGTCAAAGGTTTGAACCTCACAAAGATTCATAAATGGTGTGTAGGATGTCTTAAAAGAGCCACAAGGCCTAATTCTTATCCTTCTACTTACATCCAAGATGCAACAACATATATGGAACATATGCATCTCTCTTCTTATAATTATTATTCTTATTATTGATCATCTTATTATCTATTAATAATATGTGTGTATATATATATATATATATATATATATATATATATATATATGTATTTTTTTAATTTTTAATTTATAATTGGTACTTGAAAAAATCCTCAATTAACTCAAGAATCTTGTGGTTCTTGAATTATAATGGCCTTCTAATGTTGTAAAATCATTTTTATCAAGATCTTTAAAATATGTTCTAAAATTTTCTAAAATATTTTGAATAAATTCTAAATAAATTCTAATAATATCCTACTAATTCTAAAATACTAACATTATTTTTTTTCTAATTTATTAAACTTTATTAATTTTTTATAGTAGTAAAATAAATTTAAATCTACTAAAAATATTATTTTAAAAAATAATTAAGCAAACAATCTGTTTTTTTTTTAATTTCTTGTATCTATTAATAAATATTTATAATTTAAAAAATATATATTATTTATGGATAGAAGACCAATTTAGACATTGATCTTAGTAACTAGACATAAATTATTAAAATTATAAGAAAACAATTAAGATAATAGACTCCAAAATTTATTAAAATTTTATTTTTATAATTTTTTTATTAAAGATATTATTGTAACTCATAAGAATTTTAAATTTCCAATGAATACTTGAATAATCAAATTAAATTTCAAATCTTAAGATTTTCTTATCTAAACATCATTAAAAAAAAATGATAATAATTAACATGAACAGGTGGAACTTACAATCTCATAGTTAATATTAGCTATTGAGAATTTTCTTTAATAAAGAGCAATAAGATGAAGCCTATTATTTGTGTCCATTCATGAGAATTTTTTTTAAAAAATATTATTTTTTTAAATAAATTAGTTCAGCAATTATTGAATGAAGATAGATTACAATATTCAGATTTTACAATGTAATTTTTTTTTGAATGAATTATTTGATTTAATAGACTTATTGAAAGAAAGATCAATAGATAGAAAGTAAAATTAATATAAACAAGAAAAATTGATTAAATAAACTCTAATCAAAAAAATTACTATTCTAATTTTAAAAATTGATATTCTAATTTTAAAAATTGATAATTATTGTGAATGTTTTAGAGAATGAGAGACAATAGTAGCTAGAAGTAATATGCACATATGTGTAAACACACACACACACACACACATACATACACACAAGAAGTGAGTTTATTGATAGGATTATCTCCTCTATATAAAGAGAAGGGAAGAAGATAAATAATGTCTCTCCACTACATTCCAAACAATGTAGCTACAGTAAATGCTATAGACTATAGTAAATAGCATGGAGAGTGCTGGCTATATTTAATGCTCTTAATACTCTTCTTCACTCGTCATAATATTTATATGTATAGAATTGTGATCTATACTTTTTTGTAATCTCGTAATATCAATAACTATTGTCTTATTAAAACCTTATCTAGAAAAACCTTATTATAATTAACAATAAAACCATAGATGAAAGAAAAAGAGTACAATATTATCTCAAGAATTCATTAACTTTCTTGCTCTGGAAAAGCAAGTCTCCACATGCCAATATTATAAGTAAGTTGGCAATGGTTGCACAAAGGGAGAGCTTTGGTGAAGAGATCAGCAATGTTATTTGCAAATTCAATTTTCTTGATCTTAAGTACTTGATCAGTAATCAAGTCATGGATATAATTAAAATACTTTGGATCAATATGCTTTGTCCTGTCCCCTTTAATGAAACCAATTTGTAATTGTACAACACAAGTGCTATTATCTTTATACAAGATAGTTGGAGAATCATCATTTGAAAATCAATATGTTGTTTGAATGAATTTATCAATTCATTGCAACCAAATACATTCTCGAGGTACTTCATATAAGGCAATAATTTTTGCATGGTTGGATGAAGTTGTAATTATATTTTGTTTCACTGATTTCTATGATATTGCAGGTCCATATCTTAAGAATATATAGCTTGTGTGAGATTTAGTTGTTGCAATATCAGATTTATATCTTATATTAGAATATCTAACTAATTTTAGATTTACAGATCATGTATAGTATAATCTCAAATCTTTAGTGTCTTTTAAATAATGTAGTAAATATTTGATGCTATTCCAATGTCATAAAGTTAGACATGCACTATGTCTTGTAAGAACACTAACTCCAAATGTAATATTTGATTTGGTAGATGTGGCTAAATATAAAAATGCTCCAATTGTTGCGAGGTATGAATATTGCTCTTCTAATATTTTTTTATCTTCCTTGTACAAACGGTATAAATCATGACCATCACGACCACATCCAATCATTGGTGTAGACAATAGATAAGCATCAATCATATTGAATCTCTATAAGTTTTGTCTAATATACGTTAGTTGGTAGAAAAAAATGCTACCATCTATGACATACATAATCTGAAGACCAATGCAGAAAGTTTTTTTTTTTTTTATATTTTAATTTCAAATTCACATATAAGTAGGTTAGTAGCTACAATGCATATAGATCTAGTATCCACTAGGTTAAGATCATTAACATATACAACGATGATCACAAAACTAATTTTATCTCGTTTGATAAATAAACAAAGAATTAGCGGATCACTTACAAACTTATTTATAATTAAATAATCTTGAAGATATTGATACCACATGTATTTAGATTTTTTTAGACTATATAAGGCCTTGTATAATTTAATACCATGATATTATCTTGGAGTAGGTATATTTGGAGTTCTTGTTTTCAAACTAGGTGGAACTTTCATGTAAATATCTACATCGAGTAAACCATACAAATACGTAGTTACTATATCTATGAGATACATCTCAAGGGTAGCATAAACTGCCATTCCAATAATATATCGGAATGTAATTGGATCCATGACTAGAAAATATATAGATTTATAATTTATGCCAAATCGTTGAGTAAATCCTTTAGCAACAAGACAAGCTTTATAGCGAAATAATTTGATCTTTAGCATCTTGCTTGCATATTAATATCATCTTATATTTCACAAGGCGAGAAGTAAGACTATCCACAATTGGACCAAAGACTTTCTTCTTATGCAAAGAAATATCACAATCACCTTATGTTATAGCTTTTTTCTTTCATAGTTGCTTATATGGTCCATGACTCCTTTCAATTGTTGATGTTTTAACTTGAAGTATATTTGTTAGTGGTATTGCAATACAAGCACGCTCATTTTGAGCCTCATTAATTGAAATTCTTGTAATCTGAGGCACATCATTGAAGTCATGTGGTGTTTCATTTGCAATCCGTTTTAAATACAAAATCTTGGTAACTTTACTTTCAACCAAAGATGTTTTAGGATCATGATTTATTGTAAATGCTTCTAGTGCTCCAAATGCAAGTATTATATTTTTTTATTGACTAAATACTCCTCTTAGAAGAGATGGAAATATGTTCTCTTCAAAATGGCAATTATGAAAATATGCATGTAATAATGTGCCAGTTAATGGGTCAATTATACGAATAATATCTAGTGAATCAAAACCAACATATATGCCTTCTCGTCGATGTGCTTCAATGGTATGCCATTGATGTTTTGGTATTGGAATCCAAGTATGGCAATCAAATATCCGTAGGTAAGATACATTTGGAACACCACCTAAAATGAGTTCTTATGGTGTAATAATTTCAAGAGAAGAAAGACAGTGGCATGTTAATGTTGCAACATGTAAAACTACATGACTCCACATAGATGCAGGTAAAATTGCATGAAGAAGGAGTGGCTAGGTAATGAATTACATATGCTTTATAAATGACTCTGCAAGTCCATTTTGAGCATATTCATATGGAATACAATATGTCAATTCAATCCCTATTATAGTACAATAGTCTTCAAAGGACTTTGATGCAAATTCTTTTGCATTATCCATATATAACATTTTGATAGGATAATCAAGATAATGTACTCAAAAATAAATAAGCATAGATATAATATTAGAAAATATCATATTTTGAGATGTTAATAATGAAACATGTGATTGTTTGCTTGATGCAAAAGATCAAAAAATAACAAAATGGTCTAAATATTGGATTAATAGGACCACAAATATTACCATGCAACCTTTTAAGCATTGGTGGTAATTCTTGTGGAAGTTTCCAAATTGAAAGCCGAACAATCATCTTGCCTTGCACACATGCATGACATAATTCTGTAGAATTTGCATTTGCATATCGTAAATTATGTTCAATTATATATGAAATTATCTTCTAAAATAATGTAGATCTTAGATGTCCTAATAGTCCATGCCAAAGAAAAATGTAACTCTCTATTATAGATGATACAAAATTAAATATAATAGGAAGTTGGATTGCAATCCGATATAAATCATTTGTCTCAGTTAAGACTTTTTTTACAACTTTATGGTTCTATTCAAGAACCAAAACCTCTTGCTTATCTAGAATTAGAGTTGAGAGGTGATAACCATTGGCATACACATCTCAATAGCTGATGAAACTTCAAGGTGCTGAGGGTGCAAAAATTACATGTTTACATTTTATGATAGAGCCTGCATGCAATTTTATCATTATTATTCCCTCTTGGAAATGAAACGCATTTGTTCCAGCCATAGTCATCAAATTTCTAGTTTGCCAAGTTGAAGATTTTTCAATTAAAAATATCTATGTCATAGGATAGTATGTGTTGTTATAGAATCAATGAGCGTATCATTTGATTCATAATTAGAGGTTTTCTCATTCATATAAGTTTCCAAATCATCAACACCAATTGAATCCATTGATGCATCTATAGTATAAACTTCACAAGCCTTAGCTTGAAGTTTCTTATTTTCTTGGAACATTTTAACAAAGCATTTTGAAGTATGACATGCATGTGTCAAATGTCCAATCATTTGAGATTTATGGCAAGAACGCATCTCCAATTTTTATTTTCTAGTATAATTAGTTGTAGAATATTTATTCTTTCTATATGGATGGAAATGGTCACGAACATGATTGACCTGGTGTTTATGAGCATTTTTTTCATGTTTATGTAATTGTTTCTTAGACTTTAGAATATTAAGTGCATGAGATTTTGGAACCACGGTTCCAATTGGATGAGCTTCTGTATTACATAAAAGTAGCTCGTTTTGTTTCTCTACAAGAAGTAGATAGGACATGAGATCAGGATGACTTTGAAATTTCATATTCCTATATTGTTGTGCAAACACATCACATACGGGAAGAAATGTAGAGAGATTTTTCTCAATCATATCTTCTTCAAAGATGCTTTATCCACATAATTGTAGTTGTGAGACAATACAATACATTTTACTATTCAAAGCATATAAATTTGGAAAATCCAAGACAAATAAATGTGTCCAATCATAACATACACGTGGAAGGAAAATAGTCTTTTGATGTTTAAATTTAGATTTAAGATTTTCCAAGAGCTTGGTTGAATCTTCTATTTCTAAATACTGATGTTGTAATGCAAGTACAAGATGTTGACAAAGGAGAAGAAGTGCTTTCCAACGGATAGCAATAGGAATTGAAGTACTTATAGTAGAAGATTCTTCAAATGAGATTCATCAAATAGTTGTTATGCAAATAAATTTGCTTTTGCCATTTTTGCCCATAATAGGTAATTGTTTCCATCAATAGCGAATCGTGGAAATAAAAGAGTTTGAAAATGTTGGGATGCAATGGTGATAGTTGAAAACATAGCAGAGATAGTTGAGGATGTTGAAGCATTCATTATAAATAAATCTGTGAACAAAAAAATATCAATTCAAGTAGAAAAAGTTTTAGTAAAATATATCTTAGAATGTAAAGCCAAATAGAATGATAAAGTTAAAACTTGAAATCAAAAATGTTAAAAAAATTAAGATTTTTTTTTTTTTTTTTTGTTTTTCACAAAAATAAAGATTTGTGGTGGATTGCAAAAAGATGCGTCAAAGCACGGCAGTTTAGTGGCAAGGTGCGGCAATTTGGCGGCAATCAATGATAGTTGGTGGCAACAACAGTGACACAAGACAACAATAGCAATAGCAGCACAATAACAACAGCAGCAACAGAGGACAGCAACAATAGTAATAGAGGACAACAACAACAGTACAAGGAGGGAAAAAAACAATTAAGAAAAAATGAAAGAAAAATGCACATAAGTTTTTAAGAACTAAGAACCAAGACTAGAGTATAAAAGCAATTGTGTTGATAAGGTATTGTGAATGTTTTAGAAAAAGAGAGACAAAAGTAGCTAGAAGTAATATATTTACATATATAAACACACACACAAGAAGTGAGTTTATTGATAGGATTATCTCCTTTATACAAAGAGAAGGAGAGAAATTAAACAATGTCTCTCCACTACATTCCAAACATTGTAGCTACAGTAAATATTATAGACTATAGTAAATAGCATGGAGAGCAACGGCTACATTTAATGCTCTCAATAGTAACAATCAATAAGCTCAAGGACTTTTACCAATATAAAAAAAATAAAAAAAATAAAAAAAAAAAATAAAAAAACAAGTATAAAGATTTTTTAATATGTATAAATTTGGCTATGGATAGATAGATGGATATATTTGTTAAGAAAAACATTTCTTTAAATGGTTAAAAGTGGAAAGAAAAATATTAACTAAAAGTCAAAAATAAGTTATAACCATATTTCTAAAGTATTATATTGTTTTCATAAGAGACTATAAATATGAAATACAAAAATTAACCAAAAAGAATCATTTTAGTTTTTTTTTTTTTAAATTATAGGAGATTCAAATTCAAATACTATGTTATAAAGTTTACAAATAATAATAAAGATTGTCTTGAAATAGAATAAAACTTCTTAATATTAGCCCAAATTATAATTCACAATACAAAAAGCATCACTAGGATACAAAACATAATGACACAAAAAGAATTAATGAGGGTGATTAAGAGAATAAACAATTCCATGATTGTAAAGTAATTTACATGGAAAGGTCTAGAAATGGCAGAAAACTAGAAATGCTTGAAAAGTGATTTGACCATTTGGTTCATTCTTTCCGACCATTCTAGTGGCTACAAGTGCACACTAGATTCATGGCACGGTTGGAGAGGACTCCGAAGTTTCCAGTGCATCCTTCCTTTTTTGAAATGGCGTCGAAGTGAAATTCAAGGATCAGGGATTGAGCACAAGAACACATGCTTACAACTTGCACGTTCACTGCAAGCTTGAGTTGAGAATGCACCAAAATACTCATGCACGCAGTTGTTACTGCTGACAAAATCTGAATACACTCACCTTGACTTCATATCCTTAGCATCAATTTCCCCCTTCTTACATGGCTTAGGTTTCTTTGTGGTAAAGGCCGAATCATGTAGTCCTGCTTATGCTGCTCGTGCAACTCCAGCTTTACATAGGCACTAGTGCACTATGAAGTTATGAGGTTAGTTAATCTAGACGAGTAGCATAGATTAACACTACATGAACACACTTAATAGGTTGATTTTGATGTTTTGTCAGTGAAGCCATTCGATAATGAAAGATAGAATAGGGCCCAGGAGAATTTTTATAGATAGACATTGCAGTGGGTTGCAGTTTGGCATTGAGATTCAACCTCACCTGACTTATTGGAGCATGAACATCAACACATAAAAAATGGAATGACTGATTGTCCTTCGATTGAAACATGATCAGTCATTGTCATTAACCATGCTAACACTTAACACTAAAACCTCCTTCAAAAAGTTCGCTACACAAATATCACACGACATCCAATTATATTGACAGAGTTGGAGGTAGAGGTATACTTAACAGCATAAATATTTATAACGCATAAGAAAATAACATCTATTTAAATTTAATCTATAAGCAAATGTGTAACCATGTAATTTACAAATTTCTCATTAGGAAGCCTAAATACATTGCTAAATCATACCAACGTAGACTAATAACTCACTCGGATGCGCACCGGACGGCAGCAACTCGCCTTCCAAGATAAGGTAAAATCGTCAGATTTTAGACTGCGCAAAGCTCTTACCATAGGATCTGATGTGGTCACTCCACACATGAATCAAAACGGTACTCTTGGCACTGCCCATGACTGCAAATGAATACCTTCCCGTTTCTTCAAGTATAATATCCAGAGATCCTCGCCCATTCCCTACTCTTACAGGTCGAAACGCCATAGCCGGCCGTTTACAAAGATAAACCTGTAACAAACAGCATTCTAAAAGCCTCTATATAGCGATTATACCAAAAAAGTTGTCTCTAGGAAGTTCCTAGATTAACACTAAAGCAATCCAGAACCAAACTGTGCAACAGCCTTGGGTAGATATTCTTTACGCAAAAGGGTTAAGCAAAGCAAACAACTAAAACAAAGTGCATACCTCCAAAAAACTGCTCCATCCCTCCATTGTTCCAGTAAGATATGATTCCCACGACAATCGGTCAGATACATTCACGTACTATACTTACTGAAACGAATCGGTAAGGCTGCACAGAACCGCTTAATGATGCCCCACTTTACTCCTGCGGCTGCGTCCCACCTAGGAGGGAAAAATAGGACGGGAACTTCCAGCGAATTGGCACAATAATAGAAGAAGCTGACCAGCATTATGAGCAAAGATCAACTTTACTGCAAATTCACCGCCCCAAGTAACTCCCAAAAAACCAGCAGCAGGCAGCGCAGCAGTCCCAAGATCAGCAGCCACCAGCCAACACAGCTCAGGTGCCACACCAGAAATATGGCGTAATCCCACGACCCCACTCGCACTACCACAGTATCGAGAGAATGTGAACAAATCAAACCTTACCGCGTCAGACATTGTATCACGGAATCTGCCGATATTCCTGACCTTGATGTCTCTTATAAATTTAGTCGCCTAAACTTTCTTTAGAATAGAAAAATAGAAGCTAGTTTCACTCTAACATCACTTCCAAGTCTTTGAAACACAAGTGAAAATGTTGCCATAATTTGATGCTGGAAATGTAAGTTTGTCTAATTTATGTCCAACAATGCCAGATTCCTATCCAAAACACTCTTTTACTATGTTCACTAGTGCATACTGAGAAAAGCATATGAACCAGGTCGACAAACTAACCAGCCAAACAAATCCACAACGGCGAAACTTAAAGTTGCTACTCCCTCTCACAGTCTGCACTCCTCAGTCAGCTGCTTGTCATGCATAGCCAACTCTAATCACTCCATCACTTCCCAAGTGCTTGACCTCTGTATACCACTGTAACTGCAGTTCAACACACGAGCAAACGTCAATACAAGTGTCATATACTTCGAATTTCCCCAAGATGAATTTCCACAGAAGTACAAGAAGACTTCAAAACCTTAATACCGGACTGAAAAAAATAGGGTTCAGTGCTAAACACGAGCATGTTCAATGCACACCTTTAAATTAAACTCAGGTAATCCGAAACCAATGCAGCAGCGCTCAACGATCTGATTAAGCAAGAGTTCCAGTTACTTACTAAATTGCTCATCCTACGTGATCTAGGACACACATATGTATGCCTAAGGGCCATAATCTACATCTCTTACGGTGGAAAAGCCTCTGCAACTCTATTCTACCGTGCATAGTATAAATCCCTCACCACAAACATTCTCTATGTATGTATGTAAGAGAACCGACAAGGAACAACACTGCAGCACACGGGGAAAAAGAAAATTAGTCCATGGACGGAGTACCTTGTCATCAAGCTCCATCAGACTGAACTGGCGAAACACTGCGAGGAACATCAGGTGAACGACTGGGGCGACGCTGCTCCGGAGACATGCTACCCTGAATTGGTGATGGTGAGCGACTTCGAACTCCTGGTGAAGCCGACACTTGGCGAGGAGGAGAAGCTTTGTGATCAGGAGATTCACTACCCCTGATTATGACACAATATAATAATGACTCTGAGATTCTTATATACGTTTTACGAAAGCAGCCTAGCTTCCGTAACACAGGATTACCGATAATAACAGAATCAGAGCCTGACCAGCAACCGCGTTACGTCTTTTGATGTAATCGTTTGAAGAAAGATAGCCAGAATTGAACAACTCTGCACTGAGATGGCGTAAAAAAGCTAAGAATATATCGGCTCGGCAATGAACTGGAGAGAAAATTCACCTGGAAGGATCCATGGAAGACATATTCTGAGTCCTTGCATCCGCTTCCTTCATAGGCTCTTCGATTTCTGACCGCTTTTGAGGGCTGCGACTCAAGCTTCGGCTGGGACTGCGACTAACAGACCTGTTCCTTTCAGGACTCCTACGCTGTATCCTTCCTGAACCACGTCCTCTGCTTGGGCTGTAGTAGAATGACTCACATCAGTTTACCCTGATCGGAATTGATGCTCAAAGACAAAACCTGTTCAATTAAGACAATTTAAAACGTAGAGTTTCGCACTTCATTCATACCTGTCACTAGCACCAGGTGAATCGTTCGGTTTATCAGATTCGCTGCGAGACGATCGCTTTACGTCCCTATCCGCGCGACCTCGACTGTGGCTACGACTGCGACTAATGCTACGAGAAGCGCTGCGACGCCTACTGTCACGACCCCTTTCTCTATCCCGCTCTTCGCCCCGGTACCTATCATCACGATCGCCACCTCTATAACTCTCCCTTTCATTACGATCTCGGCTGTGACTATGATGGTGTGTGTCCTTCATATGCCGATCATCCTGTCTGTATCTCCGATCTCGACTGCGAAAACATCGAGAGACGAGTATGTTTAATCGGAAATGAGCCCACCATAGGGAAACTTCGACAAAGCAAAATGAAACAAAAAAAATTAGACGATTAACTCTTTAAAAGATACAATGATCACGGCATGTGATCTGAGAGAAAAAATCACTAGAAAGTACAACAAACATGATAGATTAATGAACCCAAAACACAACAGTACGTAAATGGGTATAGAGTGACCGGATAAGTACAGTCGAACATGTGCAAATATGAATGAGTACCATTGGCTGGAAAGTCATTGTAAAACAAACATTGGTTGCATACCTTGAGCGTCTTGGGCTATGACTTCTGGATCTGTTACCCTTCTTCACAGTGGTGTCTGTGATCCTTCCTCGATGACTGGAACCCCACCACATCAACAACACCTCCAAATGATCACGCATACCTTTAATAAAAGCCGTTCATTGAGTAACATGAACTACATGACAAGAAGTCACGCAAAAATACGACATAATTCAATGGAATCTTCTATGTTCAAAGAGCAACTCGCCAACTAGGGTTTCATTTTCGGAACACGACCACTGGAGACTCACATTGGCTCATCATTTCGACCGTACTTGGCACTCTGCACCACAATGTTTCTTCCATCGACGGCCCGGCCTGTGTCAAAATAAATCCAACGTACAGGGAATTGGAAACCTGCTTCGGAGGTGCATTAACTGTTCCAATGCGGGAACGTGCTAGCAATAGCTCCCAAGGAAATTACCACAATATCCTTACGTTGTAGGAAAGATTCAAAACCAAGAACTAGTTCATGAGAAGTGAAACAGAAGGATAACCATCCAAACGCTCAATCGCTTTTTGTGCCTCGTCCGAATATTTGTACCGCACAAACGCAAAACCACGAGATTCTCCAGTACTACAAAAAGAAACATGTCAGTTGCCTTTACACGACTAAATACTAAAGCCAGAGATACAGATAGGCAGACCAAATTGACTCCAAACGTTGCCAAGCTAAAGCACCCAATACTTTACAACCTACAGAAGTCCTCTGAATGGTTACGTAAAGTCCTTACCGACGATCTCTGGGAATAAAAATGTCCACCACCTTGCCATAGCGGTCAAATAATGGATAGAGATCATCAGCGCTAGTTCCTGACATATAACAGAGTAACATGTCCACCATAATCAAGATTCTGTTCTACAACTTACATGAGCATGTTAAAAACCAAATTGTAATGTAACCTCATACTTTATGAATTGAAAAAGAAGCAAACTGAGAAATAAGCACGAGAAAGGACACGAGGTTGAAGACAGATTCGAACAAATTAAACATGAGTAACTTCGCATCAGAGCTGGGTAAGCCTAGTGATTAACAATATAATCTATATTGAGTCCAGTTGGAAATTGGAAACAGAAATTGATTGAAAACGACAACCTCAGAACTCGGCTATGGCTATTCAATCTATAGTGTAGAAAATTGCTTGACAAGAATTCAGGGCAACAGTAATTGAGAAATTCGCAGAATACGTAATCCAACAGCACCTTAAAACACTTGAAATTTCTCGAAAGCATTCAAGATTCAAAAAAATAACGCAACGATAGATACTATTACAGGGATTTACCGTAGAAAAACACTACCGAGGAGCCAATCGCTCTAGTTCTGAACCTAAAAAATAAGCTGGAATATGATACAAAAGCCTCACCAATGAGTGACACTGAAAATAAACGTAAGCAATGGCCTAAAACCTACACGGCTTGCATGAGAATTGTGCTTCGTACCTAACTTGAACCATGACGAAAGTAAAGACATATATATATATATATACACACACATATACACGCACCATCAAAGTTGATGATAATATAACCAACGCTGCAGAAGCAGCTCGTGCACGAGACTCGAACGAGCAACACACAGCGAGCACAAAGCTCGTTATACGGATTTTTGCGAGAGAGCATGGCAAAAACCTAGCGTGATAACGACATACGAAACTCACCTCCGACTACTGAAGAGCACACAAACCTAAACCCGCCACTTCAACTCGACAACCCCGCAAGCAACAGAGAGAAAACCACGAGATCCAACGGAATGCAACACACGCGAAAAGAAGAGACCACATACGAAATGTGATGTTGAGCACGAGCAACGAGTACGTGTCTCTAATATCGGGCGGGCCAGCTCTGCCAAAGTGAGACATGGTGACTACCCCCGGAAGCGGCTCCTCTCGCTCCGACAGCAATGCCAACTATAAGAGATGAAAAAACGAACAGTCGGTGGGGCGCCGCAGCAGCAGCACACACAGCGTCTGCGTGAAGGAGAGCACGGCGGCTGAATCGAGAGAACGGGGGAGGAGCACGCAAGGAAGAACGGGCAGGTTGAAGAGGATGAGGGGGGGCCATAGCCATTGCCACCAGGTCCGCCACAGCCCGCCTTCCTCCCACGTCCGCAAATCTCCTTGCGGAAGGTCAGGATCTGGACAAGGACCTGTGTCCATGAGCTCTGCACCCACTCCATTTCCACCCACCCCTCCCATGCCCGTTATGCCAACACGGTACAGGGAATGAGCGGTGCAGATCTCTGCATCCCTTTAATTTACAGCATCACCATCCCGTGCCCGTTATGTGAGCGCGGTACAGGAAATGAGCTGTAAAATTTACTTGTATTTTTTTCTATTTATCACTCACATACACACACAAAACATGTAAATAAAAAAAATTGTTTAGAAATTTTTATTACTTCTTTTCCTTCTCATTTCAATCTTTGTGCATTAGTTGTTTTAAAGCTTGGTAATTCTCTAGGGCTTTACGTAATTAGTCTACTGGAGATTACTTTAGAAGAGTTTATGATTTCAAAATTATGAGAGTGATTTTGGAAGTTGTCTGACTTGGTACAAGGAGAAAAGAGCAAAAGTGGGTCAATTTAAGATCTATCTAGGTTGATATAATATTCCTCACTATTTAATTTATTATTGATAATAATACAAAAATGTACTAAACAATTTGTTTATTGTATAAGGATTATCTAAAAAGTACATAAATATGTAAATATAGTATTATAACTATAAGGTAATTCTAATTTTTCCTTTTCACATCAAACATGGACAAAATTTAGATGTCTAAAATATTTAAAGTTTTAATAACTTGGTCTTAACCAAAATGTTTTACATATTATATTTCTTTTCTTTATTTTTTTTAGTTTCAAGGTTTAAAAATAAATAAATAAATAACATGAATGAGAATAATCCTTGCTTTGATTTAAAATATCTTATATATATTTTTTTATTGAAAGCAAAAGAATTAAATGATAGTAATATTTTTGTTTTTATTCAAATTCCATTTTTTTATTTCGTGATTAGGTAATTATTAACTGTAACAATGTCAAAGTTTTGGATTTGAGAAATTTATGAAAAGCATTGAAAAAAGATACACACAAGATTCAAGCTGATATAAACAATCAATTAATATTTCTTATCAAAGTAGTTTTAATTTATTTTATTTTATTGGAGAGTAAAAAGTAAAAGAACAGATTAGAAAATGCATCCATACAATAATAGTACTCTGAATAGTTGTCATTTGTTCATTATATCATGTAAAATTTCTGTTATATTGAAAATCTCAAAATGTAATTTAAAATTATAATTCTACATATGGTTGAACATGACTTTATTGTTAAGTAAACTTGAAACATGCCTTTTACATGTTTCTTAATTATTCTGAATATGGCAAACCAACAATTTTGATCACTACACTATTAGAAAAATAATTCATACAAGATAAAATCATACATGAACACACAATTGTATATACATTTTTTTGAATTTTTTCCTTAACAAATAAATAAAAGTAAATCGTTACATACATACATACATACATACATACATATGGCCATAAAACATATATTGATTAGTTCAAGAAAATAAATTTAAATACCATGTTTTTCAAATAAACATTTATGATGTATTTAAAAGCAAAGAGAGCAAGAAAACCACCACATATTGCATGATCACTAACAAGATTTATTATTATTATTATTATTATTATTATTATTTAATTTATTGAAAAAATCAAAAGCTAATATGCTCATCACATATATATATATATATATATATATACATGGAAATGTTAAATAGACCCACACATTCTATCCATCACGAAGAAAAAAAAAAAAAAAAAAAAAAAAAAAATCCTGTTAGTAAGTCTGCAAGCGTTAAAAACCAACCACAGTTAAAAACCAACCACATTCTTCATCGAAAGTGGATCTATTTTATTGTCCATGGGAGTGGTTCTCCTTAATGTCCCTGGTTTCGAACAAAGTAATGTCAAAATGCCCTTCCAGACATTCATTCCACCACAAAGCATAATGTCCCGGGGTCCGGGCCTTTCGAGAGGTATCAACCCGGGCGCAGCAAAGCCGTCAAGATGCGAGAGGGGAAAGGACGGCAGGGATAGCACGTGGGACGGGCACTTCATCTCGCAGATACCCACCAGGCCAAGGGAGGGGGCGAAGGGGGGGGAGGGGGGGAAAGGGGGGGAACAGAACAGGGGTTTGAGGGGCAGGGAGGGCAGGCAGCCAGGCATAACGTCGCCGGGCTTTGCACCGCACCACAAACCCCAGGGTCTTGCGAGCAGCGCGTCTGGACGCTCACTGGAGCCGGGCCAGTCAAGGGTATGAACATCTTCTTCGTCGTCGTCGTCGTCACTTTCTGTTTATTTATTTTTTCTTTTTTGTTTCCGAATCGAGTGAAGTTCCTATGAATTCGTTGCTTCGTCTGCGCGCGATGCGCCTGGAAGTCTCCATGAATCAAGTTCTCGGTGGTTGGTTGCTCCCATCATCCCTGCAAATTTTCGTGCAGCCTAGTCGGCCGTTTAAGTCTTTACGATCGAGTCACTGCAGGTTGCGAGGTTTATGTTTCGGCCCATTGGAAACTACATTGAAAAATCAGTGACGACATGTCCGCGCGGGTGTCTATGTGCTGATTGTTTTGAAAGCTTGGGGGTGGTGTTTAGCACGATTGTTGTGGTAGAGCAGGGTTAGGGTTAGGGCGCGATGTGTTCCGGTAGTTGGCAAGATAGGTGGTGTTACGGTAGCTCAGTCTCGTTTCAAACTTCGGTTCGTGAATCCGGTTTGAGGTGATAGAGAGTGAGTTTTGAAGAGTGCTGGAACGAGTTGTTTTTATGGACAACGTTTTTCATTGTGTGACCCGAGGGTCGTGTCCGACATCAGCTAGTTTAGCTGTAAGATGCCATAGTCGCTTCTCTCCATCTTTGGACATGGTTGAGTGCTTTGTTGAAAACGTGTCTCACTTATGAGGGACAAGTTCAGTGCAGAAGCAGCCACATTCAAGTGTAATTTGAAACTTGAGGAGTATAGCTTACATGTCGTCACTGATTTTGAGGTGGACATGTTACGGACTTATCATGTTCTTTTCTTTTTCTTTTCTTCGTTTTTTTCTTTTCCACTTCATCATTGTGCTTTCGAATACTGCACGGACTACTTTAAGCTCTCACTTTGTGAAGGGACTCGTTATTCATCCATACTACAGGTTTTGGCAGGCGCAGGTGCTTGTCCTCTCAAGTCTGAAATTCCTTCCGTGCAAGCGTCAACTGTGTCTGGGATGTTCTCGGCAGCTTTTACTGGACACGGTGCTGCACCGAGTAATTGGATTGCTGTGTACTCCTTACACTGTCTAGTTTCTGCATTATGGCCGCTCTCAATTCAAACTCCATGACTGAAGGACATGCGTTAGCGCCCGGTGATGGAAGTAATGCTGTTGTGATTTCCTCTAGGAGTGCAGAAGATTCTGAAGAGGGGATGATGGAGCAGCTTACTGCTTTGGAAAATCAGCAGGCATTCTGGAGGGTGTACCACCGAAATTCCCCCACATGGGCATTCTTCACAACGAATGATAGCTGTGCTGTAGACCTCGTCAAGCCTCAGCTTATGAGATGCATCGTTTGCCATCCTAGCAGAAGGGAAACACTGGGTCTCCGCAGTACACGTTGTCGGAAAGGCGTGGTGCTGTACAACAAAGAACATGGCACGTCCGCCATGAAAAGACATGTACATGCTGAGCACCCACAGGCTTTCAGCCGGTACAAAGCATTACGAAGTTCTTCTGAACCTTCTCAGGTTGCACCTCGTCAGCCTTCTAAGAAGAGACCTGGTCCTTTTCCAAGCCCATTAGCCTATGGATATCCAGGCACATTAGCTAATGTATATGCAGGCACCAACCCACAAAAGGAGGACGAGCAACATCAACAATTCCTTGAAGACTTGGCTTTGTACATTTTGAAAGCGTATCAACCACTCTCCAGTGTGGAGAATATTTGGCTGAGAAGGTTGTTGCTGAGTCAATGCCCTCGCCTTCTGTTTCCTTCACGCCTTGAGTTGTTGGATGCCGTGATTCCGAAGTTAGAGGCGAAGACATTGGAGAAATACGTCATTCCTGCTCTCACAGGTTGCACCACGGCTACGATGTCTTTTGATTTGTGGATGTCGTGTTCAGAGTGGAGCACCTACGCCGTAGTTGTCAACTTCCTTAACGATGCGTGGGTTCCTTGCAACGTCACTATTGGTCTCCTGGAGACATCTAGCATGGCAGAGGTGCCGTTAGAAGTGCAGCTGCAGGATATTCTGAGCCGCTTCAATCTCTCGACGCGTATAATTGCATACGTTAAAGATGAAGGCGGCAGCCTGGATATCATAACCTCAGCATTGGCTTCTGTGGCTTCTTGTGAGGTCTTGGAAATGGATGTACCTTACGCGGGCGCTTGCTTCGGCCATGCGTTTTCAAAATGTTGCGAGCATGCAACTGACAACTCTAAGGTCAGCTTAGAGCTAAACAAACCTTAACCAAGTATATACGTAATTGCTTTTTACTTCGTGCAACATGTTTTGAATAGATTAGTTTTATCGAATAACTGGTTTAAGCATTCTGCAATAGTCATGAGTTAGCTATTTTTTGATTTCCTGTTATCGTTGTAATAGTTATATTTGTACGGTCTTTTTCTGCCGAAGTTCACAAAAATGAGATTATAACACACTGCTTTAATTTGACTGGTGTGTGTTGTTTTCAAGGTTTGTGCTGGGTTTAGGGCGGTCAGTTTGAAGGATGTTCAAGGTTCTCTACAAAAATCCATTACGTGGATTCAACAAACTCGAAAAGGAAGGCAAGAATGGGAAAAGGTTTGTGCGGAGAAGCAGTTGCTACCGCGGACGTTGAAACCTCCTGTCAAGAAGAGATTTGCATCAAGGGCATTGTTTTTCCAGGAGTCCCTGCATTACGCTGAAGCCATCACCTCGTTCTTTACTAGACAAAGCCCTGAGCTGCAGTTCCCAATTCCAAGTTCACAAACATGGGCCGTTGCAAGAGCTGCTACTGAAACCCTTGTCCCTGTTGTTAAGCAGAGTGTTCTGAAGCAAAAGACAGGTTTCTGGTTCTTGTCCGAGGCTCTTGCAGCAGCTCTGTCTTTGTTTATTCACTTTCGACAAACTCGCTTTCTTGCCAGTGAAGTAGCCGCGTCCAATGGTGACGACTTTGATAGTGAGCTCTTGGATCTTAAGTCAAGAATGGAAGATGAGGTATTGGCTGTGCTTGAGCCTTTATTATCTTTTGCTTCAAACTTTTCGCGGCAGAACGCGCACAACATGCTGGCACTCATGTTGGACCCACGCTTTAAGGGGTTAGGTCTTGTGCGCGACTACGTCGGAGCAGATAAGGTTGTGGTTATCGTGTTAGAGTATGATAATATGGTCCTGCTACCCTTATTGATGCAGTGCTACAAGCGCTTACATCCAACAGCTCAAAGTCAGGAACCTGTTACCCCCATTTCTGAGAATTCCATCTTTGGAGCTCAAGCATCAGCGGAGGAAGTGATCTTAGAACAGTTGAAATCTGAGCTATCTTTGTTCAGAAGGCTGCATGTTGCTGATGGGGAGTACGACAGCCCCCTTGCCTGGTGGCGAAAGCATGAGAAAGAATTTCGAAATGTTGCCTTCTTGGCTCGACAAATCCTGGGAATCGTCGGATCTCAAGTTGAAATCGAAAACATTTTCAGCATAGCAGGTGTGATTCTTTCTCAACAGCGGCGCAGACTAGGCATAAATCATTTAGAAAAGTTGGCGTTTATTTCCAAAAACTGGCCAGATGAGCGAAATAATGCTGGGAAGTCAGAGGTTGAATCTATCGAGCATTTTCTGGAAATCGAGGACAGGATCATCGAGGACAATATCCACCTTGTTGAAGAAGCTGATCTGTTTGAGAAATCAGGCCCTCATTAGCAAGGTATGTTATTTCTGGTTCCTTTTGCTGACATTGTTCAGAATATGCCCGGGGTACTCAGCCGTGTTAATATCCTTGTTAAATTTAACACCTCTATTGTTCTGATGCAGGTTTCTTGTGCAATTACAATTACTTTTCCCGGCCAAACTTGTATTTATTTTATTCCGTTAGATTGAAGCCGTGAGTGTCGGAAATAATCACAGTACATGTTCCGAAGCGTGCGATCACTGCAAGAATGTCCGAACTGGTATAACTGCAGTAATGCCCTTTGTTGCATCCAATCATCACGTTTTTCAGGAGGTTGCTGATGATCAACCTCTTCAAGACATAAGCAGTAACGTAGAAGTTCTCTGTTCTGTATAAATTTTTGTTCTTCGCTCAATGGCATGTATTTCAAACCATCATGACCTGTAAAGATGTGCTTTCTGGTTCAGTTCAAGGACTGAAATGAGCAATACAAATCCAATTATTTCTTGTGGAATCCACTAAGTTCTTCACAAGTACCATGTAGCGAAAGTGAATATGAGCACCCCTTCAGAATATTTTGCAGTTTGTATTTGGTTCTTCTTGGTAAAACTCTCAAGCCAATGGAAGCTTGTCTAGGTGTTTAACCCCCTAAACCCTTCTCTCTAGGTTCTCAGTTTTCAGAACCAGGGTGTAGCAATTTGGCCCTCGAATCATGCATGTGTGGAAGAGGAATTATTCAGGTGCTGCAGGCAATATCAAAATCAAATTTCCTTTGCTAAGGAAGGAGAGCACCTAATAACAGGACGTTGCAGGCAGCAACACGTGAAGGCGGATTAGCGAAGGATGAGAACACCAATCTGTTCAGAAGGTCCTGCTGAGATCATTCAAGTTTGTCCGTGAAAGTTTGTTCTTAGCGTCTCTTCAGACACATTGGCCACCGACAGCGCTTTGTACTTCACCCTGGTAAGCTTCACCCTGCCTACACCCTGATTTTCTTCAGTCGAATGCCCACTCAGTCAATTTTGCAGAGAAACAACGTCGTGCTGAAGAGGTTTTGGTTGAAGTCAAGTGGCAGTCGCTGGAAAGGCCGCACTAGCACTCATTTGAGGATGATCTCATGTCCGGATCTCCAGTTTTATAGAAGAATTCTCAGGTCCTTAATAGCATCTACGATGCAGCTTCCAGGCCTGAAATGGTTAGCTTGCATGCGAAAACTCAGCAAGAGTAGCAGCAAGAAGGGTAGAGAAAAGCTTCGTGTCGTTGCGTTGTGTGCATGCTTATCTGTTGCACTGGCTTAAAACAGCTGAATCTTGTTTGTTCTGATAATACTACCGACAATGGCAATCAAATATAGTGTTGGACATGCACTGTGTCTTGTAAGAACACTAACTCCAAATGTAATATTTGATCTGGTAGATGTGGCTAAATATAAAAATGCTCCAATTGTTGCGAGGTATGAATATTGCTCTTCTAATATTTTTTTATCTTCCTTGTACAAAAGGTATAAATCATGACCATCACATCCAATCATTGGTGTAGACAATAGATAAGCATCAATCATATTGAATCTCTATAAGTTTTGTCTAATATACGTTAGTTGGTAGAAAAAAATGCTACCATCTATGACATACATAATCTGAAGACCAATGCAGAAAGTTTTTTTTTTTTATATTTTAATTTCAAATTCACATATAAGTAGGTTAGTAACTACAATGCATATAGATCTAGTATCCACTAGGTTAAGATCATTAACATATACAACGATGATCACAAAACTAATTTTATCTCGTTTGATAAATAAACAAAGAATTAGCGGATCACTTACAAACTTATTTATAATTAAATAATCTTGAAGATATTGATACCACATGTATTTAGATTTTTTTAGACTATATAAGGCCTTGTATAATTTAATACCATGATATTATCTTGGAGTAGGTATATTTGGAGTTCTTGTTTTCAAACTAGGTGGAACTTTCATGTAAATATCTACATCGAGTAAACCATACAAATACGTAGTTACTATATCTATGAGATACATCTCAAGGGTAGCATAAACTGCCATTCCAATAATATATCGGAATGTAATTGGATCCATGACTAGAAAATATATAGATTTATAATTTATGCCAAATCGTTGAGTAAATCCTTTAGCAACAAGACAAGCTTTATAGCGAAATAATTTGATCTTTAGCATCTTGCTTGCATATTAATATCATCTTATATTTCACAAGGCGAGAAGTAAGACTGTCCACAATTGGACCAAAGACTTTCTTCTTATGCAAAGAAATATCACAATCACCTTATGTTATAGCTTTTTTCTTTCATAGTTGCTTATATGGTCCATGACTCCTTTCAATTGTTGATGTTTTAACTTGAAGTATATTTGTTAGTGGTATTGCAATACAAGCACGCTCATTTTGAGCCTCATTAATTGAAATTCTTGTAATCTGAGGCACATCATTGAAGTCATGTGGTGTTTCATTTGCAATCCGTTTTAAATACAAAATCTTGGCAACTTTACTTTCAACCAAAGATGTTTTAGGATCATGATTTATTGTAAATGCTTCTAGTGCTCCAAATGCAAGTATTATATTTTTTTATTGACTAAATACTCCTCTTAGAAGAGATGGAAATATGTTCTCTTCAAAATGGCAATTATGAAAATATGCATGTAATAATGTGCCAGTTAATGGGTCAATTATACGAATAATATCTAGTGAATCAAAACCAACATATATGCCTTCTCGTCGATGTGCTTCAATGGTATGCCATTGATGTTTTGGTATTGGAATCCAAGTATGGCAATCAAATATCCGTAGGTAAGATACATTTGGAACACCACCTAAAATGAGTTCTTATGGTGTAATAATTTCAAGAGAAGAAAGACAGTGGCATGTTAATGTTGCAACATGTAAAACTACATGACTCCACATAGATGCAGGTAAAATTGCATGAAGAAGGAGTGGCTAGGTAATGAATTACATATGCTTTATAAATGACTCTGCAAGTCCATTTTGAGCATATTCATATGGAATACAATATGTCAATTCAATCCCTATTATAGTACAATAGTCTTCAAAGGACTTTGATGCAAATTCTTTTGCATTATCCATATATAACATTTTGATAGGATAATCAAGATAATGTACTCAAAAATAAATAAGCATAGATATAATATTAGAAAATATCATATTTTGAGATGTTAATAATGAAACATGTGATTGTTTGCTTGATGCAAAAGATCAAAAAATAACAAAATGGTCTAAATATTGGATTAATAGGACCACAAATATTACCATGCAACCTTTTAAGCATTGGTGGTAATTCTTGTGGAAGTTTCCAAATTGAAAGCCGAACAATCATCTTGCCTTGCACACATGCATGACATAATTCTGTAGAATTTGCATTTGCATATCGTAAATTATGTTCAATTATATATGAAATTATCTTCTAAAATAATGTAGATCTTAGATGTCCTAATCGTCCATGCCAAAGAAAAATGTAACTCTCTATTATAGATGATACAAAATTAAATATAATAGGAAGTTGGATTGCAATCCGATATAAATCATTTGTCTCAGTTAAGACTTTTTTTACAACTTTATGGTTCTATTCAAGAACCAAAACCTCTTGCTTATCTAGAATTAGAGTTGAGAGGTGATAACCATTGGCATACACATCTCAATAGCTGATGAAACTTCAAGGTGCTGAGGGTGCAAAAATTACATGTTTACATTTTATGATAGAGCCTGCATGCAATTTTATCATTATTATTCCCTCTTGGAAATGAAACGCATTTGTTCCAGCCATAGTCATCAAATTTCTAGTTTGCCAAGTTGAAGATTTTTCAATTAAAAATATCTATGTCATAGGATAGTATGTGTTGTTATAGAATCAATGAGCGTATCATTTGATTCATAATTAGAGGTTTTCTCATTCATATAAGTTTCCAAATCATCAACACCAATTGAATCCATTGATGCATCTATAGTATAAACTTCACAAGCCTTAGCTTGAAGTTTCTTATTTTCTTGGAACATTTTAACAAAGCATTTTGAAGTATGACATGCATGTGTCAAATATCCAATCATTTGAGATTTATGGCAAGAACGCATCTCCAATTTTTATTTTCTAGTATAATTAGTTGTAGAATATTTATTCTTTCTATATGGATGGAAATGGTCACGAACATGATTGACCTGGTGTTTATGAGCATTTTTTTATGTTTATGTAATTGTTTCAATATATTTCAATTCAAAGTTTTACGATTGTATATAAGATTTAATCTAATTTAATACTTTTAAAGTTTTTATTACATTTACGTTACTCGAAGGGAATTCTTTGGATTACAACATTTAAAAAGAAGATGTATCTTACAGAGGTAAAATTAAAAGGGATTAGACAACAAGTAAGACATTTAATAAGACATTTTAAAGACTTTTTATTGTTCTTTAGAATTGACTAACCATTATCAAAATTTTAATAATCAACCCTCTTGCCAACAAATTACGAAATTGACTGACTTTGTGCTCTATATCAAACATTATTGTCATTTTATACTATTACTAACCATGTGACAAAATGTTCTTTTGATAAGGAACTAATATATATTTTTTTTGTTATTTTATGAGATAAAAACATAATTAATCCTCGTCAATTTTTTTTTTTATTTATTGCTAGGTTTTTTAAAAATCTTTATATGACTTGAATAAATCATGGATGTGAAATGGTTGTAACAGTTTATGGTGTTGAATATAAAACTTTATAACCATTTTGAGAAACACAAATTTCATGGTTTAGATATAGTGTTTTGGTAAAAAAGAATAAAATGTAACATTAATAGAAGGATGAAATTAGTAATTTTAAAACATTAGGTCAATTTAACTTAATTACATTATTTGAGAGCAAAACCCAAAGTATCAAGCAATATTGTGTTTTGTATATAAAAATGCTAACCTAAGCATAATTAGCCAGCACATCAAACAGTATGCATAAACTTGACATGCTGTGTTTAACACATGTGAATTTTTTATAAGTTTTTAGTTTATAGTACATAAGTAACTTGATGTAAGTATATATGATACAAAAACAAATATTTATGAATAAAAAACACTTTAGTTTTCTGGGTATAGATGTACTGAATATAAATAAAATGTTTATTGCCAATTGGCAATTATATACAACATCACATGCCATTCAAACACTTACTATGCATTCCAACATATTCAAAATTATTTTACTGTTATAGAGAAGAATGAGGCATACAAAATTTAGTAATTTGTAAACTTTCAAAAAATTTAAAACATAATTTCGAATAACAACTTGCTTATTATTAAAAATAAATAAAATTAATTGTAACCTTTTTTCATTTAATAAGTGAAATAAATAAAAAACTAAGTATTCCATGTTCTTTTCTCATTTCATTTTAAATCCTATGTACTGATTATTAAAAAATAATAATAAATTAGAATCAAATACGAAAAACATTGAGGTTCTGTTTTCAAACAATGTAAATACAATAGTTGGTGGGCACACTTGATTTAATCAAGCTAATTTTTCTTGTCTTTCCAACATAATTTTATGTTCCATCAATAAATTCAGAAGTGAATCAATACAAATCAAATCTGCAATTTTAGGTTTGTGTTCAAAATCTCAAGTGTATTTAGGTCAACATTACAACAAATATTTGAGACTATTTTATACCAATAAATTAAGATGAAATGCATTTCATCCAATGCCATATTTCTATAATGAAAAGGAAAGTTATGAAAAAATTGTTATATCTTATTGTTACAACAATAAGACTTAATTTTGATTTGAAACATTTGTAGAGATGTATTAAAGACCAGCTTTTCTTCATTGGCAATACAATAGACATGGCTGTAATATTGTCATGCACACATGGTACACTTGAAATTGTGTTGTTTGTGAAAGATTCACCAAGGTTGGTACTTATTGTATGTCAATACATTCATATGAAAATATATAAAAATATGTAAATATATATTAGTTAATTAATAACATAATACTCATAGCCACTTTTACCAAATATCTCATTCAACTTGGATGTATAGAACATGCAGGAATTTTCTTGAATTGTGCAAGGCAGGTTATTATGATGGCACTACATTTCATGTACAAAGTCCTTTTGTGTAGCTCTGATATCTTGTACTTAAGAATAATCTGCATAATCTAATTTATTACTTAAAGAAATAGAGTTTAAAATCATGTTAAATTTCACTCTTTTATTGTATTTATATATACATACATATATATATATATATATGTTTGTGTGTGTGTGTGTGTATTGCAACAACATGTATCTATCTATTAATTTCATTTTATCAAATAAATATTTTTCTATATTTTATTTGATCCAACCACTTTTTAATTGTAAACCATGCTTTCGTAGTGTAGAAAGTTATTCCAGGCTTCATGTGTCAAGGTGGTGATCCATCAGGTGAGACATCCAAGCAATCTCAAAATAATAAATACAATTATAGATGTTTTTTAAAGTTTAGTATCCAAATGAATTTATTTTTTTCTTGAACAAAATTAGGAATCTATGTAGGTACAGGAAGAGGTGGTGAATCCATCTATGGCCCCAAATTTGCAGATGAGATGACGGCAAAGCATAGCCATGACCGAAAAGGGATTGTGTCAATGGCAAATAGTGGACGCAATACAAATACTTCACAATTCTTCATATTGTTTGAACCGGTGAGGAATATGTTGTCTACTTTGTTGTATTGGGTTCTTTGGCAAGTTACTTGGTTTCCCCTTTGGAAGTTTTAAATTATTTTGTATGCACAATGTAACAACTTGACTTTACAATTATCATCAATTAATGAATATTTTGTATTCTTTAGGTTTTTTGCAATTTGGTAATCAACTCCAACACAATTATCATTCTTCACTGTTTTGCTTTGTTTTGTCACATTCAGTTGACTGTGCTTTGCTTCATGTTCATGCCAAAATGGTTACCATTGATAACATGATCATTGTGAGTATTTAAGAATAAATGTTGCAATGATTTTTTGATGTTAGAGTCCCCATCTTGATGGAAAACACACTATATTTGGCCAAGTGAAGGAGTATGGTTTTCCAGTGTTGAATGCAATGCAAAATGTGAAAGTGAAGGCATTTAAACCTAATATTCCTATCAAGTTGTAAGATTTCTCTTTTAACTACAATTCAATAATTCATTTTTCAATCAAATCCAATATTAGTTTTTCAAGTGATTTCAGAACAAGTAATTGTGATAGCAAATACAAAATGAAATTTTTATGACTTATATTCAACATAAAATACATTGGAAACCGTCATGATATGCATATTAAATTTTTATACAATATCCACACTTGCACAAAGTGTAAAATTTTGAAACAAGTTTTATCATAGATTTGTGGCAGAAGTCATAGAAGATCCATGGGAAGGCCAAGAATTGCCTCTAGGAACAAGAATCCCCACCAAACCATTGGTTGGAGTTGATCAATTCTCCTTGTCAAGATGTTCGATTATGTAAAAAACCAACAAAAATGTACATTTTTTGTTTTTTGAATAAAAAATGAAAATTCATTGAATTTCAAAAGTTATTAAAAAAATAAAGTGGTTCAAAGTTTTTGAAGTTTTAAATCAATCAAGAATTAATTTCATTTGTACAATTAGTCATATACAAGAAATGTTAAGAAAGTATACAAAAATTAACAACAATATACTTCAGCTTCTTGTGAATGAATATGTTCTCATCCTTACTTTCGAATTTTTATTGATTATAAATCATTTGAATAAAATGAGATCCATGTTAATTGATTTGATGGAGGTATAGTTGTACACAAACGATCTTATGCCTTAAATCTCTTGTATGCTATGAATAGGAAAAAAGAAAAAAGAAAGACAAAAAATGAAAAAAACTTCATGTGCTCATAACTTTGTTTTGTTAATTTATTTTCAAGTATGAAGTTTTATAAACATGATTTCATTGCCACAGTAAAACATTGCATTCAAATAATAACACTTGATTGTATATTTTTATGTCCATGAGCTATGAAAAGTTTTGTTGAAAATATTTTGTAAAACTTTAAGCACAATATAAACTATTCCCATTGAAACATATAAAGATTACAAATGTCAATATTGATAAATAATATTTATGTTTTTGTAAAGTTGTAGTTTAAATCAAGTAAATTATCTTGGATAAATCTTTTTCGTTGAGAGATAATATTAATAGATATAAAGCTCCAAATTTTTTTAAAAATATTTAAAAAACGTTTAATTTAATTAAAACCATGATGTTTAAAATTTTGATTTCTAGTGAATGATTTTAATTCATTACTTGAATTATTTCAATATGTAAAACGAATAGGATATTTACAATTATACTTATAACCACGTAACAACCAGTGGTAAACTCTATCATAGTTTATAGTAATATGAACATTACAAATATAGGCAAAACGAGTAATCAATACAATTATTAACTTATTTTATTTTTAGAGTGTATATAATTGTTTTTTAGGTAAAGTGCAGCATAATTTTGACTCATTAAGATATTTCTTTAAAATAATTAACTCAAATTCCATTTACAATGTGTGAACTAGAAAAAATTCATTCAAAATAGAGCTTAATGCAAAGATATTTAAGGAAATTTCGAGTTCAATAGTAGAGATTTTAAAAATACAGACATACATTTCTTTTAAATTTTTTAAATTTGTTAAATGTTAAAGTATCCTATGAAGCTTAAGTGAAGTTCAGGTGTTCTTATTTTGGATTACTTTTATGAATTCAACATAACAACAATTTTTGTTATATATTTATATTTTATAATAAATTTACAATTTATATATAGGCCAATGTCACCATAATTTTTGCTATTGCAACAACTTATTCTTATTAATTTTTAATTGTTTTTTATTGAAATTAGATTGAGTTTTTTTATTAATTTCAAAAAAACCTGATTGGATCTAATAATAGTTTTTTATTGGAACAAAAAAGACAAATAATATGTCAAGTGGGTGGCAGGTTGTGGTGGCAAAAAAAGAAAACCCTATATATATATATATATATATATATATCCTCATGCAATATAATTTCAAGTCATAGTGGTTTTATACTTTTTAATTAAATTATATATTTTTATTGAAATTTATAATTTTTTATTAGGATGTGATGTGCAAAATTTAGGCTTTTTTTGTAAAGATTTTATTAACAATGCTTAATACTGTCTAAAACAAAGTAAAAAATAGCTCTTGTGTTTAAATTTTGTTTAAGAATAATTCTTCATGTTAATAATAAATTCATTATAAATAGTTGATTAAAGTTACTTTCACACTTGATTCTATAAATTTTGTATTGTATTTTTTTTAATAATATGTTTAAAAAGTGAATAAAATTTTTAAATTTTAATCTACAAGTGTTGTAAAAAATTAAAATTTTAAATAACATATATAATTAGAATTATATAATTCTAATTATATAATATATAATTCTAATTATATACAATCCAATATATGCATGTATTTATATATATTTATATTGATATAATAAGTACACTTACGTCTATACATTCAATCAACTATTAACTTACAAAATCCTAAAAAATACATTAATCATCTTCTATCATATGTATACCAACAATTGTGATATTTATGTTAATGTTTTTATGTTACAATGCACCCCTTTATTTGCTAAAACACTATTGTTGATAATTGCGTCTCTATCTTACTTCCACTTTTATCAATGTTTTTCATGCACAAACCATGATTTATCAATTGTCACATTCATATTTTCACCATATATAATATTCATCACAAATATCTACATCCATTTTTCCAAATTAAACCTCAACATGTTGCCACTCTTATCACAAATTATTTTTGTTGTGTATACATGAAGAGTTGCATAAAAGACACAAATACATACATACATATACACATATTACTTGTTCCTTTACTAAATATTAAATAATGGCTACAAGTCTACACCAACCGAAAACTAAGGTGTGAACGCAAATTGTGATTCGATCACCACTATCGGAGGAGGATACCAGCCGGGCATACATGACTTCATTTACCCGTCAATACACCGGAATCTTTATAACCGGGAACGCAATAGAAATCGATCCTATGAGGGTATAAGGCGGGCATAAATGAACTCAAGTACCCGCTTTTCCACTGGTACTGGAATTTCAGGGGACGTTAGAAACCAGCCTCCGATATACCCTGGATGGCGGGTATGTTCAGCCGTTCCCTCAAGAAGAATGGAGACTCTCCGAGCGTCATGAGCTTCCATATTTTTGGGGTTAGGTCATGTGTGATGTGGCCTTTGCTCGTGATCGGTGTTGTTGTTATTGTTGTTGAAGGAATTGGTGTTTGGAAGGAGTGGTAAGGCTATGCTTACGGTGAGCGCCAAATGGCAGAAAGAGATTTTTTTTTCCTGCTGTGGAAATTGACCTCGACCAGCCAGGGTACTTGTTTTAAGTGTCCCGTTGTATGCTCTGACGGGCGTGCACCCGGAGCGGCAGAAGGTCATGGTTAGAACTCGGATTGCTGAGAAATGATGCGGACCTGCACAAGCTAGGGTTGAAGGAGGGCCAGCGGTTGATGCTGATGGGCACTGCCGATGAGATTTTTCCAATGCACCTGTGGAGGTGCCTATCCTCGCTGAGGATTTGCCAGAGAAGCAGCAGGGCATGGCTAAGCTTGGCCACACCGCAGGGCTTGTTAATTTGGGGAATACTTGCTATATGAACTCCACGGTGCAGTGCTTGCACTCAGTGCCGGAGCTCAGGGATGCATTGCGGGGCTATACCGCCGTGGGTGCCAGTGTTTTTGATTCCTTGTCGCATACCCTAACCGTGGCGACACATGATTTGTTTAATGAGCTTGATAACAGCGCTCGACCGGTGGCATCATACCGTTTCCTTTCGGTGCTGCGAGACAAGTGCGATCCTCCGTCCTTCTCTTGATTGGATTCGCAGTTTGCTGTTGTGGGCTTTCTGAATCGATTCTCATTCTCGAGTGACTTCTTTCGATTGATCACAATCCTAAGGGTTAGACAAACGATATGACACAGTATCAATTGATGGCTATATTGTTTTTTTTTTTTTTTTTTTTTTTTTCTTCTTATTGTTCTCAATCCGTATCTTCAAGTGATGCCTTTTTTTTTTTCTTTTTTTTTTCTTTTTTCTTTTTTCCCGAACCTAGCTGAATCTCTGTTTTAATCATCGATTACACTATAATTTGTTTCGCTCCCTGTGTTGACAGTTGCAGGCCCCTCAAGGCCTGTGTTTTATGGGAGGTATGGTGGATTTGGGACTTTTCGAAAAGTAGATCATCGGGAGCGTGTTCTCTTAGAGTATCGTAAATCTTAGCTCCCACAACAATTGTGATCACTACTTGTGCTTCAGGTCCCGATCAAGCACCGCTTTTTTCGATGAGAGTGCTTGAATTGGTTGGATACTGGCCCCCAATTCCTCGTTGAAAATCAATAATTGCAATGATCTATCCCCATCACTATGAAATTTCAAAAGATTACCCAAACCTACCAAACCTATCGGTCCAGGTTATAAACTCGTTGAATTCATTAGTGTAGCGTGCGGCCCATAACATCTAAGGGCATCACAGACCTGTTATTGCCTCAAACTTCCATCGGCTAGACGCCGATAGTCCCTGTAAGCAGTTGGCCGCAAAGGAAAAAATCCTTTGCTTAACTGGTTAGCAGCTCTGCCTCGTTCGTTAACTGAATTAACCAGACAAATCACTCCACCAACTAAGAACGGCCATGCACCACCCACAGAATCAAGAAAGAGCTCTCAATCTGTCAATCCGTACTATGTCTGGACCTGGTAAGTTTCCCAGTGTTGAGTCAGATCAGTTGTCATTTTCTTGCTTAACCCAAGAAACATAGTGACCTGAATCAGCCCTTCGCCATTTGTGTGTCAAAACCGCAACAAGATTATAAATTCAGGTGATATCCGATGCAACTTCGATGCGAGTCTTCTTCGCAGTTGAAGACCCAGTTGCAGACCTGGTAACATCAATGTCCATTACATCATTTTCTGTTCGTTCGCCGACAGTTGAAACCTGCAGCGCCTTCACCCTTCCTGCCCGTTTCAGCTCTCTTAAGCCCAGCTTTGACTTCTTCCACAGCGAATAGCTTTTTCCGAGGTTCCACGAGTTTCTCTTTAAGCTCCTCTGTGCAGAAATCCAAAACATCCAGAAAATAGGATGAGTTGAGTGAAACAGGCCATCTGAATATATTTTATAAGATTGGGTTGGCTGAAATAGAGGCGAAAATTCGACCGGCTAGGTAACACAGTCCGCTATCAAGTGATCCAAGCTTGCCTTGGAATTATTTTGAGTGTGTGATTTGTGTCCCCTAGGTTTGGATCCCAAAGAAGGTCCTTCTCTTCTCTTGTTTGAAAAGACTAGAGGAAGAGGAAGAAAAACGTCCCACATCAGACCTCTGATCAAGAAAGACTACCCGCTGAGTTTAAGCATAGAATGAAGCGGAGGAGAAGAAACTAACCAGGATTTTCCGAGTAACTGCGAGCGAACCGGGAAGAGCCTAGCTTAAAAATTGAGGACCTTCGCACCCCGAATTGTAGTCTGGAGAAGCGTCCTCTGCAGCATACGGGCACCAAGTTCCCTAGAATGGGATGCCCAAGTGGGTGACAGCCCCGTCAAGGCCGATTTTTGTTGCTTCACAAGGTGTGATCTGCGAGTTGGGCGAGTCAGGTGAGTTGGGCTATTTGAAAATGCAGCCCTAAGTGGGAGGTAAATTCCTTCTAAGGCTAAATATTGGCAAGATATCGATCGCAAACAAGTACCACAAGGAAAAGATGAAAGGGACTTTGAAAGAAAGAGTTAAACAATGCTTGAAATTGCTGGGAGAGAAGCGAATGGAAGCTGCGGGTGTGCCTTGGTGGGATGTGGAACGGCTTCGGTTGGTCTGTCGCTCAACGCGAGGCATTGGTCAGCATGGGCTACTTAGGCGAGACAAGAGCATGATGTAGTTTCTTGCCTATGCCGCTGAGATGGCCAAAGAACGAAGCATACGACACTCGAGTCGTGTGACTTTTCTCAACTGCATGCTTCGGACGCTAGCGTATTGAACTCTTCATCCGACCCATCTTAAAACACGGATCAAGGAGTATATGTATGTAAGTAGGTGAGTAGCAAACCCATTGACGCGCAAGTAAACTGGCAGGTGGGACCTCTCTCAAAAGGGTGCACTATCGATCGACCGTGATCTTCTGTAAAAGATTCGAGTGTGAGCATAGAATAGCCTTACTGCTAGGATCTACTGAGATTTTGCCTCACCATCCCAATGATTTGTTACCTCCTTTCTAACTTCCAGCTCTCGAGTGAACTCTAAAAATCCAGCCTATGTGTCTCTAACACTTAGTCAAATTGGACCGATCCTACTATTGGGTGACTTCTGCAACCTTCCATCCCACTTCACTTCGGGGTGGCTTTTTCAACCTTCCTGTGACACAGCCTCTAGTCCAGAGTGACTTTCTTTGCGTTTTTGCAGCTCTTCTGTCCTACTGTCTTCATGTTTGTTTTGTTTTGTTTTTTCTTTTTTGCAATTGTGCTAGTTCTAGGTGGTTGATGGGAGCTTGTTGGCATTGGGATTAGCATATTGAAATGCAAGGTGGCAACTTTGGGTATGAAGTTAGGAGTTCAGACTTTAGTCATGAAACTTAGGATTCAAGACTTAGGATACAAAACACAAGGTTTAGGATTTGATGTTGAGTTTTTAGAATTCAAATGTAAATACATTTTTTTGTATTGCATTGTGATAATAAACAAAAAATAATAATCAAATAAGAGCGTGGCAGAGTCCATGTGGCACAATCTATTTGGCATAAGTTTAGGACCTAGGATTGAAACAAAGAGTTCAAACATAAACACAAACCTAAACAAGCAAGCATGAAAATGTGAAGAACAATGGATTTCAGATTTGTAAAGGAAAAATAAATGCAAGAACCATTCATCCATCTAACAAGCAATTACGAGAACATGGGAAGGAATAAAGAGATAACAATAAAGGGCTATTGATGTGATGTGGTCATACCAAGGCTATTTCACCAAATCCTATCAAAACTTTGAAGTTTAGCACCTTGGGCCGGAATAGTATTAGGATGGGTGACCTTCAGGGAAGTCCCGGTGCTGCATCCATTTTGCATTCACCTGAACCTTTCTCCGACATGGCATCTTCTTCTCCGACTTAGGAGTCCACTTAGCATTGTCATATGACGTGGCAGGCATCTTGTTAACATTGCGTAGTCCACGTGGTATTTCAAAAATAAAAATAAATCAGGAATGTTTGAAATATATAAAGATTATAGATTAAATTCTAATATTATTTTTTTTTCTTATTTTTTTTCTTTTTCCACTTAGGCGGAAGACTGGGCGGCCAGCGAGGAGTCGGGACTTGGGCGGGGGATCGGGACAAGAGGTCGGGACTCGCGACGGGACTGGGATTCGCGCCGCGACTAGGGATTCGGGGAGGAAGTCCAGGACTCGCGCTGGGACGAGGAGTCGCAGCGGGACTGTCAACCTCTTCTGCAGAGAGAGAACATTACAAATTTATCAGGGGGGGTGTTGATTGGCATATGGCATATGTTTGTACGAAGCTCGGGCTGTCACCTCGCTTTTAGATACTCAATTCACAAAGCACATTAGCTGAATCTCTGCACACGGGGATCAGTACGATACGATAAAAGTATAGGAATGTAGATGCAGTACATACCATTAGCATACAGTGAATGAAGGAAGAAACATTATCGCAACAAACATTTACTTTCTTCCGCCTTTGTTTCCTGGTCTAATTATTGATCAGTGAAAAGTTCATGTTCTATGTCGGCTGTTTATGAAATTGGAAAGTCGCAAGGCCTGTTCCAAAAGAAACTCTTCACAGTTCGCAACGAATATCTTTGGTGCGGAATGAAACAATCGCCATTCCATTTCTTCTGGGCGACTGTTGTCACAACAACTGCACTGTGATAACATTCTACAGTCTGCAAGTTTGCTCCAACTTTTCTACATTCTTGTTAATAGATCTTAGTTGCGTTCAGTGGTTAGAACTGATTAGTACACTCCTATGGCCCTTCAGAGGTCCATTCAATGAAAGGGCTTATAAAGGATATCATGTGGGGATTGTACAACCTCATATCATTTGCATTAGTCTAAAAGAATTACCTTCCGGTGCTAATTGTAACCAAATAAGAAATTGAAAATCACTCAGGATTCAACTTGGAGGCGAGACTCATGGACGTTGCTGACTTAAACTGGAAACAGGTGCATGCAGAAAATCTGCAAACCAAATTTGCATGCCAAAACACAGCGATTACACTTCAAAAAAAAATGACGACTGGATAAGTGCTCCATGCGACCTTCGAAGTCCATACCTATGCACATAACCAGTTTCACTGACCAGATAGGATTTCAGAGAATTGCTAGTGTACGATGGCCGTGAAAGGCACCTGCAACAGGTTGAATAAAAGCAGCCAGCTGCAATCAAGAAGAAGCAATATACACATCCTATTGAACTCTAAGTTTCTATCTAAAACATAACACACGCATATCACTCAGTTATGATGAAAAAATCCAATCAACCAGAAGACCTCACTATTGACGACCCGGAAGACTAAGAGTTGAAAATATCGTCCCACCACCCTAGTGCTTTAGAATTCTAAAATCCATTCTTCAAAGGCCTGGCTGGAAATTGCACTGGTATCAATACTCCGTTGTCCAATCAGCAGACCTTGCATGTGCGGGAGTGATGAAGCTTGAGATATCATCATCGCTCTTCTGCTGCACCAACTACTTCGGTCAACTTACGTAGCTCAGGGTCCGCCGAGGTCTTGGAGGCGAGACTCATGGACGGAGTGCTTGGTTATAAAAGGCTACGTCTCCGTCCTAGCCAGGAATTTCACACAGGTCCACAAACCAAAATTCCTGAATCCTTGCCACAGGCTGGCGAAAAAAACTTCGACTTCCAAAAGTCACTTGTCTCAGCGTTCTTCGTCGACAATCGAGTAAGCACACAAATATCTTCATCCAAATTGTAAGTTTGAAGGCCCAATAGTCGAGCAATCCCAACTGCAACTCGACGTCAGGTGGCAACTGCAGTATGTTCAGACCCACTGACCACTAAGTTGTTGCCATTCGAACCACCATCTTCAGATTCACTTCCACCAGGCAGTGTGTGAAATGCAGACGAGTGAAAAGATTGTGGCGGATGAAGATTAAGATAAGCATTGTTCTGACCATGTTGCATCATGGATGTGTGATAATTTACATTGTCTCCTTGTCCACCTAGCATGCCCATTCCTGAATGTGATGCTCGAGTGCTAGAAACATTTGCCGCTTGTGAAGACTGCCCCTCATGAGATCCATGGCTTCCATCAGAATTTGCTTTCGATTCTCCATCTTTTGTTTTGGTATTTAAAAATCGACCTCCGTTACCCCTTGCTCTTCGCAAAGCGTGCTGATGCCGGGATTCATGTAGATACGGCTGAAGATAGCAGATAATCAAGACACAAATTAAGAACTCCGAGCTTTCAGTTAAAAATATCAGAGGGCTAACCAAGTGACATTCGAAACCTAACTATATCACCAAGTCAAAGGAGTCATGTGGTGACTTCTTAGAAACCGATTTTTAGAAGTGCCTACAGAACTAAACAGGTGATTGATAGATCATGGCAGAGATGCACAGTGGAGCCTGTAACTTCTTTTGTTCCATGAATGTGTCTATCTAATCCTCACAAAGGAAAAATAATTTGAAGTGAAGAAGGAGAAGAATCCCGGAAAACCAAGGGATGACTACAAGAAAAGAATGACTACATCTAACAACGCAAATCGCTAAAAACTGAGAATACATAATCGAATTCAGAAAAAAATAATGCAATCAAGGGATCAACAAGAGAGTCTGCACTCATCAAAAACTGAGAGTGTACCTTACGAGACTTTATAAGTTTATTTTCCGATTCTGCTTTAGCTCGCGACTGCCTACGTCGCAAGATCCCGTGATATTGCTTGGCATTTACATACACAGGCTCTTCCTCCATCATCTCTGACGGGAGAGGCATTCGTGCTTGTTGAACTCCCAGCATATGGGGATGAATCTGTATCCGCCCACGATAGAAACAACCTTAAAACTCGGACGCCAAACACTCATACCGGTAAGAGAAGAAATATGTAAGATAACTGGAATTTTGCCAAGGAAATTGGTGTAAAATGAAAAAGTGAAAGTTGCTCACCACTGCTTGAGCGCCATAGGCGGCAACAATACCTCCAAAATATGGGTCTGCAAATGGATATGCCGCACGTGCCTGCGCCTAACATGACAGTCGTTGGTAACACTATTTCCACCGAAAAGCGAATAGTATACTGATCGCAACATGTTGACTATCGAACCTAGTCAGCGTCTATTAAAATCAGACCAAACGGCAATAAGGTAACAATTGATCTGCCCAGTTATTCGACAGCATTCGAAACTGTATATACAAACCGCCTTTCTTAAATCGACTACACTTGTTAACAAGTAAAATGGAAGCCTTGCACCGCGCAAGTTCCAACGAACTTGCAACCACTATACAGAACTACAGGTCCGGGTGCTCACCATGGAGTGACCAAGCTCAAGCTGCGTGTGCGGTAGAAGATAGTCCCCCGTTGCAGGTACGCCAGTAGGAGGACGCGGCGGCTGGTCATCCGCTCCAGAAGTTGCGTAACCTATAAATCAACACGACCGTACACAACTTCGAGTTAACACCAATTGTGTGTCCGCAATGAAAAATTTGCTCTTTGGCATGAAAAACTGGACTTTTATACGCAAGAGAACCTTGTGAAAAGGCAGTTTGACAATTTCTATGTGCCTATTACCTATTGGTAGACTGGGTAGTTAAGATAAGTAATTTACCCTAACTATCTTGGATGACAGAATAATCCGACAAGGAGTAGCCTACCATGACACTCTCGGATTTGCCCACACCACCATATCCACACCAGCACATCCACAAAGCGTGATCACAGACCCTGATACTAGATGGCTGACGATCAAGTCACGTACATTTTAGTTCCCTATCTTCTGGAAAGCATACGCCAATTGAATGGCCGATGACTACCTCACAGGAAAAGCTCATAGACAAGCGAAAGAGACGACGGAAACTCGGTTCAGAACGAGGGACAACGTGCACATAAAATAGATACTAGATTCAAACAAAAAAAAATCAAAACGAACAACAAACAACAAAGACTAGAAGCTAAACATATTCGACATGTTAAAGGCAGCCACAAATCAAATCTACCGACCAAGCGCAGATTATTCATAACGCCGTAACCCATATATTACTGGCCGAATCGTTTGATGGGTTCACACCGTTGGGTTCTGCAAGGCAAAGGAACGCACCAGGTTGAGGCAAGGCCTGCATCGTTGGAAGCGCAGACTCAGTGACAGCTGGGGCTGACGAGGGCGCCTGCATAAAGATTATAACAAAGCTACTTTAGAGCTGGTCGCTCGATCCAAAGCCCCACTCTCACACCGTAGCTCCGTTTTCCTGCGGTGTGCTCGTCGGCGAATCTGATTCGCAAATTACATTCAGAAAACCCTACATTGATTTCCTTCTCTGACCACTGCAAGCTGGTTCAGAATGTTCAAACACAAGAAAAACTGGTGTTTCTTAGCGCGAAAACAGCCTGGCCTCGCAGATTCGGCAAACCTCCGACAGTGCACAATCATCCAGCTTCGCAGCAGCTGATGACCGCCTCCACGACATTGTAAACCCCTATCTTTTCTCCACTACACCAGGTCGGCCAGTGCCACCGACTCAGAAACGGTATCTTCTTGTCAGAGAACGCACTCCAAATCCTCCCACTGATATATTCTAAGTACAATGCATGATTGTGGCCGACACAGCACCATCAACGCGATTCCACAATCTAAACGACGTGTCCAGCCTCAATACAACATCCCACTTCGTGAGTCCGCAACCGCACAGCCGTCCTCGGCCAACTTCAAAATCACAACCGCACCACCACCTTTCAAGGTCATCGATCGAACTCCAAGACAGGAGCGGACGTCGCCCGCCCGGCCGACCTAAAGTACAAACACAACCCAAACACAATCAATCGTCACAAACCGTGTGCACGAAGACACGCACTAAAACCAACACAACTCACTGCAGTCGAGCCATCCTCCTCCACCACCACAACCGGCCAACCTAACACGACTAATCTCGCAGAATTCAACCCCAAGCACGCGGGAGTCACTGGACAGGAATATCATCCCAACCCTGGCACGGGCACGAGAAAGGATAGTGGCCCTCGCTCTCCCTGACGCCCTCCCCTCCTGTTCCCACACGGAAAAGGTGCATGCCGGACTTCGAAGAGGCACCACGGGCTTCGAAGCGGAAACTAGGAACGTCATGAAACCTCCAACTAACACGCGATGCAGAGACCAAAGGCCACAAGCAACAGAGCATCTCTTCTTCTTCTTCCCTATCCCCTTCCCCTTCCCCTTCCCCTCCCCGTCCCATCACCTCTCCCCTAAAGAAAGACAACAAACAAACGAAGCGCTCACCTCAACGCAGCGACTGGTTCGCAGAGATGCCTACGACAAGATATGCTCTCTTGTCGAGAAATAGTGAGGTAGAGACAGATAGGCAGACAGACAGTTAGATAAATAGATAGATGCTGGATGATGATACCAAAGAGGATGGTGATGCAAAGAAAGACGATGAAGAGATAGCCGCAGAAGAAGTAGTAGTAGTAGTAGTAGTAGAAGAACAACAACAACAAGCGGGACAGGCTTCTGCTTCTGCTTCAGCAACACCAGGCGGCAGAAAAGCAGACAGTGCAGTGCAGTGCGGAACCAGGGCAGGGCCAGGGGCAGGGCGACGAGGGCAAGCGCCCAACAACAACAACAACAACAGAGGAAGGAAGGAAGGAAGAAAGGGCTACTCACTCTCACTGACACACATCCACGGCAGGAAACACACAGAAGCTCTACAACGGGTTAACGCGGACCGGCACGGGCGGGGTGGCTGGGGGGGGGGGGGGGGGGGGGGAGAGAAGAGAACGGGTCGGGCACGGGCCGGGCCGGGAGGGGGTGGGGGTGGGGGTGGGTGCCTCGTAGGATTGGCTAAACAGATAAGACCTTACGCACCCGGCCCTGCCCTACTTTATTGGCCCGCTGCAGCTACTCGACCCCACCCAGCCTACCCCGCTGGACTGTATAGGGGGCATCTGTCGAAAATCCAGCCAATTGATTGAGCCCATCCCCGGCCCATATTCCCATCGTCCTCGTCCTACTTTCGTCTTTCTTCCGTCCGTTCGATCGCCCATTCGTTCGTTCGTCCCCATTTTTTCGTTCGGCTTCTTCGTCCCATTCGGTTAGCCATCTTGCCATGCCTTGGGCTCCGAACCTCCCGCGCCGAGCCTGGGCCATGGGCTTAGCTGTGGGAGCTCTTTCACAACCCTAAGGGGGGCCTCTATCGTTCTATATTTATACTAATAAAAGGTATAAGTTAGTATAGATAGATAAATAGATTTTTATATATTAATGTGTGTGTGTGTGTGTGTGTGTGGATATATCTATTTCTTTTTTTACTTTCTTTCTTTTTTTCCCTTCTTTTTGGAGTTTCAAATAATGCATTACAACTGAGTGTACTGGAGAATGCATTGATTTAAATATAATTTCATGCAAATTTTTGGAGAGAAAATTTTAAGAAATTAAAATGTATTATATCCATCATAATATATAATTTAGTATTTTGGTTTTTTTTTTTTTTTTAATCTGCTTTTCATTGGTTGCCGCTCTTGTTGACTAGTTCAAGTTTATTGAAAATTATTTCAATGCAATGATTGTTTGTTTACTCACATGAAAAAACTCCATTTGGAGGCTATTCATGAACCAGAATTTTTATTTTCTTTTTTTCATGCACAATAATCTTTTTATCTATGTTTTTTTTTTTTTTATTGTGATTTGTGAATTTTCTTTGACGATTAGTTCTATTGGTTTTTGCTAATGCTGCTTCGGATGATTATAAGTTTATATTTGTGTGTTTTGGAAAGGCCATGCACACACTTAGTTAGCATCCAATAAAATTATAGATTCTATTAATGTAAATTTATAAATACCTTTTTTATTTTTTTATTTTAACAATGTTAGCTAAGTAACATAAGATGGAGTACAAAATTGTACAATCGTATTTTGCAATCTAACCACGTATGGTGGTGTAACATCTCTAGTATATACCATCCTAGAAAACACAGCCTATTTATAGCACATACTAATATATGTATAGTCTTTAATGTACCTTACTAATGATTGAGCCACATGGCATTCTAATTTATATATAATCATTTCATAAACTTACTTCTATATAATAATAATTGGCACCGAAATTCCAATACTACATATTTATTTGTAATGTCTACATGTGGTGCCTTACAAGACTACAAAAAAGTAAAATAAATAATAAATCATTGTCTAATCATTCTTAAATTTGTTAATTGACTTCCAAACTACAAAAAAACAAAAAAAAAAATTAATAAATAACTGTGTGTTTTTTAAAAAATGCCTCATTTGAATATGATGCACTATCTGTACAATTTTTTGAGGTCATACCCAAAAATATTCATTTTGATATTGTTATGTTATACTAGTTTGTGTATGCCATGTTGATGCTAACAATTTTTTGGGATTTATATTATTTTCTAACCTCATGATACCAAACTTACCTCAAAATACTTGGCTAATCAAAGTATAAGAACGGACGTCATACTTCAGTTTTTAAAATTCAACAATCCAGAAAAAAAGATGATTACAAAGTCATGTTTAGATTAGATTTTCTTATGTAACATGAAAATTAAGGGCGTTGTCAAAAGGTCTTTAAAAATTAGATCTTAAATTGAATGGTAACTCCTATTCTATGATGCCATTATAAAGTAGCAATATATATATATATATATATATATATATATCAACTTAGCATCATCATCATTATTATTATTATTATACTCCAGTAGCTTAGCTACCATTAAGTGTGACGACCAATAATAATAATAGTAATGCATAAAGATGGTAAATTAAAATAGTACAAACTCTTATGGCACAGTACAAGCCATGGGTATTAGTATACTATCCAAATTCGTGAATATAAAGGAATATTGTAACAAGCTTGTAAAAAAAATGTTTGTCTCTGTGTTGAAAATTTTAATTAATGTGGTACAAAAATTAAGTAAAATTCGGAAAGAAGAATAAAAAAATGGATGGATGTATGAGCAAAGCTATGAACTTGCATTTATTGCTATTTGGTATAAATGCAAGTTGCCAGTATTATAATGGCACTAATGTTGTCCAAATCGAGAAAAGAAAATAAATAAAAGAATAAATCTACAAAAGTAGTTGACAAAGTCTTTGCAACTTGGAGAGCTCAATATTAATAGGGTCTACAAAAATAGTTACTTTGTGCTCCATGAAACTTGAAGGCCATACAATCTTTAAACTTTGCTTTGGAGTATTTGCATTTTCTATGTTACAATTTAAAAACAAGGAGGGGGTATTATGTGTAGGAGAAGAGGTTTTATTAAGCTATTATTGGATCTTTTCCAAAAATAATATAAACTAGGAACTAAGAAAGAAATGTTGAAATATAGATGTTAAACTAACTATGTGTGTGTGTGTGTATATATATATATACATACATATACAACTATACAGCTTCTTTGAAACTGTTTAATTGTCTTTTTACAAGTTCCAAAACGCAAAATAAATTTTTATGTGAATACCATCAAGTTGTTTAAATACAAATATGTAATTTGTCTTACTATTCATGTCGGTATTTATTAAACTAAAGGTTATAATGGAACGCATGGATGCAATGCAGTGACACTATTTTAGTTTATAAAAACATGAAATAAGATAGATTATTTTTAAAACGTTTCAAACTGTTTTCAAATGCTATTCTGTGAACATTTCACTCAAATAGAATACAACTTTTCTATAAAGAATGGATGTAGTGTTGAAAAACCATCTATACATAGAAATGCACACTATATACAGGTTAACATCCTTAGCAACCTTTGTGGAGTCTACATTTTATTTCCAACACACACATATATATATATATATATATATATATATAATCAACAAAGCCATTAACAAGTTCAAGTGTATGAAAGTTTTTCTTTAACATATTAAAACAATGATCAAAATTATGTTTTTGGAACTTTATATATATATATATATATATATATTTGAAGTAGCTTATGTTGAAGTCAACTATATTACCAGTTCTCATTGAAAATTTGTCTTGCACATTATCCATATAAACTGCTCAAATTTCAAGACATGTCTTTCATCATGTACATGATTTATAACATGCAATTATTTTTCTTTTAATCCAATTGTCTTTAATGTTGCAACTGTAACTTCATGTGGCACTATTAAATTGGCTTTCTAGGCAAGCAGATCATGTAAAGTCATTATGGAACCCTCATTACACTTGATTTTGTTTTCACAACTCATAAAATTGCACACTTATTTATTGAAACTCAATATTTTTTAAATAAGCATGAGAACTTTTCTATGCAGAAGTCTGGTGTTGGCATTTGGGAAACAATTCAGCACTACTACAAACTCATAACCATACTTAAAAAGTAGTTCATGCTACTAGACATATTCATTCTTTTTTCATTTTAGTATTTGCATGATTTTAAGTTTGTATCGGAGGATAATATATTATAATTATAGTATATATCTCTCTCTCTCTCTCTCTCTCTCTCTCTCTCTATATATATATATATATATATATATGTGCTTTGTTTGCCACCATGGTACCCAAGGAATTTCATAAATATTTGGTGAACTAATACAAATATCACGCATATGCAAACAACATTCATTTTCACAGATAAATTATTTAATCATGGTTGTGTACCATTCAACCACTTATATGATAAAATGATAAAATCAACTAGGATACAAACAACATACTGGGAAAATAAAATTATATGCTATATATATATATATATATATATATATATATATATTTGTATATAAAACCTTGTATGATTATAATACCCAAATTTTAATACACATAGTGATGTTTGTAAGACTATTTCTATAAATAAGAAAACATAATTAAAAAAAATCTTTAATTGTAAAATCCTAATCTGTGAAATATGCAGTAACTGAAGCTTCTCATAATACTTGTAAAAAGTTAAAGTTTTAATCTTTTTCATAATAAATCTGTATTTTTTCTCTAGAATTTAAAATTGGTTTTGGTAATATTCAAAAAGAGACGTATCAATGGATGTTTTACACAATCTTATCAAATTATGTAACAATAATATAATTATTCCATTTGAATAGATTAATTTTTCTAATAAATATCTATTTTTTCTACTATTGTGGATAAAATTCAAATTATATTAAATTGAAGAATGCAAAATCAAGCTCAACAATAGTTTTAGGATCACTGTTAAACTTTCAAAAAGGTACAACAATTCCATGTTGTTCAAATGTAGAGGATTAAAATTTGTTCCCAAAATAAATCAAATTTGATCACATAATCATTTACTAATAAAAGCATAGTAGTTATCAATTATAAGTAACATGTTTTTTTTGTTTTAACAACAACACGTGTGTAAGTGCTAATTTCAATTTTTTTTCTTAATATGACTTTTATTGTGCAATGAGGTACAATTTAATACTATGTAGACATCTCCACTCTTGTAATTTTACAACAGTCATTGGTACTAACAATCTGTTACATTCCATTGCCCCATGATTATCTCAAATCCATGTAGTAACTTTTAAAATTAAGTAACAAAAGTGAGAATGATTATATATATAGATATATAATCATTATTCATTTACATACATACATACATACATACATACACATTTAAAAAGATTTGACCTAAATATTTAAATATAATCTTTTAATAAATTTTCATTTCAAAAGCCACAAGTTTCTAATTGAATATGAAATATACTACCTGAAAAGGTTATTTAAGTGGAAAAATTAAAAAGTTTTAATCTAGTTGCAACAGTTTGAATTAGTTTGAGGTAGTGCATACAAAACTATATATATTTTCATAGATTTGTTGACAGTACCCAGAAGATAAACATCTTCATAGTGCAAATAAAATCCCAAGTAAAAGACCCAATCAGAAAGTTCAGGCAGTTCAAGAGAATTAGAGAACCGAGATTTGACATGATGGTCATTGCGTCAGTCAGGTTGTTGATATGAAGAAAAATAAATTAAAAAAAATTAAAAAAATAAATTGAGTCATGAATCCAGCTACACAAAGACCTGGCGACACAAAGTACAATTTGTCAAACATCAAATAATAGGTGTGATTGAGAACAGCGTCAGATCTCTCACTTCACGTTATCCAATATTGAAGGACCGAGTCTGGTCGGATGCAGCAGGTTGGATGAGGATTATTAACATAATAAATACTGCATTGTTTATCCACTTCTTCTAATTTCATACTGTTTAGATAATCCCATCATTCCGTAGACGAGTTAAGGATATGTGTGTAGTATGTGTGTATAAATGGAGGTGCAGAAATAGTTGTCAACCTCCACCTGTATACAGTGATCCACATGCTGCATGTCTTTCTATTGCCCAGCAGCAGCACCCACCTGCGAACTGTGGAAGACGTTCTCTGTAGTGGGCAAGACAAGTTTCCACTTGCATGACCTTGCACATTAATGAAGATGCTAATTCGTTGCAAACTTCCTGTGAAATGATCAGGAAAGCAAACCTTCCACCAAGATATGTTCACTGCAACAATGTTCCAAGGGGAATGGCATCCCATCGTTATCTACAGCAGCTAGCAATCTTGACAATATTATCATGAGCTACAGTAAGAGAGAATGCTTTCCTTATCATCATACGTTGATGGTATTCGTGCAGCTTTGGAATTGGATGGTAGGAGATAAACGATAACTATACAACTTCATGGTTTCCAGGCATTACATGTCAACGGTTGATAGTAAAATGACAGCAAATTGCAATGGGATATAGCCCACATACGTTCACGACGTTCGTTACAACGTCATTACAAGGTCGTTCATTAAGAAATTCCTTCCATGTTTCTATCACACTCACTCCTCTGCATATACGTCTGAGTTTGTGAAGTTTAACATACTACCTCCTAAGATCACTACGCCGAAAATTAGCAGTGATTTCATCACAAGCAAAAGTGTAGACGTAACAATATTGACAAGAAGAATACAGAACCTACAAGGATTACGTGATCGCAAATAAGTGAACAAAACAACAGAATTCCAACGACTCAAACAGAACATTCAAACACGGCTATCAGTCAAAATTCCGTTACGAAAGCAGGAACACTAAGATCACGGAAGAGAAGAGATTTACATACCTCGGGGGTGGGGATCCTTTGATGGGTTTATGACCGTACTTGCGCCATAAGTGATCATCGGCAATAGTTGTCAGGAGGTTAGCTGCTGGTTGCTGAGAAGCGAATAGTCATCTCTACCTACGATTCCCTATGTTTCCAAAGAACATGTAATAGTATTCAGTGCATAGCCAGTCCCATGTATAAATGCACCGGACTTCTTGTATGCCTCAAGGATCATTCAAGTTAGAATCACCAAGATGTCATACAGAACTCTGGAGAAGACGGTTGCGTCACCAAGGATTGTTCATCTCTTCCACAAGTTCCATGTTCAGAGACTTTTATTCATACTATCCGTCATTTTCACATCCAGCACTAGGGAATAGTCAGATTTTAGCCTCGCTTTCGAAATCATGTTTTCCAGATGAAAGAAAATCACTGGAATTAATACAGAATTGACGCACCACACTCAGATAGTCGCACGAAAGCAAGTTGAAGTGCACTAGAGACGGACGCTCAAAACTGGAGATAAATTTTGTTACTGGACTCGTACATGCATGTTACCCACGCTCGTGAGTGTGTAGTTTTTTTCTACCATAGCAGGTTATGTTGAGGACACATGAACAAATTGACTAAACTACTTTTCGAGCAATGGCATCGGCCAGCTTATCTGAAGCCACACTATCGGTAGTCCAAGCCGACGGAGGTAAACGATTCAATAATCGTAGTTTCAGAGCTCTTCTCTAATAATCGGCCCAAATCTGACCTCCCGAGCAAGGTGTCCGGAAACATTGTATGATACTCTTGCTGGTTGCCCTGCGGCAAAGATGACCAGAGCTGTAGTTGCAAATTAAAATATTGGAGCTGGTGGTGATTCCGCTGAAGATGATTGATACGTGATGCTCCAGAGCTTAAGCTAGCGCCTGATAAGGCTGAGACTTGTAGAGGAAGAAGTTGCCTCGCCTGTTCACAACATCCACCGATAGCAGAGAAAGCATTCGAATTCAGAAAATAGTATAAACGCAGCTCACAAGGGGCATTTTTATTTAGTGAATGAATGCGAACTGCCGATTTCAGAGGTTGACAAGAAAGTAGAGGAGCTATACCGAGCCAGGCATGATTCTGCTAGACACTGAGAACATCGGTAGAGATTGAAAATATAGTGTGAAGCATGAAGCAATCAAAGCATGTGTCACCCAGGAGGACCCACAATTTTGGATCCTCTGAAATCTGACGGAAAATCTCAAGGCCACGAAGAATTACACCTATGCTTACAAGTGTCAATGCTGATGGTCACGATGTTGTAGCAACACAAAAATTTCAAACGAAACGTCGGGGTGTTCAGATAGGGTGATTCTGGGAAGCGATAAAGGTCACTTTCGTTTCGAAATCTCTTGTTTTCAAAAAACAAACAAATTGCTAAGAGAATCCGGACCTAGAGGGAAGAAGGCGTGACGAGTCTTTGAGAGCAAGCTTACAACCTTCTGAAATCTGATTATTGCAGCTCCAGCGGCCATGCTGGCCTGCATGTCTAATGTAGTTTGACTCCTCCTCTGGGAACCGCTTTGCGCGAGCGACTGCAGGAGCTTCTTCACGTTTTTCTAACCCCATGCACGTCGATTGCTCCACGTCGTGATCGCGCTCTTCAATCATGCAACTGGCGTTTTCCATTAGCACCACCATCATGAATATCCCCTGCTAAAATTAAAAAAAAAAACAATTACTAGTCTAAACCAAAACCAAAACTACACTCGTCCTTGCGTCCCACTCCTTCCCTCGCCCTACAAAAGGACCCACTTCTTTGATAAATAAACCCTCGGTCTCCTTGAACATAGTCTCTTCTTCAACACTTTGCGAGTACCTCTCTTCCATGACCCACATCACTTGTTCACCGTTAAAATGAACCCCGTCATTCTCGATCCTGATCCATCACACCCCCAAAGGTTTCTCTGCTGTAACCATCACCGCAATTCGGTGCCAGACATCGAAAAAACCTTCCACGGATCGCACACCCTCCTCCAGCGACCTCTTTCCCTTTCTCACAGACCACTACACCACTCACGATCCCCGCATACTCGTGAACAGCCAGCACTCAAAAAACAACGCCATGGTGGTCGTGAATTGTAACTTTGAGTGCCACAATACAGTGTTGGTTATCAACTCCCGCGAGCTGCAACCCTACCGCAGATGGGGCGAAGTGAATTGAGATGTTTGGACCCACCTACTGACATCGCAAAGCTCTCGACTTCTCATGAAAATAAATACTCTCTGTCTGTCAAGCTCGTTGACAGATTCAGAGCCCCGAGTGAGCGAGCTAGGGCAGGTGCCATGTAAAACCAATTTCGCTGATTCCATGAACCCCATATCCGTTTCGCAACTTGAGAATAAACATGGTGCGAAGAATCATCGAATATGGCCTGGATTAGGGTTTTGAAAGAGAGAGAAAGCTCTTGTGGGTTGTCATAGAGCATTGACTAGAGGTTGAGCCCACTAAAAGTGGTTGAGTGGTTTTTGTTTTGTTTTGTTTTGTTTTTTTTTTTAAATTTTTTATAACTGTTTGTCCAACATTTTCTTATATAGCACAAAGAATATATATATATATATATATATATATATATTTGGAAAATGTTAAATAGACCTAAGTTTTTACAAAATTGGCCCACCCATCCTAACCATCATAAAAAAAAATAAAATAATGATATCTAGATTCATTTCCATACTATTGGATTTGTAACCAATAAAAACCAACTATATTCATCATGATTACCATATATATATATATATATATATATATATTTATCAAAATGGGTCCATTTTGTAAAAGCATAAGTCTATTTAATATTTCTATATATATATATATATATATATCTAGTGAGCGAAAGAATAAATATAAAATCATCTGTGTATGAGTGCAGCAAATGAATATCTATTAATTGAATTGAAGATTTGTGATATTAAATTTAATATAATTATGTATTTTAAGCTTCATATACATATAAAGAATATTATATTATTTTTAAAATATATAAAATATACACCAAATAATATAATATCATCAAATATAGTGTAAATAAAACATATGATGTAATTATTTTTTAGAAATAGTATCAAATAATATAATGAAAGTAAAAACAATCTAATATTGTAAAATCTAATATGAGAAGTTTGTAAAATGTATTTAAAAAAACCATCAATGAAATACAAATAGAATAAATTTTTATTCCAATAGTAAAAAAAACAAATAATATATTATAATAAAAACAAAAAGTTACATTTGTATAATTATATGTGTATATATATATATAAAAATAAATTACGTGATTATTCCATTGCATTAAAGATGTTAAGTTATATATATATATATATATATATACATATATATTAATATACTTTTATACAATATTTTTTTGTTTTTGTAGGTCCAAAAATAATCATTTTTTTAGTCCTACCTACCTTATTGCTCCAAGCAAGGTTTGAAGTATTTTTAGGCCTTTGTTAGTCTTCATAGGCAAGCTCCTAAAGATGATGCTTGTAGTGGTGGCAATAAATTGTAAAATATGGAAAATCAAAAAATAATTACTAAACTAAATTGAGTTGTAAAAGACTAAAAAAAAAAAAAAACTAAGATACTACTATAATGCTAGAAATCCTTCTAAAAAAGTTCTATTCTTAAAGTGAGAGTTTTAAATTGTATACTAAAATACCTATTGTTGTTTTAAAGTTTAAAAATAAAATAAAAAAATAAAAATTATTAAAGTGTATTATTATTTTTATTAAAAAAATCATATTTTAAAAAAATCTTTGTTTAAAAATTTTATTCACTCTAGATTAATTTCTTTTGTGCATGAAATTCTTAAAATATCTATGTAAATATTCCTATCAACTATACGTATTAAAATTTTTAATTTAAAATATAATTTAATTTTTAACAAATTAAAAAATATTTTTTCTTCTACTAATATAAAAAAAGAGATATATTTAGATTAGAGATATATATATTTTTTGTACACAATGCCATTTAAACTTCACATTGTTAATTAAAGAAATAAGTGATATATCTAATAGTGTCATTAATTGTAACATTGGGAGTGGTGCACATTGTAGTACTTCTTATTAAAGAAACATCATCCACATTGCTAGGAATAAGTTGATATTCTTTTTTAAAATGCAATTGATTGCAACAACCTTTAGTATGGCTTGAAATTTGAAAGAAAAAGAAGAAGAAGAAGAAAAAAGAAAGATGTTAAAAATAAAATAATTAAATTAAATCTAGATCTAGATAGAAGAAAAAGAAAACTTGTTCACCTTTATGAATTCAATGCAAAGAAGTTGCCATAGGCATATCAATTTACTTAGATAAGAAGTGCTAGGTAGATGGTAAATATAAATAGATTTGATATTATCTTGTGGCATAGCTTCTTAAAAGCTTCATAGATGCATATTTGACTTATTACATGTTTATAGTTGATTGATAGATTAGAAATTTGGCCAACAAGTTAGCCATGTGTCATACAAATAGGTAGCTTGTGGTATAAGCTAACAATATAGTGCACATATAGGAAACTTGCCTTATAAGTTAAGACACATGTTTCATAAATTAAACATGTGTTGGAGGTACTATACGACGTTGCTACATAACTCTTAGTTAGATAGTATATATGGAGATAAGAGTGAAGCCTTCTTCATCCTTGTCAACGCCTTTGTAGTTCTTAGTCTTTTTGTCTTTAGAAATAACCATTCTAGTTCAAAATATTACTATCTTTGAGTAATTTTTTAATCTTTTTGAGTGACATAAGAGTGTATTGAGATTTTCTTTTTTTGAGATTCATATCTTTGATAGTTTGACAAGAATGTTAATTCATTGTCCTTGTTTTGTGTTAGAAGTGAGTAAATTATTCCACTTTTATTATTATATTTTAAAAGTTATAGACTATTCACCTTTAAATTCACTTTTAATTTTCTACCATTAATTATTTTTTTTAAAATAGTGGACATCTATCTTTATAAAAACTTTCATTTGATATTAGAAGTTACAAATTACCTTCCTTTAATTTGACTTGTTTGTAGAAGGAAAAATTATGGATGCTACTCTTAGTAGAAATAAAAATAGATTTGTAGCTATTAAAAATCTTCATGAACTTGTTAATATTTTGAAGGTGAAAATCTTATATATTTTTAACATCAACCATGAAGTATTATTTTGACGCCTATGGAAGAAATTAACAACAAAGTTTAAAGTCTACACCAAAAAGTTGTATAATTGAAAGAAGCAAGTAAATCAAGCTCACAACTAAATTCAAGAAGTCTTACTATTCCAAATATGAGAGATACAAGGCTAAGTATGTCCAAGAGGTTTGATGGAATAAGATCAAAATTTTGAAGATTTCTACAATAAGTAAATAATGTATTAAAAAATGAATTTTACCAATTATACTAGAGACCATGCGTGAAAGGAGATTAGATTCTTTTTAATATCTAAAATCCTTCCAATTTATAATAATATAAATTCCATCACAAACTTTGACAAAGCACATCAAAACAAGATAGAATGAAATAATTAAAGGCATAATAGAATAAAAGAGAATAAAACAAAACAAAATAAAAAAATATATACCAAATTTTACTAGGCAAAAGGAATCAAAGCCATATTTGACCAAATATCCAAATGACCTCGATCAGTTCTATTTATACTTTATTCAACCATCTTAGAACTTTCTAAAAATATTTTTAATAATAGACTTTATCTACATAACTGCCCTAAGCCCTTCTAAAATGTTTCATGGTGGATCCAACATATGCCACCATCCTAGCTCTAATTCCAGAAACTACTAGAAATTTCTCAAAAATAGTTCCAATTACTTATCTCTATATATCAATAATATAAATCCTCCATTATAGTTTATCTCCTTCTATTAATGCAAAATATCATTATTTCACTTATGATGGTATTTCCAAATTGTCTCTTAATAATGGATGAGATTGTATGTAGGTTCCTATGTAGCAACTTGGATGGAATAACCTTTTTAGAGGACTTTTTATTGAAGTTGCAGACGTCCATTGCCATGGCAAAGATAATAGTATTTCAAAATGTTGTCTATTTTATACTCTTTTTGGTCATCAATCACAATCAATGATAATGGTGATTAGTATCGGTCCAAGAAGCATCTTAGTTTAGTATAAATTTTTTGAGCTACAAAATATGAAAGATCAAATGGACCCAAATATGTGGCAAAAGTTCAAGACGGTATGCAATATCAAAAATCACTGCAAAAATATAGAAATGTCCAAGCTACGAAGGTGCCAAGTTACAAAATTGAATTGATGTAGTAAGTAGAAAATTGGCATTGGAGAATAACACTTGGTGACTCCCTAGAAGATCTTATATTACTAGTAGTTATCCACATATTGCTTCTATTAATTTTGTGCACTAAGGAGGCAATGCCATGCTTCCTATAAGGTTATTTTAAGCCATTGTATAAACTCTTTTGTTATCAAATTATTAGTATCAATAAAATAATAGAGAATTATTCGTATAATCAAATATTAATTGGTATTAAAAAAGAATAATAAATGATTAGTACTTGATTGAATACTATTATTATAAGCAAACTCCAAAGACATCAAATATTCATGCCAATTATTATAGTGAACTATTGCAAATGCTTGTAGTATATCTTCACAGGTCTAATTTTCATGCTTTATTTGTTCATTTATTTGAAGATAAAAAAGCTTAGATATAGCAAGTCGTATGCCTAGTAGTTTGAATAAAGCATACTAGAAACTCCATATGAAGCATAGATCTTGATCTAAAAAGATGACATGAAGTAATCCATGGTGACAAAAAAATAATGTCAAAGAAACTTTTTGCAAGTACTGCGGCATCAATATTAAAGTACTGTCACGGACACAGAAATATAGACTCGAGATCTAACAAGAAGTTCAAGAAGAACTGGCAAGAAGTAGATTAATCAGATGAGAACAATACCAAAGAGGTGAGCTAGAGCTCCAAGAGATGTGTTGTCGAGACTGAAGAACTCTTCAACCTCGATTCCAATATATACTTCTATTTAGGAAGCTTCTCAAGTAACTTCTATCAACTAGGAAGCTTCTAGAAGATTCCAGAGACTTGCTTCTAGAAGGTTCTAAGGACTATGTCTCTAATATCTTCTGCCAACTAAGAAGCTTCTAGAAGGTTCCAGAGACTTGCTTCTAGAAGGTTCTAGAAACTTATCTCTAGAAGGTTCTAAGGATTATGTCCCTAACATCACCCCTTCCTTTAGCTTCGAGGTCTCTAAGAAGCAATGTTGTTGATCAATACCAATGCAAGAAAATGAAGATCTATCGCATAACGTCTGCTATGAACTCCAACTGTTGTTCACAAGGTAAGTGGTTCATCGGCCCTTGAAGCCAACGGTAGTGGCCCACTCCTTCAACTTCTGACCAAGTATGAACTTCCGTGTCCTCATTATGAAATTATCCAGTAAACACGCCTTTTGGCTGACCATCGTAAGCAGGCTCGGACTCAAATACAATTACTAGTGATTGGTTACTCGGTATCCTCCATCGTCGTCGTGGTGTAGGCAGTTCTTCATCTCGGGGTCGCCTTCGTGAGCTAGTCGGTTGAAATAATGTGACTGGCATAGTATCTATCTCTTGGCTATGCATATCAGAAGACCAAACTATGGCTACTGAAAAAATTCTATTTTATCTTGGAGAAAATAACTACATCAACTACGAATTTTGGTGGTGTTCTCCCCTTTCTTATATTCTTGGGTGAGCAAGCTTCAGAAAGAAGTTATCGTCGAACCGACTTAGGTTTATGAGGATGTTGTTGATGAAACTCCTATACTTTTTGCGGCGCATTGGCCAGATTTTCAGCTGGCTCCCACGTTCGCTCATTAATGTCGTAGCCGCACCAATGAACAAGATACTCCAACTTGCCCCACCTTCGCCGTGAATCCAGTACCTTTTCAACCTCGTATTCCTCGTGGTTCTCGATCTCAATACTAGGTGGCAAACATTATATCCTTCCAGGAAAAGACGACTCTTGATAAGGCTCTAATAGAGAAACATGAAAGACTGGATGTACCTTCATAGAAGCCGGTAATTCCAGACGGTACGCCACTGGATTGATTTGCTTCTAGATGATAAATGGTCCCAATCTTCGATAGTCCAACTTATCACATGGTCGCTTGGTCTTGATATTCCGTTGAAGAAGCCATGCTTTATCTCCAATTTTGAAAGTAGGTGCTTGATTTCGAAATCTATCTACAGAAGCCTTGTAGGATTCTTGAGCGGATTGCAATTGAAGCTTCAACATATTTTGAAGCTCTGATAGTTGTTTTGCAAATCCTTCAGCTGCTGGATTGTTATTTGTTGACAGACTCAATAAATCAAGCTTCGGATGATACCCATAGTTGGAAAAGAATGGTGTGTATTGAGTCGACGCATGGAGGGTGTTGTTATATGCAAATTCGACTAGTGGTAGATATGTGGTCCAATCGTCTTGCTGATAGTTGATGCTGCATCGTAAGTATTATTCCAAGACTTAATTCACCCGTTCCGTTTGGCCATCACTTTGAGGATGAAAAGCTGAAGAAAGCTTGATATCCACCTTCAGTATCTCAAAGAGAGATCTCCAAAACTTTGATACGAACTGGATTCCTTGATCTGATATGATATCATCTGGTAGTCCATGATATCGATACACATTATCGAGAAAGAGCCTTGCTGTGACTTCACTGGAGGATGTCTTCTTGCAAGGAACAAAAAGTGCCATCTTTGTAAGCCGATCTACCACGACAAAGATGCTGTCAAATGAGTTCGATGATGGAAGGTTCGTGATGAAGTCCATGGAAACTGAAGACCATGGTCGACGTGGAATCGAAAATGGCTGTAGAAGTCCATAAGGGTGATGCCGAGGATTCTTGGATCTTGAACAGATGTCGCAGGGGAAGACAAAATCTTTCACATCCTTCCACATTTGAGGCACAAAAAATCTCTAGAAATAAGCTCCAAGGTCTTGTTGAATCCAAAATATCCCCTAGTTGGAAAATCATGGCGAGATTGAAGAACTCGAAGTCGTGCTGGTTCTTTTGGGATATACAATCGCTCCTCAAAGTATAAAAGATCTCCCTCCACCTTGAATTTGTCGTCATTAGCATGCTGCTTGATATCAATGGCTACTAAATCTTTAATGGTTGCGGCACGTACCTCATTCAAGAAGTCACCATCAATTGACACAATAGTAGCGCAAAGCTGAAATTACTCTGGCTTCAACAACGTCGTACATTGTTGATCAAACGTTGCTTCTCCAGCCTTTGGTAGAAGATATGATCTCCTCAATAAGGCATCAGATAGTCCTTGCTGCTTTTTAAGTCGATAAGTGATAATAAAATCGAACCTAGATAGCAACATACTCCACTGAGCTTGACGTTGATTTAGAACTTGAGCCGACATGAAATACTCCAAATTCTTATGATCTATGTATACGATCACTGGGTGTACAGCTCTTTCAAGAAGATGACGCCATTCTTAGAAAGAATCTACTATAGCAAGAAGTTTCTTATCGTGGATCTCATAATTGATTTCAGCAGCAGAGAACTTTCGAGAATAGAATGCAACCGGATGGAGCTTCTTGTCTTCTCCCATTTGTGAAAGTACAGCTCCCAAAGCAAAATCCGAAGCATCAGTTTCTAAATAAAAGGCCTTTGTAAAGTCTGGGTGTACCAAGTTTGGAGCCGTAGTAAATGCGATTTTTAGGTCTTGAAACGCCTTCTCCACTAGAGGTCCCCATTCCAACTTATCCTTGCATGTCAATCGAGTGAGAGGAGCAGCAACTTGAGAGTAATTCTTGATGAAGATCCGATAGAAGTTGGCAAAGCCAAGAAAGCATTGTACGTCTCTCACTGTCTTTGGAACCTCCCAAGACACGATTGCTTCCACCTTCTTGGGGTCCATCTTCAAGCCTTCCATAGTCGCAACGAACCCCAAAAACTCCATCTCTATTTGGTGAAATAAACACTTCTCTAACTTGGCATATAGTCCTCGCTTGCGTAGTTTCTCGAAGACCAAACGAACATGCTTTTCATGCTCTTCCTCATTTTTGGAGAATATCAAAATATCATCCAAATAGATGACAACAAAATCGTCAAGGTACTCTCAAAAAATATCATTCATCATATGTTGAAAGACTGATGGAGCATTGGTAAGACCAAAGGGCATGACATTATACTCAAAATGGCCATACCTTGTACGGAACGCTGTCTTCCACTCATCTCCTTCCTTGATTTGTACGAGGTTGTAAACTCCCCTTAGATCAATTTTTATAAAAATCCTTGCACGTCCAAGTTGTTCTAAGAGACCAGAAATCAAGGATAATAGATAACGATTCTTCTTTGTTACCTTGTTGAGGCCTCGATAGTCTACGCACATCCGCAATGAGCCATCTTTCTTCTTCACAAATAAGATGGGTGCTCCAGCCGACGATTTTGAATGACGGATGAAGTTCTTGGCTAGATTCTCGTCGATGTACTTCCGCAATTCCGCCAACTCCATCTGCGATAGATTGTAGATTGGACCAAAAGGTGGTTGTGCTCCTTCCTATAAGTCTATGGCGCAATCATATGGTCTGTGTTCTAGTAGCATGTCGGCATTTTTCTTTTGAAACACGTCTTTAAAATCCTTATATTGCTCTGGTATACTTGATTTCGAGATCTTCTCCCCGGTAGTTGGAGCCGCATAAATGACAAATGGTGTGCCTTCCTTGGATGATCTTATAAACGCTCTTGCTCCAATAAAGAAGGATTTCTCTATTCAGGGTTTTCTACTAGGCTTGCTCTTAGGTGGTTTTGTGAGAAAGGTCATCTTTCGCAACTTCCAATCTATGGATGGGTTATGCTTTTCCAACCAGGAAAGACCAAGAATAATAGGATTTGATGGAGTTCTAATAATATTGAAAATAATATGACTACTATGGCCCTTAAACATCACTTCTATAGGTTCTGATTCATGGGTGACACTACTAGACAATAAAGGTCGCCCATCTATGACCTCAACTTGAACAGGTTTGGATTTTTGTACTAAAGGGATCTTATGATGCTTCGCAAATTCTTCGTCTAAGAAACAAGCAGATGCTCTTGAATCTAATAATACTAAGGTTCTCAGTTTCTGAGGGCCAATAAGTAAAGGGATTGTAAAACAAAGGGCAGGTTGAGCGGAAAGAAAGGAACCTGGTTGTTGTTGCGATATTTTACTATCCAGGCGCACGGTTCCTATTGTGGCTGGGCATCCTCGTTTTCCTGAATAAACGCACTCCTAGTCTTGACAATGTGTCGATTTTGCTTCTTGGGATAGTTTCCAACTTTGTGGCCTTCTTTACCGCAATACAAGCATAGATCTTCTTCCATACGCCACTTTTTTTCTTCTAGAGTAAGGGATTTGACATGTACCGCATCAATTTGCATGTCTTCTACCTCTGAATGTGAATTCACGCTGCTTGCTGACATAGTTGGGGCGTGGCGAACCGTATGTTGTCTTGAACGTTGATCTTGGCGGTATTGAAATAGGCGATTATCGCACTTCACAGCTTGGCTAATAGCTTCGTTGAACATTTGTGGATCAAGAAGAGTTAACAGCAAATCCTTCATATCATCCCTTAAATCCCAATAGAATTGAGTCATCAATGCTTCTTCGTCCCAATTGATGTCACATGCTAATTGCCTGAAGTCCGATGCATAGACTGATGTAGAACGTATCCCTTGTCGTAGTGACCGGATCTTTGTTGTAGCCCATCGAACCTTATCGTGTTCACCAAATGCTTCCGCAAATGCCTCCAAAAAGGTTTCAAAGTTGTTTAGTATGGACGATCGTTTCTCAAACAAAGGAGCAAACCATGATAGAGCTTGTCCTGTAAGTAAGGTTCCAACAAGCCCAACACGTAACTCCTCCGTTGGATAGCGTTCGGGCTATAAAACTGTTATCAACCTGATTTGGTTGACGAATCCTCGAAACTTAGAACGCGTACCATCGAACTTGTCAGGAAGGCTAACTTGGGGCTCCTTATGTAGAATCAGCGGTGCTTGTCGAACCTAAGGCAAAGTTGCTTCTCCAAGTGCAGAAGTTTGAGGCTGGTGCAACCTAGATTGTGCCATCCCAAATGCTCTATCATTATGAATCCTTGCCACGACTCTTTCAATCTTTGCAGTTCTTTGCGATAACGTAGAGAGGACATTCATGATAGCATCTAACTTGGACTCCGAACTTTCCGTCATACTAATGTCTTGGCCCCCGGCCATTCTAAGAGAAGGACAGAAATGACTCTACAAGAAGACAATATTGGTTTAGAGGAGGGTACTCCGCAACCTCTAAAATGCCTTAAGAGCTTCAAGAAAAGGGGTAATCCACTCTTTTCAAGAAGAATAAGACTCCAATATTGTAACAAAAGAAATATCAGTTTAGAGGAGGGTAATCCGCAACCTCTAAAATGCTAGTACACTTCCAAGCAGAGGGGTAATCCACACTCTAATAAAGCAGAAACTAGCTCTGATATCTAAGGTGAGTGCAGTCTCGACAAACTGTCATGGACACAGAAATACAAACTCGAGATCTAACAAGAAGTTCAAGAAGAACTGACAAGAACTAGATTAATCACATGAGAACAACACCAGAGAGGTGATCTAGAGCTCTAAGAGATGTGTTGTCGAGACTGAAGAACTCTTCAGCCTCGATTCCAATATATACTTCTATTTAGGAAGCTTCTCAAGCAATTTCTACCAACTAGGAAGCTTCTAGAAGGTTCTAGAAACTTATCTCTAGAAGGTTCTAAGGACTATGTCTCTAATATCTTCTACCAACTAAGAAGCTTCTAGAAGGTTCCAGAGACTTGCTTCTAGAAGGTTTTAGAAACTTGTCTCTAGAAGGCTCTAAGGATTATGTCCCTAACAAGTACATCGCAACTAAGTAAAGTTACTTCAAGAGCTGATTTACAAAGACAACAACCATGGTATGATTGTGAGTTGCTTGCAACAAATATGTAATGAGATTCATGGTCATTTACTTCCCGTATATTGTAAATAGTGGAATTGGCTACAATAGCCCTATAAATGTCTTATTGCATACTTTGCTACATTTACATGACTCACATGAGCACACAAAAGCTTAAACATCATAATTCAAATCTATCAAAATCATATCTTTGAGATTCATTCTAAAGTCTTTTCATACCCTAAATGTCTAGATATTGGAATGTCATGTACTTCTTGAAATATGTGTATTTGAAGTATAGCATCATAAGGTATATAAATCCACTTTTTGAAATAAAGCAAGCCATTATTATGACAACAATCTTGATATTGTACATCCTCCATCTTCAACCAATTGATAATCATCTTAAAATAAGCATCTTGATGCATACCTTCTATTTATTTTGCTCTTTTAATTAAGTTTGAAATGATATTATTAATGGTAGTAACTTTTTCCTTATCATCTGATTTGGACTTAAAGTTTGGTCTCTATGATAAGGTATTTGATATGGTGAGTTGTCGCCCTTGCTTGTGTTCAAGCTGAATCTCAATGAACTATAATTATTCTTTTCAATAATAATGTCATGATTTCATATTTTTCAGATATAAATCATATAACAAGAGCCAATAGTCAGTCCAAATAATCACTAGTTTCTCTAATAGATAGTGCTGCCATACTTTTGTGGCATGTATAATTCCTAATTGCTCTCAATTACGTGCACAATAATTATACTTTGCCCTTTTGAGCTTGCATGATTTATATGCCTCAAGTTGAAGGCTCCTATCAAAGTCTTATTGAAGAACCATACTAATAACAAAGTCAAAAGCATCAATGTTAAGTATATAGGGAAGGTTGAGTTCATACTATTGCAGTATTGGAGCATTAATGAGTGCCTCTTTCAACTTATTAAAGATACTTTGTTGCTCCAGGGTCCATTCAAATAGGACATCCTTCTCCAATAGGCTTGTGAGTGAGGTAGTAATATGTGCAAATTACCAAATAAAATGATAATAATATCCAATAAGGCCTAAAAATGAATAGACTTTAAAAACATCCTAGAGAGTTGGCCAATCTTTCATTGCTTTTATCTTATCTTGCTCCATATGCATGCCTTTGAAGGATACTACATGCTCTAAAAATATGATCTCCGACTTCCAAAGTTCACACTTTGATTGCTTGTAATAGAAGTGACTATCTTATAGTTGGCGCAACACTTTTTGTAGATATTGCTCATATTCTATAAAGGTTTTACTATAGATTAAGATATCATCAATGAAGATAATTATATATTTATCTAAAAAGTTCTAAAATAGTTTGTTCATGTAATCTATGAAAGAAGTTAAAGCATCGGTGAGGCCAAAAGCTAAAACAAGCCATTCAAAATATCTATAGTGAGTATGGAATGCCATCTTTTTTGTATCTTTCTTTGCAATAGGTGTCTGCCAATAGCCATTTTGAAGGACCAATTTACTAAAGATGATTGCACTTTAAAGTTGGTCAAGAAGATCATCCACTCATAGAAGTAAATATGTATTTTTGATAGTCTGCTTATTGAAGTTCCAATAGTCAATGCAAAGTTGAAGTCCACCATCTTTTTTGGATACAAAGAATATATGTGTTTTCCATAGCAACATGCTTTCTTAAATGAGATTTTTCTCTAAGAGTTTGTTCAATATCTTTTATAACTCTACAAGCTTATTTGGTATTAGGCAATAAATTAGTTGGCTTGTCGGTTTGGCTCCAAGTAATAGTTCTATTTGAAAAGAGGCTCCTTGATCAGTTACCATGCTATTAAATAAGTTGGTTGGAATGACATCTCAATATTCATGTATGAATTTTTTTTCTTATTATATCCTTTTAGTTGTCTTTCCTATCATTAAGGCAAGATTTGGAACCACGACATATACCAATTACTTATGCTATATTTATTTCTTCATAACGATCATTACTACAAATAAGATTTTAGTTGCAAATTGTTTTGAAACCTTATTCAACATAGAAGTGTAAAGAGTCACTTTGCGTCTATTGTCTTTGAAGGAGATTTTCCTTGCTAGCCAATTAACTTATTTGTTTTCCACCTTTAGCCATAGCATACTAAGGATAATGTCACATGTGATATTTTTTACCTTGAACTTTTCCCTCAAGGCATATGTGTCACTCAACTTCAAGTTTTTTTCTTCACATGTCTCACTTAATACGTGCTTTTGGTCATCTATTAGGTATATGCTCCTTCTTTTAATCACCTTGGTTTTAATTCCAAATTGGTTGGTAATCCCAATCCAGATGTAATTTTCTATAGAGTCGCAATCCATAAGTATTCAACATAGCTATCCTCTTAGTCAATTCATTAGATATACCAGTTAAGTCTTCTGATAGTTTTTTGTCTCTAAGAGACAATATCTATCTCAATATTAGTCCTTAATGCCTTTATTGAAGAGTCTCGTTTTTCCACTCTACTTTTTATCTACTTGATAAGTCTTAAGATTGTGAACTTGCTATTATATTACATGTATTTTTGCTTGAAAATACATTCGGTTCTTAGCTATGAAAGTGAAGTAGAAATGCAAGAAAAATTCTACTAAGTCTAATAGAATCTTACATAAACTTAAATAGACCTTAATAATCTTAATAAAACTTTAATAAATCTAAAATAAATTTAAAATAAATTATAAAAGAAACATAAAGAAGTTCCAAACTAATTCTAAAAAAAAAATAACAAGAAATCTTAAAAAAATATAAAAATGAACCTTTAAAAAAATAACAATAATTTGAAAGAAATATTAAAAATAAAAATCTTTATAAAAATAATAAAAAATCCTAAATAAATATTAAAAATAAAAATCTTAATATAGCTATAATTGAAATTCTAATTGAACCTTAACCAAATCCTATGTCAAATCCTCATGAAATCCTAATAAAATCCTAAATCCTAAATAAATCCTAGATAAATCTTAATCAACTTTTAGTCAAGTTTTTAACCAAATCTCAAAAAAATCTTAATCTTAATTGAAACTTAGACCAAATCTTAAGTCCTAATCAAATCATAGATAAATCTTAAATCAAATCCTGTAACAAATTAGAACTTCAATAACTAATGATGAAATTATTGATATCAATTCAAAATTTTTATATTTTTAATATCTTGTTTAAAAACAAGTACAAAAAGATGGAAACAATTACGCTTTTGAATTAAAAAAAATATAAGATAATCCAATCAAGTATTGGAGGGCCTTCTATTTCAACCTAAATGCTTCATTTCTAGTACCAATACTTCCTTATTGAACTATTGAATTGCTTTCAAATTTCACCTAAATATTAGAAATTGAGTCTAATATTCATATAAAAAAATCACTTTAATTTGATTGACAAATTGCTAAAGATCTTAGAAATACTCACTAACCTTCAAACTTCCTTTTTGGATATCAATTCTTGACTTCTTGACATAAGTTTTGCTAAAATCTACTCTTAATTTTTTTTACATATGTCTATATCAATTTCTTACCTCATTTATTTTGATTTGGCTCATGTATGCCTCTACAAAATAAATAGAAGTTCTTTTGATAAAAGAGTAGTATTAAAACTAAATATTTTATTATCTTTTTATCTTTTATCCTTATTTTTCTATTACATCTTTTTTCTAGGCTCTTCTATAATAACATCCATATTTTTATTTTTCATCATATAGTCATATTATCATATAACATTGCTTTGATTTATTGATGCTTAAATTTTGGCGTTTTGATATAAGTGGTCCTTCTAAGGCATCAATCTCTATTGACATTGGTTGTTGTGATATAATATTGAATAGTAATATAAGATTGTGCTTTATAGGTTGTGCTCCATGGTTTTTGAAATCTATAGCATCAACCCTCTCTACAATCCTAACTGTCTCTTCAAATGTTTGTAGATCCTTTAATTCTATTTTTTACTAAATTAAAAGTTTCAATCTTCATACAAATCAATCCATAATCTTTGTCTTTGAAACTTTGCTAATTTGGAGACATAAAAATTTGAATCGACAGACATAATCTTATATTGACTTGAATTGTGAAGATTAGCCAATTGATTTTGTGCTAATTTTTCTACATTGATGGACCAAAATTGACTCCTAAACTTACTCTCTAACTCCTTCTAGTCATAAAATCTACCATTAGCTCTATAATTTTGAATTTGATGTTGCTACCAAATGGTTGCCACATCTTTCAAATAGCTGGTTGCATATATAATTTCTTTAGTGGTATTAGTCCTAGATAGTTAGAAGTATTGTTTCATGTTAAGAGCCATTAGCATATATCTTCTTACTTTGAAGTCTCAAATTATGTATCGAGCTTGCTTAATTTTAACCTAACAAATGTCAATTTCCTTACTCTAAAGGCTTCTATTTTTCCTTGCAGAGTAGCTGTCTAATTTAAGAGGTGTTATATCTAAGCTTCCATCTTAGATAGTTCTTTTTTATTTCTCTTATTACAATTTCTTTACAATACTCTATTACTATTGTCATGTAGTAATACATCTATATAGTAAAAAAAAATAAAAATATGGATATTATTATAGAAGAATCTAGCAAAAAGATGTAATAGAAAAATAAAGATAAATGATAGAAAAGTAATAAAAGATTTAGTTTTAATTTTTTTTTTATAGAAAGAACTTCTATTTATTTTGTAGAAGCATACATGAACCAAATCAAAGTAAATGAGATAAAAAATAATATAAGCATGTATAAAAAAAAATTAAAAATATATTTTAGCAAAATTTACATCTAAAATATAAGAATTGATACACAGAGAGAATCGATTGTTAATCTGGATTGAAATTAGACCCCGAGGCACAAAACTATGCATCTTTTATGACTTTGGAGTTTTTTGATAGATTAAAGACTAGAATTTGAGAATAGATTTAAAGAAAGATTTTTGGACATTAGTTTTATATTAATTGAGTCAATATTGAGTTTTTGGAGGATATTTAAATTAATAATATTCTTAATTGGTTTAGATTTTTGAGAAATAAGAATTTTTTTACAAATTTGAAGGTTTCTTGAGTCTTGTGGTGTATGTACAAGTGAATTTTGGGCAGTGTGTTGGTATTTTAATTATTAATGTGTATGCAGATTTTGAAATCAATCAAATAATGTTGTGATGCATTTAATTTAAGTACATCAAAGATATTTAGAAGATAATTAATTTTACTTATAAGAGTGAGAGGAAAAAGAATATAATACTAATACATTTACAAATTTGAATAGAATTTAGAATATGAAATTATTGTCTTAAATGGATTATTTAAGCTTGAGGGTATTATCTTTTAGGATAGATATTCAACTCTATAGTGGTTCAAGATGGATATTGAGAAAGGATTAAAGATAGGAATTTTTGGCATTAAGGATTTTAATTTTTGGAAACGAGGAGAAAGGAGGGTCGCTAGAAATTTTGAAGAGGGGGGGGGGAGAAGTGAGATTCAAGCCTAGTTTGGGATTTGGAAGGCCACTTATGGAATTTTCATCTTTTTATTCTGAAATTTTAGAAGAAGTTAGATTGCATTGTTAGCTTTTAAAGAAGCTATAGCATATAAAAAATAGAGCTATAAAGAAGAAGATTCTAGCAAATTCGTAAGAAAGGGGTTGCTGGAATTTTTGGGTGACTAGATTCAAGACTGATTTGAGATTTTTTATTATATATTTTGAATTTTTATCTTTTTATTTTAAAATTTTGAAGGAAGCTGGATCTTATTATTAGCTTTTCAACAAGATATTTCATGTAAGAAGAAGAGCTGTAATGAGGAAGATTCACATGAATTTGTAGGAAGGGGGTTGTTGGAATTTTCAAGTGACAGAATTCAAGACTAGTTTGATACTTTCTATGCTATTTATTGGATTTTTTTTTTTTTATTTTGAAAATTTGAAAGAAGTTAGAACTCATTTTTAGCTTTTCAATAAGCCTTAGCACATGAGAAGAAGAGCTATGACAAAAGATATCCAAGCTAATTTGTAGATGGGGGTTTTAAAAGTAGTGACTGCAATAAGCAACCAATTTTTTTCTCTTTAGTTTAGCTCTCATTTTCTCAAGATTTTGTTTATGGACTTTAATAATTTAAATTTTGTAACTTGAGTTAAGTTCAATGATTTAAACTTTTCCTAGAACATATTAATAATAAGTAAATTACAAGTATTTTGATAAGATGAGATTTGGATTTAAGATTTGAGTTAAGAGTTGAGTGTATCTTGGCATAAGAAAGAAATCAGTCTAAATTTTGTACTTAGTCTTTGGCTATCCTTTTATATTTGACTTCATTTGGACAACATTGTGCTTCTTACAACCTACTTGCAATCAAGGATTCTATATTTTTTTAAAGAAGCTTGCCATCTAGACAAATATTAGATCAAAGTGTGTAAAGATTTTTATGGATTGAAATCTTAGAAATTGGAGTTTGAGGGTCACTAAGTATTTCTAAGATTTGTAGTAATCTATAAATTAAATTGAAGTAAATTTTTTTTATGCACATACTAGATTTGATTTCTAACATTTAAGATAAAATTTAAGAGCAATTCAATGATTCAAGAAGGAGATATTAACATTAAAATTTCATCATTTAAATTAGAGTAGGAGGCTGCTTAACACCTAATTGGATTATCTTGCTTTTCTACTAATTGATAAATGTAATTGATTTCATCTTTCTTGTGCTTATTTCTAACTAAGACATTAAAAAGTGTGCAAAATTTGAATTGACATCAATAGTTCAATTATTAGTTGTTGAGGTTCTATTTGCTATAGAATTTATTAAGAGCTTATTTAAAATCTAAGATTTGATTAAAATTGGTTTTTGGATTTGGTTTAGAATTTGCTTAGAATTCAGTTTAGAACTAGTTTAGGATTTATCTAAGATTTAGAGTTTCATTTGACATAGGATTTGAAATAGGATTTTAGAATTTGGTTAAGATTCAATTAAGTTTTTAATTAGGATTATATTAAAGTTTCTATTTTTAGTATTAAAAAAAAGATTCTTTATTTTTTCTTTAGATTTTTTATTTATATTATTTCTTTAAAATTATTATCATTTCTTTAAATATTTATTTTTATATTTTTTAAATATTTCTTGTTATTTTTTTGAGATTACTTTGAAACTTCTTTGTATTTCTTTTATAAATTCTTTTAAATTTATTTTTGATTGGTTAAATATTGATTAGGATTATTAAGATTTACTTAAGATTGTTTAAGATTTTATTAGACTCGATAGGATTATTCTTGTATTCTACTTACCTTCCATAGTTAGGTATCTAGTATATTTTTAAAGAAAAACACACGTAATACGACACTATAATGTATTTTTTCTTTGTAGCTGACTTCTTAAAAGAAGCTTGTGATAGCCTCAAAATAGTACTTGATGTGACGACAATAACTAACCTCCAACAAGATGATGGCTATGGACACACTATTAAAGAATAAATTAATACTTGCTTTATTATCAATGAAATAAGATTCAACTCTTTCTAAGATCTAAAATCCTTCTAATTTATAGTAATATAAATTCCATCATAATATAGGATAGAGCACACTAGAATAAAATAGAATAGAATAATAAAAGATAAAATAGAGTAATAAAGAATAGAACAAAATAGAATTAAAAAATGAAAAATAAACTTTATTGAAAGAAAGAGATCAAAGCCATACTTGATTGAATATCCAAATGACCTCGATCAGTTATATTTATACTTTGTCCAACTATCTTGGATTTTTTTTAGAATACTCATAATAGTGGGCTTTATCTAAATAACTATTCTAAGTCTTCCTAAAACATTCTATAATGGATCCCATATAGACCACCAATCTAGTTCAAATTCTAAAAACTATTAAAAACTTTCCAAAAATGACTCCAACTACCTATTTCTATGCATCAACAATATAAATGCTCCATTATAATAAAGTTGGAATCTTGAATAATACCTAGTAAAGATCCTATTTTTTCTTTAGATCTCTTATCTTATTTTATAATAGAAGTTTATTTGAGACAAAAAATTACAAAGTCTTTACTATGCTAGATTCAAGAATCTCAACTTCTTTTTATAAAAAAAATATTTATTAAAAAATAAGAAATATCTTTAATCAAGAAAAATAAACCTATGCATGTAGAAGTCATAAATATTCATTTATTGTCCTTCATAGACATTATCTATAAAATAATTCTTTTAGATGTAGCAACTAAAGTTCAAAATAGCTTAATAATATTCAATATCATTAGATTTCTATTCAATCCAATTATTTTAAGATTATTGTAATTAAAGAAGTATAACCTTCAAATAGATTGGACTTCTTATAACCTTGATTTTTTCTATAATTTAGTCCAAGATCAAGCTATTCAAGTAAAAATTTATAAGTCTAATACAACCAAATTCTTACTAGTTGGTGTAGGAACTTTCATGCATATAATAAAAGAAGACTCTATTTTTTTTTTTTTTTTTTTTTTTTTTTTTATATATGCCATACTTATTTTTGATTAAAAAAAGACTTAAAATGGCATTCAAAGCCAATCCTAAGATTATTAAAATATTTTGAAAAAAAATGCAAATATTCTTTTAAAGCATTGTCCCTATAATTATTCTATTGATCTTTAAGATAGAGCTCAACTACTATTTGGACTAATCTATAGTTTATTGCAAAATGAATTGGCTACAATCAAAAAATATATTGAAATGAATTTGGCTAAAAACTTCACATGCCATTCTGAATCTCCAAGAAGAGCAAAATAGAAGAATAAAGAAAAAAATGGATCTTTGCAAATGTATGTCGACTATAGATGACTCTAAAAGATCACCATCAAGAATAGGTGTCTTTTATCTTTGATTTTAAGACTTCTTGATTAACTTAATCAAACAAAGATCTATACAAAAATAAATCTACAAGGATATTACAACTATGTAAATAGCAAAGAAAGAGATAAATAGAAGACTACATTTTGAATCAAGTATTGATATTTCAAAGTTAATATCAAGCCATTTAGACTCATGAATGCACTAGATGTGTTTCAACATCTAATAAATAATATCTTTTGTTAATTTTTTGATAATTTTATTGTTTATTATCTAGACAATATTTTAATCTGCTCTAAGAACATAAAAAAACATGAAATTCATGTTTTATATGCTACAAAAAATTAGAGATGTAAAATTATGTGCCAAGAGCAAAAATTTTTGTATTTTGTATCACTAAAGTTGACTTTTTAGGATACATCAATTCAAACAATAGCCTTATAATAGATCCTAAGAAGGTCCAAACTATCATGAATTAAAAGATCTCAAAAATAGTCAAAGAAATATAATATTTTTTGAAATTTGCTAATTATTAACTAAACTTCATCAAGAATTTTTTTTCAAGTTATTTTTCTTTTTACACATGTGATATATAAAGAAAAACTTGTGTAGAGCAAAGAAAATAAAGCATCTTTTGAAGCCTTGAAGGCATCATTTATTTTTACATCAATTTTTTACCATTTCAATTTTTTTAAGGTATTTTTTATGAAAACAAATACATCTGATTTTACTATAGGTGTAGTATTATCACAAATGAGAGTAAATGATAAGTTCCACCTAGTAGCTTTCTATTCCAAATTTTTTTAACAACCAAGATTAATTACAAGATCCACAACAAAAACCTTCTTGTAATTGTTGATTTATTTTAAAAATGACATCATTATATAAAAGATTCTTTTAATTCAATCATTGTATATAAGGATAAAAAGAACCTCAAGTATTTTGTGTCGACATGTATTTTGAATTAGTTCCAAGCCCATTAAATTTTGTTTTTATCAAAATTTGATTTCATTATCAATTATTAATTCAAAAAATAATAAAATATGTCAAATGTTCTTTTTAGACATTCTTATCTTGCATCTAAAGAAGAAGATATATCTTTTGATTAATAAAGAATAATATTCTTAAAGTCAAAGCATAATCATCTTTGAGCAATGAAATGAACATTAACTATTGATTCAACCTTTTTCAATCAAGTTTAATCAAGTATGTCTTTTGATCTTCTTATTTATGATATCAAAAATAATTCTTCTAAGCCTTATGAGACTTTTAGATTTGAATTCAAAAATAATCTATTCCAATTCAAAAAACATTATATATTCTAAAAAATAAAATATAATTATGTATTATTTAAGCTTATCATGACCTTTTAATAGTTGGATATTTTAGATATAATAAGAATTTAGAAATAATATTAAGAGACTTTTGGTGGCCTCAAATGTATTAGGAAATAAAAACTTTGTGCAATCATGTGACATTTGTTCAAGATCAAAAATTCCTTGTCATCAATCTTATGGACTTCTTCAACTATTATTTATTCCAGAACAACTATGGTCTTTAATTTCTATGGATTTTATCACCAATATTTTAATTGTAGGTTCATATGATTTAATATTTATAATAGTAGATCATTTTACTAAGATGGAATATTTTGTACCATATACAAAATTTATCATTGGTAAAGAAACAATTAAAACTTTTCTTAACAATATCTATTGTTATCATGGATTATCTAAGAATATTATATTAAATAATAAGATTCAATTTATATCAAGATTTTAAAAAATCCTTTTTAACATTCTAAAGATAGACATAAAGTTATCTTTGGATTTTTATTCTCAAATAGATATATAGATAGAATGTATAAATCAAATTTTTGAGCAATATTTGAGATATACCATCAATTACCAAGAAGATGATTAGACAATTCTTTAATCATTTGTAAAAAAAATTTACTATAAAATAATACATTCTTCTATGCAACAAACATATATTTTTTTCTAATTATGATTATCATCCATGACTTGATACTTTTTATATTTCAAAAATTGATAATCTTACAACAAAACATTTGACAAATTATTTATCTGAATTACATATTATAATGAAGGCAAAACTAAATGAAGTTCAAGAGTAACAAAAGACCAACGTACATACTTATTGCAAGAAACAACATTGATTTTACATTAATGATAAGATATAATTACTTTATCATAATATCAAAACTAGCTACATTTGTAATAAGTTGCATTATTTTAAGTTTGAACCATTTCTTGTTTGTAAATAGATCAATTCAGTTGCTTATTGATTACATGTATTGGAATCTATGAAGATTCATTCTATATTTTATATTTTCTTGTTGTAATACAATTACATGGTGAAAATATAAAAAAAAATTGATTTCTAATTAATATTCAACCATCTTGATTCAATAAGAACTCAAGATAATTAAGAAAGGCTTCATAAAAGTCTCTTATATTATTTACTTGTCTTAATAGCTAGTAAATAAAAGATAGCTATCAAGTTTTCCTTCTAGGTTGTAGAAACTCTTTTATTATCTTAAAAAAGCCATAAATTAGCAAAAATAAGATAAATGAGGTAAATAATTGATATGATTGATATAAGGATAAAGATGAAGATAGGATCGTGCTTAAAAATTCCTAAGATAGGTTGGATTCATATTCACAGAGGACTAATTATTAACATGGATCAAAATCAGATCCTAAGGCACATAATTGTGCACCTACCGCAACTCTAGGATTTATTTATAAATCAAAAAGTTGGATTTGAGAGAAGACTTTATAAAGTTTTTTTGAACATTGGTTTTGGATAATTTGAGTTTTTAATGACTTTGTAAGAGCTTTGCAAAGTTAGGATTGTTTTTGGTAAATCTAGTTTTGTGAAATAAATATATATATATATATATATATATATATATATATATATATATATTTAGAAGAAATTTATAAATATGGTATTAGATTTACATGTGAATTTTTTTGGATTTGAAATTATAGTATTTTTTATTATGTGTTGTAAATTTGAGCATGATCTAATGATTAGATTGAAGGATATTGAAGTTCAAGTGGATTAGAGTCTCAAAAATGAGGTTTTGAGGATCAATGAGTATTTCTAAGATTTTTAGGAATTTGCTAATTGGATTGAGGTGAAATTTATGTATATAGGTAGTAGACTTGATTTCCAACATACATGTGAATTTTTAAAGGATATTCAATAGTAGAATTAAGAGATTTTGGCTCAAGGAGATTAGCATCAAGCTTGGAGAAAGAGGCCAACCAACACCTGAGTGGATTTTAGGATTTATCATCCATTTGATATGTGCAATCTTCTTTAAAAATTTTGTATTTTTTTTAACTTAGTTCTTATAAGGTTTGCAAAGTTTGAGTCAAAATCAAGAATTCAATCATTTTTTATTGAATTTTTACTCTACTATAGGATTGTTAAGAATTTTGTTTAGGATTTAGGATTTTTTTTGGATTTGATTAGGATTTGATTAGGATTCACCTAGAATATAATTAAATTTGACTAAGAATTAATTAAAATTTGTCTTAGAATTATCTAAGATTTTATTAAGATTTATTAGGATTGATTTAGGATTGAGGATTTTATTAAAATATCATTAGGATTTGACCTAAGATTTAATTAAGATTAATTAGGATTTTAATTAAGATTAAATTAAGATTAAATTAATATTTATTTAAAATTTTATTTTTAGTACTTTAAAAAGATTTTTTTATTATTTATTTAAAAGTTCTTATTTTTAATATATCATTAAGTTTATTGTTATTTCTTTAAAGGTTTATTTGTATTTAAGATATTTCTTTAAGATTTAAGATATTTCTTTAAGATTTCTTATTATTTTTCTTTGAGGTTAATTTAGGACTTCTTTGTGTTTCTTTTGTAACTTCTTTTAAATTTATTTTAAATTTATTAAAGTTTCATAAGGATTATTAAGATTTACTTAAAGTTTATTAAAGATTTTATTAGACTTAATAGAATTATTGTTGCATTTCTACTTATCTTCTACACCTAGGTGCTTGGTACATTCTCAAGCAAGAATATATGTGATATAATAATGTGTCTCTTCACAAGTTATATAAGATAGTGAATATCTTGGACAAAAGACAAATGCCACCTCTTCTTATAAAAATAAATAATAATCAAGTGTTTGAGGTATGAGGAGTCTTAAAATTAAGGTAGCATTAAAATAGGTTGAAATTGAATGGAACATTATCAATGGCTGAGAAGACCTATCAACCACCATCAAAAGAAATAAAGATTAGAGTTTCGGCCAAATGTTTTTTGCTGTAACTTGGACTTCTTCAACATATGATGATTGCTTCCTATAGAATTTGTTCCTAGAAATAGAGTAATGTTATGAACATTCATATTTATCTAAATAAAAAGTGTTAGATAAAAGATAAATGTAGGTAGATTTGATACTATTTTGTGGCAAAGCTTCATAGATGCGTATTTGATTTTATATATATTTATAGTTGATTGATAGATTAGAAACTTGGCCAACAAGTTAGTCATGTATTGTACATGTGGGTAACTTGTGATATAAGCTAACGATATTGCATACATATAAAAAACTTATCTTATAAGTTACAACACTTATCTCGCAAATTGGACATGTGTTGGAGGTTCTATAAAATGTTGTCATGTAGCTCCTACTTGGATAGTATATATAGAGACAAGAGTGAAGCCTTCTTCACTCTTGTCAATGCCTTTGTAGTCTTTAGTCTTGTTCAAGATTTTTTAGTCTTCTTGACTTTAGCAATAGCCATTTTAGTTCAATATATTACCATCTTTAAGTTTATATTAAATAAATGTTATATTAAATATATCAAATATTTATCAAATAATTTAAAAATAATATACAAAGAAAAAAAATACACATCTTAAACTAATTCCATCATCTTTAACAAAACCAAGTTTATTAAATTCAAACAAGTATATTTTTTCCACCAAAGCTGCATTTCACTAACTAATAGTTCACCATTTGAAACAAGTAATTGGCAACAAGTATTCACAAACACATTTAACAAAGATTATGCACTTCATTTGCACAATAATTATGCTTTCTTCTATGCTTGCTTTAAGACAATTTAAAGTTATTCTTTTCTGCGTCGCCTGGACACCATTTCATTTTTCCCGAACCAGGCTCGTGTTGTCGCCGTCCTCTTTCTGAGGCTCACGAATTCATTGACAATGTTGCGGTCTGCGCAGCTCCGCAGCCTCGACACCAAATATTTGCTTTGTGGGTTGCGCTGGAGGTATGCCTTTGGAAGAGATTTAAGCTGTACAGCCGTTGGGTTGACCAGATTCGGAAGAATTTGTTAGAATTGGGTCTATCTTTCACTTTCTCATACTCTCGCGCTGTAGCTCTCGTTGTGGCTGCAGAACCCTTGCGATCCTTTTCTTGCAGGGGCTCTTGAGACGATTGAAAGTGTGGAGGTGAAGGATCGCGTTTGTGTTTTGTGGTGAGTTAATGTGATAGGTTTTGTACCTTGTTTTCGTAGGATCAGTTTCTTGTCTCGCTTCAAAATTATTGAGCACTGGAGATGAAAGGGCTGCTGATGCTTGGGATGCTTGCAATCACCCCTACATTTCAAAATGCTTGTGGGTCTACTATAAATGTTGGTACATCTCTTAATGATGGTGAGAAGTAAGTGAAGTAAAAACAAAGAAGTTCAGCTCTCGGGTTGTCTAATTCATTTCACAGTCCTGTGTACTCATTTGCTGGCTTGTGTAATCTTCAGCATGCAGGTGTGAGTGATGGGGCTGTCTTCATAGGATGAGTTGCATTGCAGAACAGTGGGCAGGGCATGTTACAAGCATGGGATGAAGGTAGCCGCAGCAGTTCACAGTTGTGATGCAAAGAAGCTGTATGTGACCATGAAAGACGTGGCCAGGCCTTCTTAAGTTGGATATGATGGATGTTTTCTGTATGATCACACGACCGTCTCACTATTTGTCGATGTTCAGGTGGATAATCCCATCGGTCGTTAGTGCAATTGAGGTGGTAGCTTGAGCAAAATTTGAGTCTTATTGACGAGGTTTTCATTGTTAACTCCAGTTGTGTGGTTGTAATTCTGTGCGAGAGAAGCCTTTTCTGAGAAAATTTAAGACCATTCTGAGAATAAACCGGAAGCATCTGGTAGTTGTGTGCTATCGTCCTTCTCAATGGCTTTCTTCGATTTGATCCCTTTGCTTTATATAGAGTGACTGCCATCATTGACTCTTTCAAATTTGAAACAGGTGTAGTGCATATGTTAAACAAATGTGATACGTTCTTTTCCGCATGTTAATAATAAACCACAACAATCCGTTGCCTCACAGCTTGAAGATTCATCTTTAAAGGTAAGTCCCAGATGAAGAAGTTTGTTGCTGGATGTGTGAATGGATTTGTACGAGGCAATGATCCACACAACGCCTCGAAGTACCACAACCGGAGAGTCAAACTTCCTTTGTGTACCAGTTTTATCCTATTATTACGTGGATAAGATTGTAAAGTCATGACGGGGGGATCTTCCCAGCATTTACGAAGTGACTCATTCTATCCATTTTGTATACTATTTTTCATAGGATCGTGACTTGGCACTGATGTGTCTACCATTTTTTGAGTCCGATGATTCTGCTTCTGTGCACGCTTCATTCTTCTGCGGCTTTAACGACTTGGCAGGAAATGTTATTTAGTGGGCCACGCGGCATGCAGAATACATTGCTGGCCCGCGCCATTTCCAGAGCGAGCTGTCTTCCATTTATGATTCCGTGCCCTGCTGAGTTTGTGCAGTCCTGCACTAGAAATGGATCCGACAAAAAGTTAGACGTTTTCTTCACCGCCAGAACCAACGCAAGCCTTTGAACTCCAAATGCAGAAATCAGTGCCTTTTCTCCCTGGATTGGTTGACAGGTAGCCTCATTAGATTTCAATCGGGATGTACTTCTCAACTATCGTTGGCAGAAGTTGTAGGAGTGTATACGGGGTTTATCATATTTTCTTCGGCATGTGCAATGCAAAAACGTTTCTGATGCTCTCATTCCTCGTATTTGTGAGGTTCGCGTGTGCATTTTACCCTGTGTATCCCTCATTTCCAAATGCTTTCTCTTTTGTTCGCCATTAATGTTCGAATTTTGATGTATGAAATCCAACCAGATTTTAGATTGCACCTTAAGTGGTGTCATCAGGGAACCTGAGGTGGGTAATTTGGTTTGGAAAATGTTGCTTGATTAGTTATGTTTTAGGGATGAATTGACCTAACAATCAATATGTTGTTGAAACACAACATTAACATTTCTTGAAGTGGAAAATATTAAAAATGCACATGGTGATGGTGCACTCTAGGAACTTCAACTATGCTTTACGTCTGTATTGAGTAATATATGAACCATTATCATAGATGGCTATCTTTTTGGTTGATGTTGTAGAATTTATAGAGGTCAGGGATGAGAGTTTATAATTGTGACAACCATCTATTATGTTGGATGAACAAATTGTAGCTATTGTTTCTATAGTGTTAAGAAAACCTAAACCTAATTGTAGATCAAATACATTTAGTTATAGTTGTAAGACAATATATATAGTACTATTCCAATGAGAAATACATGAGAGTGTATATGTAGTTTTGTTGAAACTTCTATTTTGTCTTGTATTACTTTTCATAGTATCAAAGTAAGACATTATAAAAGTTGATTCAATGTTTCTTTCTTCACTCATTTCTACCATTTTTCTTACACAATCTTAAATTTTTAATTCAACTTCACATTCTTTTTATATCCTCTCTATCTTTGTCTTCTAAAATCTTAATAAAAATTGTTCCCCTCATTTTTAAATCTACACTATTCATAAGAATTAGTCAATTAATACTAATTTAAAATAACAATCATATTAGATAATATAATAGAAGAGAGAAGCTTCTTAAATGACTACAATTATAAGGAATAACAATCTCTTATGTACAACATACTTTAAAAAGATGAATGATAGAACATGGTATATATACCATTCACATATGATGCAACTTTATCATTTAGAGAGTTGAGATGCAAATAAATAATTAGTTCAATTGTCTTAATCCTCATAATAGCTAAGTTTAATCTATGGTACAAAAAAAAAAAAAACACCAAAAAATAGTATATCTTTGCCTATCAATTACTTATAAGATTCTATTATATATCAAAGATATGGAAGATCTCAAGCTTGCTTGGACATATAATCAAGGAATATTTTAAACAAATACTATCTCAAATACAATGGTTGTACTAAATAAATGAGAAGTCATTAAAATATTTTAAAAAAAAGATGTTTCATCTTTCATTTTGTCAATTTACAACAATATTAGAGAACTAAAAAGATATGGAACATCCATAGGGACATTATCATAGTATACAAAATCTTAAATTGTCTATTCTCTTGATTTGTTAGTTTCTTTCAAATACTTCAAAATGATAGTAATTCCTATTTTGAATGAATAATCAAGAAAATTATTAATAGAAGAAACAAATAAAAATTTGTGTATTTCATCAAGAAATAATGAAGCTCTTATGCTGCATATTTAATCTACAATTAATTAAAATTGTTTCAAACTTCAATAGATTAGGGATGTATACTTTCTTGTATCTAACAATTCAAATATATCTAATAAGAATTTACAACAACCAAATCCTTGGAGCACCCTCACAACCAAATCAAAGATGTGTATTGGTTGATCTATAACAAGAATCAATGATATGTCATAGATACAAAAAAAATAAAATAAAATAAAATAAAAAATCACAAGATTTTATATAGTACTAATACCAATGCAATTACTACAAGGTGTACCAACTTTGATGGAAAGATACTATGAAGCAAACATATTTGTAGACAATATTTATAGCCTAATACTAATCAATTTGATCTTTCAATCATCTCAAGTTTGTTTTATGTCAAGTGATGATGATATTAATTAAACATGAATAATACTATTGTGTTTATAAGATTTAATGATAAAAACTAGTTTTTTTTTATCTAAGAACATTTAGATATTTTAAAAAAGATGTTAAAATATTTAATGACCTATGTTTAATTTTAAATCCTAATATATTAACATTTGCAAGAAGTAAGTTTTATGCCATTACATGCTATAAGGCTATTGATGTTTATACACCCATGGATGAAATTTAATACTTATCTGAAATAAAACATGTACATAGTCTTTATAAAAACTTGTTATTAATTGGCCAACTTATTCACAAAATAAAAATATGTAGTTCTTTTTAATAAGAAACTATACTATATTATACCAATTAGCATGAAAAACATCTCAAATGAACTATAAAAACTATATACCTTCAAAATATCACCTCATCTTCTCTTTTCTTACTTAAAAAAATCACAAAATCAAGCCTAAATTATCTTAAAGAAAAATTAGAATTATTTTTGCTAGAAGCAAATTCAATACATATTGATGAAAAATCATTATATCTCTAGTATTATAGATAAGGCATATTAATTATGTAAGATTATCCAATCTCAACAACAAAATTTTAGGTATATGAATATTAAAATTAAAATTAATGAAGACCATGTATTATGTTAATTTATAAATAATATAATGTAGAATAAATATTTTAAAATATATTATTGATTGGGCAACAAAATCACTTCAGCTAATTTATACAAACTTGTGTGGACCACTTTTAACTACTTCATTAGGAGGTTCAAATTATTTTATGACATTTATAAATGACTATTTTAAAAAAAAATATGAATTTATTTTCTATATATTAAGGATAAAGCCTTTAGTAAATTTTTGTAATTTAAGACCATGATTGAGAAACATATACCGTACTTAATTCAAAAATTATTCTCAAATCAAAAGAGATAATTCTTATTAAAAAAAAATTAGGAATTACCTATGCTCTGAAGGTATTACTAGACAATTGGCTAATATTCATACACCACATTAAAACATTGTAGCTAGAAGGAATAACAGATCTATTATAAATAAAATCAAAAACATGATTATAGTAGGATAAATACCAAAATACCCTTGGACCAAAGCGATATAAATTGATGTTTGCTTAATGAATTGCTCTTTTATAAAAATTAATCCAAGATAGATATTGAGAAGGGATTCTATCTTTTAAAGCCATTTTTCAAAAAAATTATATTTTTAAATATCTTTTATATATACATATGAAAAAAAAAATAGCACCTAAATCTAAATTAGAAATCTACCTAGGCCTTGATGAAAATAAAAAAGGATTTAAAATTTATAAACCATTAAACCAAAAAATTACTATAATCAACAATGTTGTATTTGACAAGTATAAGTTCTTCAAAATTGAACTTATTAAAATTACATTCAATATATCAACTTTGTTTCAATTTTTTAAGTATTTTCTTATAGCAAGTAAAGATAATAAAAATAAAGAATCAACCACCTCAATGTTAATTATGGCACAACAATAATATCCAATAATACTAACCAATATCTTATATAAAAACTCACCAATAATAGTAAAAAATGATGATCCTAAATAAATTAAAGGGCCTATATTTTAAAAACTTCCAAAGGTAAACTTCATCTCATACCACTCTATTCTTAACTCTATAGACAAATGACCAACTTTAGATGTCTTCAACAATTACAATTCTTTTTAAAATATGAATAAACCTATTGTTCTATTTAATTCATGAAAAATCTATTGATTACTTTTTCCAATAACAAATGAAGGATACAAAATAAGATTACAAAGGTTTTTAAAACTATTACTATAATTAAGAAATCATTCTATGAAAAGCTTAGAACTATCTTGCAAACCATTGACCTTTGAAGAAGCAATTCATCACTCTTTTTGGAGATTTGCCATGAATGAAGAGATGACTTCTATCTTAAAAAAAAAATATGAGAGTTAATTAATTTTCTAATTAAAAAAGTTCTAATACCAATAAAATTAGTATGCAAAGTAAAGAAATTAGCAAATAACAACATAGACAAGTAAAAAACAATACTAGTGGCTAGTAGCTTTAAATAAAAGAAAAGTATAGATAATAATGATATCTTTGCTTAAATTTTTAAATAGGCTATAATTTTTCTTCTTATTACTTCAATTTTTTAATAATATTGGAAATTATTCCTCTTTAATATGAAGAAAAACTTCTTATATGATAATCTACAAAAAGATGTTTATATAATCTAACACCAAGGATTTCTACTAAAAAGATCAAAACATCTAATATGCAACCTATATAAGGCCCTATATAGATTGCAACAAGCTTTTATAGCTTGATATAAAAAAATTGACATCTATATAAAAGAACCATGTTTTTAAAAGAAAATAAGAGATTATAATCTATATCTAACAATCAAAAATGACAAAACCATTTTACTTGTCTTTTATGCAAATGATCTATTCTTTACAAGAAATTGTAATAAGTGGATATTGTAGCTAAAATAACAACTTGATTCAAAATTCAAAATTTTATACTTAAATAAAAGAAAATTAATCTTACATTTCAAAGCTAAATTTATTTTGGCATTCAACATTTTTTTTTCAATTAGTGTGGCTATACCTAAAAAAATATCGGTATTATTTAAACTTCAAGATTATGTTTTTATATCAATACTAATAGTGAAGGAATTTAAATTAGTTACTAAAATGAATGCGTCCTATGTTGAGTCTATAAAATATTAATCTTTAGTAAAAAAGTTGCTATACCCACTTTGACATCAACTTTATTGTTAGATATGTTTGTCGCTTCATGTCATGGCTTCAATTATCATATATGCATGTTGTAAAATAAATATTAAGATATATCAAGGAAACTTAAGAACATTATATTTTATACAAAAAAAACTTATTACAAGACATTTTAGGATTTATAAATAGAAAATTGGCTAGACACTTGAAAAGAATAAGATCTACAACAAAATTGGTATTTTATCTAAGAAAGAATCCAATCACTTGGATCTTAAAAAAATAGTCATTAATAGTACTATTTTCATCCAAAGTTGAATGCATGGAAATTTCATTAGTAGTTCACAAATTATCTTGCCTTAAGATATTTTATTACAACCTAAGTATAATAATAGAAAAATCAATAGTAATTCACTGTAATAATAAAGATTTTATAAAAATAGCAACAAATCTATAAATTACATGTCACACAAAATATATAGTAATACATTTCTACTATTCATTTGAAAAGATTTATAAATAAGACATCCGATTCAGCTATATACTATCATTGAATCAATTCATAGATTTATTCACAAAGTTTTTTGGCAAAGGCTTATTTAAAAAATTGACATCATCTCAATTTTTATAATTACAATGAAGTAGCAAGGCTTTAACACAAAAAGCACAAATAATAAATATTTCAATTCCATACTCAAAATTCTCTTCTCTTAAGCTTTGAACTAGATTTCTATAGCACCTACATCTTTCTCCAATCAAATAAAAATTGCAAGGCAATCCATCTAAATCTACAATTAACAAATAAATATCTATATCATCATCTATACTTATTCTAATATAAAAATTTCATAGCTTTTCCTATTCTATCTATTTTTTTTTAAGCTCAACAAACAACTTGTACAAAAAATAATAGCTAATAAAGATCATTCACATCTTCCATGTTTAATATCAATTTTGATCAAATAATAGTATGAACCACCTCAATAAATAATTTACTTGAAAAACTAGTTTATATTTTTAATTCAACTATTACTTGTTTAATTAATCTCTTTTCAAAAATATTAGCACTCAATTCTTTGTCAATTTTGGATGCTAACAAGTTAAAAGAGGCACAATCTTCATTCAAACTATCTCAATTTCTAAATAAGATCATGCATCTTATGGAGTTGCTAAAACAGTGGCAACAAAAATAAAGTAAGCTAATATCAAAAAAGACACAATAGTGTAGTTGAACTTGCAACAACCTAAGATTTTAGAAGTATCTAGAATATCACTTAACTCTGAAGCAGCCTCATACTTGTCTTTCTTCTTATCACAAGAATACTTTGAAGTAGAATCATACATTTCCAAATAATAAATAAGAATAACATCTCAATTGTAAATAATAATGAAGTGCTTAATAAAATTTGAGCATGCTTCAAGAACAAATTTTAAAGAAATATCAATGTAGGATCTTTCAAAGCAAAGAAAGTAAATATATCAAAAGATAATACAAAACTTTTATGACATTAAAAAAAAAAATAATATAGGTGATACAAAATAGAAAAAGATAAAAATAAAAATAAAAATAAAAAAAATCTAAAAAGAGTCTATTACCATTGAAGTTTTTAGATGAGATGCAACAAAATAATCTTTTTTTTTTTTTTTTTATTTCACAAAAAATTGATAAAGCCTTCTATAAATCTTTGATAATACCAATATAAGAAAATCTAAAAACAACATTATAATAAAGAAGGATGTTTAATGAATATACTCTGACTACTGTTTTTATAATATTAAAAAAATCTAAATCTAATCATAGGTTAGGTATATTTAATTATGGCTATAAGATAATATATATAATATTATTCTAATGAATAATATATAAGTGTGTATATGCAATTTTTACAAAAAAATTATTGTAACTTTAATTATTTTTTATATTATGCCATAGATCAATATGTTTTATTCAAGTTTAGAATAGTTTAAATCTCATTGATAAAAAGATAGGCTAATGTGTATAAAAAATATTCAACTTTAATGACTATATTTATTAGTAAATTCTTTGATATGCCTCTAAACTTTGTATTCTATTATAATTAAAAGAGAGCTTAATATAATTTTTTAAATTTTTTCTTACATTAGATATAGAGATATTTTAGAACTTGCATTTATTATTTTTTTGAGAGGAAAAGTATCATAGTAATTGGTAATACTTTTGTGAAAAATATTTTTATATATTTTGTATATTTTTTATTATGTGAATTTGATAAGGCAATGTATAAGTTCTCTATTTGACTTCAATTGATAATTGGTAATATTTTTATAATATGTTTGCAGCTACCAACTACTTATATATTCTTCTATCATTTATTTAAAGAAGCATCAAATCTCCAATTACAAAAAAAAAATGTCATGAATTAGTCCTAAGCAAGCTTTATGCTAAAGAAGAAAGCACAATATTCTACCTAGTTGCATCAAAATTTCATCAAGATTGATAATGACCAAAAAAAAATAAAAAAAATAAAAAATAAAAATGAAATTTAATTAATACATATGTAAAAATTAATTTTTCTTTTCTAATTTCTTCAATAAATATTTTTTAATATTCTTTAATCAACATTCAAAAATATTAAAAAAAATTATCTATTTGATAATTAATAAATATTAAAATTAATAAATTCAAAATAATAATGAATTAATTCAATATGTTTGTTATCTAAAAAATAAATCTTTCATATTTTTACAAATTATAAATAGTAATTTTATAGGTTGATTGGAATAAATAAAACTTTTGGAATCTCTAATATACATTATAAATTAATTAGTCTAAAGATAGTTTGAAGCTTGCATATAATTTTGGTTTGTAATATTATCATTTTTGGATTACAATAATAATATATTATTTGGATGCAAAGATAGAATGAAGATTTTGTTGATATCTATCTATGCTATTGTGAAAAAAGATTGAGAGAAAAAACAAAAGGATATAGATAGGAAAGAATAAAAAAATAAAATAAAATAGATGGATATTATGTGGTATGCAAGTGATGCAAAGGTTGTGAAGGACATACAAGTGAAGAAGATTCAAGAAGATTCTAGGAGGTTCTAGAAGGTTTTAAGAAAATTCTTCTACATCCTAGAAGGTTTAAAAAGGTTCTAATAGGTTCTAAGAATATTCTAAAAGATTTCAATAGATTTTAAGAGAGTTCTAAAAGATCATAAGAGATTCTGGAAGATTCTAAGAGGCTTTAGATGATTTAAGAAGTTAACAAAGAAAGATCTTAGGCTTGCTTTGTTTCTAAGCATCATATAAACTTCTCAAAAAGCTTCCTAGGACCTAGTATATATAGGAGTTGATGCTAAGGAGATCTTCAGTCTCAACAACTCACTTCTTATGGTTTAGCCAAGATCTTCTTACCTTGTATCTAGTTATTGTTCTAATGTCGAATTAATTCCATTTCTTGATCTTGAATCCTTGTCTTGTATATAATCTCTAATAGTTTGTTGAAACTTCCATAAAAAAATATTAAAAGCTTGGTCTTTCTTGACACAGAGTAAATTACTTCTCTTCTTGGAAGTACTAAAGCATTTTAGAGGTTGTGGATTACCATCCTTTAAAAAAATATTGTTCTTTTTTTAATATTCTTTTGGTTTTTTTTCTTTATATTATAGATCAAGTTTTTTTTTTCATTGAATGCATGTATTTCTTTGATTTTCTATGACAAAAGGTAGAAAAATAAATATAACATACTCCAAAGAGATCAAATTAGATTCTATTATTAATACTCTTGAAGTATTGAAGATCATAATAAAGACTTTGTCAAAGGAGAATGAAGAACTATATATGACCATATATAATAGTCAAGGAGCCAAAGTGCTTTAACTACCACATCAAATAGCAATAGAGATTCCAAATTCTCAAATAAATATATCTACTTCAACAAACATGGGAGGTGCATCTATTCAAGGCAATGATTTGACAACAATAATAGCGAAAGAATCAAGGATTAGCCTTCCAAAAAAATTCAATAGAATCTGCTTAAAATTTTGTGGCTTCATAAACCAAGTATAATTAATCACCTTGCTTTAATCTCAATGAAATTCCACTAAAGTATCTTGTCTTGGTTTGATTCAAACCTTGCTCTCAGGTCAAGTTTTATCTTGGTTCACTCCATCATTTAAAAAGAATTCCATTATATTGCACAATTTTGAAGCATTTTTGGTAGCATTTGTAGAAGCATTTGGTGAACATGATAAGATTTGTTCTTCAACAACTAAGATTCAAAGCCTTTGACAAGGAATGCATTTTGTATCAATGTATGCCTGAGATTTTTGACAGTTAGCATGTGATATAAATTAGAGAGAAGATGCGTTGATGAGTCTATTTCATTAGGAATTAAAAGACGATGTCAAGGATTTATTGTTATTTATGCCAAATCCTCAAACATTAAATGAAGCCATTAGTCAAGTTATAAAGTACAATAATTATTTATTTCAATGACGACAAGATAAATGTTCTTCAATTATGCCACATGTATATACCAATTATTTTGCAACTTCTTCACTATCTAATTTTAATGAGCATTTGGAAGCAGAAGATATGCAGATTGATGTTGTTTTCTTCAAATTTCTTTTTGAGTAAGAAAAAAAATATTGAAGGAAATTTGGCCTATGCTTATATTGTGAAAAACCAAGCCACAAGGTTAATAATTGTTCAAAGAAACTCCAATGCACATATCAAATAAGGAATGCGGTCACATTATTAAAAGCTTTGTAAGAAAGCAAGGGCGTCCAGCCACAGTAGGAATTGTGCAGCTAGATTCTTTATTATCACAAACCAAAAAAGATCTTATATTTTCTACCAGCCCTTCTCATTATTTTACTATACCTATACAATTAGGAGTCAAAAAATTAATATATCATGTATTACTTGACTTGAGAGCCTTTGCATGTTTTATTGATGAAGAATTTTTTAGATAAAAAAAAAAATTGTATGATAAAAAAATCCAAAGTTGTACATGTAGAAGTAATAGATGGTCGACCTTTATCCTCTGGAGACGTCATTCATGAAATGATTCCATTAGAAATAACCTTTGACAACCATAGCAATCAAATAGTATTCAATGTCATTAGATCACCATCAAATTCAGTCATTTTAAGATGCTCATGGCTTAAAAAATATAATCCATGGATAGATTGGATATTCCAAAAGTTAGAATTTTTTCTAATAAATCATAGAATCTCCAGATCTATGAAAAAGCTTCTAACACCCAACAAGCCAAAACTTAAATAATATTTATTTATTAGAGCTAGAGCATTTTTGAAGGTGGCTAAAAAAGGCACTACATTTATTGTCTATGCAAATCTACAAATGAAACATGGAGTTGCTACAACAACGATTTCAGAGGCATATAAGAATTTTACAAATGTATTTGAAAAGAAAAATGTAGAAATTCTGCCAAAGCATTGTCCTTATGATTGTACGATTGACCTTCAAGAAGGTGTTCAACCATTGTTTGGATCCATCTACAATTTATTCTAAAATGAACTTATAACTTTAAAGGAGTACATTGAAAAAAATCTGACTAAGAATTTTATTCAATATTCTAAATCACCAATTGGTGCTCCAATATTATTTGTGAAGAAGAAAGATGGATCTTTACGGATGTATGTCTATTATTGCGGTCTTAATAAAATCACGATAAAAAATTGATATCCATTGCTATTGATATCTAGACTTCTTGATCAACTTAAATAAGCAAAGATCTTTATGAAGATTGATCTACAAGGCGTTTATAACTTGGTATGTATTAATGAGAGAGATGAATAGAAGATAGTATTTTGCACTAGGTATGGACATTTTGAATACAATGTCATGCCTTTTGGACTTATCAATGCACCAACTATATTCCAACACTTAATAAATGACATATTTTGTGAGCATCTCGATGACTTTGTTGTGATTTATTTGGATGATATTCTAATTTTTTCCAAACAACAAAAAAACACATCTGCCTTGTGTTGGAAAAGCTACAAAATATTGGACTATATGCAAAACTAAAGAAGTGTGTATTTCATGCATCTTAAGTTGAAATTTTTTAATATATTATTTCCAACAAAGGTCTTTTTATGGATCCAAAGAAGCTATAAGCAATCATCAATTGGACAAAGCCAAAAATTGTATGTGATGTCCAATGCTTTCTCGGATTTATAAACTTCTATAAGGTTTTTATTAAGAATTATTCCAAGATCACTATTCCACTTATGCGATTGGCATGCAAGAATAAGCTAGACTAGAATCCCAAAGCAAAAAAAGCTTTTTAAAGCTTAAAAGATGCTTTCACAATAACTCCAACTTTGATACATTTAGATTTCAACAAGTCCTATTTTATGGAAATTGATGCTTCAAACTTTGCATTGGGAGTAGTCTTATCACAATATGGAGAAGATGGAAAATTTCATCTAATTGCATTCTATTCTAAAAAATTCTTGGAGGTGGAAATCAACTACAAAATCCATGGTAAAGAGTTGCTTGCCATTGTGGATTCTTTCCAAGAATAGTGCTACTTTCTTAAAAGTGCTTCTTATCAGGTGACTACATATACAAATCATAAGAATCTTGAATACTTCTATTAGCCTCAGTCTCGAACCGTTGCTAATTGCATTGAAATACATCTTTAATACAATTTGACTTTTGCATCACATATCCATCCAAGAGCCAACAAGGGATATTAGATGTATTATCAAGACATTCCTATTTTGAATCAAAAAAAGATGAGGCAACATATGATCAACAATGGACAATCTTATTAAAGCTTGAGTAATTTCATCTTCAAGCAACCAATATATCAATGCTTGTGGATTTATCATTTCTTCATCAGGTTTATAAAGCCTCAAACACAAACCCTTTTGTTCTTAATATTAAGCGTCTTGCCAAAAACCTTCTTAAAGAATCTTTTAAATTCAATTATGAAATCAATCTCTTGTTCTTTGAAGAACGTTTGTTTATTTTTGAAGGGCTAATTAACTTACGCATTCTTCAAACATGCTATGACTTCCCTACAGCTGGACATTTTGGATTCAATAAGACCTTGGAACTTCTATCTAAAGATTTTTGATGGCCTAAAATATTGAAGGATGTTAAAAAATTCATACTATCATGTGATACTTGTTCAAGGTCAAAGAATCCTTGACATTGGTCATATGGACTTTTTCAACCTCTTCTTATTCCAAGACAATCATTGTCATCTATCTCCATGAATTTTATTATAAATCTTCAATTGTCAAATTCATTTGATACTAGCTTCATAGTTGATTGATTGACCAAGATGGCTCATTTTATACTTTGTAAGAAGTTGTTTTTTTAGTAAAGAGATGGCAAGACTCTTTATTGATAATGTTTATCATTACCACAAGTTGTCTAACGACATTGTGTCAAATCATGGACCACAATTTGTATTAAGGTTTTGAAAGGCACTCTTTAAGATTCTTAAGGTTGACATCAAGCTTTCTTCTATCTTCCACATTCAAATTGATGGCCAAATGGAATAGATCAACCAAATTCTTGAGCAATATTTGAGGAGCACCATCAACTATCAATAAGACGACTGGAATTTCTACTTATTATTTGTAGACTTTGTATATAATAACATAATCCATGCATCTATGCCACAAACACCATTCTACTCAAACTATGGTCATTATTCAATATTGGATATGATAGAGCCTTCAAAGTCAGTAAATCCAGCAATAGAGGAGTTTCTTACAAAAATGGCCAAACTTCAAGCAACCATAAAGACTCACATAGAAAGGCCTCAACAACATTATAAGCTATTGGTTAGATGAATTGAAGAATAAACATCCTCCACTGGTGACAAAATATGGCTTCTTTGGCACAATATAAAAACCAATAGGCTATATAATAAGTTGGAATACCAAAGGTTGAAACCATTTGTGATTTGAAAATAAATCAATAATATAAATTATTACTTGGAATTACCTTCATCTATGAAGTTTCATTGAGTCTTTCATGTTTCACTTTCGAAAAGGTATAAAGAATTGAACATATTAGGTTGAAGACAACCATCACCTCCTATGGTTGAAATCAATGATCAACTTGAATTCGAAGTAAAAGAAGTATTAGATTCAAGGATAAGATATGAAAGGCTTGAATAACTCATCCATTAGCATGGATATGATATCAAAGATTGCATATGGGAACTAATTGGCAACCTTGTAAATGCAAAAATGAAGGTTTAAAGGTTCCATCACAAAGACATCAAAGGATATCTAGTAATAGGTCGCTGGTAATTGTGTTTGAGATAGAACTTGCCTAAGAAGGACATCCAAAAGGAGTATTTGCAGGACAATAATGAAGATAGTTAGATTTATGGCAAAAAAATTATAACATTTTTTTTTCTAAAGCTAAATGGATCACGATAGGTGACTTTAATTCTATAAAAGATTTATTAGCAAATTCTAGGACAATCTCACAACCAGCAAAGGTACAAGAGAAATTGAATTTTGAACTAACATGGTGATACAATTAAGTCTATTATACACCTTCTATATGAAGAAATTTTGGCACATGAATCAAAAGAAATATATACGGAATGATTGACATCTTCATTCAAACATGATAGCTATTAGAATAGATAGAGCATATGTCACCTTAAAAATCTAAAAAAGAAAGAAAATGATCAAAATATGGATCCTTCTTGTTTTTTTATAAGTATTCTAATATTGAGTTTTTGTATTTTACATACAAAAATTAGAGTTATATGTCTTGTTGTGACTATTGGATTATTTTTTGAAATTTTTAAGACTATCTATAGATTTTTGTGAATTATCGGTGTATTATTATAACAAAGTATGGATAGGATATTTGTATTATTTGTGTATAGAGATATGTAGTTGGAATCATTTTGGAAAAGTTTTTAGAATCAAAATTAAGATAGCAATTTATTTGAGATCCACCATAGAACCTTTTAAAAAATTTAAGGCAATTATCATAGTAGGATCTACCTCTAAAATCTTTTAGAAGGGTGGTTATTTTACTAGGGCCTACTATTAGAGACATCCTAGAAAGTTTTAAGATAGTTGAAAAAAGTATAAATAAGACTAGCTCACACCATTTGAACATTGGATTAAGTATGGCTTAAGTCGCTTTTTCTCAGTAAAGTTTAGTTACTTTTTTTTGTTCCATTTTGTTTGATTCTATTTGATTCTATTTTCTTTTATTCAATTTTGAATTTCACGTTTTATTCTATTTATTACTTTTAATTTTATTCTTGTGTGCTTGATCTTATATTATATTGAGATCTTTGTTGTTATGAAGTTGGTTAGGTTTTATAACTTAAAGAATTTAATCCTGTTGTATTAACATCAAAGTGAGTGTTAATTTGTTCTTTAATAGTCTGTTGATAGCCACCATTTAGTTGAAAGTCCATTGTTGTGATCACATCTGATATTATTGTGGAGTCACGAGTTATTTTAAGAAGTCAATTAAAAGAAAAGAAGGCATTACAATAGCAAAGTTTAGCAAGAAAATTGCAACATGGGAGATATGGTAGAACAACCCCAAATGGAGACTTAGATGTAACACCTCCTAGGCCAGATAGCCACTCCACAAGGACAAATAAAAGCTTTTAAGACAAGAGAATTCACATTTGATAGGCTAAAATTGAGCAATTCTGATACATACTAAGGGACCTTAAGGCAAGAAGATGTATGTCAATGGCTCTTCAGCATGCGACAATACCTCCAATTATTTAGAGCAATCATTCGCAAAGGAATTATATATGCTTCTAGTTACTTGAGAGGTGCAACAGCCATTTCATGGCAACATCAAGCTTAAAGCTATAGAACTCAAGGTAGATTTTTTCACTAGGAGGAATTTAAGATAGAGCTTAAAAGTCAATTTTGGTCCATAAATGTGGAGAAGTGTGTATATAATTAATTAGATAACCTTATATAATCCAAATTGGTATAAGATTATATATCCCAATTCAAGTCCATATGTCTCTAAATTAGCAACATTTCAAAGACATAGATGATGGATCAATTTGTACAAGAGTTGAAACTTGTGATCCAATGAAAGGTGGAATTAAGGAATCTACATACATTTGAAGAGGCGGTTAAGATTGTAAATAGGATTGATATTATACATTTCAAAAATTGAGAGATATGACCTATAGTACAAAGTCTTATGCTATTAGCCAATACTATGGCACAATAACCAATGTTGATGGAGATTGATGCCCTACAAGGACCATTGACACTACAAAGATGACAAATATTGGTGCAGAAGGGATTATGTTTTTATTGTTTGAAGCCAAGCCATCAAATCAGAGATTGTCCAAAATGTCAAAGTTCAAGCACCAACAACAAATCATGATGAATTCACAATCTTGAAGGTCACCAAGTTAATGAAGAAGTAGAATAGAAAAAAGTGGCTCTTTAGTAAATGCATTAAAGGCTAGTACTAGAGATAGTAGCTATTTTTCAGAAAAAAATGGCATGGCCTTAAATAACTATCAAAAGGATTGATTAGTGTATTTAATAGGGCAACTAAAAAAATAGTCATGTCAAGTGTTTGTGGATTTTGGTGTCATATTTTGTGAAGCCTTGCTTAAGAATGTATTAAGTACTTAGCTGTAGAAGATAGAATGAGTATTATAACAATAAGATTCTAATTTTAATAAAATTCTAAATAACTCCAATTAAATCTTAACAATACTTATCAAGCTTTAGTCAATCCAAAGAAACCTCAAAGAAATTACAAAAGAAATATGAAGAAATCTTAAAGAAATTCAAAAGAAGTATTAAAATAAAATTCAAAATATATTTTAAATAAATTCTAACCAAATCTTACTTTGACCTTAATTAAAATCTTAATGGTCTTTATTTAAATCCTAAATCAAATTCTGGATAAATCCTAAAAAAATCCTAAATCCTAACTAATTTCTAAATCCTAAACCAAATCCTAATTAAATTAACTTAATCCTATGGTAATTTAAAACTTCAATATCTATCAATTATGCCATTGATCTTGCTTAAGATTTAATGCACCTTTTAACAACTAAGTTGGGAATAAGTACATAAAATTTGAAGAAGATTGAAATTACCAAATAGAAGATCAACTCTAAATTTTGCTTGGATATTGGCTAGCCTCCTACTCCAATCTGAATGTTGGACTTCTAGTGCAAATATCTTCTTCTTGAACCATTGAATTGCCTTCAAAATACATCTAAATTGTGGAAAATTAAGTCTAGTCTTTATACAAAAATAAAATTCACTTCAATCTTATCAAAAAATTGGTAAAAATCTTAAAAATACTCACTAACTTTCAAATTCCAATTTCTAAGACATTAGCCCTTAAAAACATTTATTTACTTTGATCTAATTATTTGATTGACCTCAAAATCTTCATACATACTAAAAACTAAAACAACAACACACTATCCAAAATTCACCTATACACATACTACAAAACTCAAGAAACCTTTAATTTTGTAAACATAATTTTATTTTTTAAAATCTAATCCAACCAAGAACATCATTAACTTTGAAAACCTTCCAAAAATTTAATATTAACTCAATTGACATAAAATCAATGCTTAAAAATCTTCTTGCTAGTTTTCTCTCAAATTCCACTTTTTAATCTACTAAAGAACCCTAGAATTATTATAGGTATGCAATTTTATGCCACAAGATCTGATTTCAAGATAGGTTGACAATTGATCCTCTCTAGGTATCAATAATTGGTAATTTGAAATAATTTTTACTTGAACCTATTAATAACTTTCTTTTAAATATATTTATATCGATTATTTCTTTCATTTACTTTAATTTGAGATATTTATGTCTCTATAAAGCAAATAAAAGCTCCTTCTCTAAAAGGTAATATTAAGACTAAACCTTTTATTACCTTCATATCATTTATTCTTATTTTTCTACCACATCTTCCTACTAGGATCTTCTATAATAACATCCATATTTTTATTTTTCACCATATACTTGTGTTATTATATGAGAGTGGTTCTATGAAAAATTGCATCTCAATGGTAATTTCCAACCAATTTAAGATTTAAACAAAGGTGATCAAAAGAGGAAGTATATACCTAACATATGATCAAAAAAACATGTTGAATAAGACAAGTGAAGAAAAAACCCTGAAATTGAGTGATACTTATGCCTTGAGGGAGAAGTTCAAAGTAACAAAGTTTAAATATGATGTTATCCTTGGTATGCCATGGCATGAGGTAAAAAATAAATAAGTTAATTGGCTAGTAAGGATAATCTCTTTCAAAGATGGAGGACGCATGGTGACTCTTTATTTTGCTATATAGACTAGGATAGTAAAACAATCTATGACAAAGGGCTTACTCATAGGAATGACCTTTATGAAGAAGAAAATATAACATAAGTAACTTGTATATATAGTGGTTTTGAATCTTGCCTTAATGGTAGAAAAGATAGCCAAAGGAATAGAAAGGGTAGAGCCACTCATACATAAATATTGAAATGTCTTTTCAATTGATTTATTTAGTGGTATGCCACTTGATTGAAGTGCCCTCTTTCAAATAGAATTACTGCCTAAGATCAAACCAACAAGTCGGCTAATTTATTACCTAATACCAAATGAACTTGAAGAGTTGCAAAAGTTATCAGATAAACTCTTAGAGAAGGGCCTCATTTGAGAAAGCACGTCACCATGGAAATACCTATACTCTTTTCATCCAAAATAGATGGTGGACTTTAACTTTGCATCAATTATTGAAGCCTCAATAAGTAAACTATTAAGAATGCATATCCACTTCTAAGCATGGATGATCTTTTTGACCAACTTTGAGGTGCAATCATCTTTAGCAAATTGAACCTTTGGAGTGGTTATTGGCAAATTCCTATTACTAAAAAAGATATAAAAAAGATGACATTTAGTACATGCTATGGATATTTTGAACAGCTTATATATTTTTTGGCCTTATCAATGCTCTAGCTTCTTTTATACATCACATGAATAGATTATTTTGAAACCTTTTGGATAAGTATGTAGTTGTTTTTATTGATGATATGCTAGTATATAGTAAAATCTTTGAAGAGTATGAGTAACATCTATGGTGTTGTATTATGTGTCATCCGATTTGGAAATGCATCAAGCACATGGTTGTAGAAAGTGGGATTGTATTTTATAAATATCCAAAAATCTTAATATGTTTTATCCTTATAAAAAGAATGTAATTTTAATTTTAATTAAAAATTACTTAAATCCAATAAAAAATACTCAAAAACACTCTTTTTAGTAGTCTCAACTATACATAAATTCCAATTGCCTTATTACTTCAATAATTAGGCAATTTCAAACTTTCTTTGTAAACCTTAATCATAAATAGTAAGCTTTAGCAAATTGAAGCTCATGATGTAGCTATTCACCTAGAGCAAAATTTTGCACACAAATGCTACTATAAGTCTTTTATGTGCTTAATAAGAATTCACTCCAATCCAACTCACAAATTGTGAGAAAATGTCCAAAAACCACGCTAATGTTACTTGGCTACGAACTTGAAAGTTGATGCAAATGTTCCAATAGTGATTTCTTCTCATCCAACTCTTAACTTCAATTCAAAACTTGTATGTAGCTTGATATTTAAGTCTTCCAATACTATGTTTAATTTCAACTTCATCTGACTAGTAGATCTTTAGATATCATAAAAATCCTATCCAATTCCAAACTACCAACTTCTGGTATGTTCTTGTATCAAAACCTAGATATCTCTCAATTGCATTGTGTCACGGCCATAATCATGTAAGCTAATAATTACATATAGAAATAGGTAGAAGTAAGTAAAAGTAGATAAAAGTAAGTTAATTCTATAATATTTAATATAGAAGCTTTCTAGAAACTTCCTAGACGCTGCTTTGACTTCATAGGTGTCTTTAATTGACTTTTTGGATTAGAAACGTGGTCAACAAGTTGGCCATGTACCACACATGTTGTTAGCTTGAAGATCAAGCTAACTATATGGCCCACACGTAGAAAAACTTGCCTTGTAAGTCAAGGCATGTGTCCTACAAAGTCAACACATATTGGAGGTCCTATAGAACGTCGCCACGTAGCCCCTAGTTAGATAGTATATATAGAGACAAGAGTGAAGGCTTCTTCACTCTTGTCAACTCTTTTCTTGCTTCTAGTCTAGATTCAAGAGTCTTTAGTTTCTTGTCTTGTTGCAATAGCCATTCCAGTTTCCTTTTAATATACCTACTTGTTTATATTTTGACTTATTATATCGAGATAGCCTTTTGGTGTATATTTTCCCTCATCGAGTCTTTGTCCTTGACAGATTGACAAGAGTACACTTACAATATCAGAGCCTTGTTTTTTCTTCAGTAAGAGTGGATTATCCCTTTCTCTTGACAAGACATAAGCGTATTAGAAGTTTGCGGATTACCCACTTCTAAACTGATATTGTTCTTAGTATCTTCTTTGTTATCAAGTCTTTCTTTTCTTTTATCTTGAGCAATATCAAACAAATTTTTCTTCTTAATGTCATTATGGCAGAGCTTGTTGAAATGAAGAGTGCAATGGCACAAATGTAAGAGCAAATGAGGGAGTTAATGCTTGCGATGCATCAACTCAATTCACCAACACAGGAAAGAACAAGAATAGCAGAAAGTGGAGATATAGAGATGATCGGAGCTGCTTCAACATCTACAACAAATCACGTTCCTTCTCCAATTGTACAACACCCTATAAGCACTAGAGAACCAAGAATTGCATTACCTGAGAAATTTGATGGTACGAGATCAAAATTTCGAGGGTTCATCAATCAAGTACAATTGGCAATTGAACTTCAACCGCAAAGCTATCCAACTCCAGGATCACAAGTCAGGTTTATTGGCACTCTACTTTCTGGTTCTGCATTATCGTGGTTTTCGTCTTTTTTTGAACAACAAAATCCAATATTGGATAATTAGGAAGCTTTTTTGGTGGAGTTTCGATCTATGTATGGTGAACACGATGCAACTCGTGTTGCAACAAATAAGATCCGAATTCTACGACAAGAAAATCGCTCAGTAACAATATATGCTTCACAATTTCGACAACTTGCAATTGACATCAAGTGGGATGATGCTGCACTCATCAGTCAATTTCTTTATGGATTGCAATACGAAGTAAAGAAATTGATGCTCAACTTACCTGATCCTCAAACTTTGAGTCAAGCAATCGATTTTGCGGTAAAATGTGATAATCAACTTTTCGAATTTCGATCCGAGAATCATTCACGGGAACCTCAACGTTATTATTCAATGGCAACATCAACATCTTTGCCAAACGTACATTCAGAAGTAGAAGACATGCAAATTGACGAGGTACGTTTTAAACCCCTAACTGAGCAAGAAAAGATTCGTCATCGTCAAGAAGGATTATGTTTATATTGCGGAGAACCTAAGCACACTGCTCAACATTGTCCAAAGAAACGACGCAACTATAAAATGAGAGGTACGACGATCAAAGAAGACAACATGTCGGAAAACGGATTCGTCCAGCTACAATAGGGACCGTGCAGCTGGAACCTTGTACAATTCCTAATGAAGGTCCTATCCTCTCCTCAGAACCCTCTCCTTGTTTTATAATAGACTTATATTTAGGACCTAAGAATTACAAAGCCTCTGCTTTATTAGATTCGGGAGCCTCAGCATGTTTTTTAGATGAACAATTTGTTAAAAGTCGTAAAATACCCTTTGTACAGAAACCTAAACCAGTACATGTAGAAGTCATAGATGGTCGTCCCTTGTCTTCTGGAGATGTCACTCATGAAACTCATCCTATAAAAGTAACAATAGATGGTCATGATAGCTATATAGCTTTTAACATAATTAAATCCCCGTCCAATCCAGTTATTTTAGGTTTATCCTGGCTAGAAAAATATAACCCTCGAATAGATTGGAATTCGCATAAACTTGACTTTTTCCAAAGCGTTATTAATAGTTCTACCAACCAAGTAAAAAATTATAAGTCTAGTATAGTAAAACCTGTACTGATAGGTGCAAAAGCATTTATACATGCAGCAAAAGAAGGATCAACTTTTGCTATTTATGCTGCACCTATTTCTGAAAACGTAAAGACTTCAATTGGCATTCCAAGTCAATATCAGGAGTATCAAGACGTTTTTGAAAAAAAAAATGCAGATATTCTTCCTGAGCATCATCCATATGATTGTTCAATCGACCTCAAGGAAGGAACTCAGCCACCATTTGGACCAATTTACAGTTTATCGCAAGATGAGATGGCTGAACTCAAGACATATATTGACGAGAATTTAGCGAAGAATTTCATACGCCATTCAAAATCTCTAGCAGGAGCTCCAATTCTATTCGTAAAGAAAAAAGATGGATCTTTACGAATGTGTGTTGATTATCGAGGACTCAACAAGATCACAATCAAGAACAAGTATCCATTACCTTTGATATCAGGACTCCTTGACCAGTTGAATCAAGCTAAGATCTATACAAAAATAGATCTAAGAGGAGCATATAATCTAGTACGGATCAAAGAAGGAGATGAATGGAAGACTGCGTTTCGAACCAGGTATGGACATTTCGAATATAATGTCATGCCCTTTGGACTCACAAATGCACCAGCTGCTTTTCAACATCTCATGAATGATGTATTTCATGAATTCTTAGACAATTTTGTCGTCTGCTATCTAGACGATATCCTGATCTATTCTAAGAACGTCGAAGAACATGAAATACATGTTCGTCAAGTATTACAAAAACTTAGAGATGCAGGATTGTACGCCAAGATGGAAAAGTGTGTATTTCACACTACTCAAGTTGACTTTTTAGGATACATCATTTCAAATGATGGTCTCATGATGGATTCTAAGAAAGTCCAAACAATCATGGATTGGAAGATTCCAAGGACAGTAAGAGATGTCCAATGTTTCTTGGGATTTGCCAATTACTATCGGATCTTCATCAAAGATTTCTCACGAGTTGCAGCTCCACTTACACGCTTGACTAGTAAAGATAAATTCCAATGGAATCAAGAAGCGGAAGCAGCATTTGAAGCCTTGAAGACATCGTTTGTCTCTGCACCAGTCTTATATCGTGTTGATTTTTCCAAGGCATTTTATATGGAAACAAATGCATCAGATTTTGCCTTGGGTGCAGTTTTATCACAAATGGGAACAGATGACAAACTTCATCCGATAGCTTTTCATTCAAGAAAATTCTCTGCAGCCGAGATCAATTATGAGATCCACGATAAAGAACTTCTTGCGATCGTGGATTCCTTTCAAGAATGGCGTCATTATCTAGAAGGCGCTTCTAGTCCAGTCACTGTGTATACAGATCACAAGAACCTCGAGTATTTCATGTCAGCACGCGTGTTGAATCGTCGTCAAGCTCGTTGGAGTATGTCTTTGTCAAGATTCGAGTTCATTATCACTTATCGGCCAGGAAAACAACAAGGTTTGTCTGATGCCCTATCTAGACGTTCTTATTTTGCACCAAAAGAAGGAGATGCAGCTTTTGAACAACAAAGAACGGTCCTCTTGAAATCGGAGCAATTTCATCTCCGAGCAATGAAATCAACATTGACGGTTGATTCAACTTTTCTCAAGCAAATCCAGTCCAGTATGTCCTCAGACCCTCTTGTTTATGATATCGAGAATAATTCTTCCAAGTCTCATGATCCTTCTAAGTTCGAGTTCAAGAATAATCTATTATATTTTGAAGGACGCCTATATGTTCCAGAAGGAGAAGCACGTTTACGTGTTCTTCAAGCACGTCATGATTTTCCAACAACAGGGCACTTTGGATATAATAAGACTTTGGAACTCATATCAAGAGATTTTTGGTGGCCACAAATGTGGAAGTCAGTCAAAGACTTTGTACAATCATGTGATATTTGTTCAAGATCAAAAATTCCTCGTCATCGATCTTACGGACTTCTTCAGCCATTACCTATACCAGAACAACCATGGTCTTCTGTTTCTATGGATTTCATCACAGATCTTCCAAGCTCAAGATCTTATGATTCTATATTTGTGATAGTAGATCGTTTCACCAAGATGGCATATTTTGTGCCATGTACAAAATCTATCACAGGTGAAGAAACAGCTAAGCTTTTCATTGATAATATCTATCGCTATCATGGATTACCTAAAGATATCATATCAGATAGGGGAACTCAATTTGTGTCAAGATTTTGGAGGACCTTTTTCAAGATTTTAAAAGTGGACATAAAGCTATCTTCGGCTTTCCATCCTCAAACTGATGGACAAACAGAGCGCGTAAACCAAGTCTTGGAGCAATATTTAAGGTGTACTATCAACTACCAACAAGTTGATTGGACAACCCTTCTGCCATTGGCAGAGTTTGCTTATAATAATACGGTACATTCTTCCACGTAACAAACACCTTTTTTTGCCAATTATGGCTATCATCCACGACTTGATACTTTTGATTTTTCAAAAGTTGATAATCCTGCAGCAGAAGATATGGCAAATCGGTTGTCAGAGTTACATTCAATAATGAAGACGCAATTGAAGGAAGTTCAAGAACGACAAAAGATAAACGCAGATCTATATCGTAAGGAGCAACCACAAATCAACGTGGGTGATAAGGTATGGCTACTTCGTCGCAATATCAAGACTACTCGACCTTGTGACAAGTTGGACTATCGTAGGCTTGGCCCCTTTTCTGTTTCTGAACAGATCAACCCAGTTGCATATCGATTACATCTATCGGAGTCAATGAAGATCCATCATGTATTCCACGTGTCTCTTCTTGAACCATATAAGACAGTGGATATACAAGGAAGAAGACAAATGCCACCGCCTACTATAGAAGTAGATAATAATGAAGAATTTGAGGTGGAAGAGATATTAGACTCAAGGCGGTGCCGAAATAAGCTGGAATATCTTGTTCATTGGCGCGGATATGATATTAGTGAACGCACATGGGAGCCATCCAGGAATCTAGGAAATGCATCAGCTAAAGTCAAAGTTTTTCATCAACGACATCCATCAAAACCAAGATGAAAATCTCTCTTATAAAAGAGACAAGATTGAGGCAAGATAACATTCAATTTCCTATCCTTGTTTGTAACTTCTTTGCATTTGTGATGCTAATTAGATGGAGAGCCAACAACCAGCGGATTCAACTCAAGAACCTTCGTTTGCTGACCTACCGGACGAGACATTACGATTGTCACAACCTTCAAGACGACGCAATCGAGATGAAGATCTTCAAGAATGACATATTCTTCCTCGAACAGATGGTGAGATACAACGCGTTTGGTATCACGATTTGGGAAAGGACTCTCGATGTTTGGTGATTTTGCTAGAGGTAGGAACAACTCCTGATGGTGTTCCGAATATTCTATTCGAAGGAAGTTACGAAGGCCTCAACAATGATCAAATAACTGAGTGGTCTTCCCGCCCTAGTATGGGACACTACCGATGGTTGAGAGGCCCTATCAATCATCTTCGAAGAGAACAGAGATGAGAGTATGTGGCAAATACAATTCGTCGCATCATAGATTTTCTCAACATATGATGACCGCTCCTCGTGGAACTCGTCTCTAGAAGGGGGGGTAATGTCACGGCCATAATCATGTAAGCTAATAATTACATATAGAAATAGGTAGAAGTAAGTAAAAGTAGATAAAAGTAAATTAATTCTATAATATTTAATATAGAAGCTTTCTAGAAACTTCCTAGATGCTGCTTTGACTTCATAGGTGTCTTTAATTGACTTTTTGGATTAGAAACGTGGTCAACAAGTTGGCCATGTACCACACATGTTGTTAGCTTGAAGATCAAGCTAACTATGTGGCCCACACGTAGAAAAACTTGCCTTGTAAGTCAAGGCATGTGTCCTACAAAGTCAACATATATTGGAGGTCCTATAGAACGTCGCCACGTAGCCCCTAGTTAGATAGTATATATAGAGACAAGAGTGAAGGCTTCTTCACTCTTGTCAACTCTTTTCTTGCTTCTAGTCCAGGTTCAAGAGTCTTTAGTTTCTTGTCTTGTGGCAATAGCCATTCCAGTTTCCTTTTAATATACCTACTTGTTTATATTTTGACTTATTATATCGAGATAGCCTTTTGGTGTATATTTTCCCTCATCGAGTCTTTGTCCTTGACACATTGTTGGATTATGACAAAATTTTATATACACTTAGTACATCTAATTAACCAAGTACAATCAAAGTTTGAACCATAGATGTGATACCAATTTTATGAACTATCCAAAAGTGCTAGCCCTAATTTCATTGCATAAATCCCAAGTTGCCAATACAAATCCTAATTTTCAACAACAATTGTAAAGCCTAAAAAAATCCTACCAAAATTAACCTTATGTTTTTGGTACAAGCTCTAATTTAGCTCTCAAATTCTAATCTCCAATCTTCAAATGCTCCTCTATTTTATTCTAAGCAATCATTTTAGTGGCCGAAGGTCTGAATTCAATCATGTCCCACAAACAGTCAATCCTCGGGTATCAATTTAACTTGTCCTAAGGATTTTTTTAGCCCAATCTTATCCTCAATCATACTAATTATTTATCTCTTTTAACCTGATTTTATTAATTTATGGTCTTTCTAAGGTAATAAAAGAGTCTCTACAGCCTAGAAGGTAAAAATATTAATCAACCTTCAATCTAGTAATTATTAAGATAAGAAAATAATCTAAAAGGATTTTATAAAAGCTATTTTTAGATACTTTGAATTATTATTGAACTAAGATAATTAGATATTAATTAGAAATTTAATTTTGATTATAATTTTACCATATAATCGTATTATATCACGACAACAGGAAGTGTTGCACTAGCTATAAGACAGTTGCTTTTATTACAAGCAATTAAAGTGTGAACCTTTGGAAGTCGGAGGTCACATTTTTAGAACATGTAGTGTCTTCCAAAGGCATATACATGAAACAAGATAAGATGAAAGCAGTAGAAGATTGGCCAACTTCCAAAGATGCTTTTGAAGTCAACTCATTTTTTGGCCTTGCTAGATATTATTGCCATTTTGTTCAATGATTTACATACATTACTACCTTATTAACAAGCTTATTGGAAAAAGATGCCTCATTTGAGTAGAAACTAGAATAAAAAAGGACATTTGAGGAGTTGAAGGAGGCATTGATTATTGCTCCAATATTGTAATTATATAATCCTAACCTTCCATGTACACTTAACATTGATGCTTCCAACTTTGCTATTGACATGGTTCTTCAATAAGACTTTGATAGAAGCCTTCAATTTGTAGCATATGAATCACACAAGCTCAAGAAGGCAGAGCGTAATTATTTTGTATATGATCAAGAGCAACTAGCAATTGTATATACTACAAAGATGTGGCAATATTATTTTTTGAAAAAATTAGTGACTGTTTCAACCATCCACCAACCTTTGCTACATGATTTGCATTTGAAAAATATAAAATTTCAACATTATTATTGAGAAGAGCAGTTGAAGTTCTTTGACATTCAACTTGAATACAAACAAAGATGACAATATATTGTGTGAGATACCTTATTTCATAAATTCGACTTAAAACTCAAATCAAATCATAAGACAAAAGTTACTATCATTAATAGTATTATTTTAGAATTAACAAGAAGAACAAAATGGAAGAAAGCTATGCATCACAATGTTTATTTCAAGATGATTATTAATTGACTGAATGTGGATATTGTGCAATATTGAGATTATTGTCTCAATGATGGCTTACTCTATTTCAAGAGGCGGATTTATATATACCTGACAATGCTATGCTCCAAACATGCATATTTCAAGAGCAACACAACATTCCAATATCTAGACACCTAAGGCATAAAAAGACTTTAAAACGGATCTTAATGACATGATTTTGGATAGATTTGATTTGTGATGTTTGAGCTTTTATGCATTCTTGTGAATCATGCCAAGATAACAAAATATGAAATACAACATCTCTTAGGTTATTATAGCTAATTCCACTATCTATAATATATTGAAAGCATGAGACTATAGATCTCATTACGTATTTATCATAGATGCCTCATAATCACACTATGATTGTTATCTTTCTTAATCGACTCTCAAACCAACTTCACTTAGGTGTAGTACGCTCTGATATTAATGCCCCAACACTTACATGAATCTTCTTCAATAATACCTTTCGTCACCATAAATTACCTCGTGTCATTATTTAAGATCGAGATCCATACTTCATGATGAGTTTTTAGCAAGCCTTATTTAAGCTACTAGGCATACAACTTGTCATATCTATAGCCTTTCATTTTCAAATAAATAGACAAATATAGCATGCAAATTGGATCCTAGAAGATATTCTACAAGTATTTGTAGTAGTTCACTATAATAAATGAGATGAATATTTGACACCCTTGAAATTTACCTATAATGATAATATTTAAGCAAATACTAATCATTTACCATTCTTCCTTAATATCCACCAACATCCAATTATGCGAGTAACTTTCTATTGTCCCATTAATACCAATAATTTGATAATAGAAAAGTTTATACAACAGCTTATAATGGCCTTGCAAGAAGCATGACATTATCTCTTTACTACATATAATTGATAAGAATAATATACAGATAACCACCAATAATATAAGATCTTTCGAGAAGCTGAGCAAGTATTACTCTCCAATACTAACGTTGTCGTAATACATGAAATCTTACTTGAGAATGATCTAGGTACCTAGCTAAAGAAGGTAGAATGGAAATTGCAACAATAAAATCTTAATTCTAATAGAACACTTACAATACTAAACAAGCTTTAATCAAATTCAAAGAAACCTCAAAGGAATTCTAAAGAAATAATAAGAAATCTTAAAGAAATATTAGAATGATTGCAAACATATCTCAAATATATCTCAATTTAATCTTTATTTAATCCTAGTGGAAATCTTACTTCATTCAAACTTTAGGCCAAAAATTAACTAAATCTTAAACCCTAAAAAAACCCTAAATCAAACCTTATATCCTAAATCAAACCCTATATCCTAAACCCTAAATCAAATCCTAAATCAAATCTTAACTAAATTCTAAATCCTAAACCAAACCTAAACAAACCTTAAAACAAACTCCAATCAAACTCTAAATCCTAAACCAAATCCTAACCAAATTCTAAATCCTAAATCAAATCCTAAACAAATCCTAAACCAAACCTCAACCGAATCCTAAACTAAATCTTAAATCCTAAATCAAATCCTAACCAAATCCTAAACCAAATCCTAAATAAAACCCTAAACCAAACCCTAACCAAATCCTAAACAAATCCTAAACCAAACCTCAACCAAACCCTAGTAATTTCTACAACAGATTTAAACTTTAATAAGTAATGAATGAACCATCGATTTTAATTCAAATTTTGCACTCTTCTCAAAAACTAAGTTGAAAATAAGCACAAAAAGTTTGAAAAGAATCGGAATTATCAAATAGACGATAACCTCAAAAATGTGCTTGGGTATTGGTTGGCCTCCTTCTCCAACCTTGATGCCAATCTCTCAGAGCCAATATCTCTCCTTTTCACCATTTGATTGATCTAAAAATTCTCATACACATAGAAAAACAAGTCTAATATCTTTTTATACAAATTTCACTCCAATTCAATGAATAAATTATAAGAAATCTTGAAAATCCTCACTGGACCTAAAATTCTACTTTCTGAGACCTTGACTCACTTAAACTTCAATAAACCTCAATTCAACCGTTAGATCGAGCTCAAATTTATAATATATATTGAACACAACTATAACCATTAATCCACAAAATTTCACTGATAGATCTATTACAAAACTCTTGAAATCACCCAAAATATAAATCCTATTTTATTTCACAAAATCCAAGTCATCCAAAACAAACCTTGATTTTGCAAAGCTCTTACAAAGTTAATACAAATCCAAATTACCCAAAACCAATGCTCATAGAAATCCTATCCAATCTACTATCAAATCCCACTCTCCAATTTACCAAAGAGTCCCAGAGTTGTCGTCAAGACTCGATTTTGTGCCTCAGGATCTGATTTTGACCCTGGTTCATAACTAGCCTTCTCTGAGTAACAACATCTAGTTTTTCTAAGTAATTGTTACTAGAATTTACTCTTAACTTCCTCCTAAAGATGTCTATATCATTTATTTTTCTAATCTACCTTATTTTTTCTTATTTTTGACCCTACAAAGTAAGTAGAAGCTATTTTTTCTAAAAATAATAGCATTACTACTAAAAATTTTACTACCTTCCTATCTTTTATCCATATTTTTTTACTTTTTCTTTTAACTTGGCTCTTCTATAATGAGATCCATATTATCATCTTTCATCATATAGTCGAGTTACAACATGACAACGTTCTACTTACTACATCAACCTAAGACCGTAAGCAAATACCTCAATGGCTTAGACCTTTCCACATTTTTGTAGAAATTTTTTATATTGTATATCGCATCAAGGTTCTACTACATATTTTGGTTTATCTCTTCTTTTATATTTTGCACCTCAAAAAATTTCATGTTGAACCAAGATGCTTTTTAGACCGACACTAATGACCACCATCACCACTAATTGTAATTGATGACCAATAGGAATATGAACTAGATAGTATTTTGGAGCATCGCTATCTTTGCCATAGTAATGGATGTCTATAATTTTACTACAAAGTTATCTAGAAAGGTTATCCCATCTACAATGCAATAGAAGAACTTGTACAAAACCTCACTTATTGTTACGAAATCATTTGGAAATACCATCAAGAGTGAAATAAAGACGTTTTGCATTAGTAGATGGGAATTAGATGTAATAGGGTATGGATAGGATATTTGTATTATTTGCACATAGAAATATATAGTTAGAGTCATTTTTGGAAAGTTTCCAGAATTGATGTTAAGATGGTGATTCATGTGGGATCCACTATGGAACCTTCTAAAAAGATTTAGGATGGTTATCATGGTAGGGCCTATCTCTAAAATCTTCTAAAAGGATAGTTATCTTGGTAGGACCTACTATTAGGGATATTCTAGAAAGTTCTAAGATAATTGAATGAAGTATAAATAGGACTAGCTGAGGCCATTTGGGCATTGGATCAAGTATGGCTTCAAACTCTTTCTCTTAATAAAGTTTGGTTGTTTTTTCTTATTTCGTTTTGTTTGATTCTATTTAATTTTGTTCTCTTTTACTTAGTTCTGACTTTCATGTTCTATTCTATTTAGTTATTTTCAGTTTTATTTTGATAAGCTTAAAATTATTTTATATTGAGATCTTTGTTGTTATAAAATTGGTAAGGTTTTAGACCTTAAAGAATCCAGTCTTATTTCAGTTATAACTTATTGCTCCTCAGAGTAGGGATATCTAGCTACTAGAATTGTAGGTTTTTTTTTTCTTCCCATATACCTATTGCTTTAGGTGGAGAGGCCATTGTATTTGATGTGGTATTTTGTTAAGTCTCTGCTTTGAATATCTAGAATGTTTATTGTAGTTGGAAGGGAGTTTATATTGTGTATTAGAATTCAAATCTTTAGATGTGAGCCATTGAATTGACTCACTTTGATATTTAGTATAAAAAATATACTTATTGTGCTTAAAACATAAATTTTATGAATTAATATTAGAATTTTAGGAAAAAATAGAAATTAGATTGTTATTAGCAGACATGCAATTTAGGATAGAGTCTAACAAGAAAAAACTATAAAGACTATATTTTTTTAGTTAGCTAGTAGTAGATGAATTACAAAGAAAGTAGTCTTGGTGTAAAAAAAAAAAAAAAAAAAAGAAAATCTAATGAGGTTTAATTATGATGGATTTGAAGATTTTTTCTAAATTCAACATATCCAAGCAGTAAAGTGATTCTTCTAATTTATGGAAGCCTTTCAAATGCAATGGAGGCATCAAATGCACCATGTGGAGTGAAGAAAAGAAGATCAGCATCTTTTTCTTTGAAATGCAAGTAGAGAAATAAAATTCTCATTTTTTGAAGAATTTTATAAAGATTGCCTAAATCCTTATAAGTAAAAAACTTTCATAAAAGTTGCAAAGGAGTAGTCAATATTAGCATAAAAATTCAATCATGTGAGTAGTCGATCTTAGCATAAAAAGATATTTTAAACACAATGATTAAGTTAGATTTATCAAAAAGTGTTTTTTTTCTACTTACAAGAGCCATCAGCCTTAGTCACGAAATTAGCTCTTAGATGAAGGAAGGCCATAGATCTACATTAGGGATCTTCGAGATCAAGGGTGGAGATGTGGCAGCCCTTCCACAAGCCACCACTCAATTGTATAAGAGTGGTTTGGTTTTCCAAGCCTCTCTCTCACTTTCTTTTGATGAAGGCAAAGCCATACCAACGTGTGGCCTCAACTCTAACCGTAATCTTATTTTTTTGCTTCTTTTTTATCTTAGATCTCATTGTGAACTTTAAAACCATATAAGCATTGTTTTTGTGTTGTAGGTGGTGCTTGTTGTGGTTTAAAAGGCACCTCTTTGCAATTAGTGGTCACTAACTATTTCCATAGTCAAAAGGGTTTGAGGGGCCTCTGATTTTCCTCAATAAATTTTTGGTTTTTTATGATTTGTGATTGAATATTTTTCATCACATAGCCCTTGTTATAAGCTGTCCAACAAGCTAAGGCTTGCTCAATTTGGAGTTGAACCGAAGTTTTGGTGAATTTTTGAGTGCAAAGGGGGTGGCTGCCTTGGCAGTTTCAATAACCCAATTTTGAAAAGACATTCCTCAGTTTCACTAAATGGGATCATTTTGAAATTTTTGGAATAAAATAAGCTTTAATATGAGCTTCCACTGGTGTAAATTTCATTACATTTAAAGCAATTATGAATTTTTAACAAATTTTTGAGTGAAGGGGGGTCGGCTGCAGCAGCAGACCCAATGACCCAACTTTGAAGAAGCATTGCTCGCAGCTTAAGTACTAGATTGCTACGAAAGTTTTGTAATAAGAGCGCCTTGAAGTCAAATTTCCATTGCAACAAAAATCCTTATATTTGGAGCTAATTTGGATTTTTGGAAAATTTTGGAGTAAAAGGGGGGTACTTCCTTCAATCCTTGGGCATTGTTAAGGTACTTCCACTGGTACCTCTCTTTATTTTATTTTTTCTTTTATTTTATTTTATTTTTATTTTTTTACAGGAAATTTTAACTTCTATATTTCACTTTTGGCTTTAATTTTTAACTTCTCATCTTCTCCCTTTTATTTTTATTTTTTATTTTTTAACCTTTATTTTATTTTTATTTTACTTTTACTTTTACTTTTTAAACTTTACTTTTAATTTTTAATTTTTAACCCAACCTTTAAAAAATTTATAATTACTATGGATTAAGGATAATAACTTAATTAATTAATTTTTCCATCAATTAATTAAGAAGTAAAAATTTATATATTTTTAAAAAATGATAAAATAATAAAAAATGACCTAATAAAAAAATAATAAATTTTAAATTAAAATTAAATTAAATTAAAAATTAAACTAAATTATCTAATTAAAAGTAGAAGAAGGAATTGTTTTGCATGAAGTCAAGGAGTGAATTATCATTGTGAATGTGAGTGATGTTAGAAGATTTGATTAATAACTTGGTGTTTTAAGAAGGACAAGTAATAAGTGGATTAGAATTTAAATAATAGCTTTATTTTAAATTCATATGGTTAATTCACTTATTGTGAGTTAGAATAAACTTCCAATTAGTGGAGGTTTATTTTAGCTCACATTAGGCTTGTAGCTTTCTTCCAATAATGGCTTTTTGTTTCCACACAAATTACCTCTGCCATTGGACTAATGATTTTTGTTAATATTTGTATTAATCATAGCAATATGAAAAGTTTGTGGATTTGAGCCCATGTTAGATGTGCTAGTTTGATTATTCCTTCCATAAATCCTACAATGAAGTTTGGTTTCCAGGGCATGCGAAGAATTTCCATTTGTTTGAAGTAATGCAGTTGTACTAACGCATTCTGGTTACCTCCTTCTTTGGATACAATTTTGAAGAAGTCTCCTTTCAACATAGTTAGAGTTTCAAAGGATTTATAAAGCATGTTTGTGGTCCATTCATGAAGGAGTCTAGGACCCAGATTATATCTGGCATGACATATTAGTGCCTTTGCTTACATACTCATGGCTTCTGCTCATAGTCTTTGTTGTGTGCTAGTCAATAGTTGTATACTTGAAACATAGATGGGAGCCAATTGAGAACCACTTAAAGATTTAGAGGTGATTCTCTAGGCTGTTCTAACAACTTCAGTGTCTAGTCAAATCTTATTTAGTAGTTCTAGTAATTCTTCTTTTATTGTAGCCTTGTGGATTAGGTCTAGATGTTGATTTTCTTTGATGTAGTGCTCAATTTCCATTCAACGTGTCTAGATCATTTCTTTGATGTATTACTCAATGTATTACTCAATTTCCATCCAATGTGTCAAAATCATTTTCTTGATGTTTAAGATGAATTGAGTCACTAAGACTTATTACTTTGCCTCCATGTTGGAAACATCAATGGGATCGGGTTCATCTAGAATGGAGGCAAGGGGTGTATTTTGTTCTATATTTCTTGAAGGCAACAATTACTGTGTGGGTTCAGTTTTTGTTTTTGTAATAAGTGGTGTCTGACCTTTCTCCGAGGATTTGAATAATGTTGCTTCCGATGAATCGCCTTCTGGTTTATCTATGGTGAATTGCCATCGTGATATAGCTATGTTTATGGTTCGACGAGAAAGGTGGAGTTAACTTGGCATTTTGAGTTTGAAAGATCTTCTGCTATGTCCAGTGAAGAGTTAACCTTTGGTCTATCCACTGTTTGGTTGTTGTCTTGTTGTAGTGGATTGGATATCTCATTCAGGCAAGCATACGGTTCTAGTTGGAAATTGCCCATGGATGCTTTGGTAATAGTTCCTAGACTGTTGTGAATCATTTCTTCGTTGTGGCAATCCGAGAAAGTGTGAGAAGAGCTTACTTGCGTGACTGTCACATTGAGTTGGTGTTGTTTGCTCCATTACTTCGCTATGGTCCCTTCCTCCTGTGCTTTCCTTGCATTCACCCTTTCACATAGCTGAGTACTATCCATTTTATATTTTGCCGCATTACTTGGTCCAGACGTTTGGCGGGCTTGAGATTCTAATCTCTTGCTATTCCTAAATGTGGTGTTCCTCATTACTGTAGTCTCTTCTGAACTCGGGGGCAAACGATTGTTTGGCTCTGAGCCCGCTCTAGGCCTGTCCAACAGACTCTGAGATCTAGTGCGAACCATTTTGAATAAAATTAAGTTCTACAAGCTCGTAATTTTTGTCAGGGCGGTGTTTCTAGATCCCCTAGGAAATCAAAAAACTATGAAGATTCCTGTGAGGATTAACTAACACTCAAAATGCAAGAGAGATCATGTTTCCTTAAAAGGCGGTTCTACACCTCCGATTTTCATGGCGACCGAGCCGCCGCTCTCCCCCCCCCCCCCTCTAATCAACTGAGCTATTCCAGTTAGTGTGACGTCCTGCACCTGTAACGGCCGGGAGTCGCACCCGGGTGAGGAATGTGGCAGAATGCTATGTTATATTTACAGTGTTAAGTAATCATGCGTTGGTACGTCACGAGCACATGTCATGAATCTATGAGAGGTTTCTTTTTATCCACTTTAAGGTGAAGGTTGTTTTAGTTCCACTTGTGAGGATAGTTGTCTACATGTGATGTTCAGTTTTGATATGAACCTGCCAACATTGCACAACAAGACTTGGTAGTCGTCCGGATTGCACAGCTGTTTGGAGGAATTGGTATCAGTATATGGGATGATTAGCAGCAAAGGTTACAGCATACAGCATGGGTTTTATTCAGACCCGTCGGCAATGACCAAAATGGTGGCGCAGGCTCTTGTGATTATCAAAACTAGGAGATTCGCTTAATGACAATGTTCTGAGGTCAGACGAAGGCCAGTGGGTTGTCTTAAAAAAAACTGGTACTATTGAACTTTCAAGCTAGTAAAGTTATGGAGCATGCTCTGTTGAAGAATTCTGAGAAGGTTCACCGAGGAACTGCTCACGAAAACAAACAAAAAAGCAGTAGCTTTGTACGTCCTCTTACTGAAACTTTGAGTTTTTACCCCATTTTGAATTATCCAACTATGGAAATCATTTTCTGAATTCCTCTGCTATGAAATCATACATTTGCATCCTTTCTCAAACACAACACGATAGTCTTGTCTTAGTTGCATGATTCATTATGTTCTGATTTCATTCAACATGATACCTGATCTCTTACCAGAATTAATAGGTGAGTTTGGAGTCTATTCAATCTTCACCTTTAAATTTTCATGATTTTTTTTTTTTTTTTTTTTTTTTTGTGTGTAGCTAGATGTGGTGCTTCATTGAAACGGAAGATCACACAAGTATGCACAACATGATTTAAATCGTAACAATAAATAACAGCTAACTGTCAGCTCAAAGGAATACACAAGCCATGATACAAATGTTAGAACTTTTATTAGTTTTGTAAAGTATGTGTCTTTTAAATATCATTATTTTATGGTTTAAAGTGCAATATATTATTATTATATAATAAAATTAAATAAATAGATGCAATTTTTTTTGTACTTTGGAGAATAAAAATAAACTGAGAATTTTGAGATCAATTCTTTGCCTCAAATGTAATCAACAATAGCGGCTTTTGTTTTGTTATAAGAATCAGTGCTACGTACATATATACATGTTAAGGGATTTTTGTTAGTTAGTTTTATTGTATATTTAATGACAGGAAATCAGGGCATAATGAATCTATTAGATGCATTGAGTATATTAGACATATTTTTTTTATGTTCATCTATAAAGAAGACAAATTTTAAGTATTGAATCTCATCTTATTATAAATTTTTAAATTAGATTCTTTATGTAAGATTAGAAAGAGATATTATTTGCATATCAAGTTGTATTATTCTAGTGATTAGAAGCAAAATGTTTCTAGGATAAAACATATATAAAATAAAGCTAAAAAAGACCTTACAAAATTATTATTTAAATACAACAACTTTTGAAGGTTAAATCTCAACAAATATAAGATATATATATAAATTAATATAAAAGTTTTAAAAATTTTGTATATTAATTTATATACAACAAATACAAGATTTCAAATGATTATAATTTAGCAAAAAAATTCAAATAATATATTTATAAATGCCAGTTGAAGATATTCAAGTCAACTAGTTAAATTGACTAATTTTTTTTTACAAAACAAATCTACAGGAATCAGCATGGAAATCAACTGAAGTTAGGCCAAGTTGAGAGTATTTGTATAACAGTGTTGTTGTAAGAACAATGTTGAGACTTATTTATAAGTATCTTATCTTGTGGTAGTAGCTAAACAAGATGTAGAAAAACAGGGGTAGATATACAAAGGTATGTTTATTACATGATGTTTATCTGGTGGATCTCACATTTGATTACTTCAATTTTTTCTAGTTTGTTTGTCACTGTAGAACCAGGTATTTCTTTATTTGAGTGTGAATCTTAAAAGATCTTGCAAACACAATTTTTTAGGTCTTCACATAAATTTGTCCAGCATCTGTAGTTATTGTGACTGTTCAAACATCTTATGTATTTCAATGGAATTTGTTAAACTTGCATCCAGGATCTTTCTCATGCTCTATGAAGACATTGTTGATCTGAAATGCTGCATTTAACACAAGTTGTGGCTCCCATCTCAACTATGAAAATTTACATGAGAATGGCAATGATGATGTTATTCTTTGTGAGGACATTGTTGCTTGAGACACACTGTGTGGCTATTGAATCCAACATTATTAAGTAATTTGGTGCTAACAAGGAACAGATTGTGGGACAGGCAGTTGCAAAAATTGAGTTTCAAAGGGTCCATTCACAATTTCTAAGCAGTTATCACTTTGGGAGCTATGTACAAACTCATTCCAGTCCCTTTGCATTGTTTGTGTGTTTCAATGCCAAAGTACAGATCAGTCTACATGAATCTATGGGTTGGATGAAAGCATTTGCAAAAAAATGATTCTAAGAACTACCTGCCTTTACTGCATATGATTTCTGTAAGTCATGTTTAATTTTGTAGAAGTTAAAGACTCCTTCCTTTTGACAAGAATTGGAAACACTGAATATGGAACAAACAATAATCACATTGCAAAACCATCTAATGATTGCAATTGCTTTAAAGCCACTAATTAAGGCTTTGATAGCGTTGAAATTCTGAGTTTGTGGGATTAGAGACCTAGAAGCTTGATTGGTTCATTGTCAGTAATATGATGCTAACAACCAAGCTAACCACAGCCGGAAAAAAAAAAAAAAAAAAAAAAAAAAAGAAAAAAAAAAAAGGCATTATTATCAATTTTGTAGACTTTGTCTGTAATTGCAAAGCACTGAGTTTGTTTCCATGATTCCTCTTGGATTGCAAGAACTTCAATAAGAGGGATTGGAATTGTTATCTGCTACAACAAATGATTTGGTCTGTTTGTTTGGTTTCATTTCAAGAGGAGATTCCAGGAAGAAAATCAAAGTAAATTTATTTGAAACAAGCAGCATGCATAAATTTGAGAGTTGAAAACAAATACCTCTTATAAGAAAATTAAACTACATGCATTTTAAACTTCCAATAATTTTTTCTCATTTCTTTGATTTTGATTTTGATTTTTCATTGTGATCATTGTATTTTTTAAATTTGTTAACCGTAAAATACAAAAAGGGAACAAAAAAAATGCATTAGTTTATTATGTAATGTGGAAATTTGAAGCAATCTTTTTTTTTGATATTGCATATTTTAAATAATGAAAATGAACCTATTTAGAAATTTTACTTTATTTTATTAAAAAAACTCATTTTTTACTTTACATGTCCATGTTGCTAGTGTTTATGATATCAAATTAATTTATAAACAAAAAAAATTAATCATTTTTAATAAACCAAAAAAATAAAATTCCACTTGATTTTGAACAAAAATTAATGATAAGACATATTTTATACAACATTAATGATAAGACTAATTTTGAACAATGAACTAATAAACACACTGATTTTTAAACAATGAATTATTGATAATGCATGTTTTATAAGAGCAATCAACCACAACACCAAAAAAATTAAAAAATAATTAGTTACATGTAACAAGAACCTAAAAAAATGCAAAAGAACCTTCTAGAACTTAAGGAATGCATGGAAACACATGGGAACTTGAAGAACTCATGGAAATGCATGGGAATCCATAGAAACTCACAAGAATACACAAGAACATTTTTTGGTACTCAATGGCACAAATTTCTACTTTTTCCAAATATAAATAAGATCTTATATCCTAAAAAAAATAAATATTAAAATACCACCATAAATATAGTTTATTTAAAAGTTTTTTTTAACTAAGTTATTTAAGTTGTAGTAAATAAAAATTGTGTTTTTCAATTACACTGTAGAACATAAATGGTTCCATTGTTATGCATATATTCTTTTTTCAATATTCTTTTTTCTTTTCTTTTTTGCTTGATCAACATTTTTTTTAGGAGTGGTCAATTTTTTACTAAAAAATCACAAATTAAACTTTCACAATTTTTTTGTGGCCAACAGCATAGATTTCCACTAGAAAACATATATATATATATATATATATATATATATATATATTATTTTGGTGCATAAGTATTTGTAAATTCTATTAAACTTTTCAAGAGATGAATAAAGTCATTGTATAATTTTTTTAATCCATCTTTAAAGATAAATTAAATAGTAATAAGTTGTTGTGGGGTTTTTAAGCATTACAAAGAGATAAATAGTGAAATTTAACAAATATTTTTCATAAAAACATTAATTATTATACAATGTGGTACAGCATTTGTAGATTAAGAAACAAAGTGTGTTAATTATACAGTATTGTAGAATGCTATTATGAACCACTTTTTAAGTGGAGACATATAAGAATGACCTTCAAGGAAAAATGTGGTTATAAAGTTGTTATTAAAAGAAGGATTAAATTAAACTTTACAATGCTTGTCATACCACCATTAATTTGGAAATAACTTAATCTTGGTCTCTAATATTTTTTGTTTTCAAAAATATTCTAATAATAACAAAACCTTCTCAGAAGTAGAAGGAAAAAAAAAAAAAAAAAAAAAAGAAAAAGAAAGAGAGAGAGAGAGAAAGAGAGAAACTCAGATCGAAACTCTTCTTCTTTTTTCTTTTTTCTTTTTTCTTTTTTTAAACAACAAGAAAGACAACACGCTATGCTTTAGTTAGTAAAATCTCATAACAAGTTTGAATCTAAATATAAGAGAAAATTTTAAATGCTTGAAAATTAAACTCATTCATCGAATTTCCTTAATTTTTCTTTGAACCAAAAAATTTCGCCTTAAAATAAACATAAAACTAAGTAAAAATATATGTTTTTTATTTATAAATAACTTAGGGCTTCACTCAGCATTTCCGGGCAGGTAAAAAATATGATCAGCCCGCTCGGGCAGGGATGAAGCGGGTAAAGGCCCTGGGTCGCGAACCTGCCCGGAATTACCCTAATATTGTTGCTGGTGGCATCAAAGAGATGAAGAGCATCCACAGGACAGAAAAGAGAGACGAATGTGTACCATTCATCCACGAGGGGCGAATGTTGTACTGGTTGAACGAGAGTTGTTTGTAACACCGCATGAGGAAGAAGGCCAGGCCTGGTGTATTGTGATGTTGAAGCTCTCGCCCCCTTCTTCCCCTCACTATCGTTTCGTCGTCGATCATTCCACTCAGCACCCAACTCAATTCGCAACATTTCTAACTATTCCCAGTTTGCAGATATCATTTGTGTTCCGCGAGGAAGTTGCACATTGGGGTTCAGTTTTTAGGGTTTCGTGTGGATTGTATATACTGCGCAGAGTGTAGAATTGGACAGCAACAGCAGCAGGTGGAGCAAGATGGTTGTCGCTGCATCTAGCAGCGGCACTTCCAAGGCACGTTTCATCTCACGCACTGACTCTCGTGTGTGTGTGTGTGTGTGTGTTTTTGTTTTAAAAAAATAAAAATAAAATTGTTTTTTTTTTTTTTTTTTTTTTTTTTTTTTTTTTTTTTTTGTTGCTGTTGTTGTTGTTGTTAGGGTCCATTCAGTATCAGTGGTGAATCCACCTTAGATAAGGGGATCATTGTTAGGTTCCACTTTGTTGGTTTTTTTGGGTCTCAATGAAGAATTCATATGATCGGTGCTGGGCTTAGCTGATTCCATGAATTTGGCGTGGTTTTCAGCAATTGGAGAAGCTTGAGAAGAGGGTTCACGAGGGGAACTACTATGAGGCTCAACAAATGTACAAGACTATCCACTCCAGGTAGCGCTTGCACTCGAATCTGGTGCTTTCATGCTGGTACTTTCATAGAGAGATCGCTTGTGTTGGACCGTTTCCAGATCGTTGATTTGATGGGGGACTAGTAGGTGAATTCTGAACCACATCTTATCCTCCTCCTTTCAAATCGATCATCTCAACTGTCTAGGAATTTGTTCCCTGGATAGCATAAATCGTCGTTCCGATCTTTGTGACTGTAGACTTGGTCGGAACTAATGGCCGGCATTCAATGTTTTGGATTTGCAAATTTGTGAATCCAAAGTTGTTTGTTTGTTTATTGTTTGGAAGATGTTCAAAATTCTCTTGGTGTTTTCAGTTTTATGCTGATTTGTGGTGAAATACGGATGAGTTCACTGACCTAAGGACAAGCTAATTGGTGCATCTGCGGGGCTGTCTGGTGCCTTTTCATGGTTTTCCGTGTAACGAGGTGGGTTGGTCGCTGTGCATGTTGCTAGATACATGCATGCCAAGAAGTACAACGAGGCTATTGAACTCTTGAACTCTGGTGCAGTAGCGATGCTCAATCATGGGGAGGTATCCATTCACCCCCGATTTCCACTGTGGTACATATCGAATGAAATATAAAATTAACGGAATGAATAGGGTAAGAAGGTTATGAAGCTATCATATATCATCGACCGATGTTTGGGCGATTAGATCAGTATGAAATAAAAAATTTAGCTTTTGTCTAGCGGGGCTGCCTCAAATGATATCACGTTGTTCCAAATGCAGGTCACGTGTGGGACAGAGCTTGGTGTGCTTTTGATACAGACTTTCAATGTAGCAAAATTACCTTTTGATAGCTCTACACTGGGTATGCACATATCTTCTGTCTCTAATGGTCATTTAAATAGTGGTTGAAACTTTTTCAATTTGCTACCGTTGTCTATGGCGCTTCTTACTTTCGTTTGAATACGCTGGGCATTATATTTTGTTTTTCTGTTTGTGAAATTTCTAAGTCTATTTTCTATTATTTTATCTTTAGGTTATTTATGGTTGTTCTTGTTTTTGTGCCAGATCAAATAAGAACAATTTATAATGCATATCCACGGACTGCTGGTACTCGACAAGAGAAATCTTCCAGCAATGACACGAGTAACTTAGGCGTAGAATCTTCTGAGGCCGCAGTTATTGCAAAGACCCGTGTGGAGGGATGCACATCGTTTCTACGATCAGCTCTAAAGTACAGATTTTTGTTTTTGTGAAAACTTTTGACCAGTTACATCTTCGTTTGTTAACTATTTTTTTATTTACAGTTAAGTACTTTTCAAGCCCGCGATCTCATTTTCCGTCACAATGAAGCTCACTGACATTGTTATTCACTGTTACCTTCTGCAGGTGGTCGATAGAGACCGGAGGCTTTCCTAGAGGTGCTCCTGAGTTGCATGACATGCTCGGTGAATACATTTGGACTGAATCTCCCCACCCCGTATGTGTACTATACGAAGATCCTATGAGTTTCTCTTGTGAATTCCTGCTAATGGCCTCTTCGTTCTCTTAAGCAACAATGACGTTTAGATGCATTCAAATGACATTTTATTTTTTTGCTTAATAAATGAAGAGAACCATTTGGCACTTTGCAGGGCATCCACCTGGCACGAAATATTGAAAGTAGTCATAAGTTTGGAGAATGTTTGTAATAAGTAGTATATGTATGTTAAGCAACAAATTTTCGGTATCCTGCTTTGCTGGAGCAGTGTTTGTGCTTTAGAACATGAACTATTGAGAGTATTCGTTGACATCTTTGTGTTCGGATATTTATCAATTATTTAGAGCTCAAAAGCTCTGTGATGATGTAAAATCAGCTTTCCCAGGCTGAATCTGCTTGTTGCATTTCTATTTTTGATATTTGGGTACTTTTTCTGCAGGAAACGATGAAAGCATCACAACATTTTGTGCGAGGGAACCAGCCTGAGACATTCGCTAAAGTAGTGGTTGAGTGCATGGACAAGGTACTGCTCATCAATTCATGACTAATCGCTTACATGCCTTGAAGCATTTTAACGTGCTCAAGGAGTTGTATTTTCTGTAGCTACATGTAGCTGCTTCTTTCTATTTGTATATGCTCCTCCTCCGGGTGTTAGTATCGTCATCTAAAAATCTCGACCTCCAACGCTGAGCTTAACTGGTCTTTAATGTGCACTTCGTGCCAGTTTCCCTTTCCCTTTTGTGTATTAAAACCTATTTCGTGGAAGGTCTTCTCTCTTATTTTGTAAGAGCTCTTCACGATTACCATTATATTGTTGTTGTTTTCTAATGTTGCAGTGCTATCCTGGCGAAGCAGATTTGGTGGTTGCAAGGGCCGTCTTGTTGTAAGTCTTCCACTTAGGCACCTCTCTTACTCTTTACTGTAATTCCTTCACTTAGGTTCTCACAAATTGCTGCTTATTGTGCAGGTATTTATCTCTTGGTAACTTGAGAGATGCTAATCGCCTTTGGGATTCTGTAAGGCAGAGACTTAGCGACAGTTCTCAAGAACTTCCGGATACACCACTGCTACACTTCATCAAGTTCCTTCTTTTAACGTATGGGACATGTTATGCCTTGTCTGTCGTGCTTTTAAGGGCTCGCTTTTGGTCTAGGCGTTGACGCTTTTAGCAATGCCTTTTACTTCTGCATTATTATGAAGCTGTTTGGTTGTGCGAAGCGTGTTACGTAAGTTTTATTGATATCTCAATGTAACGCACTCAAATATATATTTTCTCGTATTGGGTGTGTATTCAGGCTTGAGAGAGATGCGTTACCGTTGTTCAAGATGCTTCGGCAAAAGTACAAACCTAGTCTCGATCGTGATACTTCTCTTGATGAGGTACTTCTTGAGTCATGTTAGAAACGCGTATTTTTGTATTGAATATCAGATTTTGTGCTGTGTCTACAGTAGATCTTCTATCCATATGTGGGAATCACTGTCTGAGTACTCTCTGGGTTTATTCGTTTGATCATGTTCATTTGATAGGTATTTTATTATTATGATGATTATTATTGTTATTAATATTGTTATTGTTCCCCTTTCAAACTTACATTTGCATTGAGAATGCAGTACTTGGATGAGATAGGAGAGCGTTTTTTTAACTTACAACGAAGGAGTGGTGTACAAGGCATGCTTGGTGATTTTATGAGGGTATGCATTAGACTTGACTTATTCCTATCATGTCAAATTCTTTTGGTGCCACTTATCAAAAACTACATCGGATTTCTCTTTACCTTTTCTAGTGATTGTTGGGGTTTGTTTCTGTTCGCAACGTGCCTTGGATGATTTTAGAGCCTTTGAAGTTGTCTACTTGAAAGGATGAGTGTTCTTACCATATCAGATTCTTTGCTTCTGACTGTTGTCGTGAAGCTGAGAAGAATACCACCTAGTATTTATGAGTAGAATTTCTAGACAGTTTTTACTTAGGGGGTTAGGTAATTTGTTTTTGTTGGTCATCGCGTCCTTGTCACCAAATTAAGCCGTTTGTTTTGAAAGTCAAGTTGTAGCTGTTGTTTAAGGAGCTTTTAAAGAGTTCTCTTCGATGTTTTAAATTCAAATACTTCGTGTTTGCAGATGTTTGCAATGGACAGCTGAAGCAGCAGTATGCGATTAGTCAGTAGAGTGCAGACAGGTTATCACAATCTTGACATCACACAAAGCATTGTCTTACACCACAAGGAACGAGGTTATCTTTCATGCCAGTGCTTTTTCATGAAATGAACCATGGCGTGGGTATTATTTCACACCATTCCGTGATTGATTGTACATTTGTGGCATGTCTTTACTCTTGTATGTGGGAGCCTGTGGCATTCACTACTGAAACTTTTCGGGAAGTTCTATTAGTATGTGTTTTTCCATTTGCTTCACTGTCCACATTCAGTCAGACGGTAGTTTATTTGTAGCTCTTGGAATTCTAATATAGATCTAGTCAGTGAATCTGATCCGAGGCGAATGTCTATTTGTAGGTAGGAACCATATTTGATTAAACAACTTTTTATTTAGATGGCTATACCTGAAAACAAATCTCTTCACGTTGAGTGTAATAAGAGATGGATGGGGTTCATTTGAATGGCGATCAGTACAAATTATCTTTGTTTCATTCATTCAAAATGCGCGATACTCGTGAAATCAATCATTTGATGAAAACTCTAGTCCGAAATATACAACAGCGTGACGCGTAATGATATTTTGTTGAATCTTTTTAGGGTACTGAAAAATCATCTGGTGATAATACGTGGAAATTAAACATCCAACCGTGAAGTACGGATTGGTTAGCACTAGAATTAATGTTTGATCGATCAACGTTGTCAAGAAAGTGCCTGTCTTTCAAGCAAGCATTTACAATGAATGACTTTAGAAGTTATTTGAAATATATATATATATATATATATATATATATATATCACCTCGATATTCTCTCCCACATTCTCTGACCAAGAATAGATTCTCAAACTGCTGTTCGCACTGGACAACCTCACTCGTTCAAATGAGTTGGAGGAAAAATTTGCCGAATAAATTCTTGGAAGCGTTTGGAATATAATTTGGGTTCCACCGCAGATATGGAAATCGAATCAAACTGGCAAGCCTTGTACGCGTGTTCTATGCGTTTGCTGAGGTTATAATTTTGCAGGATGTCAATGATGCCAAAATATAGCACCACGTCATGTGACTCTTCAAAAAGTTGTCCCTCAGAAGGTTTCGATTCATCGCTGTCCTTTTTATGTACACATTCAGCTCTTGCAGGCATGTTGACTCCAAGCTGTATTCTCAATCTGCTAACAAGGAAAACACAATCGCATCAAGAACATTACAAAGCTTGCAAATTCCAGAGCATCTTGACATTAGAAGATGGATTAAGATATAATAAACGAAATAAAGTTTTTAGTTTTCAGTTTCTTGAATCCATGTGCCAAAAATGATCTAGAAGTGCAAACAAAATCCTCACCGAGCTGTGCCTGGAAGCAGCAAATCAACTTCAGGGTCTCCGGCCACAGATGCTCGTAAAGGACTTCCCCGTATATGTATGCCAGGGGTTCCGCTGCTAACATTACTGGCATCTCGCGTCACCAACATTAGGCCTCTGTTACTCGCCCACTCTTCATCCCCTCCTGCTAGTTTACAAAATAGAGGAGTTACAGGAATATCAAACATATGATACAGATAAGAGCTACATACTAGGATTTCTTCCTTCCATACATGGATACCTTGTATTGCCCATCACAAATATTGAATGCATTTTCACTTGTAAGAAAACTTCACAACGCATTTCATTCAGTAAACAACGGGAAACATAAACAAGGATTACATTTTATCAGCAGGTAATAATGGGCAAAATTGACAAAACTGCAAGAACATGTTGAGGTAAGATCACCAAAACTTGCAGCTAGTAAGATCTTTAAGGTATCCAAAATGATTGCAAAGACCGAGCAAAGCGTTAAACAAGATACGAATTGAGTACCTTCGTCTAAATTGGTGCTTGTAAACGATTCGTTTGGGGGAACATCTCGTGCAGAGGAAGCGCCTGGAGTCAAAAGTGTTCTGTACTGAGGAGCTCTAAAGTGAAGGCCCAGTAACATACTGTAATCCATGATGCCCCGACTTTCTAGGAACTTGCAGTCGTACTCAAGTTGCCTGAAATGATCCACATCCATCCCGCATAAAGAAAGTCCCAAAGACAAATGATTCGTAATGGAAGTAAAAATGCGGTGAGAGAATACATCATATACTTCAGAAATAAACTAGGAACATTTAATTCAAAGACGAATTGTTCAAAAAGTTTGAGGATGTCAAGGCAGAGCATGACCAAACATGTACTACGCTCCAAACAGAACAAACAAATTACCAGGACAGACATAGACTAGAAAAGCTTTCATTATCACTTTCACCACAATTCTGGACGTGAGATGAACAAGGAAAGAAATTCCGGAACTCCATCAACACTAAAACTGTTGATCAGAGATTTTATTTCTACTTTTTTCATGTTCTCATCTATTTCAAATTTCTGCAAGAAACGTACATACACTGTAAATCTGTACAAATGTGTGCTTAACATGTGATAATCTTCCGTAGGGATTCTACTCAAAAAGGAAGAAGGGGAGAAAAGAAGAGCAGAGAAAAGTGGCAATATTTTGACATTCAGCAAACAATGCATCACAATGTACAAGATATCTGCGTACCGTAGTAGTGAGTCACGCCACGAAGGATCAAGTCGGAACTCATACTTGAGATCCAGGTCTTTTAACGTAGTTGTTTCGTCGATTTCCACCTTGTCAGCAGAGCGCCCTTGTGATGAACCTTTCAGGTCAAATCGCCGATGGATACGAAGCTCAGTACAGAACATGTTGCCCATCACTACAAACCGCACCTGCAACTTAGTGAACTCTTAGTCAGACTTGAGAAGATAGTGAGCACAATGTTAACAGGCACCTTATTTAGCTGGCTCAATGCTGTGAAAGTGTTCGAGTGATAGATCTCAAGAAACATCATTGTTGAAAATATAAGAAGCATCCTGCTGATAACAAATTGAAAGAGAAGGTGCATTCAAACATTTCAAGGAAAATAATTGTAAGAAATAATAGACAGAAATCGTAGAAGTTCATTTTAAACACAACGCATGCTGCTTGACGAATTCACCAACAAGAGCTCTACCGTTAACTTAAAAAATGAAACGATACGTCCAAAATTACTGCTAAAACGTACACTCAATACGACAGCTCAAATAGACCCAGTAAATGTAGAATTAGAATACATGCTCGACTGCATTCTAATAAGCTGCACATTACCAGCTAATCCAATTCAACGACCTTTAATCTTCAACACAAAGACGCAAGTTTAAATTAACACAAAAAGTAATGCATCAAACAAGAAATTCACCTTTTGACCTCCGTAGGGCTTGATACGATGGAGGCCAAAAATTTTAGTGATGAGGGTGTTTTCATAAGTTTTCACATGGGAATGGTACGCTGCAAGCATACTCAAAAGCACCTGTAAAAACATAAGCGAACCAAAAAAAATTAGTGCACTGGAGTTGGACAGTGATCTCATAAATGATACTGATCTCGCAGTATCAAGAGGACTTGTGATGACACACCTCATTGCAGTAACAAACGTATATCAAAAAAATACTTTCACCTAATGACCGAATCCCGCCAATAATATTAATCTTTCCCAAAAACACGAGGTAGATCACCTTCACTTCTGCCTTCTTCATCGTTTTGATGATGAATCGGTCATCATGCGAAAGATAAAATACACTGCCACTTTTCCCAGGCGAAACAAGCTCCCTCAATGCATCATCTCCAGTTAGGGATATCATGTAGTCTGCTGCATCAATCTTGAACATTTCTCGCAAATGCCTGCCAAGTTTTTAAATTGCCAAAACTCAAAAAAGTGCTTGTATGATTCCTATATTCATGTCCTTTGCGCAATAAACATCACTTGGCATCGCCAAAGTTCAATGACGTAGACAATATTACGTACCAAATAGAACAACCACTTTGAGAAACATGGCTAGATAGAGCCATAATGCAAGGGGCTAGTTTACGAAAAAAATAAAAACATCAACCCATGGCAGGAGAGATATTAAACCTGAAAACCATAGGACAGTAATCTTTCCACTTAAAATCAGATGAACTGTGAATAGGGGTCATTGGCGTCCCAGCCTTCGGAAAATTCATGTGTATACTGGCGCGAGGTCCGAAGTCATTAGGACCAATCTCATGCCTCGGCTCTGGAGTAATTTTGCCAATAGTATACCTGTCATGAGGTAACAGTGAAGAAAGACACAAAAGTCAATACTAAAAAATCTGGCTATAAATACAAGAATAAACTGCTCACCTTCTGACAACCCCAGTTACCAAGTACAATTGTTTTGAAGCGGATGATGAATTGGATTCAATACTCCACAACACGTGTGGCACGCTACAATATACCCAAAAAATTGAAACCAAAACAATACTCAAGCATCTGAAAAGGTATCCAAAGTATTCGTGTGAGTAAGACCAGTTTGAAACCTAATCATTTGGTAACATTCACAAATCAAATGTAGTGTTCTATTAACATGACTACCTGTAGAAAACATCAATCTCTACATATATAAAGGTTAGCAAGATACCTTATGCCAAGCTGCAGATTCAGCATAAGGTCATAACTGCGATGGCCCTTAAATATGGTTTCTCCAGGTCTTTTGATTTCCCGAGCAGATCTGCGAGGCCTCCTCTTCTTATGACCCACAGCTTCCGCATTCTCTTTTACCAGCTCACTCATAAGCACGCCCTGCACATATTCTCTCACAACTACCGTAGGAGGTAGAGTTCCGACACTTTCCAATGGTTTCCGATCAGACCCCCGTTCCACATCTTCCAGGATTGTGTCTGAGTTACGAACACTACCATAACCTTCCAATCCAAGCCCTTTCTCAGCTGGGCCATCAATGCTCCATCGTCTCTGGATACTGTTGGTAAGATCTCCGCTCCTGGACAGTTCTCCGAAATGAGGAATCTTTTCAGATGATGTGGATCTACTTCTAGACCACCGCAAAGGACGGAGTTCCCCACTGAAATGAGCACAGCTTGAAACACCACCTACGTCACTGTTTCGAGTCGCTTGCAAATCTCGAGTACCAGCAGGATAGAACACACCTTTCCCATCTTTCAGGCCCCTACTCCAAGTTCCAATGTAAGAACTCCCGTCTGCCCACACATATACTCCGCGTCCATGTTCCAACCCATCCAGCCACTGCCCAACAAATTTATCTCCGCTAACCCATGTTAATACCCCCTTACCACACATTGTACCTCCTCTCCATTCCCCATTATACTCGTTTCCACTTGCCCAGGTGTACTTGCCCACGCCTTCGTGAACTCCCTTATACCAAGCTCCTTCGTAAACGTCTCCGTTCGCGTACCTCTTCCGACCCTGCCCATGCTTGTCGTTCATACTCCATTGGCCCTTGTAAGTTGTACCTCCGGTTCCCATGTATGTGCCGAACCCATGCATATACCCTCCCATAAATTCACCTTCGTAAGTGGCCCCAGATGGCCAGGAGATCTTACCCTGTCCGGACTTTTTGCCTCTTCCCCATTCTCCTTCATACATGCACCCATCTGCCCACAAATATTTGCCCGGCCCCTCCGGCAAACTTCCCTGCCACGTACCGACATAAAAATCGCCATTGGAAAGAACCTTCTCTCCAGTAACTGAATCCAAACCCACATCTTCCAAGCCGTCGAGTGGTGCTGTGCGCTTAGCCTCACCATCATCATCGGAGACAAGGGATTTAATGGAGGGCAACTCACAACTCCGGGGGGAATAATGTTTCCCTATGCTCTGTTTTGGCAGATCAACGTCGTTAGCCGTGTCCCCTTGAGGCAACGGCTCAGACATACAGGTGAGACCAGGTGAAACAGCCTTCTCAGGGGCAACAGCACGTTTTCGCGACCGCCTCTGAAAATTAAAAATTGAGCTTCGTATCCCTTGTCCTGAATAGTCGGCCACATTGCCTTCCTCTGTACGACCTAGACTACATGTTACCAATGCGGCCGCGCAACTATCGGCTCCTCTAGAAGCAGGACTTCGCATGCTAAATTCTTTCGTCCCATGAGTCTCATTGAGACCTGAAGAGACAAACCACGCTCTGCGTCAGTACCATGTCCCATCAATGCAATTCCCAGCCTCACACTCATTGGAGTTGCCTGAAATCGAGGTAAATTCCTACACGAAAACTGTGGAATGAAGTATTACACTTTGGTGAGACCAATAGACGGTAATACATCTTAAGGAGCTGGTAGAATCTCTGGTAAATGGCCGCGGCATTGCCACAATCCTTATTTCAAATCGTGACCTGACGATCGTAATTTTAAGAAATCACCAGACTGCATCCACTACCGCACAAAGAGGTCTCCAGAAGAAATGCTGATCTAGCGCTTGAACTGCGCCATCGTATCTCCTCTAATCATGTGGAATAACTACTGTGACGGGACGAGCTCGACTGGCAGTGCTTCCGAATGATGCTAACGGTTTACGCAAGGTACAACTGGTCACAGAAACACCGCGAGATTGAATACATGCTGGGTCACATGCCAAGATCCGGAACTAAGATAAAGAGTAAGAGAGGTAGACTTGCCTTCTGACATTGGTTCTTGTTGAATACGGACGCAGTTCAAAATTTCTACAACAAGTCCATGTAATAGCGTCGCATGAAACCCGTCCAATCTTCCGGAACAGTCAGCGCAGCCCGCTCCGCTGCCTTGTCCGCCAACCCGCTACTAATCCCCGATCAAGAAATCGCACAAGTACATCGCGCAATCGAATCAGAATATCAACCTTCGAAACAAGCTCCCTGACACTTCAGTCGACCCTATGTGCACGCACCCTCACTCACTCACTCTGACATTACGAACAACACAGCATCTGCAGCAAAACAGGCTTCAAGGGCTTCGAGCGGGCCGATCCATGCGTACTGGCAGAGATAAAGAGTTTCCAGAATGGTAGGAGGGGAGGGGGGGGGAGGGAGCGTGACGAAAACATATCGGGGCGCAAACGGAGGGAGAAGAAAGGACGCGACACGGCACGACACGACTGGAAGAGACAGTCTCCGAGGCACCAAAAACGATACCAAAAACAATACCAAAAAAAAAAAAAAACGGGAGTGAGATAGAGCTAATGTGTCTAAGTCCGCCACTGCTCCGCACTTTCCTCAGAATACAAAATAAATAAAATGCAAAAGTAAGGAAACCCTAGCGAGGGAAAATGGCAGGAAGAAAGGGATGGATTGATCAAGCGAGCGAGCCGGAGAAGAAGCGAGAGAGAGAGAGTAAAGAACCACGTCCAGGTGCTCGTGCACTACCACCACCACTACCACTACCACCTCTTCAATCACGAGAGCAGGAGGAGGACGACGACGATAGCAGCAGCAGCAGCAATAGCGCAAGGCCAGGCGAGAAAGCAGAGCGCGCGAGACGACTGGGCAGCACGAGCTAATGCAATACTGGAACCCCCACCTCGTTCCCTCCTTTGCCTTTGCCTACTTTGCCTTTCCTGCGCCTTCTTCTTCTTTTCCTATCTCTCTTGTTCTCTCTCTTGCTGTATATTCCCTCCCTGTTCCACTCACTCACACACCGCGCGTATGGCCCGTTTGTGGTGAATCGCCCGCCACTCTTCCTCCTCGTTTGTCGTTTCTCCCCCAACACCATCCAATTTCAAATGAGCGCCAGAGTCGGACACCATTTGGACGACACCATTTCTCACTGAATGAATGGATGGATGGATACGTTCTCGGTGGATGGATGAATCCCCTTATGATGGTTGGTGGTGGATGGATGTATAGATGTGTGGTGGATGGATGTATAGATGTGTGGTGGATGGATGTATAGATGTGTGGTGGATGGATGTATAGATGGGTGGTGGATGGATGTGTGGTGGATGATGCGCTTCGTGCATTGGTTAATTGATGACTAGGTGACTGTGTGTGTGTGCATTTAGGCGCGGGTTTTGGGTCTTCTCTCCTCTGTGCCCTGCAAACCTGGAATTATCAGAGTTTTAAAATGTTTAAGAATGTTAAACACGTCGTTTGTGAAGGGATTTACAGTTTTGTGTTTTTTCTCATATTTTTGTATGATACAGTGACCCTAACAGTTCAGTTCAGATTTTTTGCATGTGAACATTGTTCTTAATGTTAATGAACTAGTGATATGGTTCGATATTAGTTTTGAAAAAAAATTCAACGAAACTTTTATACTTTATAAAAAGTAATTGTTTGAGATGTGTCCATGGGAGAAACAAAACAAAATAGAACAGAACAAAATGTTCCAATGCTTGTGTGGTCCAGAGTTTTGGACACTATAATGTTAGAGCGTTGAAGCTTTCGAAACTTCTTGTCAATCTAAAATAAAAATAAATAAAATGTCGTGTACTGTGGCAATGCTGTATTAAAACAACTGAATACTAATAAACTAATTCATCTCATGAGAAACAGTACAACCACCTCAAACCAAACTTGACGTATCACTTTATGGAAGAAGATGTGTTGTTTTATTGAGTTCGGTTGAGCACATTAATGTCACTACAAAAGAACAATATTTACCAAAGGAAATATTCTATAATAACATTGCTATATAAATCAAGTAATATTATTCATTGATTTATAAAAAATCATGTATTCCACACTTGTTCAATGAAAAACACAGCTCTACAGGCATAATGCATTGTGATCTCATCCAAATTGAAACAAAATGAAAAAAAAATAAAAATAAAAAATAAAAAATAATTTTACAACATAGAACACTGACTTCTTTATTTTGGACATAAATAGAAACAGTACAAATATTGGCATTGCTAAAAGTAATATCCATTATACTTTTAAATATTGAAACTTATACTTTTGTGTAAAATTTGAAGAGGTAACACTTGAAATCACATTGATATACATCATGTGCATGTGTATATATATATTCAATGAAATGTTAAATAAATTCATGCTTTTACTGAAAAGATCACTTTTGATGAAGAATATGATAATCATGATGAATGTGGTTGGTTTTTATTGGTCACTAATCTAATAATAGAGAAATGAATCCAAAAATCATTATTACTTCATGATGGTTACAATGGGTGGATTGATTTAGTAAAAACTTGGGTCTATTGAACATTTTCTTATATATATACTAGTTGAAACACATGCCATAGGCCATAAAAATATTTATTGAAAATTATGATTGGGGGCTTCTGAGCTTTATGCCTAATAATCTTGTAGTGCTACTCTTAGCAAACTACAACAACAATATGTAGATTTTGATCTTTGATTGATCAAATGTTGAGTTATTGCTTCACTTTTGATGAAAACAACAAGACATGTAGCTAATTAGAGATGGTTTTTCTCTCTTTTGGTTTATCTATTAGAATTATTTTATATAAGAGATACATGTGTGTGTGTGTTTTTATTCAAAAGAGGACACCATGGCTAACATCACTTTAACCATCAAACATATTTGAATAGCATAAAAAAAACATCTTAGCTAATAAATAAAATAAAATAAAAACAAAATGCATATATTGTTATGCAAACAACTATTTTTATTTTTACTCAAAACCACAAGGTTAAATCTCACGGATACCAGGTTTAAAGAAACACAAAAAAATGGAATTAACAGTGAAATCAAAGATGAATCTCTACAACTTCACTAAACCACATGCCAAATTTGCTCCGAAAAAACCACGAGGCAAGGAGCGGAGAAATTAGTGTGGGTGGGGGAGGGTCCACGGTCATGGGAGACGGAACCGCCCCGTGGGAAAGGATCCATCCCTTGGCGAAGAAGCATTCATCCGCAGGGGCAGAGGGGAGGGCGGTCATGATGAATGAAGAACGAAAACATGCGGAATGAACAGATGAATGTACATAAATGGACGGATATTAAGAAGGATGAAAAATGGGATGGGGATTGGCGTTGGCAGCGGGCATAGTCTTGGCATTATCACCGTCATTCGCCTGTGTCCTCGTCGTCCTCGGCCTCCTCTACAAACACACAAACAAACAAACAGGCCTAGCCAGCCCTAAATCGCCATAGCCAGGTTCTTCGTAGCAGCAGCAGCCGCTAGTCAGTCTCCTCCGCCATTCTCAGCCACCAGTCGTCTGTGTCGCGACACGGACACCACCCATCGTCTGCTGGCGCTTTTGCTTCAGTTGCTCCATCATTCCTCACCGTCACGCGTCGGCTAAAATGCATCATTAATAGGTGCCGTTGATCTTTGTAAGCTTGTCTAGAACTGGCTCGGTTTTGTGTGTGTATATGTGTGTGTGTTTGTTTGTTTGTGTTGCTTGGTCTTGGCTGCGTGATGCGTTTCTCATTGCGAGGATTCCGGTGAGTTCACTGCTTCGCTGTCTGTAAGAAGGCCTGGCGTTGTGTGTGGGCGGAGACGACGTGTTAGGTACAGTGTTATCCCCCGACTGCTGTTTAGGTTGTGCTGCTGGATTGCGTTATTTCACGAGGTTCGATCGAGGTCAGATGCGGGTGGCGTGGTTTCCAGGGGACTTTGAATCTGTTGTAGCTTTTTGTTGGTGTTGGGGCTGTTTGTGCTTGGACAGGTAGGATACCGTCCTCTTCCCTGTGTAGGAATTGATGTTCCTAGCTCATCTGAGAGAAGTTTAATTTTTAGGGTTCAAAGAGTTGACTGGTATCTACCAAACGTACCAGTCACAACCGATAAACATTCTGACATTTTTACTATATACATGTATGTAAACGTATATTTTTTTAAAATTAAAATTAAATTAAAATTTCCTCTGTTTCTCTCCGTTGTCGTTTGTAGGAAGTAGTGTTGCTTGTGAGGTATGGAGGTCTTAAGGAAAGCGTGGCCGTTTTCTTTGGGGTTGAATCTTGAAATTGGGATGTGCAGAGTTAATTGCGATAATAATTCTGGTAGGTTTTTGAACGAGCATGGAAGTTTCGTTCCTTATGGCAGCTGTTTCAAGATTTGATCTCATGATTTAAGCTCTTAGAGTTGTATACATCCACTTCGGTGCCTCAAAAATGCCATCGCTGCACACTTTTTGGAAGCTGAAAGCCAGTCTAAAATCAACTTCCGGTTACAAGGGAGAACTGTTTCAAGGAGGACGAGTCAAGCCCCTGTTCGGTAAAGGGTCGCCCAGTGCTCGAAATACTAAACCGTCGGTGACAGGCTCTTCTACTACTCCTGGTGGCTACCAACCCTCTCGGCACCCTTTTGTTCCTTCCTTCTTCTCGAAGTTCTTTTCGAGCAGCCGAACACCCTCAGCAGATCACAATCCTGCGAGTTTTGATTCCAGCAAACAACAGGCTCTTACGGCCTCTGAAGCCGTCTCTCGCGTGTTTGCTACTCCATCAGTCCATGGACCTTTGTTGAATAGTAGTAGTTGTAACGCTCTCGAGACCGCAAGAGAGGCCAGCTGCAGCAGTCTACAGGAGCTATCGGAGACGGGGCTATATTTGCTGACTGGCCAACTTTCTGGGGGTGTTCCTTCGCAGAAAAGAGATAGGAAAGTGCCTAAGCAGGTCGTAACTTCATTATCCTCCGGACCGCAGAATGTATGGAAAGAGCAAAGAGTGTGCGACGGAGGCATTACCACAGACACGACTGGATCTGTGGGGAACGAAGCTTTTATTCCCAGTTTAAGAAAAATTGTTTCACCAGATAGCCGTGCACTGGTTGCACGGAGCTTTGATGGATTGGATGAAGGACACGGTGGCCCCGATTTGCAGGAAGTAGATGTTGGGACTGTCTCCCTTCTTCACTGTGCGCCCCTCGACAAATCCACGAGACACATTTCATTGGCTTTCCGGAAGTCGTTTTATCACTCAATTGCCCGTCATTTATTCCACCCTAGGATGTCTCTGTTTGTCGAAGAACATGTACATGTCAAATCCATGTCTAATCCGAGATTGGCGAGTACTGAGTCTCCTGGTTCGGTAGTTGATGGGCCCCACGAAATTGATTATACCAAGGACCAACCAAGAAATTTGGACGAGTAAGGGCAACCTATTCTTATTCTTTCACTTGTTTCATTGAACATTTTTCTTCAAGTGAATGTTTCCAGTTGTTCTACGTAGTAATCCCGCTTAAAATAGCTACCGTTTTGCCCCGTAAAATGCGATTCTTCGAAGGTATACCTGGAAGATATCTACTCTTTGTTGATGATATTTTTTGTACTTTGCATCGGCCTCGGCAAGGTATTTATACACCGAACTTCTTGAACGGTTTCCACTTGCTGTTAAACAGTTCTGACACACTGTTTACAGAGGATATTACTGTAGGCGCGTATTTTCTTGTTCTTTAAGGAATTTTTTGTATGGATAAATCGCGCATGCTTTGTCCCGGACGGTCATTGCGAATAATCGACACGCTTCTTTCTCCTTTCCTCCTACTTTTTCTTTGGTTCTCACATTTTCAGTGTTGTCCTGCAGCGAAGGAGTTCAGAACCGAAGTCTCCGGTTACTTTCTGGTGCGTGCTGTCTACCACATCCAAAGAAAGTGAAAACTGGAGGAGAAGATGCGTACTTTATATGTTCGGAGGAACAGGTAGTGGGGGTAGCAGACGGAGTTGGAGGTTGGGCTGATGTTGGAGTTGACGCTGGTGATTATGCCAGGGAGCTTATGTTACAGTCAAGGATAGCGGTTGCTCAGGAGCCGCATGGGTACATAGATCCAGCTCGCGTCATGTTTCGGGCTCATGCAAGGACGAAATGCCCTGGTTCATCCACGGCATGTATTCTTGCTCTCTCTGATTACGTAAGTCTTACATTTTACGCTGATTGTTCGTTTGTTGTGAAGCATTTGATACCGATTTGTTTGTGAAACACTCACGTGTCATTACTGTTTTATGTATGTGTCTTAGTTGTCGACATTTCCCTACTTCTGTAAGAGCCGTGGCAGTATCGCTTTTGGTGATTTTTTGAGAACTGATGGTAATGAACTTAATATTGCTTAGAATATGCTCTTGGGATCTAACATGAGATACAGATAGTTTGTGTTGTTTCGAATGATTCAAAGATAGTTTATTCGTAGTCAATCGTTAATTTCTGCCCGTTATGTTCGCAGGGGTTGCAAGCTGCTAATCTTGGAGATAGTGGATTTATGTTGATGAGAAATGGTCGAACCGTTTTCAAGTCTCCAGTTCAACAGCACCAATTTAATATCCCTTTTCAATTGGAAAGTGGTGGCAGTGATCCTCCTAGTGCTGCTGAGGTAACTATGCTTGATAATTTACTTGTAATACATTGGTTTATTTGTTCACCGATGCCCTTTCTGTGTTAGGTCTTCTTCATGGTAAATAGTTTCTTTTGTTTGTGCAAAAGCTCTTCTTAATCTGTGACGGTGCATGTTGGAAAGGTAGTTGGACAGGGTGTTTTATCTCTGTCTTTGTGTATTGTGGTTGTGATCATGATTAGGATGAAGGTTTGATTTGTCGTCAACATTAACGATTGGCTTCTGCAGGTATTCTCTTTGCAAGTTGCCGCAGGGGATGTACTTGTTGCAGGTACGGATGGGCTGTTTGACAATTTGTACGATAATGAGTTGGTGGGAGTTGTTATCCATTCTACACGTGCTGGGTTAGATCCCCAGGTTACGGCCGAAAAGATTGTTGCTCTTGCAAGGGAGCGAGCCGAGGATCGGAACAGGCAAACTCCTTTCTCGACTGCTGCTCAAGAGGCTGGGTTTAGGTTCTATGGAGGCAAAATGGATGACATTACTGTCGTTGTATCTTATATTACTAACAATAAGTCGGGTTTTAAAAATCCTGTCTCAAAATTATGATAGGAATTTAGTAGGTTGTACTCAGGAGCAATGTAAGTTTCACCAGTAATGGTACCAGATCATCCTCTGAAGCGAGACTGGTGATCTGGACATATTGTATATCCTCAGGGAATTCTAAAACAGTTTGCCTTATTTAGTGTTCCTAGTATATATGCCTGACAAATATTGTTTCATTTTCTGTTTGTTTGTTTTTTTCTTTTTTCCCATTTTGTGGTCAACTGGGAAGCCTTGCTCAACAGAACCCGTCGCTTGTATGATTGTGGTCATGACGCTCATCTTAAGGTTTTTTCAGAAGATTCGTGAAATACTTGGTCACTTCGTCACGTGGGAAAAAATTAAGTTATTTCAGTTAGTTCTGCTTAATTTAGCACTTAATCTTATTTCAATTCATGCTACGTGGCAGTATGGTACATGTTCAAGAATTTAGTATACTCTGTTTCAATTACATGAATTATTGGATGCCATTATTTCATTTGAATGTTAATAATTCGTTTCCAAATTTGTTAAAAAGAACGTATTTACTTCCACCTATATTCTAGGTTTACTTAGTAGTATGTGCATTGTGCTTGATATCATTACTTTAGGTGAAATTGTTTCTTCACCACTCGTGATTATCAAGATAACATTGAAGCCCATGCTGGCCGTTCAAGATTCAATCATGGGAAAATAAATAGCGAACATAAACAAAGAGACGAGGCTAGACTTAGTTGAGGAATGAGTAATGTCTTCTGTACCAACAGGGTTAATCAATTAACTTTTATTTTTGCATTTGACATGAGCTTCTTAAATTCAAGACAGCTTTTATTGCCTATTTTTTAAGTTTATTGGTACCAAATATTGGGACAAACTAATGTTCAAGTTGTCTAGAAGCGATTTCAATTGAATTTTAAAAACATATATATATATATATATATATATATATATATTACCCATGTTACCTAAATAATAGAAAATTACCTTAAACATATTTTTGATAAGGTGCCGGCTGAAGATTGAATTAACTTATACAAGCGTTTATTCTTCATGTTTTCACTTATCACAGAAGTTGACAAGTCCAAGTCTATGCCTTCTAAACAATGTGAATTTCTTTTAACGTTTTAAAAAGATATAAGATATATTATATATATCATCTGAATTTAATCATTCAAACATACTTCATCGTGCAAGAAAAGGTGTCTATGAAGTCCAACGTAAAAGTTTTACACATTAACTGGTGAGAGTATGAAACAGACCGGACCAGAAATACGTTTCCAGATTAGTGCTTATTGGGGATATGTTTAAAATGTTAGATATTCAAGGAAGACTTTTTCTGCGATTTTAAATTAAATAACATTTTCCACATAATAATACACTTAATTACAACATATTTTTGATTGCTGCAATCGAGAGGGAAAGTAGAAAGAAACCAACTTTTCATAATGCAGGTCATATCTCAAACAAAATTGAATCCAATAGAAGATTTCTGTTTAACTATAGAAATATAATAAGCCAAAATATGAAACGCATATCCTATGATGATTTAAAGTAATTAAGTTTACCGAAGCTAACTGAATATCTAAACGGTCAACATAAAATTTACACTCAGTACATCTTCTAGGTAGGAATACATGTTTTAAGAAACATTAGCGACATACCTTTATCAGAAAAAAAATAACTACTTCGTATCTGGTTATGACTGATCGAATAAATATTTTCACGGCTAGTCATTTAGGATACAGAGAAACGACCTCTGTAAAACTAGTCACCACCATCACCACCACGTCTTTTGAACAAATCACCATCAATCACCTTGCAACCAAGCCAAATCATTCCACTACATTGAAAGAAAAGGAGAAGATTAAGATCATATGACCTGGGTCGCACATTAAGCATTGTGCTTTATTAACTTATAGTATTTCAAAGATTTTAAGAAGGAACTCGATATATTGAAAGTGATAAATGGTGTGAAGCGATTACACAAATTTCAGCAACATGCTGATTTGATTATGTCGCATACCCACTTCAAGTGAGCCGAAATGTGCAAAATGACCATGAAAATATCTTCAAAAAGGAAGCCACAAACCACTGCTTAGCTCCAGGAAGTTGGAATAGACTCAACTACACGAAGTTGAGGCTGGAGATTTTCCAAACCAACAATTCATACTAGGAACGAAAATGACCGATCAAAAATGATCTTCCTTAACAAAATTACCTGATTCCTCAGTCTAACTGATTGTGTATATATATATATATATATATATATATATATATATATCTATCTATATTGATTTTAACTGTCGTTTGGTTTGGTGTGGATATGCTCAGTGCCTAAGCTCGAGGGTGCAGAAAATGGGACTCGGTCGAGCATTCTGTCCGACTCATTCGCCTTCACCTCCACACTAAGCTGCATGATTAACAAGAAAAAATCATAAATTCCTAAAGCAAGCACATACAGCGAAGGAAATAAATCAGACATGTGCAAATCAACATCTTGAAGGAAAACGAGGTCGAAGCACACACAAAATTAATACCTTGCTTTTGTCCCGCCAGCTTAATGAGAACGGACGGCCAAAGAGACCTGGCTTACTAGCAGTGTTATTGGGAGTGTCTTCTGCCCCTTCCATCTTGCCCGTGCTGTTTCTTCTTTCCCAAACGGAATCAGAATCTCTATCCCCAAGGCCCAAAGATAACGTATTCTAGATCAGCTGACTTATACTGACCAGGTGTAACTTAGAGAGCAAGAAGGTACTGAAATAACTTAGTAGGGTTGCGTAAAAGAAATAAATTCATTTAACCGCCATAATCCAGGTGTCCTCATCAGTAAAGACAGCAGTCTGAAATGAGTAGAGAGAATTACTTGGACGCAGGAGAGCTATGAGAGCGATACATGCCCCTAGATGCACTATCATCGGAGTTGCGTCTGAAATTTTGTGGACCACCAGTTTGAAAGTTGACAGTTGCCTCTAGCATGCTTTCTGCCATAATAGCTCTCTTTTCCATAGCTGACAGAGCAGCTACCGCCTCGGCAGCTGTTTTCTACACGGCACAAGAGACAATATGATGTTAAAAACGACATCGCGGAAGTGAGTTACAATAAAAAATCAAATACGAAAGATACAAATTTAGTGACTGTAAGAGGAGCTTCCAACGGACGTCACAATCAATTTATTCAATATAAAATTTCGAAGAGTCGCACAAAATAAACATCATAACAAGGTTTGAAGTCCACAATAAAATACCTCCGCTTCTTCAGCAGTACGCCGGTGCGTCTCAGCCTCCTGCTCCGCAAATCGGCGGGCGTCCTCTGCAACGTGTTGCTCTTGCTCCATTCGCAACAACACCTACAAATGCCAAAATAACCTTCCCAGTAATAAGTTCCAGTTCCTGCAGAAAAAAATGGCATTTGAACAAATAACCCTGAACGTGGCGAGAAGAGATTAACCTGAACCATGGCTGCCTCTTGTTCTTGCTTCTCGGCTAATCCCTTTTTCAACTGGTCAACCTCGGCCTCTAAACTCTCCACCTAAAACATAAACCCCATTAGTATCAACTTCTAGAAGCACCCACCGAGCGTACTAGAAATGCTTCAACTGGAGAACTATATCTTAGGTTTCGGACATAAAAATGCCAAACTTTATTCGACGAGTTTATAAACGTTAATATGAATCCAAAATCGTAAACGAACTTTCAAACGGATGACAAAATTTGAGTAGTTTATCATACTTGAGCAGAAAGCAAACGTCGGTTGTCCCCTTTCACCATCTCCATCAGAGCCGTTTCCAACTGATCGGCTCTGCAAGCAACATCCACTTGTAAACACAGCTTCTGTGCTCCAGATCTTGAACTTGTCAAAGAATGCTCTTGATACAGATATAACACGAAAACAATTACCTTTGAGCTGATGCTTTTGCAAGCTCAAGGGCACGACAAAGCTCCGTCTTCAGCCAGGTCACCTGATAATTGAATTGAAAACGCAAGTTCAACTTAATTAGAAAAAGCACCACATGCTCACTGTAACCAGTTCGTTGAAGCATGTGAATAAAGTGGAGGCACGTCAAAACGTGTGCCCTGTAAGCGGATCTTTCCTACATGAGCTTTTAAGCATCAAAAACCCAACAGTGTGAACGACAGTAACAAGGTCAAGACTTTTGGGTTTAAAGAATCAACAGTACAAAGGGTGCCGCAGCAATAGTTAAAAGATTCATATGGCATTGACAATAAAAAAAAAAAAAAAAAAAAAAAAAAAAAAAAAAAAAAATCCCCATTTCTGTTAAACCATTTCTGGCCAACCGACCCGTTTTCTCAATAACTTCAACTAGACATTCGACCATACTTGTTCCTGAAGGTCAGTGCCGTCGTTGTCAGTATCATTCCCATCTTCAAGATCTAGATAGGCTTTTGTCCCACCAGGGCTGTTGGCAATTATTGCGCGATCAAAGGAGGTCCTTAATTTGTCTAGCTTAGATCCGATGCCATTTGCAGAGCGCCAAAGGTTAAGCTCCATCGACCTTTCATCAAGCGCAGCAAGCACAACAGGTCTGTGTTTGGTGCGAAGTTCCTGCAGAAGTTTCTCATTGAATTCTTGAAACCCCAGGCATGCCAACAAGACAAGCTCGCTGCTGTCGAACGTGGTCTCACCCATTGACTGAAGCGTTGCTACTGCATCACCAGTGTCGCGTTGTTGCAACAATGCTCCGGCTTTTGGTAATACCAAATAAAGTCCCTGGTCAGTACTACTTTACCACTTCACAAAACTCTTTTCAAAAGAGAGGGAAAAAACCGTAGGATACAGCAAAGTGACAAGCACAAACTTTTACCCAATCTTACAGATTAACAGCGCGTTTATCTTACCATGAATTTCAATGAGAGCCAGACCAGTCCTGAACAGCATGCTACGGTTTCCTTCGTACAAGAGGACATCCCATACCCTCAGAACTGCAAGCCAGATTGGTTTCCAGAGTCAATTCAGAATTCCTAGTAGGACGTACATCAGAAAAATGCAGATTATAGTAGGCCTTGCGCAACCGTTTGATGCTACATCTATATTCCAGCATTAAATATTGAAGGTTCTGATGGAGGTTAGACGGCCTTGACATTCCTATTTAACAAAACAAAAAAGAAAAAAGAAAAAAGAAAAAGCAAGATTCTCCTCCTCTGTATTGTCGACGAGTCAATATTGCCTCCAAAAACTAAAGCTTTAAATTACAAAAAATATGATATCATAAAAATGACATACCAGTCTCCCATGGTACGACGTTCACAAAGATGGAAAGGAACCAAGGGCCACTAACCCATGCTACCTGCACTCCAAGGCTCTCCAGATGAGTTGCTGCAATGACACAAATACATTAGCAATTTTTCTGAGAATTCCTATTATATCCTATACTAAACGAAATCAAGTAGGTAAAAAATCAAGAGTATGATACGACTCACCTAATCTGGGGAACCGTTCGCGAACCAGCTGCTCAAATACAAGTAGGTCTACCTGCTCAGGGACCGAGTAAGTAAGCACGGAGTAGACACAAAAGAACTTGGACAAAAATCAAGAGGTTTGCAAAATCCAGTGTCTAGTATCAACAAAATAACAATTAAAAACAGGATAAGAACTTCGAAATAGCTAAACAGAAGCATCGCAAACCCATTTCCATAGGAAGATGAAGGATTGGAATAGAAATGAGGAGAAAAAAATATCAGGTCATTCGTTGCCAACCTGTGCTTCCACCATTCTTTCTGAATAGTAGCCCTCAAAGTAATCGTCGATAATTGCAGTTAACGTCCTGTAAAAAAAACACGAAAACATCAATGCTTGTGAAAATATCATCACTTAATTGTTAGAATTCCCATGTAAGGTTATGATACAGAATTCATTGCGACAGTTTTCGTCACGTTTGTAAGTGTATCTAGAAACAGGGCCCGGAACCCACAAGTGTGCTAGTTCTGTGTAATTAGCTACACTTAATACCGCATGCTAAAGCCAGCAGCAATGTTATACCACGGAATTCACAAGTGCAAGCTCTTATCTGAGCCTGTCTAAAATCAACTAATAAATTAGGTTAACTAATACAACCATCTTTGAATCGCAGGAACGTACCAGAATGCATTTTCTTCAGGCATTAAGAGTAACAGAAGTGCAGCAACAAAATTCATTGCCTGCATCAAAAAACAAAAAGGAGCTCCTCAGTAATTTGCATGCAGATCAAGGCATTTCAAAATGCTGGTTTAGGGCCTAAACCATGTTAAGGCAAAAATGTGCAACGATCAGGTGATTAAGACTGTCCACATTCAGCGCATTTGTATATAGATATCGGACTTGCACGAGCCAGACTTACGCACCACATGATCACCACGCTAGAAAGAAGAACCCGCACCTGACAGTATCCAACAGAAGGATTGTGGCGGGCATATGCCGTGAGCATGCGCCTCAGAGCGTTTAAACCTTCCTTGTCAAGAGCAGGATGACCAGGGAAAGTCCTGGGTAGATCCTGATATCAAAGAACGCCAACTTAATTAGGTTACTCCAGCTGATTATTTGACAGCTACAAGGACCCTTTAGCCAAGACTAAGTCTGAGAAGGAAAAAAAATAATAATTTAATTTTAAAAATAAAATTAAAAACATTAAAAACATTAAAAACATTTAAAAAAAAATGCAAGTGAAAAGTTTGAATTTTCCATTTCATTCACCTTCTCGATTTGAGCAGTCCACTTTTCAACAGCGCGAGGTTTCTCTGTCACGAGGTTATTTTCAACTGAACCATCGCAACTACTGACGTGATCAACTTCACGGGCGAGGAGTTCCTGATAGTAACCATTTACATGCCGATCCTTTGCACCCGTGAACACCTGCCATAACTGAATTCCCAAGATATTCTTAGATACCTTTCACCTCGTCCTATGAAAGAGCCAGACGTCTGTAAAACTAAAGAGTACATTCTAGCAACAAGCTAGAACTGGTATTCAAATAAACTCATCACTGGAGCAACACAGTGCAGTGAACTCCACCGGCTGACAGGACATACCTCTCCCCTCAGCGCCACAGGGACACCACCACTAACAAGTACTTTAAGCTCTTCAACCCAAGGAGCCGGTTCCAGCACATCACTAGTACTCTGGTCTCCTGCGTCAGACACAACCTCTGTCCTTTCAACGTCATAAAACTCGTCATCAGAATCCTCATCTTCTTCAACTCTGGGACCACCTCCAGCACCCACAATTTTGCCATTGCCATTTACTCCGCTCTCATTTCCTTCCGAATCCAAGGCAATGCTACCGTCCGTGTTTAGCCTACTTGCCTTCCTCTTCCTAAGGTTCTTCAACTCCTGTTCTAGAGCCGCCAAGGAACTCCTGTGCGAGCCGAACCTTCGCAAATTCCCATCCAAATTACCATCAATCCCAACCGCACCTCTACACAATCCATTAACGACACAACCCTCCGACGGCTCGGCTTCACCATTTTCCACTTCCTCCTTTTTCAGCGAACACAAAAACTGCTCCCATCGGTCCGATCGCTCCACTTCTTCTTTCTACGCAGCCAATTGTCCACCACACGCCTTACAAACCCGTACAACAACAACTCAAAAACAATCAAGCGACACAATCACCCTAACAAATCGCACCACAAAAAACGTTTCAAAACATCAAAACCAAAATACACACACAAACACACACACACACCCCCCCCCCCGTCCATCAATACCTTGTAAATACTCGCATACTCACGATACCGCTCCAAATGCTGTTGCCGAACGGCGAACCCGTATATATCCCTGGCACACAACCAAAATCAAACCACCAGCTAATCACTAGCTACTCCCCAACCCTAATCCATACCAACCACGACACAACCAAAGCTCACAATCCCAAGTGCCTATCACAAAATGCAGCAGCAGCAGCAGCGTCGATACCGGATCTCCTTGAAGGTGGCAACATCATTACGTGGTGACGCCATCGCGGGCTTGCTCTTCACCCCCGAATCAGCCGCAAGTGATACAGCTGCTGATACATCTCCTTCCTCACTCGGCGAGCGGAGCTCAAGCGCACGCTCTCACGTGTCCATCGCCCCGCGTTGCTACTGCTTTCACCAAAATCATTCGCCCCCTCGGCCCCTTCATCATTCAATATCACTCAACCTCGATCTCAGTCTCTCTATCTCCCTATCTCTCTCTCAGCTCTCTCAGGCTCTCTATCTCTGACTCTCGGGCTCACTCAATCGGGCTCTCTATCTCTGTCTGTCTCTTTGCTTGCTTCTTCGTCGCTAAATTCGTCGCGAGTGCCGTGAAAACAAAGCCGCGGCAGAGTAAAATTCAAAATGCCACTTACCCTCGCCGCGAGGGCGCGCCTGTCGGCGTCGCGGCAGGCGGACGAACGAACGAACGAACGGGTGAAGAAGGCGGGGCAACGGCTACGGGGCGGGGAGGGGATGGGGACGGGGGACGGGGGACGGGCTTACCCTACTTCCGCTAGTGCGTTCTATCTCCGTTCATGTCCTGTATCCGTGGGTCTTTTCCGTGGTTGCCTGGGCACGGCCATAGGAGAGAACGTGTCCAGTGGGCTTCTTCGTTGGAAATGTATATGTTGAAAATAATAAAATAATATATATATTTATTTATATATTATTCTCATAAGATGTTTCAAGTAAGTTATGATCATATTTATAGTTGAATGTGTTTTCTAAGAAATATATGATGAAGTTTGTAAAAGAAAAAAAAGACATAGTTTTTAAGGAATATACAATCAATGAATTGATGGCCTCTTCCCATGGTACACATGGTGGGGTGCCCAATTTTTTTTATCTACTTTTTTGAAAACCATTCAATCATGTACACTGCCACAATGAAGAAATTGTATAAAATGAATATTTATATGTATGTATGTATGTATGTATGTATAATAAAATAATAATATCTCGTTCATTTTGTTTGTTGGAATTGTTCGATTTTGTTTAGCAAAAATCATGGGACCGTACCAAATTAAAATAAAATAAAATTATAAAAATAATGTTTTAGATTTTTTTTAGAAATGTGGTTCAAAGTTAGCATTAAATATCGCAGGTGTTGTCATATAGAAAAACTGTACATATATATATATATATATATATATATATATTGTGAAGATTTTATGAATTCAACTCAAAACAAGCCTTTTGAATCAAGTAAAAAATATTTAAAAACGAGGCTACCCACCAATTAATATCTAAGAAATAATGAACTAATAAATGTTTGAAAGTGTTTGTATTAAATTCTCTAAAAAATGTATTTTATGGTCATAACTTTTATTGGTGGAGTAGTTTGTTAGAAGTAAACATGATCACCTAACACTACCCTTATAAATTTGCAATTAATAGCTTCCTTATCAAATTTAGAGATACAAAAATCATCGTTAAAGATGCTTGCTTTGATTAAGATGCTCATTTTGTCTTGCTTGAAAATAGATTGTTTGATCATTTTAAACCTAGAAAAAAAAATTAAATTAAATAAAAAAATGTGTGATTTTTGGGGTTTTGGGGTTTTGAGGTTTTGTTTTATATTCCGAAAAGTTTTTATTTTATAGCCAATCATATCCTTTGGCAGTGTCTTTGTTTCAAAATGATTGTAGGATGTACGTCAATAATTGATACAAATAACCTAAAAAAACAATGTATACTAATTTCAAAATCCAAAACTTTCACTCATTCAAAATATTGCCAAGAAAAAGAAGAAAAAAAAATATTTGATACTCAGTGTGTGAAAAAATCACGTCTTTTTTGTTAAATTTATTTAAATATATATATATATATATATATATACATATATATTATTCTATTTCCTAAAATATTTAATCCTGACAAGTACAATCTTAATGTGCGTTTTTATAATGAACAATGGCCATGTGATTACCATATATTAGTTATCTTCAAGGCCCATAATGAACAGTGGGTGCAAAATAAACATTGACACAAAGAATGAAAGAGAGTGATTTATTGAACAGTTTTGACAGTGACACAATCCATTGCACTCTTGTATTTAGGTCAATCTATTGTTTTTGTTTCATGAAATGTTTTTATTTTTTCAATTCAAAATTTCCAAAATTGTTGTAATTTTATTGGATTTGTTTTGTTTCAATTTTTGCTTTTCTTTTTTTGTTGTTGGGAATCTAATGATTTTGAAATTTCTCAAAAGTGTCTATCAATTGTTTCCGGGAGTGATATTTTAAAATACGTCTAAGTACTTAATTTGAAAATATATTTTTATATTGTAAGAATAGTTTTTTTTTTTCAAAGAATATGGAATATTTTAACTATTTGTGTTTTTAGCCTTCAAAAATTAATTTTTACCTTCTAAATGAAGTTTACACCAGCGATTATTTCTGTTTTGTGTAACAATCTTAAGTAATTGGTCTTTCATGAAATAAGAATATTTACTTATATTAGGTCAAATCAAAGAATTCAAATTCAAAAATATACATTAATATTATGAATACACATAATCTATAATAATAATTTCTGACTATAATTGTCAGAAAAAATAAAACTCATATAATTCAAAAAATAAAACATCTTTTCAATATTGACAATGCACATCAATTAGTGTGTTCGAATTAATTTATTTACTAATATATCATTTCATAAGATCATACTCTTTAAACAGTACTCACATCCATCAATTATACATGTCTTTGGAAGAAACAAATGATAGAAAAAGAAAAAAAAAGGAAAAAGAAAACAATCTCTATATACATATTTATGTATATACAAAAACAAAATCAACATCTAGAAATTTGTAGTCCAATAAATTGAAACACTTGATCAATAGTAGATTCTCTATCTACTTTTTTTTTTTTTTTTTTTTTTTTTTTTGTTTTTTTCCTTGTGAGAATATCTTTCCTTTTTTTTTTTTTTTTTTTTACTATGTAAATATCTACCTACAAATTCTATGAGCATGAAACTCACTATACACCCAATTGTCATGTGTATTACTTATGCATTTATATTCCTCATGCATATAAGATGAGCATTTTTAATATTGAAGATTGATAGCAATTGATTGATTGATGGCTATGAGTTTCCCTTCACTTTCGAATATCACCTTTGCAATCTTCTTTTAGAAAACCCTAAAAAATAGACCAATATTTTATCTCTTGATCAACCACAAGACCTTACCAATCCACACCACAAGATCATACAAAGTCATAAGCTCACATTCTAAATTGTTTACCTACCTTTTAATTTAATAATTTAATAATAATAATAATAATAATAATAATCATGATAATAAGAATAGGTGGTTATATTTTTGTTGTTGCATTTGTTGAATTGTAAATAATTTTAGTGCTCACATTTCTGTTTGACATCATCTTCATTTGATATCCATTACATGGGAAAGAGTTAGTGAATCACTTTGTTATGTTTTTTTTTTTTTTTTTTTTTTTTTTCAAAATAAGAAATTAAAATTCATTTCAATAGTCAATAAAATATAATACCAACATGATTAAATATTAGTAAAAACATATTCTAATATATTTCTGAGGTAAGTAATCATGGTGTGTAAAATAATGATATGTTCTTGGCTTAGTACCATGAATTACAAACTAAAACAAATACACCCTAAAAGAAAAAATCACATAAAAATCACATAAAACTCTAATGGACTTTGCAAAAAAAAAAAAAAAAACAAAAACAAAAACAAACAAAACAAAACAAAAACAAAAACAAACAAATCCACAAAATCAAGTTTTAAACAAAGTACACACACATATGTATATCTGCATGTACGCCTAGAATTTATTTATTTTTATTTTTTAAAAAATCATATTATTAAACAATAATCAAGGCTATGTTAAGACCTTTATTATTAATGTTAATATCATTTTAAGACGAACTGTTCATAGATTCAAATGGTCTTTTGATTTAAAAGGGTTTATAACACATTTTCAACAAAATTTGTTCACAAAGAGAATCACAGTTCACTTCAAAATAATTTAAGTGTTAGAAATTAGTTCAGAAGATTATTAATTTGACCTGCAATGGCAAAAACAGAAAACCGTAAACAAAACAAAATTACTAATTAACAAGTTCGACAGATACACAGAACTGCAAAACTAATCTCACACACACACACACAGACACCAAAGGACTATAATCAAGCTTACAAATTATCTTCAATTCAACGGAGTTCCCTCCAAACCCTAAAATAAAACAAAGGCAACAAACAAATAAACAAACAAATAAACAAACTAACTAACAAACAAAACAAAACTCACAAAAACGAAGACTACAAGTAAAACATGCTTTGCTCCACAATAAGGTAGCCGGCGTTGAGAGCAAAGGTGTTTCGAATCGTCGGAGACGACTCGTAATATTTTAAAAGAATGTTCAGGAGTTTTCATGAGAATAAACTTTTGAATTGAATAATCCGGGAATAAAACTCGCATGCAACTAATAGAAAAATAGAAATTTAAAGAGGATGATTCGTGCATGCAGTTAATTGAACTTAAAAAACTACCGAAAAACCAGAGAAATTCAGAAACATAGTTGTAACCGTCACGAGGTTTGATTTCAAAAGTGTTAGAAGAGAGTCAGCCTTCGTTGGCGGTCGGATTTCAAAAACCACATGTTAGAGTGCGTGTGCCCTCTCGTTGATCAAATCCAGCGCCTCAGCCTCAGTAATCAATCAATCAATCCGCGACTGTACAAACCGAAGTCCGACGACCAAGTAAAACTAAACCGCACTCCTCAACACAAAGCTGCATCACGTCTCCTTCACCAAAGTTGATGAAAAACCTCGCAATGTCGCTTGGAATTAAGCAATATGGACAAAGAGCATCACAGCAGGAAGCAATCGGAGACCCAAATCCAGATCGAGAGCTCAAATTATCGTAAAAATTTAACAAAAAAACAATTGTTACAGAAATCGAAATGCTGAATTTGATAACCGCGCTTCTCGATTCACCGCACGCAAGATTCCAGCCGCCATGAACTTGAATCCGCATCGGCATTCGCAGCACGATCACTGCTTAGCAAAAAGCTGCATGTGTGTTTTATTCTACATGTGAAATTTATTTATTTACTAGTTTATTGATTTGTTTATTCATCTTTGAAGGTGTTTCAGAATTCTTTGATGTAATCATCAGATGTGATTCGTTTTTATTTTATTTTATTTTGTTTGTGTGTGTTTATGAGTTTTTGACAAATACAACATGAAACTCGATTTCTTCTTTACAAACTTTGATGCTTATTGCTTGAATTCGTTGTTGTATTAACCGCCTGTAGTTTAAAATAGTATTTAAAGTGTGTTTCGATTATGTGTTTGAGGGAATATAAAATCAACTTAAGTAAATCTTAAATCAAGCCATTGTTGTTTTTACCAAATTACACTAATTTGTATCATATACAAATAAGATAATGTGTATAATACATAAAATAAAATAAATAAATGTGTACATGATACATTTTAGTTTTGAAACAAAATAAAATTTGAGGCAAATTATATAGTAAATTATTTTTTAATTTATTTTAATGTCTACTTAAGTGAATTTACCATGTTATTGATAAATATTGGTTATAAGGAAGGTTTGAATACTGATTTTATCCACACAACAATTTACATTCAATTAGTAAATTTTTATTCTTATTTAGAAAAAAGTATTCTTCAATAAAAAATATAATTGCAGATTGTGAAATCTTTATACCATATTTAAAATTTGCACTACTAATGTTAACAAATTGGATATTAAATGATGGTTTTGAGATTTTTATTATAAAATCATTTTAATTTATAAAATTTATTTCCCACAATCACATTATACACATTACATTATTTTTAATATTTTTATAACAAAATCCAACGAGATTAATTAAATTTTATCAATACTAAAATTTTGAAAAACAAATAAAGTATATGATATTAATTATTTTATATATTTTTCAAGATGATTTTTGAAAAAGATTGTAATTTAAATTTTATAAAAATATAAAAACATGGATTAAGATATCAACATTGTATTATAATATTTTAATAAAAATTAACAACCACTGTAAAATTATTCAAAAATATTTTTTTGATTGCATAGAAGTTACTTTTGCTATCATTTAACAAAATCTCTTATAATTTATAATTTCAAAGTTATAATCACATACACACATATCTATTTATATATATATATATATATATATATATAGAGAGAGAGAGAGAGAGAGAGAGAGAAGAATGTTAAATACACCCAAGGTTTTATATTTATTATATTCTAAAATATTTATTATATTATAATATTAGAAAATCCTTGCATGATTTTACCTATTATTATTAAAATTTTAAATTAATCGTGTATAATCAAATTTTATTTCTATTATTATTTGAATAAAAAAATATTTTTTGTTAAAATTTAAAACATTCTTAAAATAGTGTAGATCTAAAAGATTAAAATTTTATTTTAAAATAGTTAAAATAAAATAAAATAAAACAATATCAATTTCTTGATCTGATTTTTTTTATTGAATTATATTAGTTTTTAGAAAAACTTTTGTTGTTGTACAAGTTGTAATCGACATGAATATTAATCAGGTGTGAAATTTTTTTCTATATTTTTTAGGAGTCAAATACAAACTAAACAACTACATTAAAGTTCAAAGTCAAGTATTTGATTTTTTTAATATATAGATATATGATTAATCTTTATGAAAAGTAATGGTAAAAATTTTACTTATATATATGTATATATATATATATATGTATATATATATATATATATATATATATATAGTTCCTACTATGACCTAAAATATTTTCAATTTTTATCTTAAATAAAATATTTATATGTTTTTTTAGGTTTTTTATATTAATTTTTTATATTTTATTATTAAAATATTCTAAAAAATTTAGCTTAATACTATATTGTTAGTCTATAATATTTTTTTGTAAAATTGATTTATTTAAAGATGTTGGTTGTGTTTTGTAAAGAAGCTTTATTTTATTTTATTTTATTTCTATAAAATGCATATCTTTTTTTTAATAGAAATTTAATTAATCAATCTCTATATCTTTGATTTGAAACACTTCTTTTAAAAAACACAAAACAAAATAACTATAGTCAAATAGATGTTTGATAATTCTTAGACATATTACAATTTTTTTCCATAGAACAAAATGTGCCATCAATATCAAACAACCCACAAGCATGTGCACAAATTGAACTAAACCAAACACACATTGTCCCATTGTTGTCTATGATATCAATTTCTACCCATCAAAAGTTGTATTGCACATAAAAGAAACATGAAACACAACATTTTTGTTAAAGATCATGGATCTGATGAAGGATACACCAACCAACCAAATAGTGGTGTAGCCCTCCCAACCCACATGGCACACAAGGACTTTCATTTTTGTACACAACAAAGAGGACGCATCAAAAAAAACAAATCATTCGCCTCCTTCCCCACCCAAAACAACAAACCCACTTCCTACCAAATGGTACATAAAAAATCAAAAATAAAAAAAACATTTTTTTTCCCCAAATGGGTTTCACTCTTGTTTACCAATACACGAATCAATCCATGAATCAGTCAATCAGGCAGTTTCATGTTGACAGAAAAGTTGCAACAAAGAGCACCATTTATACAAGCAAAAACACTCACACACACAGGCAGCGTTGCTTGTGGGGCGACGCTTTTGCATTGCAGCGCAAATTCGAGCTCCGACGCTCACTTTTGCTGCATGCATCCATGAATTTCGAAGCTTGTCCCACAGTTTTTTCATGTCAATGAAACCATAGCACAACTAGTTTGGCATAAAGCCAAGCAGCGGCTCTTCAGAAGGATCCAGAATAAAGGAAGCGGGGAATTCTGTGGTGGGAGGTGGAAGAAGAACAAGTGATCGACACTGTTGCTTGCGTTTTTCTGGCTGGAATGATTTGGGCTTTTATTAGACGGTTGCAGGCTTTCGATGCGGGCAACGCGCCGGGAGCGAGTTCTCCCCATCGCACGGTTGGATGCTGAAGCGAGTGCGACTGCTTGCCTGGCGATGGGAGGAGCTTGGTTACAAAACAAAACAAAACAGAACAAAAAAAATCGCGAGGTGGGTTCAGTTTTGTGGTGCGAGGGGAGCGGGCTGGATGTGAGTCGGGTGTGTATTTGGTGATTTTGCTTTTTCACCAATCGCACCGGATTTGTGAACCGGTGTCGGGAGGGATTTATGAGTGAGAGCGTGGGTGGGGAGAGATTGTTAAAAAAAAAATCTGCAAACCCTGGGCCAGTGAGAAGCAGGCTGCATAACCCGCTCGTGCTTTCAGCATGCGGCGGCTGATAGGGGGAGGGATCCCAGCAGGGTGACCAATGCTCACACAATGCAAGTTTGAGTGAGAGTTGATAGGTTGAGGAGGAATGTTGGTTCCAGATTAGGAGATGGTGAGTCATCGCAAGCAATCCCGTCTCGAACCTATCAGACCTCACCTTGAACAGTCAGAAAGTGAGACATCCAGCGAGTTAAAGTGCGTGTAAGAGAAAGACTGAGTCACATGACAACCAATGCAATAGAAGGCATCCTAGTGGAAAAGGGAGGAGGAGGAGATGAAGAATTCGAGTGATGATGTGTGATGTTTGATTTTTATTCCTCATGAAATGGAGGAGTGCTACTACAGATATAAGAAAAAAGGTCCACATGCAGCATCAAAGTGACACATCGTGACCGCCATGGCCAGAAGATGCCTTCTTGTGAAACTAAAATGGAAGGAGAAAGAATCAGGGGAAAAATAAAGGAAAATCTCATCAAGGAAGCCTTATTGCAAAACAGGGGAACCTCTTATACAACCTCTCCAGAAGACAAAAAATAAACCTTCCGGAGATCAGACCTCTATCGCAACTTAACCGAATTTTCACCAAATTAGTTCCTCGGGATGAACACCAGCGACACCAGCGACACCAGCGGTCAGCGGTCATTGGAATATGAGTCGTAGAAAGAAAAATTGCTCTCTAGAAGAAGAGGAAGAGGAAGAGGAAGAAAAAAACATCGTCGAGAGCTAACAAGTTGAAGGAGGCACAGTGTTGATCCCCTGCCGCTGAAGCTCTGCAATGACGCCCTCCATGGATGGTGGCTTCAGACCCAGAGGTGGGGGAGTCCAGGGATTGGCGAGAGCTTCGCCAATGGCCGCATCCAACACCTCTTTGGACAAATGCGTCTCTATCGGCTTGCTGCACGCAGCAACACCCGCAGCTCGTCCTATTTCACTATCATATGATTGGTTACATAGATACATGGAGCCTGCAAGCATGTCGTCGCCGTAGTAGCAGCTCTCGTCAGGAAATCCTGGCGCCACAATTGGTAAACCCGCATGCGTGGTCGTTACAGGAACTCGCTGCATGGGATGCGAGTAGCAGGCACGAGCTGAGAAAGCGTCGTAACCGGTCGCGGGATGTTGCCAGTATGAGCCATCGGCAGCTTGCCAGTAAGATGGGGTCGCCACAGCAGGTTGCTGCCACATATGTACATTTGAATGATCTACTGTGGGGTAGCCCCAGACCTTGAGAGGAGTGGATATCGGATGATGCGGCGTCTGAAGCTGCGGTTGCATTGCCATGGCCATGGAAGGCCGAGGTTGTATGTGAGGGGTGTGTATAGGTACAAGATAAGGGAGGCCATCGCGCCGTGAGCTACGAGGCCAGGGAGCCTGAGTGTATGTGCGACGATGCGTCCAGGACGCGGCCTCTGCTTCTCGAGCTGCGAGGTGGCGACGGTGGGACCGGTACTTCTGCAAGTGACTGGCGATGTTGTGCCGAGTCAAGCATTGCACGCCCATCAGTTCTAGGATACGCGATGGATAGGCTTTCTCCACACCCAGCTGCTCCACTGCATGGACGAAGCGCCGGTGAAGCTCAGGCGTCCAGTCCACCTTGGCCTTCTTCTTCCCCGGCGCTGCATTTTTACTGGATTTCGGACTGGCTTGATTGTCCTTCCTATCGACACTGCTACATTCTCCACTATCCGAGGCCGACACGACATCGCCCGTCGCCTTGGCCGCCTCCGCCAACAGCAACGCCTCCTCCTCACCCACCTCGTTCCCTGGCACTGAGTCAGGCCGTTCCGACCCTTCCCACAATTCCCCGAGATCCCGAAGCTCTAAATTCTCCGAATTCCTACTACAGTCAAGGCTCACAGACTCTAACAGCTCGCCCTGCTCCCCTCCTCCGCCTATTCGTACACACCCCTCCTCCTCCGCTTTGCTAGTCTCCCCCTCGTCGCCGCAGTCCGGCAGCTTGTCAAAATCCTCGAAACACCGCACACCCACATCTCCACACTCCGCCTCCGTCACAAAATTCAAGCACTCGGCGAAATCTTCGTGGGTGGTGACCACTGCACCGCACGAGGACGAGTTGTCCTGGTCGTTGCTGTTGTTGATGATGTCCTCCTCGTCCCCGAACACCGACCTCCCTTCCGCCACAGCCTCCTCGAATGACGTCGGGCTGGATTTCAAGCAAGGCGAATCGGGCAACCCATCCAACACGCAATGCACAAGCGAAAGCGAGTTGACCTCGACGGCGGTTGATTCATCTATCCTCGCCATGTCCATCGCCATATCTCCATCGCCTTCTACCACCACCACAGCCTTGTGGGTTCCCTTCCTCGACCTCTATACTATCCTCTCCCCCCCCCCCTCCTCTCTCCCCCCTCAGAGGATGGTGGCCTCTAAAAAGGCGTTGCGGATGAAATCACGACGAGCGACGAACCACATCCAAGGATCTCTCACTCTGCCTTTCCTGCATGCCTACTGTTGCTGCACTGCATTACTGCCCTTCAGCAGACATTCGCAGTCACTGTGAGCCGCTTCTCATTCAAACCTCTTTGTTATTTCTTTTTTAAGATTTATTTTCATGACCCAGCTCTTCTGTTCTGGACATGCCGTTCCGAACAGGGCACACTCTCGCTCTCTGGGTTTTGGGGGGGATTAACTAACTTATCCACTCCCTCCTTCGCTATTCCTCTGGTGGTGGCGGTGGTTGTGGTGGTGATGTTGTTGTCGCTGTTCTCTCTAGCCTAAGTCTTGCTTATTTCTTTCGCTTTTTCATGTCACGGCCGAATTAATCTTCTGCTGGTGGAAATTTTTATCTGGGCCAAAATCTTCCTCCCTCGATGCGCTTTGTCTTTACTTTTGCGCCTTCCCGGCCCCGTTTCCAGTGCCCGTCCCACGACTTGTTCAATAAATCCTCCTGGATAATCTGTTTTTTTCTCTCATCTTGCTCTTTGCTTGTTCTCTGTTTGCTTCATTGTGTGCCTCGTGGCGAGAATAGGAGTTTTTATTGGTGTTTATTATTATTGTTATTATTATTATTATTATTAGGAGAATGATTAGGGATTGTTTCAGTTTGAATGATAATATCTAGTGGTCAACGGGAGTAAATTCATTTCGAGCTTGAAAACTTGATGAATGGATATTTCTACAACGAAAGCCCATCTATCCATGCATGGTGCATTTGACCGCTGCGTTGGACTCACGGGCACTGACTGAGGCTCGGGAGATTTGAACGTCCATCGATCATTAGATCGCGGCCTTCATGGTCAGTCCGGGGCTCGTCCATCCGACCATGGTGGATGTTATTGTAAATAGTATGCCGATCATGAATATTGTGGACCACAACAATTTGAAAAGGAGTGCAGAGTTTTGTTTGAATGATCCGGCGCGATGGGGCCCACACGGACATTGAATTAACCAGCACCAGCATGATCAGCGGTAAGTAATTTTCGAAGCTGAGGAGGAACGAAACGCAGCGTACATTAATTAGCAATCTTCCAGTTGAGTACACCCTACTGTAGTTTGCAGGAAAGAATATTTTGCACATTTCAATGATTGATCAGAAGGAATAATATTGGACTATGAGAGTGGTGAAAAGAACAATAGGAAGTGGGGGAGAAAAAAATGGTTCATTATTGAGGATTTCACACGGTATTCAAACCCTTAGACGCAGCACGAAATCATGAGCATTTGAAGTTCGACCACAAAGGAACCTAGTGGAGTGAGTTGTCTTGGACTGAGGACTGTGAGTTTCTGCGTTTCTGTGCACCATATTGATTTGTGGGTCAGAAACCAGCAGCTATGCCTGTGAAGAGCCTACACATGTAAAGTGCTTCACTGACACACTTTGGGGTCATTTTATTTGATTTCGCAGGACCAAATAGGATGCTACTTTAGGGGCTCCCGTTTTAGACCCCTCCTTAGACGACCAGAAGGGCAAAAGCAGCAAGGGATTCCATTGGGTAAGATATATGCGTCATTTCCGCTAGAGAGGTAAGGCAATAGATGACAATGATGATTCGCAAGCACTTCCATGGATTTGGATTTTGGATTCAGGTTACCTATATAGCAGAAAAGTAGTGGTGACATCTCCGTCTGCATACATAGACCTGAGAAAAATAAGACTGTTTTGAATTAATAAAAGGAACTTGTGCCTCGGTATATGCCAACTCAAAAGCACACCTACTTGAAGACCATAGCCTGGATTTACCAACTCGATGCCTGGGTAGGGCCTGGATAATGAGACAAAACAGCGTAGAAAGTGGTTACCCTATTTGGCAGGATTTGACGAGGCTGTGAGGGCGTCTCTAGTTTTACTCGATGTTGGTCGACGAGATATTTCACTTAAAGGATATTACTAGATCAGCCATAATGACCCAAGTGGACCTCTATATGGTAGCGAAGCTTCTCACTGGTGCAAAAGAAACGAAGAGCATAATATCAAAGACAGATGTGCTTACGTCAAGACAATCGAGTTGCCAGACGTTTACACTGCTTTCCGTCCGCAATTCCACGCAGCTTGGGAACGACTAGCATTTATGTCAGACCGTAGTTAGTACTTCAACCTCGCCTCGTTGTGATTTGGTTCGACGAACCATGAAAGAGAATTACATTACAAATTATTTTTGTCGTTGAAGACCCTGAAGAAACATATCATTCATTGTGGCTACGAAATTTATTCAACAACTTAAAATGATGGGAAAACCAATCATTGACGCTAATGAGGTGGACTTGGCCAGAAAGATGAAAGTGCCAGAGGGATTATGAGTATACCACTAGGAAATAAAAGGATTTGAATGGCACAAATAAATCCATTAAATCAGATGAAGTACAAAGAAGCCGTCAACAACGTTATGAACCCGCATTACTAGAACAGAAGAACTACTTCAGAAAAATCCATGAGAATTTAAGCACTGCTTTCGGGCTTGGCAATAGAGGCACGTGATGCCCGCTTCTTTGCCAAACTCTCGCTTCGGTGCTCTCGCTGTTCCTTAAGTCGGAGTGCCAACAGCTTCTGGTACTCGGCAGCTTCGGCCTTCGATTTTGCAACTCTTTCCTTCTTGATAGCAATTCTTCGGCGCTTCCGCTGCAAAGTAAGAGGAGTCACAAGCCTCTGAATTTTGGGAGCTTTGCTGCGCTTCTTTCCTGAGAATCCAAAGAACAAGTCCAACTTCACCAATTAATACTTGACCCGCGATAGATCAAACATCTTAGGAGCTGTTGGAAAACGAAACAAGAGAAATGAATGGTTAAATTACCTGTAGCAGATACAAACGAGCGGCGGTAGGTGTTCACGTATTTTCGCACATCATCCTCCTTGGTAAGGTTGAACAATTTTCGAATCTTGGTAGCCCTTTTGGGACCCCTCATTCTTGGCTTCTCAATGTCGGTAAGCCCAGGAAGGTCATTATCACCTGTGGTCATGAAGAGAGCAGTCACATCATACTTGTATCAGCACAGGCACATCACAACAATTAACGGGTTTCAGAACAAAGTAGATAGTGCAAATAAACAATTTATTGAACAAGACGTAGAGCAGTAGCATTCACAGAGTATAACATGGCAAATCATCGAGGGAGCAAGTCACATGGTATCCCGATTCTTGCGCCACTTGGAACTCATCCTACATGGATTCTAAGTATGAAGCCAACCAAAGGAGTATAACGAATGAAATATCAAAGCCCTAATCACACCTCGCAATTTTAGTTCGGCAAAACGTAGTATCGAAACAGTAAACAAATAATAATAACGAAGAGTACCTTGCTTGACAATAACGAGGTTCAGCACTGAGAGGTCGGGACTCACAATGCACCCTCTAACGGACTTTCGCCTACGCTCGCCGTTGCGCCTCCCGTATCCTCGGAAGCAAGAGACACCTGCCGAGAAAACATCAAGTACAATCGTTAAGAAATTAGATTTTAGTGACATGCAGTACAAGAATGCATGACGACGAGACGCGTATCCAGTACGGATTCCTTGCAGGCACAACTTCAGACCATGAGGTTCCAATTAATCAATATTGTACCTCGGTGCATTAGGAGCTGTACGCGTCCTTGAGTCAACACACCCTGCTTCATGGGAAAACCCTGCTTATCGCATCCTCCCATAATCTTGAAGACATATCCCTTAAACTCATCTCCGAGCTGGTCACCGCTGACCTCTTGAGCGAGCCGCTTGTCATAGAACTGACGCCTGAAATACGCAAAATGGACATGTCAAACCTAAACCCCATGACAAAACACCCAGAGAATTCTGTTCAACCATGAAAAATGGTGCCTCTAGAGACAAACTGACAATCATAATCACAATCCAGAGTTGACAAGGCAGAGCTGATACGAAGAACGACTTCAACACCAGCACTAAACCCTAATATTCTCGTACTGTGACCGGACCCTTATAAAACAACATTAAGCCCACGGCACATTGACAAACAGCATTGCGGCACTACTCACAGCTTAGCGTCGTCATCGATCTCGACCTTCTTCTGGCACCCTGTGGTGGGATTAGCGATATTGAGCTGCGCAAGAAGCAAGCAGTTAGTCCTCTCCAACACTGCAAATGCAAGCACGTCCAAAATAATTCCACCCCTGGAACGGCAACATCAGCAGCATTGTACGAGAGAGAATATGCGGAGCGTACAGCACACCTTCATGGTTAAAGCTGAGCGCCTTCACAAGCGAGGCGATGGCGGATTACGCGGCCTAAGCAGCAATCGAGGTCCTCGCGAAAGAGCTTCATCGAGGACGCCGCCTCTCTCTTCAAGCGTCGCCCTGGATTAGGGTTTGGTCCCTCTGCAGCGTTGCATTCGAAGCTCGGGCAGCGGGGGGGTAAAGTTTTTGTCACGAGCATGGGGAAGTTGACCTGGAACGGGCAGACGGGAAATTTCCATCGGGCAGTAAATATCCTACGTGGTATCGGAAAGCGAGGAAGTTCTGATGCGGACAGGCGGGAGTCGACGTGGCATATGCCAGCGAGGGAAGCTCTGATGGGGGCTAGGCGGGAGTCTACGTGGCACCTGGCAGGGATGAAAATCTAGTTGTGATTTTATTTAGTGTGAGTAGGGTCCCTGCCCGGAGTTTCAAAAAGTAAAAGTATGTGCCTGATTTACAGAATAACTTGTACAACGCAGACAAGAAGTAAAATGAGAATACCATAAAATATTCAAAAGTTTAAAAAAGTGAAAAATAAGTAAACTATATTAACATAAATAATCTTTTCATGGTTGAAAACATAGTTTAGACCCAAATATTAAAAGAAGAAAAGAAAAAAAAAAAAAAAAAAAGGATCCTCAAAGTGATGTGTTTATTTTATCACAATATTTCATGAACTTTTTCATAAGAAATGATTCAGAGTATTTTTTATTGTTCAGATACTGGTTGCTTGATGATTTGCTAACACGTATATATGTATTTCTATTTCTATTAAATAAGTAAAAAAAAGTAACAATAAGGTCATTTCAACAAATTGTGATTAAAACTTGATATTATTTTAATTATGATTTATATTGACTCTTTCAAAAGATAAGTATATTTTATATTATGAGAACACTGTGACTGTATGTCAGTTTTATTAGCTTTGTATCCTTACATTCACATGATCTTTCCATTTATTTAAATTTCAACTTGGTATGTTTTTAATGAGGATAATAAACGTAAAATTATTGTAGTAGATAACACACTTTTTTTTTGTACCAAAGAACTCATACTGAACAAATAATGAGGCACTTTGAATGATTTATTTTCTAAAGAGAAATTCCAAATTTATAATGCATTAATTAAAATTTATTTATTTATTTATTATTATTATTTTTAATAATCATCACTTCCATTTATTGTTCAAAATAATTATGATGATATTTCTTCTCACTATATAATGCCATACTTTAAAAACTATATTTTTTGAAATTTGACTGTTTAAACATTTCAAGGGTTTCAAATTTGATACATTTTTTTAACATTTTTTGCATTTATGAAGTTGCAATTGAAAGAAAGAGAAAAGGAAAAAACAAAACAAAACAAAAAAATGTCTAGAAATTTATGATAATTGAATAAAAATTTTGAGGATGATTTTATGTTGGAAGATAAATGAACTGCTTGTATGGTGATTATGAGAATTTGCTTAATTTATTTGTAAATTAAACTGTAAGACAAAACTACATAATACATACATACATACATACACATATATATATATGTATGTATGTATCATTTAAGACATCACAGCTACTAGCTGCACGTAATATGAAAATGAAATCTATTAATTTTCTATTTATGTTAATCACTAAAAAGGGCATATCACAATGATAATATTAGAAACAAGCAAAGTTGACTATAATAACATAAACCAGCTTTTGGCATTCTAATGTCATAACATATCCATCACAACTGATATGACATTTGTCACAATTTGATGTGACATCTGACATTAAAAATAAAAATAACTATTTTATATTTTATATTTTTTGAATTGAGTTATTTTATAGTAATACGTTCATTGAAAATTAAGATACATAAAAAAACGAGATATGTTTCAATGTAGATTTCGACGTCAATTGCAATTTTTTAATAAAATTGCTCATCATGAAATAATTTCAACGAGATGAATGATTAAACTGGATTGTGTAAATATTTAATAGGATTATCAGTACGGTTAATAAATTGTTATTACCATTTAAAATTATATTATTGAGCTTATTAAATCAGATATTTAATTTACTAAGACGAAATGTTTTTAAAAACTTGGACATAGAAGCAAGCTTATTTAAACTATCTGCACATATATGAATTATTATAAAGTGAATAAAAGTTAAATAAAGATATCAGTATATAAATTGGATTTAATTTATGAATAGTACTATGTAAAGATTAAATTTAACAATAACATCATCCAATTTGGTTCTCAAACTATGCATTTTCCACTTATCTCAAAAAATAAAATTATTCAAATTGATAATAATGCAAAGAAAATCATTTTCAGTATACATTTTAAAACCACAACATCATTTAGAATTTTTAGAATTTTAATAAATATTATAAAAAATCTTCTATGTCTATATATATATATATATATATATATATAACTTTTTAAGCATCAAAGTAAAATTAAGAATAATATACTCAATACATTGAAGAATAATATTGACTAAAAAAGCTTATAATTTATGTTATGTCTTTTGAGATGTTTTAAAGGTATAAATAATACATTCTATCATATATATATATATATATATATATATATATTGTAAATTAAAGATTGTGATATTTAATGATGATATATGTAATAAATTTAAAGTAAATTTATTCCAAGATATGGTAGCTGATAATATGGGACATAGTGATGCCAATTTATAAATCATGTTTCTCATTAATTGAAATTATTGTTATGTAATGTTTTAAAATATAATATTTTGTTACCATTTTCCACTTATTATGCATAGATCTTGCATATGTTAAACATGAACAATAAATCATAAAATAGGTTATTGATTTAAACAACAATAGATCTATGTTATTGACAAAAGATTTACCCAAACAATCCAAACATTTGCTTATTCTTTCAAAAAAAGAACAGGAAGTACATACACAAAAGTCATCTTTTGAAATTCTATACTATGTTTATAAACTTGAAAGACTGGAATAATTTTAGAAATACTTAACAAAATCATTAATCAATTGCAGAATAATTGCAATGATATGTGATGAAGCAAAAAAGTTAATAAGAACGATAATAATATTTTGAGTTCATTAATTGTTAAGGTCTTGCACAAGGCAAACAAACACCTGAGGAAACTAAGTGATTTCTTAATATGCAAATAAATAATTTAAAAAATGTTATATCTTTGTGCTTTTGTTGTGCAATTAGACAACAAGCAAAATGGATATACACTCAAATTGAACAAAAATGCCAAAAAAGTGAAGATAAGACAAAAGAACATATTATCCATAATAAAAGTGATTGTGTCTCTGAAGACGCATATTATTCTATAAATATTTGAGAAGTTGGACAATATTGATTAAAAGAAAGAAAATAGAAAAATAATGGGAGAAAGCAACACAAATATGCACAATTAAAGAACAAAGGAAAAAAGAAAAAACACACAAGATAACATCATTAAATGAGACAAAAATTGCAAAAAAATAAAAAATAAAATTCCATAGATCATATGTGTGTATATATAAATATATATTAAGATTTTTTTCTAAATTTAGAGATTTGGATGCTTCTATTACAAAAGAGTCAAATAGATAAAAGAACAAATCAATCTAAAATCAGAAGTAAATCTGATTTTTTTAATAATAAGTCACCATATAAAGGCATTTAAAGAGTTTCTACTATAAAGAATTTATAGATTTTATATATCTAAATATACATTTTTCTCATATTTATATTTGATCATCAATTTGTAATCTATTTAGAAGTAAAGTGGTATTTTTAAAACAAAAGAAATTAGGTTTGACATTAGAAGATTTGATTCAACTTATTTACTTAAGACTATATGAAGACAAGACATATGACAATAAGTTTATAATAAAAAATTAATTATCAAAATAAAGATATAAAGATAATTTAATACAATTTTTTTAAAAATATTTTCTTTGCAGTTTTATCTCAATGTAGATAAAGCAACAATAAAACATGGTGCCAAAAATAATAGTTGTTATTCAATCACATATCTTAAAAGTTTAAAAATATATTTAAATTATTATTATTTAAAACTAAAATCAAATATAAAATATTTTTATTATGGCCTGAATCAATGCTTTGTGTGAGTTGCTTTGGAATAGATAATGTTTAATCATTACATAATCTTTGCAAAAATACTAAGATTCTAAAAATTTTTCTTTCATTTTCTATTGATTTTTTTTCACTAATTTATTATTTTTCATAAAACATACTATTTTAATTAGAAATTCTTCTTATAAAATTTTATTTATTATAATTATTATTTATTTTATTTTAATGAAGTACACACTAAAAGAATTAAATAATTTTTAGATGCATTTTTTCTTTGGCTTAAGTTTTTAGACTTAATATATTATAAAATAATTAATTATAATAATTATCTCATATAATAATTTTTTTATATACACAAATTCTAAATTAATCATGTCATTGAAATCTAGATTCAAAAAATATATCAAATTCTGCCAAATTTCACAAAATTTGTGGTTTTTTTTTTTTTTTTTTTTTTTTTTTATCAATAAAGAATTACTACATGCTAGGATTGCTTCTAATTGCTTTACATTAGAAATACTAGCTCAAATGCTCCTAATAGTCATAGACATCTATATTTACTTCAATAATTATCTAGATGATATGAATAGATAGAAGTAAATAAAAATAGATATATTTAATAATTTTTTGTGGAAAAGATTTTTAAAAACTTCATAAATGTATCTTTGTCTTTTATACAAGCCTATAAATCATTTGTAGGTTAAAAACTTGATCAATAATTTGGTAAGGTGTAGCACATATTGGTGACTTATTGTTCAAGTTAAACATTTGGCACATATATAGAAAGCTTTTCTTGTAAGTAAGTCATATATTTGTAAATTAAACATGTTGTTGTATAAAAAAAATTCTTGTTTGAGAATGCACCAAGTACCTATGTGTGGAAGGTAAATAGAATATGTTACAATAAGATCCTATCAACTCTAATAGAATCTTGAATAAATTCTAATTAATCCTTAATTTTAAAAATTAAACTTGAATAAATCCAAAAGAATTTAAAAAAAAATTACTAAAAAAATATAAAAAATTCATAAATTAATTTTTAAAAAATACATAAATTCTAAAAGAATACTACAATAAAACCCTTAAAAAATAATAATATCTTAAAAGAAATATTAAAATAAAAATCTTAAAGAAATAATAAATAATATTCTAAAATACTAAAAATATAAATCTTAAGAAAATTTTAACCAAACATTAGTATAGTCTTAAATAAATCTTAATGAAATTCTAACAAATCTTAAATAAATTTTAATAAAATCTTAATTAATCCTAAAAAAGATCCATATAATTAATAAATTTTCTTAGTCATATATAGGTCTTATATTAGGATAATAAGACCATCTTATAATTTGATCCTAAATGAAGCCTTAATTATTTTTTTTAAATAAAACTTTTAAAACACAATCAAGAATAGTTTCTACTTTCAATAATACTATCAAATATTAAAGCTTTAATGTACATTTATTTATATCATATTTTTACCAACATATAAGATATTTCAACCTATTTCATCATTATATTAAATTTAAGACTTCTTCTACTTCAAATTCTTTATTATTATTATATTTATAGATGAAAGTGGTATTTGTCTTGTTTCTAGGATATTCAATGTCTTATATGGCTTAGTAAGAGTCACAAGGAAAATATAATGGATATTAATATACTTCTTTAGAAATAATTAATAAATAATTGGATTGATTTATTTACAAATAGAGAATAGTCAAAATCTATGATAATTTAACTTGTCAAAAAAATAATTAATGTTGATATTATGACAAAGTAATCATATTGTGTTACTAACATAGAATTGATACATATTATAAATTTTCTTTATCATAATTTTTATATTTTTAAAACAAAATGATCCAATAATTAATGATTTGGAGGCTATTTTGGCAAAATTTTAATTCATGTATAGAAAACATGATGTAATTTGTATTGGAATCAATAAGATTTATATTTTGTGATAAGTTAATCTATTAGTAATATTATATGCTTCACAATTTTGACAACTTTTAATTGATGTTAAGTGAAATGATGCTACACTCATTAATCAATTTTTCTACAAATTACAATATGAGATAAAAAAATTTGATGTTGAACTTATACAACCTTTAAACATTGAGTTAAGCAATTGATTTTATTGTTAAGTGTAACAATTGGATTTTTGAAGCTTGATCTAAGAATTGCATAAATAAACCTCAATGTTTTTATAATTCAATGACAACACCAATATCTTATTATTTTAATTGTCTTATTGATCAAGAAAAGACTTGTTAATATTAAAAAGAATTGTGCTTATATTGTAAAGAACTTATGCATGTTGATATTAAAGAAAAGATTTTGATAAATAAAAATAAATAAGTGCAATATATATATTTTAAAAGATAATAAATAAATAAATAAATAAATAAATTAAAATGGCTATAATCAAAATACAAGAAAATTAGAGGCTTTTGAAATTAGACTAAAAATAAAAAAAGAATTAAAAAGAATAATAAAGACCTCACTCTTTTTTCTATATATAATATCTAAATAGTAGATAAGCGGTATTATTCTATAGGACCTTTCACATGTGTCCAACTTACAAGACAAGCTTTTTATTTATGTGCTTTATGTCTATTTTATATTACATGCCTCACAGTGTCATATTATACATTGTTTTGTTTGGAAATGCATTAAGCAATTGGTTGTGGAAAGTTAAATCGTGTTTCTTAGATATTTTCAAGAAATCATGATAGGTTTCACTTATATAAGAAGAATGTAATTCGAATTATGATTCTAAAGTGCTTAAAATCAATACAAAGTATTCAAAAATACTCTTCTTAGTAACATCAACCATACATAAATTCCAATTACTTTATTACTTTCATAATTAGTCAATTTTTGTTTTTCTTTGCAATTCCTAATCTTGATTAGTGAGCTTTGGCAAACTATAATTCCTGATTTGACCATCCACTTGATGCAAAATTTTCCACATAAATACTACTATAAGCCTTCTATATATTTTAAAAAATTTCAATTCAATCCAACTAATAAATTATGAGAAAAAGTCCAAAAACTGCATTGGTATCACTTGGCTGCCAATTTGAAAGTTGATGCAAATATTCCAAAAGTAATTTCGCCTTCTCTAATTATCAACTTTAATTAAAAATCAGTGTATAGCTTGATATTGAAGTTTCCTACCACTATGCCAAATTTTTCCTTGATTTGACTTATAGATTACTTGATATCATAGAAATCCTATCCAATTTCAAATTACCAACTTCTAATACCTTCTTGTATCAAAACCCAAATATCTTTCAATTGCATTATTAGATTAATACAAAAGTTTACACACATTTAGTACATCTAATCAACCAAGTACCATCAAAGTTTGAACTATAGATGTGACACCAATAACACAAACTAGCTAAGAGTGCTAGCCCTAATTATATTGTATAAAATCCAAATCAATGATATAAACACTAACTTTGAACAATAATCACAAAATCCTTCTAAATCCTCTCAAAATAAGTTTTACATCTTTAGAATCAATTTAAAGCTAACTCACCAATCTTAATTTCTAATTTTTAAATGCCTCTTTATTTTGCCCTAGGCAGTGTTATGATATAATACGACTAATAGGTGAAAGGGGTGAAGAATTTATTATATCATAGAAGATCTTACTTCAAATATTATAGAAAATTATCTTAGAAAATAGATAATAGTTCTAAAGAAAGTAGAACTAAAGATTTAAATACTACATTTTTTCAAAGTAGGCTTCTATTTATTTTGTAAGGCCATAAATAAGATAAAATAAGATAAATTAGAAAAATAAAGAATATGAGCATATGTAAAAAGTAGTTAGGAGTTGATTTAAACAAAAATTAACACAAAAAGAAAAAAAATGATATCCAAAAAGGAGAAGTTATCAACTTGGGTCGAAATCAGACCATGAGATATAAAACTAAAAATAGACAGAAATTCAAGTATTTTTTTTTGTAAATTAAAGAATAGGATTTAAAATCTAATTTGATAAGATTTTTTTGAGCATTAATTTTGAAGAAATTGAGTATGTAATGACTTTGCAAGAGCATTGCAAAGACTTAGTTGTTTTAGATGACTATGGAATTTATGAAATAAAAAAGGTATTACATTTTCAAGAATTTCGTGAGTTTAGTCATAAATCTATAATTTAAATTTTAAATAATTATGAAAATAGTTGTCTAAAGTATATGCTATAAGTTTGAGCTTGATCAAATGGTTGAATTGTAGGCTGTTAAATTTCAAGTAGGTTGAGGTCTCAAAAATTGGACTTGGAGAGGCAATTAGGATTTCTAAGATCTTGAGCAATCTACTAATTGGATTGGAATAAATTTTTTATTTAAGAGTAGTAGACTTGATTTTTTTCACATTTGTGAAATTTGAGAACAATTGAATAATTTGATAAGGAGATATTGACACTTGAAGTTCAACATTTAGATTGGAGTAGGAGGCCAACCAACACTCAAGTAGATTTTAGGATTTTTCTTCCATTTGGTAAGTACGATTACCTTCAAACTTGATGTACTTATTTTCAACTTAGTTGTTAAAAGGTATATAAATTATTAAGCAAGATCAATGGTTCAATTGATAGATATTGAGGTTCTAAACTGTATTAAATTTAGATTGAATAGGATTAGGATTTGATTTAGGATTGATTTAGGATTTAGATTTTGTCTAGGATTTAGTTTAGGATTTAAGATTTATCTAGGATTTAATTTAGAATTTGATTTAGGATCTAGTGTTTGATCTAGAGTTTGGTTTAGGATTTAGAATTTGTCTAGGATTTGATCTAGGATTCAGTTTTGAATTTAGGATTTTTCTAAGATTTGATTTAGAATTTTTTTAGGCTTTGATTGAAGTCCATTAGGATTTCAATTAGGATTAAATTAGAACTTCAGTGAGATTTATTTAAGATATATTTTTAATCATTCTAATATTTTTTAGGGCTTTTTAAAGATTCTTTTAAGGTTTATTGTGGATTTTCTTTTAATTCTTTTAAGATTTCTTATTGTTTCTTTTGTAACTTCTTTAAGGTTTTTTTTTTGAATTTGATTAAAGCTTGTTTAGTATTTTCAATGTTTAATTAGATCTTATTTAATATTCTATTAGAATTAAGATTTTATTATTATGATTTCCATTCTACCTTCCACAAGCAGGTACTTGATGCTTTCTTAAGCAAGACTTCACGTAATATGACAACAATCATTTTAGTAGCTAGAGTTCTCATTTTGATCCTATCTTACAAATGGTCGACCTCAAGGTATAAATCTAATCTATCATAGGATTTTTTCTAGTCCAATCTTATCCTCAATTTAATCCTAGTATCAACCATGCTAATTATTAATCTCTTTTAACCTAATTTCATCAATTTATGGCCTTTCTAAGGTAATAAAAGAATTTGTATAGCATAGAAGGTAAAATTATTAATAAAATTTTAATCTATTAGCTATTAAGATAAGAAAATAAACCAAGAAGAATTTATAAAAGTCATATTTGAATATCTTGAATTATTATTGAATCAAGATAATTAGGTATTAATTAAAAATTTATTTTTGATTATATTTTCACTATATAGTTGTATCACAATACAACAATGAATATACATATTTATTCTAATATTTACTTATATGATTAAGTAGAAGTAGGTAAAAATAGATTTATTTCATATTATTTTTAGAAAAGCTTCTTAAAAGCTTTATAGATGCTATTTTAATTTTACATGTGTTTGTAGTTGATTGATAAGTTAAAAACTTGGTCAACAAGTTAATTACAAGTTGATAGCTTAGAAAACAAGTTAACTATGTCATGCACATATAGATAACTTGCCTTGCAAGTTAAGATACATATATTACAAAGTCAATATGTTTTGGAGGTTCTATAGAACAACACTACATAGTTTTTAGTTAGATAGTATATATGAAAAAAAAAGTAAAGCCTTCTTTACTTTTGTCAATGCCTTTCTAGTCTTTAGTCTTGTTTCAAGACTTTTTAATCTTCTTATCTTTGGCAATAGCTATTTTAGTTTAATATATTACCATCTTTGAGTGATTTTCTAGTCTTTTTGAGTGACTTAAGAGAATTTTGAGGATTTTTTTCTTTGAGATTCATGTCCATGATATTTTGACTAGAATGCTAACTTATTATTTTTGTTGTGTTTTTAGAAGTGAGTGGATTATTCTACTTCTATTGTTGTATTTTAAAGGTTGTAGATTAGTCATCTTTAAATAAATAATTTAGTTTTCTAACACTAATTTTTTTGTTAAAAAAACAAATTATCATTCTTTATAATTTTTTTATTTAACAGTAGAGGTTTTAAATTATGTTCTTCTTATTTAACTTATAGATTTGTTAAGTTGTTTGAAATAGAAGAAAAAATCATGGATGCTATACTTGATGGAGTGACAATAGATTTATAACTATTGCAGATCTTCACAAACTTGTCAACACTCTTAGGATATAAATTTCACATATTACTAGTTCAACTATAAAAAATACTAATTCTATACCTATAAAAAAATTTAAAGTCTATATCAAGAAGTTGTGTAATTGAAAGAAGCAAGTAGATCAACCTCACAACCAAATCCAAATTTTTTTGTTTCTACAAGTATGACAAAGATAAGAATTGTTATGCATGAGAAGTTTGGTAGAAAAAGATCAAAATTTTGAGGATTTTTGCAATAAGACAAGCTCTATCTAAGGTTTATCTTCCAATATCCTAATTAATTTACTCAAGTTGGATTTGTAGGAATACTTTTATTTAGAAGTATTTTCTCTTACTTTATACATTTGATGGAAAAAGATTCAATATTCTTTTATGATTTGAATTCATTCTTAAAAGTATTTATATCCACATTTGAAAAAAGTGATAAAAAAGGAATAGGAGAGATCAAGCTCTTATCTTTATGACAAGGATTATGGTCAACTATCATATATGCTGCTGAATTCCAAAAACTTGCTTACAATGTGGATTGGAATGACAAAGTCCTTATTAATAAATTTTGATATGGATTGAAAAATAAAATCAAAGATTTGTTATTGACAATGAAAAAAGTAAAATATTTAAAAGAATTTATTGCTTAAGCCATTGTATGCAACAATTGATTATTTAAAAGGTGCCAAAAATAAAAACTTGGCTAGAAAGGAATAAATCAAGTAATGATGATAACTCCCAAGTTTTTAGAAACTTATTTATTGAGGTCAAAATTAATACAAATTGATATAATATGTTTTAAATCTCTCACAAAGTAAAAAAATATTCAACGTCATCAAGAAGGTTTGTACTTATATTATAGAGAAGTTAAGCATACTACTCATTATTATCCAAAAAAGTAATGCAATCACAAAATGAAGAGCAAAATTGCCAAATAAGAATTTTTTTCTTAAAATAAATTTTTCCAACTACAATAGGGACCATGCTACTAGAATCATGTGTGATACCTAATAAAAATCATATTCTTTGTTCAATTTTTTCACTTTATTTTATAATAGATATGTATTTAGGACCTAAAAATTATAGAGTCTTTGCATTATTAGATTCAAGAGCCTCAGCCTATTTTATAGTCAAAGACTTTGTCAAAAAATAAGAAATTATTTTAGTCAAGAAAATTAAACTTGTACATGTAGAAGTAAGAGACGGTTGTTTGTTGTCTTTTAGAGATATTATCCATAATATTATTTCTTTAAATATAGAAATTAAAACTTATAATATCATAGTAATGTTTTTAAAAATAAATTCTTCTTTTAATTTGAATATTTTAGGATTATTGTGCCAAAAAATTATAATCCTCAAATAGATTAGATTTTTTATAATCTTAATTTTTTTACTAATTTAATATAAAATTTCAATAATCAAGTAAAAATACATAAGTCTAATATATCCAAATTCTTACTAGTAGGTACAAGTACTTTCATATATGCCACAAAAAAATATCATTTTTTGTAATATATGCCATGCCTATTTTTTATTATAATAAAATATTATGTAGTATTTTTAGTTAATATCAAGATTTTAAAGATATTTTTGAAAAGAAGAATATAAATATTCTTTTAGAATATTGATCTTTTGATTGTTCAATCAATCTTTAAGAAAAAATTCAACTACCATTGAAATCAATCTACAAATTATTACATAATGAGTTGGCTGCACTAAAAGAGTACATTGATAAAAACTTTACTAAGAACTTTATATATTATTTAAAATATCCAGCTGAAGCTCTTATCTTATTTATGAAGAAAAAGGATGGATCTCTATAGATGTGCATAGATTATTGAGGACTTAACAAGATCACCATCAAGAATATGTATGCCTTATCTTTGATTTTAGGACTTCTTCATCAATTCAATCAAATAAAGATCTTTATAAAAATAGATTTATAAAGAACATATAACTTGGTCTATATTAAAGAAAGAAATGTATAGAAGACTACTTTCTAAAGTAAATATAGATGTTTTGAATATAATGTCATGCTTTTTGGACTCACAAATGCACCAACTTCTTTTCAACATCTCATGAATGATATTTTATCTTGAATTTCTTGATGATTTTATTATTTTTTATTTAAATAATATTCTAATCTATTCTAAAAATATAAGAATTGTATATTATATAAATTTAAAGATACAAGATTTTATATTATGATGAATAAGTATATATTTTATAATACTCAAGTTGATTTCTTAGGATACATCATTTCTAACAAAGATCTAATAATGGATCCGAAGAAGGTCCAATCTATCATGAATTAGAAGATCCCAAAAATAATTAAAAATTTGTAATATTTTTTAGAATTTTCCAATAATTATAAGATCTTTATTAAGAACTTTTTTCAAGTTGTGGCTCTTTTTACACATTTGATATGTAAAGAAAAACTTAAGTGAAAAAAACAAGAGAAATATCTTTTGATGCCTTAAAAATAATATTTATTTTTATATCAATTTGTGTATTGCATTGATTTTTCCAAGGTATTTTTTATAGAAAAAAATACATTATATTTTGCTATAGGTGCTATTTTATTACAAATAGAAGTAGATGATAAGCTCCACCTAATAGCTTTTTATTTTAAGAAATTTTCAACAGTCAAGATTAACTATGAGATCTATAGCAAAGAGTTTCTTACAATTATGGATTCATTTTAAAAATGGCACCTCAAATGTAGTCACCATATACATGGAACATAAGAATCTTGAATATTTCATATTGATACATGTTTTGAATCATCATCAAGCCTATTGGAATATGTCTTTATCAAGATTTGATTTTAAGATCAGTTATTGATTTAATCTTGTATTACATGTTGTCTTGTTTGAAAATACATCAAGCACTTGACTGTAGAAGGTAAAATTATGTTTTATAAGCATCCAAAAAATATTGATAGGTTTCACTTATGTAAGAAGAATATAATTTGAATTTAATTTAAAAGTACTTAAAATAAATATAAAGTACTCAAAAATAATTTTTAGTAACTTCAATCATATACAAATTCTAATTTCCTTATTACTTTTATAATTAGGTGATTTTGATTTTTTTTGCAAGCCCTAATTCTAATCAAAGAGATTTAGCAAGCTATAATTCTTAATCTAATCATCTACTTCGTGTAAAATTTTGTACATAAATGCCACTATAAGTCTTTTAGATGCTTAAAAAAATTCAATCCAATCCAACTTAAAATGTCACTATAAGTCTTCCACACGCTTAAAAAAATTTAGACTAATGCAACTTACAAATTATAAAAAAAATGTCTAAAAAACCACACTGATGTCATTTGGCCACCAACTTGAAAGTTAATGCAGATATTTCAGTACCAACTTCTCTTTCTTCAACCATTAACTTCAGTTCAAAATTAATATATAGCTTGATTTTCAAATCTTCTAACACGATGCCAAATTTTACCTTATTTCAATTAGTAGATCTTTAGATATTATAGAGACCTTATTCCATCTCAAATTGCCAACTTCTTATATCCTCTTGTATAAAAAATCAAATATCTTTCAATCGCATTTTTAGATTTACATAAAATTTTATGCATATTTAGCCTACCTAATTAATCAAATACTATCAAATTTTAAACTCTAGATGTAATATCAATCGCATGAACTAACCAAGAGTGCTAGCCTTAATTACATTTTATAAATTCAAATTCACCAATACAAACTTTGACTTTGAACAACAATTGCAAAGTTATTTCAAATTCTATAAAAAAAAGCTTTATGCTTTTGAAACGAACTTGAAGTTGGTTCTTCAATCTTAGTTCCTAATCTCCAAATGCCTCCATATTTTGTCCTAGGAGACTATTTTAATAGCTAGAGGTCTGATTTTGATCTTATCCTACAAACAAATAACCTTTGGATATTAATTTAATATATCTTAGAATTTTTTTAGTCCAATCCTACCATCAACTTAATCCTCATATTAATTATATTAATTATTTATCTCTACTACCTTATTTTTACTAATTTCTAGCCTTTTAAGACAATAAAAGAGTTTCTATAGACTAAAAAGAAAAATTATTAAGCAACCTTTAATCTACTAGCTATTAAGATAAAAAAATAAATTAAGAAGTTTTTAAAAAACCATGTTTAAATGACTTGAATCATTATTGAATGAAGATGAATAGATATTAATTAAAAATTCATTTTTGATTATATTTTCATCATATAATTGTGTTACAACATAACATCCATTATCTCTAAACCTATATATCCTTTAGTATGTGCCAAATAAACCATATGTCACAATTAGCGTCACTTCATCTCTTCATTTTTTACTTCTAATCCATCTTCAAAAACTTTAATAAATCCTATATCAAAGGCATTTACATCTTGTAAAAGTATCTTCTTTTTTATATCTCTATAATCTCACTTTAAAGTGGTACTTTCTAAAAATCCTTGAATTCTTCAACAATCCTTAGCAATAGATTTTTTTTCTTAATTTTTTTTAATTTCATTTATAATTTTGAGACATTGTCAAAAATTATACTATTTTTTTTCATCCTCACTATGTATTTGTGTATAAGTTGAACCATCATCAAGTACTTTTATTTCTATCCAAGTTGCAATAATATATCGTTGCCTCAAAATAAGAAGTCAAGATATTATATCTTAAACAATGTTTTTTGGTCCATTGCAATGTCACCAATTCAATTTTTTACATCTAGGTAAGTATTATATAAGTCACTTTGTGTATTATTAGCTACTTGTATTATCCATCTATATTCCATATCAATTGGTTACCTTTGCTTTATATAAAGATTCTTGAATTTAAGATTTATATTTGAACTGTGGTTAATCAAAGCAACAACCAACTCATCCATATCTTTAACCTTCACCAATACCTTTGTAGTTGCTTTAGCTCCATGCTTTTGAGTATAATGACTAAAAATCTCTTTATCCTTATTACTTTGATCATTAAAATGTACTCTTTGATTATGTCTCATCCTCCTCTCTTCTTGATTGTTTGCAACAATTACCAAATTCATCTTCTTCATTTTCATATACACATGCATTATTAGTGTGGATACAATTAATAGCTTCAATGGTTAGTTATAATCACTTTTTTTATTTTTAACATATTTTTATTAATTTTAATGCTAAAATAATTAATGATTGGATCCAAATTAGTTTTTAAATTAATGATGATTTTTATTATATTTTTTAGGTTGATAATTAGATGGATACTTCTAATTATTAGATTGATTGATTATTAAAAAATCTAAAAATATTAAATTTAGAAAGTCTATATTTTTTTTTGATTTAATTTGAATTTCTTTTTAGTGCTAAAATTAATATTTTAGTAAAAATTTTCTTTTAATATGTAGGAATTATATCTTAAATTAATCCACAATCATAAAGTTTAATTCAAAGGCTAATTTGACTAAAGTTAAAAATCCCTTAAACCTAATCATTCTATCTTCCTAATTAATTTCAAGATTTTAAAGTTTAAATTCTATTTTATAATTTAAAATCGATTAAAAGTATAAAATCTAATTGTTAAATTGATGATGATCTTTGGAAGATAGAGATGAACTATTCTTTGTGATGGAGTTTCTTTTCTTAATGATTTTAATTACTATCTAATTTTTTTAAAAAATCAAAATAAAATCAAAATCAAAAGCATATTAATTCAAGGCCAAATTGCAATTGGGATTTTGATTTGCCAAGGATTTATACTTAAGAGAGTTTAAATTGAAGAATGGTGATCATGATAGCCTTGATGGCAAGAATCCTTACTGATCTCCTAACTAGACTAATTAAAATTAAAATTATAGTTGAAGTTTACAAATAGATTAAAAAATTAATGGATTTTAATGATTTTGAACTCAGATTTGGGCTTGTGAATAGTCAATCGTAAGGTAAAAATGTATATTGGACATATTGATGGTATTAATTTTGCCAAAAAGGTGTTAGTTTTTGAGTTACAGGCATTTCTAGCCTTAAAATTGGATTCATATTTGGAATTACTATGGATCCTTGATCTTAGATAGGAATTTTGGATCTGGATAGTAGAGATGTGGTTGCTACCTAGGGGCCTTCTTTTATTGGATTAAAGGGGCATTAGATAGCCACTCTTCTTTTTTCTTTTTTTCTTGTAGGGCAAAGCTATATCAATTTTTTTTTCTCCTTGTTGCTTCTAATTAAATAAAAATTCCATCTATTTTGTAACTACTTGGATTTTTGCCTCCCAATTGCTTCAATTGCTTCAATTGTTTTTTTTTTTTTTTTTTTTTGTCTTTTGCAATATTTTGTAACCATCTTTTTCTAATTACTAGATTTCCTTGGATACCAAGCACAAATTATTTGGAGCTCTAATGAATTGTTGGAAAATTTTTAAGTGAAGAAAGGTGCACTACGTTGGCCACATAAAAAACTACTAACTTCAAAAAAATTGTCACTCGGAGATCTTTATCTTACTTTCCAAGAAATTTTCTGTGTTTATTGTACTCTAAAGTTTAGTTTCTAGGAAAACTTGAATTGAAAATTTTTGAAGCTTTTATGAATTTTTAGTGAACTTTTGAATAAAAGGGAATTTGCTGCAAGATGGTACAAAGGCAGTTCAATAGAGTTAGCTTGGAATTTCATAGAAAATTTCTTAGTAAAGATCTTTTTGTGAAAATTATTGCAAAAGAGGCGCCTTAAGGTCTCGTTTCAATAAAAATTTAAGTTGGATTTTTTGAAGCTTTTATGGATTATTAGTGAATTTTTAAGTGTACGAGGATTTGCTGCCTTGGCAATTCTAGGAGTTCAACTTTGAAAAATCACATCTCAACCATTGCATACTAGAATATTGCAAAAATTAGAGGATAGAAGTTCATTTAAGTGAAGGTTCAGCATACAAAAAAGAAAAAAAAAAAATCACACATTTAGGAACTAAAGAGAATTTTGATAGATTTTCAATTGGTAAGGGATTGCTACCTCAATTCGGCATGATGAAGGTAATATTTTCTTCTCTAATCACCTCCTAATTATACTTTATAGTACATGAATTTCTAGATTAATTTGTAATTCATCTTATTACTTTTAATTAATACTATATAATTGATCCTTTTACCTTATCTTTGTAATTATTTGTTAAAATTTAACTTCCAATTATCTTTCTATCTTATGTTTTTTCAATTTTAATGTTATTTTTTTCAATTTTTGCTTCATTTTTAACTTTAAATTTATCTTTTTATTTTCAAATTTTAATCTTTAAATTATTTCATTTTTAATTTTATTTTTTACTTTTATTTTATTTTTTATCTTCAACTTTTAATCCTTATATTAAAATAATAAAATAATATTAAAATTAAAGATCAACAATTTTGATAGATTTGGTAGAAAAAAGTTAAAAGTTAAATTAAAGATGAATTCCTTGTCTTAATTATTGATCTTTAATTTTAATATTCTTTTATTATTTTAGAAATAAGTCAATTAGATGTTTGGTCTTAAAAGTAAAAACAAACAAACAAACAAACAATACATGGTTATTTATCATTCAACTTAAGAAATTTATTTAATTAACTTGTAAAAGAAATTTAAGCCATTCCATCTATGGAGGTTTATTTTAGCTCACAAATAGCATGATTCAATCTAGCTTCTTCCATTAATTGCCTCTATTATTAATATTGCTAATAACAATATCATGGAATTCTTGCTTGGCAATTATTAAAATTTCCTTCATTGTGAACTCAATCTTAGCATTGAGTACATATTGCTTAAGTATTTTCTTTAAAACTATTGCTACCTCAGCATTAAAGAGTAATTTGTATATTAATGACTTACCTTTATTTCTTATGTCTTTTGATTTTTTTTTCAATGTTGTCAAATCATCCTTTATTAATAATCCTTGTAAAGCTATCTCAGCAGCCTTGTTTCTTTGAATTTGTCTTTTAGAATTATTTTTTTGTCTTGTAACTTTAGCATCTTACTTCCTCTTTTCTTCCATCAAAGCCTCATGTTGATTCCTAGCAATGTATATATGTATTGAAAGAGTTTCTATAAGATCCTTCTATCCTATAACTCCATGAGTTGTAGCAGCAATTCTTAGCAATGCTTCTTGAGGCATCTTCTTCTTTTGTATTATAAAAATGGAAAAAGACCAAAGTCTAATTGATTCTATATTTCCAATAAAATCATGTTTGCTATCATCATCCACCATAGTACCATAACTTGTAGATTCTATTGTTGCAATACTATATCCAATCAAATAAACTTTAACCATGCTTTCATATCTCTTTTATTAAAGTTGGTTTAAAAAAGATCACCAATATCTTGCAATGCCACTTTTTCATCTTTTTAAAAAATAATGCCTTCTTGTACTATCTCATTAAATTCATCATAATCTTTTTAAGAATAAAAATCACCATCACATCAAATACATCTTTACATATGTATTTGCTTAGAAGTAATCTTTGAACTTGTTGTAGAAGTCTTTTCTTCAAGTCTTGTAGATTTGATTTAAATATATTGCATCCCATTTATAATCTCTTCAAGTTCCATACCTTCTTTCTTTGATATAATTATTGAAGATTGAAGAATAAGTACTATTGATTGTAAAGTAAACACTTAAGGTTTAGATACTTGTATAATTCTTTGAATACCAATTCTATCTTTTTTTTCTTTCTTTCTTTGCAAATAATCCCACAATATCTTCAACTTCTTTTTATTTTGTTGTCAATCCTTTTTTCTTCATCTTCAAGAAGAATTTTTAATTTTTCTTGTAATTTTCCATCAAGTACTCAAAGAAATAATTCAACCTTGTTTGACTTCATAGTTAATTTTTCTATCTTTAATAATTAAAAATATTATCTCTCAAACTCCCTTAAAAGCTTTATAGCTCGTAATTTCTTATTAGGCTACTCAATCCATTTCAAAAATGATTTCTTTGCAACTCAATGAATATTTTTTTAAATTTTTTTAATACATATGAAAATACCTCCCATGAATTCTAAAAATGCTCCATAATTGATTTAACATGTTTTTTTATTTTTTGTATTATAGTAAGTTTAAATAAATCAATAATATTTTTTTAAAAAATCCAATTCAATTCCATTTTCCATGCATAATATCTTAAATACTTTAAAGTACCACTTTCATCAAATTAGCCAATTTTGTTAATCACTGCTTGTAATACTTTAGTAGCCAAAGTCTCTTTGCAATCATTGTTCTATTGCTATTGCATAAATAATATAAATGATTGAAACATATTTGCAATATTTGAATCAAAATAAGTACTTTATCTACTAGTAAAAAAAATCCACTTAAAACTCCACTTGAAGCTCTATACAAAGTTCTTTTAAAAACTACAAGTTCAACATTATTGCCTTTTGTGCCATCAATTTCAAATAACTATAAATACAATCTAACACCTTCTACTCCAAACTTTTATATCAAATTCACTACTTATATTGTATTATATGTTGTCTTCTTTTAAAATGCACCAAACAACTAATTGTAAAAGGTGAAGTTATATTTTAAAAGTAGTAAAACAATCCTAATAAGTTTCATCCATATAAGAAACATGCAATTTAAGTTTCAATTCAAAAGTACTTAAAACCGATACAAAATGTTCAAAAACACTCTTCTTAGTAATTTCAAGTATACACGAATTCCAATTGCCTTATTACTTTTATAATTAGGCAATTAAGATTTATCTTTATAAATCTCAATCCTAGTCAAAGAGCTTCAATAAGCTATAATTTCAAATTTAACTATCAATTTAATAAAAAAAATTTACTCAAATACTACTATAAGTCTTCTAGATGCTTAAAAAAATCCAATCTAATCTAACTTACAAATTATGAAAAATCGTCCAAAAAGTTGTACTAATGTCACTTAGCTACCAATTTGAAAGTTAATATAAATATTCCAATAGTAATTTTTCCTTCTTCAATTGTTAATTTTAGTTCAAAATTAATTTATAGCTTAATTTTTAAGTCTTCTAATACTATACCAAATTTCATTTTGTTCCAACTAATAGATCATAAAAATCCTATCTGATATCAAATTGCCAACTTTTGATACTCTTTTGTATCAAAAATTAGCTATCTCTCAATGGTATTATTTAGTTAATACAAAATTCTACATATAATTAGTACATCTAATCAACTAAGCATTGTCAAATTTTAAATCATAAATATAATATCAATTAAGTGAAGTTGTTAAGAATGCTAACTTTAATTACATTTCATAAATTCAAATTCACGAGTACAAAATCTGATTTTGAACAATAATTGTAAGGACATTTCAAATCCTATAAAAATAAGTTTTATGTATTTCAAAAAAAACTTCAAGCTAGCTCTCCAATTTCAATTGCTGATTTCTAAATCCCTCCTTCTTTTGTCCTAGGCAGCCATTTTAAAGACTAGAGGTGTAATTTTGACCATGTCCCACTAATAGATGAACTTTGGATATCAATCCAATCTATTCTAAGAATGTTTTAGTCCAACTCTACTATCAATTTAATCTTTGTGCCAACTATACTAATTCTTTATTTCTTCTATTTTATTTTTGCCAATTTATGGTCTTTTTAATACAATAAAAGAATTTCTATAATCTAGAAGGTAGAATTACTTATCCTTCTTTAATCAATTAGCTATTAAGTTAAAAAAAATAACTAAGAGGTTTTTATATAAGCCATGTTTAAATATCTTAAATTATTATTGAATCAAGATGATTAAATACTAATTAAAATTTTATTTTTGATAATATTTCCATTATATAGTTGTGTTACAATATGATATTAAAAAATAATAAGGTTTGTTAGACATCTTTTTTAGACGTTCTTATCTTATACAAAAAAAAGATACATCTTTTAATCAAAAAAGAAAAAAATTCTTGAAGCTAGAGCATTTTTATCATTAAGCAATAGAATCAACATTGACTATTGATTCAATCTTTAACAAAAAAATACAATTAAGTTTGTCTTCTAATTCTCTTATTCACAATATTAAGTATAATTCTTCTAAATCTTATGATATTTCTAAGTTATAGTTCAAAAATAATCTACTCTATTTTGAAGGATAATTATACATTCTAAAAAATGAAGAACAATTACGTATTCTTCAAGCTCGTCATAACTTTCCAACAACCAAAGGTTTTAGATACAACAAGATTTTGGAACTAATATCTAGAGATTTCTAGTAGTCTTAAATATAGAAGGCAGTCAAAAACTTTATACAATCATGTAATATTTGTTTAAGATTCAAAACTCCTTGTCATCAATCTTATGAACTTCTTCAACCATTACCTATTTTGGAATAATCATAGTATTTTATTTCTATAGATTTTATCACAGATCTTCATATTTCAGATTTGTATGATTTTATATTTGTGATAGAAGATCATTTTATTAAAATGACATATTTTGTATTATGTATAAAATCTATCATAGATAAATAATTGTCTAAGCTTTTTTTTAACATCTATTGCTATCATGGATTACTCAAGGATATTATGTTAAATAGAAGGACTCAATTTGTATCTAGAGATTGAAGAATTTTTTTTAAGATTTTAAAGGTGGATATAAAGTCCTCTTTAACTTTTCATCCTCAAATTAATAGACAATCAAAACAAGTGAATCAAGTTTTGAAGTAATATTTGAGGTATAGTATCAACTATTATCAATATGATTGAAAAATTCTTTTGTCATTGGCAACGTTTGCATATCATAATTTGGTACATTTTTTTACTCAAAAAATACTTTTTTTTTATCAATTATGGTTATCATCCATGATTCCATACTTTTGACTTTTTAAAAGTTAATAATCTTGTAGCAAAAGATTTGATAAATTATTTATCAGAGTTACATATAATAATAAACAAGTAGTTGAAAGAAGCTCAAGAATGACAAATTACAAGGAACAACTACAATTCAAAGTAAGTGATAAGATATAGTTACTTTGTCATAATATCAAGACTTCTTGTCATTGTCACAACGTAGACTAATATAGGCTTGGACCTTTTTCTATTTGTGAACAAGTCAATCATATTACTTACCAATTAAATCTATTTAAGTCTATGAAGATTTATTCTATATTCCATGTATGTCTTTTTAAGCCACATAAGATAGTAAATATTTCAAGAAAAAGACAAATGCCACTTCTTCTTATAGAAATAGATAATAATAAAAAATTTAAGGTAAAAAAAACTTAGATTCTAGACAACATCAAAATACATTAGAATATCTTATTCATTAGTATGGATATGTTATTAATGAATATATATGAGAGTCAATTAAGAGGGTTAAAAATTTGCATCAACAACATCTACCAATATTAAGATGAAGAATAACAAATCTTTGCTAAAAAAGAAACAAGATCCAAGGAAGATAGCATTCTATTCTTGTTTATAACTTTTGTATATTTATGATACTAAAGAAATAAAGAATCAACAACCAACATATTTAATTCAATAGTTATTAATTATTAACTTATTGAACAAGATATTATGATTATCACAACTTTCAAGATAATATAATAAAAATGAAGATCCTTAAAAAAAACATATGCTTTTTTGAATAGATGGTGAAATACAACATATTTAGTATGACAACCTTGAAAGAGATTCTTAATACTTGGTGATTTTATTAAAAGTAAGAATAATTCTTGATAGTATTTTAAATATTTTATTTAAAGGGAGTTATGAAGGCTTCAAAAATAATCAAATAACAGGGTGGTTTTTTTGTCCTAATATAAAATACTATCAATGGCTAAGAGGATCTATCAACTATCTTTCAAGAAAATAAAGTTTAGAGTATGTGACAAATATAATTTGCTACATCTTAGATTTTTTTCAACATATAATAGTTGATCCTTGTAGAACTCGCTCCTAGAAGGGTAAGTATACCATTTATATATTCATTCTAATATTTATCAATATGATTAAATAGAAGTAGGTAAAAATAAATTTATTTTATATTTTTTTTAGAAAAGCTTCTTAAAAGCTCTATAGATGCTATTTTGACTTTACATATGTTTGTAGTAGAAATATGGTCAATAAATCAATCACATGTTGATAGCTTGCAAAAGAAGGTAACTATGTGGCATACATATAGAAAACTTGCTTTGTAAGTTAAGATATATGTATTGCAAAGTGAACACATTTGGAGGTTTTATAGAACAATACTTCATGGGTTTTAGTTAGATAGTATATATGAAGGCAAGAGTGAAGCCTTCTTCACTCTTGTCAATACCTTTGAAGTCCTTAGTCTTATTTCAAGACTTTTTAGTCTTTTTATCTTTAGCAATAGCCATTGTAGTTCAATATATTACCATCTTTGAGTGATTTTTTAGTCTCGTTAAGTGACATAAGAGAATATTAAGGATTTCTTTCTTTGAGATTTATATCTTTAATAATAAGTCACCAATATGTACAATATGTAGCTAATGTATTGGCCAAATTTATAACCCATCAATCACTTATAGACATGTTTAAAAGCCAAGCCATGTCTATAAAGCTTCAAAGAAGCTTTTCTATGAGAAACCATCAAATTTATTTATTTTAATTTATTTTAATTAATTAATTTTATTTAAATAATTATTAGAATAACTTTGGAAGTCTTTGAAAATTGCTCAATATTTTCCATAAAAACAATGAAATTACAAAATTATAGGTATGATTTTATAAAAAAAAATAATATGTCAAAACAAAAAAAGATTCTAATTACAATAGGTACTATGTAGATGGAATCTTATGCAAAACCTAGTAAAGATTATATTCTTTCTTTACAATTCTCTTTTAGTTTTACAATTGATGTTTATTTGGGATCTAAAAATTATAAAATCTTTGTCTTATTACATTTAAGATCTTCTATTTGTTTTTTAAATCAAGAATTTGTTGAAAGACATAAAATACTTTTAATATAAAAAACTAAATATGTATATGTAGAAGTACTAAATAGATGTTTATTATCTTTTAAAAATATTTTTTATAAATATATTCTTATAGATATTAGAAGATTATTGAAGACTCAATAAAATTATCATCAAGAATATGTAACTTCTATCTTTGATATGTAGATTTTTAAATAAATTAAATCAAGCAAAGATATATTTAAAAATAGATCTATAAAAAATATATAATTTATTATATATTATAAAAAGAAATGAATAAAAGATTATATTTTAAACCAAATATGGATATTTTAAATATAATATAATATCTTTTGGACTCATAGATGCACCAATTACTTTTGAACATCTAATAAATAATGTCTTTTGAAAGTTTTTAAATTTTCAAAAGTAAAGATACTTATCTTGCAAAGTCAACATGTTTTGGAGGTCCTATAGGACATAGCCCCTAATTAAGAGTATATATGGAGGCAAGAGTGAAGCCTTTTCACTCTTGTCAACACATTTCTAGTCTTTAGTCTTGTTCTATGATTTTTTAGTTTTTTAGTTTTTGGTAGTAGTTATTCTAATTCAATATTATATCATCTTTGAGTGACTTTTTAGTTCCTTTCAATGATACAAGAGTGTAATAAAGATTTTCTTTTTTCAAGGTTCATGTTCTTAATAGATTGTGCAAAAAAAAAAGAGGAATAAAAAGAACTTTTTTTTGATTTAAAATGAGCTAAGAGGCATAATGAAGAGAAGGCCACTGTGGTGTAGGAAAGCCTTGCAACTTTTGTAACAAAGAAGCATGAAATATTGCATAGTTGTCAAATTTTGCTATAATTGATTGTATTACATATCTACAAACTAGTAGAAGACTTTGTATAAAGTATTAGTTTCTAGTACATTCTAAAAGGTGTGTTTTTGGTCTTAGTAAACCTATATACTTTGAATGTTAAAAAAATCAACAAACTCATTAATAATTTTATATATAACAATATATTCCAAAATTTTATGTTTTCATATTTTAGATTAATATGTTTTATTATATTTATATGAATAAAATATGGATTAAATTAATCATTAAAAGAAACACATGTCATATCCAAAATCAAAATACATTTACTATTTTAAGTTTTTATCAAGTCTAAAGAAAATATTTGACTTTGTTGAATAAGATAAAAAAATAGAATAATATTTCTTTATTCAAAGTACATACACATATCCACATATCTACATATCCACATATATCCACACTACTAAGGTCTACTATCATTACATTAATATCAAATCATGCATACTCATGGCTACTTGATTTCTTTCTTTGAATCAAATAAAATCCTACTTTATTGATTAGAGTCATAAAAGATAACAATCAATGATTTGGTAATGTTAATTAGAGTTATTAAAGATATTGTAGAACCATCATAATGCAAAAAATAGACTCATACAATGAAACAAACAAAGAAATAAATACTTTGTGAATTTAGAGTTTTTTGCAATAATACTTTGTTTAAAAGTTAATGTAATATAAATATTATTAGAGGAGTTTTTTAATAGAATAAATATTGTATAAAATTTCTAAAAATATACAAAAGTTAAAATATTAATATTCTTAATTTTTTTACTTTTCTAGAAAAATATTATCAAGCTAAAAACATTAGTTTTTGCTTAAAAAAACAAAAATATTATGTCATTATTTAATAATAATGCTATATTTAAATTATTTTAAAGTCGTAATAATTTTTGAAAAATGAAATCATGACTTTTTTGACATTATTATAATGCTCAATTAATCTAAAAGTATGAATTAAGTTTAAGAATATATCTTTTAAAGAATTTTTAACTTTTTATATAAAACATTTATGTAAAACATTCCTTCTTTCTTTAAAATAAGAATAAATTTAAAATTAATTTAGAAATACAATAATACTTAAGTCATATATTAACAAAATAGATCTAAGAAAATTAAACTATTTAATTCTTTTTAATAAAGTTACTATGGCATGGAATTAAAATAAATAAATAAATAGATCAATAATCTTTAAAATATTTGCAATAATTTTATGTATAAAAAATATAATGTTTAAGATATTTAAAAATAATTGATAAACATACATCTTTCATTTATTGTATGGATTCTCAAGTACTAGTATCTAATACTTTCAATAATTTGTTATTGAAAATATTACACTAAAGTAACAAAAACTTATTACTAATATTATAGTTTTAAGAATGAAATATATTTTTTTAATTATTTAAAAACCATATGAAGAATAAAAATTATAATAATCTTTGATGATATAAAATAAATTACACCTAATTTATCTAAAACAAATGTCAAGTCTACAAAAAGTTACAATATAAGTGAATTAAAAAAAGTTCATAAAATTATTAAGGTTGACAATAATATATATTATTTATATTTAAAAATATATATTTTTACTAATATTTTACATAATTAAAATAAAAAATAAGTATATATCTGAATTGAATGAATAATTTCACATTAATTCATATTAAAATTTTGTCAAGCTAGAGCAACCACTCAAAATTAAGTTTCGTCCAAGAAAAAAGATTTATCAATTCATTTGGCAACCTTGTCAAGCTTGAGTAACTACTTAAATTAACTGTTATCAAAGAAGAGAGATTTGCCAATTCATTTTGCAAGATTATTAAGCTTGAGCACACATTTAAATAAAGTTCTTCCAAAGAAGAATAATTTCCTAATTCATTTGGCAAGGTTAACAAGCTTGAGTAACAACTTAAAATTAGACATTTCAAAGAAGAAAGATTTGACAATTCATTTGATAAGTTTGTCAAGCTTAAGCAACCATTCAAATAAAGTATTTTTAAAGAAGAAAGATTTGCCAGTTTAATTGGAAATCTTATCAAGCTTGAGCAACAACTCAAACTTAGAGTCCTCAAAAAAGAAATATTTGTCAATTTATTTGGCATACTTGTCAAACTTGAGCAACCACTCAAATAAAGGTATTTCAAACAAAGAAGTTTTACCAAATCATTTGGCAAGCTTCTCAAGATTGAGCAACCGCTCAAAAAAAGTTCTTCTAGAGAAGAAAGATTTGCTAAATCATCTCGCAAGCTTGTCAAGCTTGTGCAACCACTCAAATTAAGTCTTATCAGATTAGAAAGATTTTCCAAATCATTTGTCAAGCATCTCAAGCTTAAGCAATATCTTAAATCAAAGTTTCTTAAATAAGAGAGATTTGCTAATTCATTTAGCACAGTTGGCAAGCTTGAGCAACCACTCAAAACAAATTCTTCTAAAGAAGAAAGATTTGCTAATTCATTTGGTAAGCTTATCAAGGTTGTATAACTACTCAAAATAAGTTCTTTTAAAGAAAAAAGATTTAGAAATTCATTTGGCAAACTTATCAAGCTTGAGCAACCACTCTAAATTAGTTCTTTCAAAGAAGAAAGTTTTGCCAATTCATTTGGCAAGCTTGTCAAACTTGAGCAACAACTCAAATCAAGTATTGTCAAAGAAGAAAGACTTGCTAATTCATTTGGAAAATTTATCAAGCTTGAGCAACCACTCAGATAAAGTTTTTCAAATCAAAGAAGATTTGCCATTTTATTTGGCAAGCTTGTCAAGCTAGAGCAACCACTCACATCAAGTATTGTCAAAGAAGAAAGATTTGCTAATTCATTTGACAAGCTAGTTAAGCTTGAGCAACCACTTAAATAAAGTTTTTCCAAACAAAGAAGATTTGTCAATACATTTGATAAGCTTCTCAAGCATGTGTAAGCACTCAAAATAAGTTCTTTCAAAAAAAAAAGATTTAGAAATTCATTTGGCAAACTTGATAAGCTTGAGCAACCACTCAAAATAAGTTCTTCCAAAAAAGAAAGTTTTGCCAATTCACTTGGTAAGCTTGCCAAACTTGACAATACACTCAAATCAAGTATTATTAAAGAAGAAAGATTTGCTAATTCATTTGGCAAACTTTTCAAGCTTGAGCAACTACTCAAATAAAGTTTTTGAAATCAAAGAAGATTTGTCATTTTATTTGGTAAGCTTGTCAAGCTAAAGCAACCACTTACATTAAGTATTGTCAAAGAAGAAAGATTTTCTAATTCATTTGACAAGCTAGTCAAGCTTCAGCAATGACTTAGATAAAGTTTTTTCAAACAAAAAAGATTTACTAATACATTTGGTAAGCTTTTCAAGCTTGTATAACCACTCAAAATAAGTTCTTTCAAAGAAGAAAGATTTAGAAATTCATTTAGCAAACTTATCAAGCTTGAGCAACCACTCAAAATAAGTTCTTCCAAAGAAGAAAGTTTTACCAATTCATTTGGCAAGCTTTTCAAATTTGAGCAACCACTCAAATCAAGTATTGTAAAAGAAGAAAGATTTGTTAATTCATTTGGCAAACTTATCAAGCTTAAGCCACTACTGAAATAAAGTTTTTGAAATCAAAGAAGATTTGTCATTTGATTTGGCAAGCTTATCAAGCTAGAGCAACAACTCACATCAAGTATTGACAAAGAAGAAAGATTTGCTAATTCTTTTGACAAGCTTATTAAGCTTAAACAACCAGTTAGATAAAGTTTTTCCAAACAAAGAAGATTTACCAATATATTTAGTAAGCTTTTCAAGCATGTATAACCACCTAAAATAAGTTCTTTTAAAGAAGAAAGATTTAGAAATTCATTTGGCAAACTTGTCAAGCTTGAGCAACCACTCAAAATAAGTTCTTTCAAAGAAGAAAGTTTTGCCAAATTCATTTAGCAAGCTTTTCAAAGTTGAGCAACCACTCAAATCAAGTATTGTGAAAGAAGAAAGATTTTCTAATTCATTTGGCAAACTTATCAAGCTTGAGCAACCACTGAGATAAAGTTTTTTTATACAAAGAAGATTTGTCATTTTATTTGGCAAGCTTATCAAGCTAGAGCAACTACTCACATCAAGTATTGACAAAGAAGAATGATTTGCTAATTCTTTTGATAAGCTTATTAAGCTTGAACAACTACTTAGATAAAGTTTTTCTAAACAAAGAAGATTTATCAATTCATTTAGTAAGCTTTTCAAGCTTGTGTAACTATCTAAAATAAGTTCTTTTAAAGAAGAAAGATTTAGAAATTCATTTGGCAAACTTGTCAAGCTTGAGCAACCACTCAAAATAAGTTCTTCTAAAGAAGAAAGTTTTGCCAATTAATTTGATAAGCTTGTCAAACTTCAGCAACCACTCAAATCAAATATTGTCAAAGAAGAAAGATTTGCTAATTCATTTGGTAAACTTATTAAGCTTCAGCAACCACTGAGATAAAGTTTTTTTACACAAAGAAGATTTGTTGTTTTATTTGGCAAGCTTATCAAGCTAGAGCAACCACTCACATGAAGTATTGTCAAAGAAGAAAGATTTTCTAATTCATTTGACAAGCTTGTCAAGCTTAAGCAACTACTTGGATAAAGTTTTTTCAAACAAAAAAGATTTACCAATACATTTGGCAAGCTTTTCAAGCTTGTGTAACTACTCAAAATAAGTTCTTCTAAAAAAGAAAGATTAAGAAATTCATTTGGCAAACTTATCAAGCTTGAGCAACCACTCAAAATAAGTTCTTTCAAAGAAGAAAGTTTTGCCCAATTCATTTGGCAAGCTTTTCAAAGTTGAGCAACTACTCAAATCAAGTATTGTCAAAGAAGAAAGATTTTTTTATCCATTTGGCAAAATTATCAAGCTTGAGCAACCACTGAGATAAAGTTTTTTTACACAAAGAAGATTTGTCATTTTATTTGGCAAGCTTATAAAGCTAGAGCAACAACTTACATCAAGTATTGACAAAGAAGAAAGATTTGCTAATTCTTTTGATAAGCTTGTTAAGCTTGAACAACTAGTTAGATAAAGTTTTTCTAAACAAAGAAGATTTATCAATTCATTTAGTAAGCTTTTCAAGCTTGTGTAACCATCTAAAATAAGTTTTTCCAAAGAAGAAAGATTTAAAATTTCATAATACAAACTTGTCAAGCTTGAGCAACCACTCAAAATAAGTTCTTTGAAAGAAGAAAGTTTTGCCAAATTTATTTAGTAAGTTTGTCAAACTTGAGTAACCACTCAAATCAAGTATTCTCTAAGAAGAAAGATTTGCTAATTCATTTGGCAAACTTATCAAACTTGAGCAACCACTCAATTAATTTCTTTCAAAACAAAGAAAATTTACTATTTTATTTGGCAAGCTTGTTAAGTTACGGCAACCACTTACATCAAGTATTGTCAGAGAAGAAAGATTTGCTAATTCATTTGATAAGCTTGTCATACTTGAGCAACCACTGTGATAAAGTTTTTTTAAATAATGAAGATTTATCAATTTATTTGGCAGACTTTTCAAGCTTATATAACCACTCAAAATAAGTTCTTTCAAAGAAGAGAAACTTAAAAATTAATTTAATAAACTTGTCAAGCTTTGGCAACCATTCAACATAAGTTCTCCTAAAGAAGAAAGTTTTGCCAATTCATTTGACAAGCTTATAAAACTTAAGCAACCACTCAAATTAAGTATTTTCAAAGAAGAAAGATTTGCTAATTTATTTGGCAAACTTATCAAGCTTGAACAATCACTCAGATAAAGTTTTTCTGAACAAAGAAGATTTAGGAAAAAATTTGGAAAGCTTTTCAAGCATGTGTAAGTATTCAAAATAAGTTCTTTCAAAGAAGAAAGATTTAGAATTTTATTTGGTAAATTTGTCAAGCTTGAGAAATCACTCAAAATTAGTTCTTCTCAAGAAGAAAGTTTTGTCAATTCATTTCGCAAGCTTGTCAAACTTCAACAAACACTCAAATCAAGTACTATCAAAGAAGAAAGATTTACTTATTCATTTGGCAAAATTATCAAGCTTGAGCAATTACTCAAATAAAGTTTTTCAAATCAAAGAAGATTTACCATTTTATTTGGCAAGCTTATCAAGCTAGAGCAACCACTGACATCAAGTATTATCAAAGAAGAAAGATTTGCTAATTCATTTGACAAGTTTGTCAAGCTTAAGTTACTACTTTAAAAAAAAGTTTTCAAACAAAGAAGATTTATCTATACATTTGGTAAGCTTTTCAAGCATGTGTAACCACTCAAAATAAGTTCTTTCAAAGAAGAAAGATTTAGAAATTCATTTGGCAAACTTGTCAAGCTTGAGCAACCACTCAAAATAAGTTCTTCAAAAGAAGAAAGTTTTGCCAAATTCATTTGGCAAGCTTGTCAAACATAAACAACCAATCAAATCAAGTATTGTCAAAGAAGAAAGATTTTCTAATTCATTTGGCAAACTTATCAAGCTTGAGCAACCACTCAGATAAAGTTTTTCAAATCAAAGAAGATTTGTCATTTTATTTGGCAAGCTTATGAAGCTACAACAACAACTCACATCAAGTATTGTCAAAAAAGAAAGATTTGCTAATTTATTTGATAAGCTTGTCAAGCTTGAGTAACCACTTAGATAAAAAAAATTTAAACAAAGAAGATTTATCAATACATTTGGTAAGCTTTTCAAGCATGTATAAGTACTCAAAATAAGTTCTTTCAAAGAAGAAAGATTTAGAAATTTATTTGGCAAACTTGTCAAGCTTAAGCAACCACTCAAAATAAGATCTTCCAAAGAAAAAAGTTTTGCCAATTTATTTGGCAACCTTGTCATACTTGAGCAACCATTCAAATCAAGTATTATCAAAGTAGAGAGATTTGCTAATTCATTTCGCAAACTTATCAAGCTTGAGCAATTACTCAGATAAAGTTTTTCAAAACAAAGAAGATTTGTCATTTTATTTGGTAAACTTGTCAAGCTTGAGCAACCACTCAAAATAAGTTCTTCCAAAAAACAAAGTTTTGCCAATTTATTTGACAAGCTTGTCATACTTGAGCAACCACTCAAATCAAGTATTGTCAAAGAATAAAGATTTGCTAATTCATTTGAAAAACTTATCAAGCTTGAGCAACAACTCAAATAAATTTTTTTCAAATCAAAGAAGATTTGCCATTTTATTTGGAAAGCTTTTTAAGCTAGAGGAGCGACTCACCTCAAGTATTGTCAAAGAAGAAAGATTTGCTATTTGACTTGACAGGCCTATCAAGCTTGAGCAACTACTTAAATAATATTTTTTCAAACAAAGAAGTTTTATCAATAAATTTGGCAAGCTTTTCAAGTTTGTTTAACCACTCAAAATAAGTTCTTCCAAAAAAGAAAGATTAAGAAATTCATTTGGCAAACTTATCAAGCTTGAGCAACCACTCAAAATAAGTTCTTCCAAAGAAGAAAGTTTTGTCAATTCATTTGGCAAGCTTGTCAAACTTGAGCAACCACTTAAATCAAGTATTGTCAAAGTAGAAAGATTTGCTAATTCATTTGACAAACTTATTAAGCTTGAGCAACTACTCAGATAAAGTTTTTTTTAAAAAAGAATATTTGCTATTTTATTTAGCAAGCTTATCAAGCTAGAGCAGCCACTCACATCAAGTATTGTCAAAGAAGAAAGATTTGCTAATTCATTTGATAAGCTTCTCTAGCTTGAGCAACCACTATGATAAAGTTTTTCTAAACAATGAAGATTTACCAATACATTTGGCAGGCTTTTCAAGCTTGTACAACCACTCAAAATAAGTTCTTTCAAAGAACAAAGACTTAAAAATTCATTTGGTAAACTTGTCAAGCTTCAGCAACCATTCAACATAAGTTCTTCCAAAGAAGAAAGTTTTGCCAATTCATTTGGCAGGCTTATCAAACTTGAAAAACTACTCAAATCAAGTATTGTCAAAGAAGAAAGATTTGCTAATTCATTTGGCAAATTTATCAAGCTTGAGCTACCACTCAAATAAAGTTTTTCAAAACAAGGAAGATTTGTCATTTTTTTAGCAAGCTAGTCAAGCTTGAGCAACCACTCACATCAAGTATTGTCAAAGAAGAAAGATTTACTAATTCATTTGACAAGCTTGTCAAGATTATGTAACTACTTAGATAAAAAAATTTCAAACAAAGAAGATTTTTCAAAATATTTTGTTAGCTTTTCAAGCATGTGTAACCACTCAAAATAAGTTCTTTCAAAGAAGAAAGATTTAGAAATTCATTTGAAAAACTTCTCAAGCTTGAGCAACCACTCAAATCAAGTATTGTCAAAGAAGAAAGATTTACTAATGTATTTGACAAACTTATTAAGCTTGAGCAACCACTCAGATAAAGTATTTCAACACAAAGAGGATTTGTCATTTTATTTGGCAAGCTTGTCAAGCTAGAGCAACCACTCAAATCAAGTATTGTCAAAAAAGAAAGATTTGATAATTCATTTGACAAGCATGTCAAGCTTGAGCAATTACTTGGATAAAGTTCTTTGAAACAAAGAAGATTTACCAATACATTTTACAAGCATTTAAAGCTTGTATTACCACTCAAAATAAATTCTTTCAAAAAAGAAAGATTTAGAAAATCATTTGGCAAACTTTTCAAGCTTCAACAACCACTTAAAATAAGTTCTTCCAAAAAAGAAAGTTTTGCCAATTCATTTAGCAAGCTTATTAAATTTGAGCAACCACTCAAATGAAGTATTATAAAAGAAGAAAGATTTGCTAATTCATTTGGCAAACTTATCAAGCTTGAGCAAGCACTCAGATAAAGTTTTTCAAAACAAAGAAGATTTGTCATTTTATTTGGCAAGCTTGTCAAGCTAGAGAAACCATTCACATCAAATATTGTCAAAGAAGAAAGATTTGCTAATTCATTTGATAAGCTTATCTAGCTTGAGCAATCACTTAGATAAAGTTTTTCCAAACAAAGAAGATTTGCCAATACATTTGGCAAGCTTTTCAAGCTTGTACAACTACTCAAATTAGTTCTTTTAAAGAAGAAAGATTTAGAAATTTATTTGGCAAACTTGTCAAGCTTGAGCAACCACTCAAAATAAAATCTTTCAAAGATGAAAGCTTTACCAATTCATTTGACAAGATTGTCAAACTTGAGCAACCACTCAAATCAAGTATTGTCAAAGAAGAAAGATTTGCTAATTCATTTGACAAGCTTGTTAAGCTTGAACAACCACTTAGATAAAGTTTTTCCAAATAAAGAAGATTTATCAATACATTTAGTAAGCTTTTCAAGCTTGTGTAACTACCTAAAATAAGTTCTTTTAAAGAAGAAAGATTAAGAAATTCATTTGGAAAACTTGTCAAGCTTGAGCAACGACTCAAAATAAGTTCTTCCAAAGAAGAAAGTTTTGTTAATTCATTTGGCAAGCTTATCAAACTTAAGCAACGACTGATATCAAGTATTGTCAAAGAAGAAAGATTTGCTAATTTATTTGACAAACTTATCAAGCTTGAGCAACCACTCAAATAAAATGTTTCTAAACAAAGAAGATTTGTCATTTTATTTGGCAAGTTTGTCAAGCTAGAGCAACCACTCACATCAAGTATTATCAAAGAAGAAAGATTTGCTATTTCACTTGACAAGCTTGTCAAGCTTGAGCAACCTCTTAGATAAAGCTTTTCTAAACAAAGAAGATTTACATATATATTTGGCAAGCTTGTCAAGCTTGTGTAACCACTCAAATGAAGTTCTTCCAAAGAAGAAAGATTTGGAGTTTATTTGGCAAACTTGTCAAGCTTGATCAACCACTCAAAATAAGTTCTTTGAAAGAAGTAAGATTTGCCTATTTGTTTGGTATGCTTATCAAGTTTGAGCAACTACTCAAATCAAATATTGTCAAAGAAAAAAGATTTGTTAATTCATTTGACAAACCTATTAAGCTTGAGCAACCACTCAAATAAAGTTTTTCCAAACAAAGAAGATTTGTCATTTTATTTGGTAAGCTTTTCAAGCTATAGCAACGACTCAAATCATGTATTGTCAAAGAAGAAAGATTTCTTAATTTATTTGCCAAACTTCTCAAGCTTGAGCAACCATTCAGATAAAAAATTTTCAAATAAAGAAGATTTTATAATTCATTTGGTAAGCTTGTCAAGCTTGAGCAACTACTGAAATTAAGTCAACTCAATGAAGAAAGATTTGTTAATTTATTTAGTAAGCTTTTTAAGCATGCACAACTACTCAAATAAAGTGATGTCAAAGAAGAATGATTTGCTAATTCATTTGATAAGCTTATCAAACTTGAGCAATCACTCAAAACAAGTTCTTCTAAAGAAGAAAGTTTTGCTCATTCATTTGGCAAGCTTGTTTAACTTGAGCAAGTATTCAAATAAAGTGATGTCAAAGAAGAAAGATTTGCTAATTCATTTGGCAAACTTATCAAGCTTGAGCAACTACTCAGATAAAGTTTTTCCAAAGAAAGAAGATTTGCCATTTTATTTGGCAAGCTTGTCAAGCTAGTGCAACCACTTGTTGAAGATCAGCAAGTACTTGTTTAGTTACAATCACATAGAGATTAAGCATAGTATGTTGCTAATAGTAAAAAAGTAGCAAAGAATTAAAGTAAGTTATTGTGGTGGCACCAAGAATTTAGTTGGATGAGGTAGAAATGGATATATTATCAAAAGGATGGAAGTTGCTTCGTTGGTGAGCAAACCACCACCTATAAGTAAACAGTGTTGGAATTAAGAATTATCTTTCTCCATACTTCTCTTAGACTACAATCCTTGCTGATGCTAAGTGTTTGTAGCTTTTAGACTTCTTTTCTTCAATAGGTTATGGGTCCACTCACATTTGCTTGAGTCTTTTTTTGAATTTTTTTGAAGTAGTTTTGTAAGTGTTGAGTAGATCAAGTTGTTGTTGCCGATGTTAGGCTTTGGAAGAACCTAACTTTCAGATTCAGATCTAGATCTAGATCATGGTTTGTTCCTACTTGTGGTTAAGAGCATTTTGGTGTTAGTGTCTTGTTTTTCACCTATAGACAAAGTTTGCATTGTACTTTTAGTGAGATAGATCCTTGGTAGTCTAACTTTACGATTTCATGTCTTAAAATTATTGATTGTGCTTAAAAGGCCTCTTATGGTGTATAGAGGTGATTTGTGAGCATAAGACAGATTTTAGAGTGGCAAATCAGATTTGAGACACTTAGATAAGTCATCAGACTTGTGACAAGTCTTAGAAGTGAAGTTGAGAGTGTTTTTTGAGAGTTAAAATACTACTTTATTTACAAACAAGGATTTTGGGATTCTAAGGCAGCAAAATCTTCTTGCTGATTTTTGAGAGGATTAGGACTACTTTGTACAATCATTTTTGATACAACTCTTCCTTAGACATGGCTTCAAGTGAAGATGAAGGATTGAAAGTTATTGAAAAGTTTAGAGGTAACAATTTCTACCATTGGAAGGTAAAAATGGAGCTTTTGTTGGCATCTTTAGATCTTTGAGATATTATAGATGAAATTGAAGAGGCGCCAAGCAAAGATGCTGATATGAAGGAGAAGAAGGAATTCAAACGTCGTGAAAAGAAGGCTTTTGGATTGATTGCAACTAATGTGGATGAAGCCAACTTCTCCCACATTATCTCTTGTAAAGGACTAGCGGAAGCATGGAAGACTCTTTACAATATCTATAAGAGCAAAAATTTATCCAACATCATCTATACAAGGAGGAAGTTCTTTACTTGCAAGATGAAAGAAGGTGAAGACCTCATGGCTCATGTCAATAAGGTAAAGGGTCTTACAAACCAACTAGCAATTGTTGACAAGCCTTTAGAAGAAAGTGATATTGTCATGACCTTGCTAATGAGCCTTCTTGAATCCTACAACTATCTTATTGTGGTATTGGAGTCTATTAAGATAAAAGAGCTTACAATGGATTATGTGGCGGCAAGACTTACCCATGAAGTAACCAAGAAAAAAGAAAAGGAGCGTCAAAGTGAAGATTCAACACTCTACTTACGTCAAGGCAAGGACAACTATTCAAAGAAATGAGGTAATGCCAAATCTTACTTCATTTGTCGCAAAGTAGGCCATTTTGTTCGAAATTGCTACAAAGGCAAAAAGATAAAGAAGGAAAATGCAAATAGTGTGCAAGATAAGTTTGGAAGACAAGATTATGCATTCAAGACAACAAATGGGACCTCTATGGCTGCCATGTCAAGATGGATTGTGGATTCAGGTTGTTCCAAGCATATGACACCTTATAAGTATTCATTTGACACTTATGAGGCTATTCCAGCATCAAATGTGGTGTTGGCAGATAGTGGTACATGTGAAGCCATTGGAATTGGCTCTTTTATGGTGGAGGTGGTTGTGAATGGAAAAACCAATAGGATCAGACTCAAAAACGTCCTTCATGTGCCTAAGATGAAGCAAAACCTACTTTCCCTGAATAAACTTGTAATGAAAGGTTTTAAAGTTCAATTTGACATGAATGGATATTTTGTAAGAACATTGAGTGGAGACAAGGTCTTTAAAGGCTTGAAAAAAAGAAATTTGTACTACCTCATTTGTAAAAAGGTGAATTGAGTGGAGGTAGCCGTATTTGCTGAGTTTACATCAAACTAAGATAAGTTGAATATATAGCATCGTCGCCTTGGCCATTTGAATGTGAAGAGCATGAGAGAGCTCAAGACCATGGTAAGTGGCTTAGATCTTGGCAATACGAGCCAAAATATAAAACAATTTGCATGTGAAGGATGCATACAAGACAAACTATTGAAGATCAGCAAGTACTTGCTTAGTTACAATCACATAGAGATTAAGCAAAGTATGTTGCTATTAGTAAAAAGGTAGCAAAGAATTAAAGTAAATTATTGTGGTAGCATCAAGAATTTAGTTGGATGAAGTAAAAATGGATGTATTATCAAAAGGATGGAAGTTACCTTATTGGTGAGCAAACCACCACCTATAAGTAAAGAGTGTTGGAAGTAAGAATTATCTTTCTCCACACTTCTCTTAGACTACAATCCTTGCTGATACTAAGTGTTTATAGCTTTTAGACTTCTGTTCTTCAATAGATTATGGACCCACCATGCTTCTGCTATGTACGGATAATGGAGGTGAGTACATGTCTAAGCAATTTGATGTTTATTTGAAGAATGAAGGAATTGCTAGACAAACCACAACTCCATACACTCCACAACAAAATGGTATTGCTGAAAGGATAAATTGAACCATTGTAGAGATGGCAAGGAGCATGCTTCATGTTCAAAACCTTGGCTATGAGTTTTGGGTAGAAGTTGTGGTGAATGCAGGGTATATTAGAAACGTGTGTCCAACAAGTGCTCTTGCATCAATGACACCACAAGAAGCTTGGAGTGGGAGACAACCTTGCATTTCTCATATGAGGACCTTAGATTGCATTGCATATGCAAAAACATCAGATTGTATGAGGTTCAAACTTGATGCAAAAGATACAAAGTGTGTATTTCTTGGTTATTGTGAAGGTACTAAGGCATATAGGCTAATGTGCTTAGAAACCAAAAGTCGTGATGTTGAGTTTTTGGAGCATAAGAATGCTTGTGAGTACTTAGAGATGTGTCCAAGTGATAGTAATGGTGTGTTTGTGGATACATCTTTGAATTCAACAAAGAAACAAGAAGATGAAGACAATGAAGATGATGAAGATGAAAAGCCAAAGAAAGTTGAAAAGATGAAAGCTCCTATAATTGATTGGACCAATAATGAAAGAAATGAAGATGTTGAAGATTGGGATGATGATAATGATGAAGAATACCAACCATTGAGTGAGAAACGATAATGTTTCAGAGAGAAGAAGGTTGAAAAAGAACAAAGAGTAGAACAAGGTGAATGTTCTTCTACAAGTGAAAGGAGATATCCTTTGAAAGAAAGAAGGCAACGTGGCGAATGGAAGAAGGATCATATCTTCCCTCAAGTAAGTGAAGAATATGCAAATATTACTCTTCTTGCTGATCCATTGTCTTTATGTGATGCTATGAAGTCTTGTAAGCCAACACATGTCTAAGGCTGGACCAATGCATTGAAAAATGGTAAAGAGGATATTGAGGTATTTAAAAGGTACAAAAGACTTCAAATTATGCGTTGGTGGTAAGAACATTGACTTGCAAGGTTATCGTGATGCGGATTGGATTGGAGATACAAATGATAGAAGATCCATAATAGGATATGTATTTTTCATTGAAGTAGGAGCCATTTCATGGAATTGCAAGAAACAACCTATCATTGCAAGATCAATGATGGAGGTAGAGTACATGGCAGCAAGTCATTATGCAATGGAAGCATGTTGGATAAGACAATTCTTAGAAGACATTGATCAAGTATAATTAGAAGCAACTCTAATTATGTGTGACAATCAAGGATGTCTTGTATTTGCCAGGAATCCAAAATACCACTCAAGGACCAAGTACATTGATGTTCAACATCATTTCATACGAGAGAAGATTGAAGATGGAATAATAAGTATGAAATATTGTGCCATAAATGACATGCTTGCTGATATACTTACAAACGCATTAGTGAAGGATAGACATCATGACTTGATTCAGAGATTAGGATTAAAAGCCTTTTGAATATTAGCAAAGTGGGAGTATTGAAGATCACCAAGTACTTGCTTAGTTACAACCACATAGAGATTAAGCAAAGTATGTTGCTATTAATAAAAAGGTAGCAAAGAGTTAAATTAAGTTATTGTGGTGGCACCAAGAATTTAATTGGATGAGGTAGAAATGGATGTATTATCAAAAGGATGGAAGTTGCCTTGTTAGTGAGCAAACCACCACCTATAAGTAAAGAGTATTGGAAGTAAGAATTATCTTTCTCCACACTTCTCTTAGACTACAATCCTTGCTGATGCTAAGTATTTGTAGCTTTTAGACTTCTTTTCTTCAATACCACTCACATTAAGTATTGTCAAAGAAGAAAGATTTGCTAATTCATTCAACAAGCCTGTCAAGCTTGTGCAACCACTTAGATAAAGTTTTTTCAAATAAAAAAGATTTACCAATACATTTGGTAAGCTTTTCAAGCTTATGTAAGCACTCAAATCAAGTTCTTCCAAAGAAGAAAGATTTGGAGTTCATTTGACAAACTTGTCAAGCTTAATCAACCACTCAAAATAAGTTCTTTAAAAGAAGAAAGATTTGCTAATTCATTTGATAAGCTTGCCAAGCTAGAGCAACCACTCAAATCAAATATTGTCAAAGAAGAAAGATTTACTAATTCATTTGGCAAACTTATCAAGCTTGAGCAACCACTCAAATAAAGTTTTTTCAAACAAAGAAGATTTGTCATTTTATTTGGCAAGCTTATCAAGCTAGAGTAACCACTCAAATCAAGTATTGTCAAAGAAGTAAGATTTTCTAATTTATTTGCCAAATTTGTCAAGTTTGAGCAACCACTTAGATAAAAAAATTTTAAACAATAAAGTTTTAATAATTCATTTGGTAAGCTTGTCAAGCTTAAGCAACCACTCAAATTAAGTCCACTCAATGAAGAAAGATTTGTTAATTTATTTAGCAAGCTTTTCAAGCATGAAAAATGTTGTTCTCATTGTGTTCAAGCTTCAATATACCAAAGCAATTGAACTAATAGAGGTGGATTCGAACACGAGAAAAGATTGGTTATATGAATTGGGTCTGTTAGTATCACAATTGACTATACTCTGGCTATTTGAAATCAATTATCAACTACAAAATACTAAGGCTTACTACTTCCCTCTTAATTCAATCCATAATGCATTCTACGACTATCAATTCAACAATACTTTTATATTCTTATCTGTTCATCTCCCACTTACTCTCTTTGTGGTTTAAATATATTCAATTACTGATCTCCAATTTACCTATTGTATTCAATTTCTCAATTCATCACACAGAATTATGACTCTTATAGTCTGGCACTCTAGACTAACTTCTCAGTATTCAGAAACTATCTATTATTCGTCAAAAAAAAAAAAAGAGGTAGCATTAAGCTTGCCCCGGCTTACGACTCTCTTAGTCTAGTCTTGATCTTTCTTTTCTCAACCTATTTATCCTACCAAAAAGATGATCCATTGGCCAACGGATTCTAAAGGTTATGACCCTTTGAATTCTTAACCATTTATTTCACTAACAACCTATTGTTACCAACTAAACTGCCTAACCATTAGTGTAATTCTCAAGATTATCAATAACCAACTAGTAACTTACCACAAAGTTTATTTACTTATTCTACAAATAACTACTTAAATAAAGTGATGTCAAAGAAGAAAGATTTGCTAATTCATTTGATAAGCTTATCAAGTTTGAGAAACCACTCAAAATAAGTTCTTTCAAAGAAGAAAGATTTGCCAATCCATTTAGCAAGCTAGTCAAGCATGAGCAACTACTCAAATAAAGTGATGTCAAAGAAAAAAGATTTGCTAATTTATTTGGTAAGCTTGTCAACCTTGAGCAACTACTCAAATTAAATCTACTCAATGAAGAAAGATTTGCTAATTCATTTGATAAGATTGCCAAGCTTGAGCAAGCACTCATATTAAATCTACTCAATGAAGAAATATTTGTCAAGCTTGAACAACCACTCAAATTAAGTCCACTCAATGAAGAAAGTTTTGTTAAGTCATTTGACAAGCTTGTCAAGCTTGAACAACCATTCAAATCAAGTTCTTCCAAAGAAGAAAGATTTGCCAAGTCATTTTATAAGCCTATCAAGCTTGAGTAACTACTCAAATTAAGTGTTGTCAAAAAAGAAAGATTTGCCAACTTATAAGATAAGCTTGTCAAGCTTGAGCAATCACTCAATTAAAGTCTTATCAAAGAAGAAAGATTTTCCAATTCATTTGGCAAGCTTGTCAAACTTGAATAATAACTCAAATCAAGTATTGTCAAAGAAGAAAGATTTGCCAATTTATTTGGCAAGCTTATCAAGCTTGTACAACTACTCAAATTAAGTCTTATCAAATTAGAAAGATTTTCTAATTTATTTGGCAAGTTTTTCAAGCTTGAACAATATCTTAAATCAAGCTTTCTTAAATAAGAGTGATTTACTAATTTATTTAGCAAACTTATCAAGCTTGAGCTACCACTCAAAACAAGTTCTTCCAAAAAAGAAAGATTTGTTAATTTATTTAGCAAGCTTGTCAAGCTTATATAACTAATCAAAATAAGTTCTTCCAAAAAAGAAAGATTTGTTAATTTATTTAGCAAGCTTGTCAAGCTTATATAACTACTCAAAATAAGTTCTTCTAAAGAAGAAAGATTTAGAAATTCATTTATAAAACTTGTCAAGCTTGAGCAACCACTCAAAATAAGTTCTTTCAAAGAAGAAAGTTTTGCCAATTCATTTGGTAAGCTTTTCAAACTTGAGCAACTACTCATATCAACTATTCAAATAAAGGCTTTTTAAAGAAGAAAGATTTGCCAATTCATTTGGCAAGCTTGTCAAGCTTGAACAATATCTTAAATCAAGCCTTCTTAAATAAGAAAGATTTATCAATTTATTTGATAAGTTTATCAAACTTGAGCAACTATTTAAATAAAGTTCTTCCAAAGATAAAAGATTTGCCATTTTATTTGGCAAGCTTGTCAAACTTGAGCATGCACTTATATAAAATGTTTTTAGAGAAGTTAAGTTTTTCCATTATTTTGATATTATATTTAAAGTTTTTTTATTAAGTAATCTCATGTTTGTTAAATTTGTAAGGTTTTTAAAGCTTTTTTGTACAACATTAAGTTTAATAGATTCATCTAAATCAAGTCTCATCAATATACTAGTTGTATACAATATTCTAGGTAGTAGTTCATTAAAAGTAAATCTTATTAGACTCAATATTATCAATTCTTTAAATACTTTCCAAAACTCTTTATTGCACATTGCAAAGGACAACTTTATTTTGCTGCTATGAAATCCATAAGATATACGATAATGATTTCTTCTTAGTAACAAAAATTTTAACTTGTTTGCATTTTCTACCAATAATTATAAGTATTTCAAAGACATCTTTACTTTTCTTTGCATTGATGTTACATATAAGAATTTGTAAAGAACAAAGGTATAATCCTTTCATAATAAATCTTCTTAAGATATCTTTCATATTATAATCAAGAATTATACCTTACAAATAATCAACATGAGAAGAGAATAATTAGAAATCACAATCCATAGCTCTATCAAGTACTTAAACCATATACAAATCTCTAAGTATTTCATATTGCAACACATAAGTTTTGTAATATTTTTTTTAATAAAAATTCAAATTTCTTCTACTCTATTTTCCTTAATTATTTATTTTATATCAATAATTGCATTTAAGTTATTCTACCACTATTTGAAAGTCATACCTTTGTTGTTATTCCATGCATTGGTACCATATTTGCATTCCAAATTCGTGTGTCTTTGTATTCTTTTTCTTCTTCAACAATCTTTCTTCCCATATCTTGTAATTGATCATGCATTTTTATAATATCATATTTTTCTATTTTTATCATTTATTGAGGAACCAACATGTCCAAAATAATACTTGCATCTTGCTCTTCATCTCCACTTTTCTTATTGGTCCATATTTGTATTATGATCTCTTTCATTGTACCATCCCATTTCACATTGTTACAAAAGAAGCAATATATGTCCAAAAACATGTTCTTTTCTTCAACTTTCATGGCATCAAAGCTTATCTTCAAAATAGTCCATAGCTTATATTCACTATCTATTTCATCTCCATTCAAAGGTCTTCCTCTTCTTAACTTTTGTAAAGCTCTTTCCCAACATTTCAACCTCTTTTTTCCTCCTAAAAATGATCCCAAAATTTTCAAACTCAAAGATAGTCCATTACAAGATCTTAAAAACTCTTTGCTAATTTCAATAAGTTCTTTAGGTAATTCATCACCATCCCTATAAGAATAAGCTGTAAACAACTTGAAACTTGCATCTTTGTCAAGTTCTTCAGTATCAAATTTATGAATCTTTAGAGGGTAGCTTTTTACTACCTCCCAATTTTGAGTTGTCACAATTAATATGCTACCTTGGTTAGAATATAGAATATCTATAGGTACTATATCATTAATTTAACTCTTGTCCTTCATATCATCCAAGACCAATATGAATTTTTTGCTCATCAATACTTCTTTCATTATAGCTTGTACTTCTTCTAAACTCCTTAGTTTTGATTCAAAGTTTAGTTAGTTCAAAACTTTACAAATTGTTGAAAGACCACTATCCTTCTTTTAAATACCTTCAACAAAGCATGTTACATTGTACATGTGTTGCATGTTGTCAAATGTAATCTTTGTTAATGTGGTCTTTTCAATTCCACCCATATGAAAAAAACACAATGCATTTATTCTATTCTTACATAGTTGTTTGATGTTTGACTAACGTTGTTCTATACCTACAATATTATCTTTACAATCATGTATCTATGCAAATAATAAAATCAAGATGTTAACAAAATATAAAATTCATGCCATAGTCTCTAAAAAAATAATCTAACCACATATACATATTTTGACAAAATAACTTCTTTAAATATCACATATTTAAATATATAGATCTTAAAATCAAACACACCAATATAAGGTTCATATCACATGACATCTCAAATATAAAACTTATCAATGTATCACCAATATGAATATCTATTAATTTACTCTTTTCATGATCTTCTTTCTTAAATGCTCCAAAATGAGGTGTTTTGACTACATCAATTTCCACCAAGAATTTTTTTTTCAATGTTATGAGTCTCTTGTAAATGTCCCCAAAACTAGGTCTTCTAGAAGGATTCAAAGTCCAACATTCTTCAATCAATTTATCCAAATCATCACAATTTGAAGGTAACTTTAGTCATTCATCTTTTTCAATCTATTTCAATAATTCTTTCTAAGAGTTGATACCATTAAATGGATCTTCACCTGAAAGAATCTTAAAATATGTCATTGCAAAAGAATACACATCAGCTTCAAAAGCACACATCTTTGTTGATTCCATTGTACTTTTTAATATCTCTTGAGCTATGTATCTTAAAATTCCATATATATATTTATTTTCTTTAATTTTTGGATTCCTACTCACATTAATCTTTGAACAACCAAAATCAATCAACTTCACAACAGCATAATGAAAACCATGACTAGATTTACCATCATCTATAACATTAAGTAATATACTATCCGACTTTAAATCTCCATGTATAATTTGCATGTCATGTAAATAACACATTCTCCTTGCAATTTGATAAATAACATCAATAAAAAAGTAGTATGGCATTGCTCTTTTTGCCTCCAATATGTTGTATAAACTTGTTTGCATTAATTCCATCACCACGTATACTTTTATCCTTGAATTATTCATTGTTGAAGAGTGTCCATTCTCATTTGCATCACTTTTGGTAGCATAATAATATTTTATGAAGTTTGGATGGCTTGTGCTTGCCAAGATATCCACTTCTTTTATGAACATATCATTCCAACTAGCATCCATTATTTTTGTTGCAGTTGCAAGTCCAAACCACTTTGATTTATAAACTTTTTCAAATGCACCTTCATTTATAATTCTTCCAAGTTTTAAACTTTTATTATCAATTGATACTTCCAAAAAATCCATCTTTCCACCATCTATATACTACAAATTCATCAATCTTTTTGATAGATAGTTTGCTAATTCACAATCTTTAAATCGAATATCTTTACTTTTATGGTCCAATCTTTTGAAAAGTTCTTCACCATCATGTTTAACTTCTTCACAAGTTGAAACATCAAACAATACAAGTATAATGTCTTCCATCTTTTTTGGACACTTCTTTGATAATAGATCAATTCTCACATCATAAGAAGTCTTCAAGTCCCATAATAACTCTCTAAACATTTCTTTGTTTTCCATTTGAAAGATACTTGCTTCACACCATTGTTCTTGTGCACAAGCTTTTATCAACTTGTATATCCTCAATGTTATATATTGAAATTCGAGAAATAGAATTTTATATTCACTTCTTCCATCGCAACAAGCTCTCAAGACTTCAAATACTTTGATAATACGACCAAGTAGTTGGCAAATATTTGCACATTGTTTTTTATTCAATACAACTTTAGTTTTCAATAACACCCCTATTTCTTGATTGTAATCATAGCATTGAGTAAACACATCTCCAATATCAACTTCTCTTGCTTTGAGTACAACTCCAATATCCTCCACAAACTTGTTACGAAATTCCATAGCAAGTGCAAATCCCAATGTACAACAACCAAATAAAAACCTCTACATTACCAAGACATGCTTGATAACCATCTTTACAAAATAGGCCACTGCAAATATTTGGAAAACATATATAATTCACCTTCAAATACATGAATAATACCTTAATACATAATTTACAATATTTGAATAAATTTTAATCACCAAAAAATTCAATGTAACAAAGATGGTACTAATAAACTTCATATAGACTAAATAAATCTCTAATTACATTTGTGATTCTTTTTTATAACTTTTTATTACCTCTTATTATTTTCTATATAAAAAATATTCTCACATATATATATATATATATATATATATATATATATATAGAAAAAAATACATAAACAATCATCTCATAATCTACACAAAATAATTATCAATGATATTCATACTCCATTATAAAATTGGTTATGGATTCTAGAGTATACTCCTTTGCTTACTCATACAACCATAGATTTTTGAAATGTCCTTTGATTGCCACAAAACCTTCACATATTGACAACATATATTTTAACAAAATATGTAAACTATTATACATGTTTCATACAAATAAAATTAATTCATATCTTTGATAAACTTTAAACTAGATCATTCTCTCAACACACCATCCATCTTTCAATAATTATCTAATAATACTAATTCTTGATATTTTATTATAGATATGATATGCCAACCTCGTAATCTTTCACGTTGTTTGCATGCGATACAATGATGTCACGATGTCATGTATTTAAGCGCTAATTTGAGCAATTCGAAGCGAGAAGACAGCACACTGCAGCGAGGGTTTTGCTGCGAGAGGGCGAAGGGAAGTATACAAGGGGACGCAAAGGGCTAAGCTGTAAGGATTGCTTGAAACCCTGGACAAAATGAACACAACACTGATGGGTTGTATCATCCACGGGACGAGAATGAGCCTACTAACAAACAACGATGTTCCAAAGACAAATATCCAAATTAAGTATAAATGAAGATAATTTACAATAGTTCACTCAAATGTGAAAATCAAATCACAACTAGATTCTTGACTGAACTAGTTCTAAAAATAAACCAGATTATGTGACATATAGTAACTGATAAAACCAATCGGGATAACGGAATTTATGCAAAAAAGAGATAGTAAGGCGCTTTCTCACCTTAGACTACGACACCAACTGCTGGAACAATCCTTTGCTTGTTGCTGAAGTTTAACAACACCAGTATTTGTAGCAATCCAATATTTCACAGTTCATCATTGCTTCTCTCATAAGTTGGTTGGGTGATCCAAGGTACGAAGGGCCAGTTTACCACTTCAATTGTTGTCAAAAAGTTTCGTTCTAACTCCAATTTGACTGATTTTGGGGTCGTCCAAAAGCAAAGATGGAGAGGCTCCAACACGAAGATTTCCACCTCCAAATTCAAAATTCAACAATGAATGCAAGACACTAGTTCAAGCAAGTCCGAGGTGACTCAATACTGAACCTACTAACAAACAATGGTGTACCTTACTGTATTCAGCACTACACACACACACACACACACAGGGCTTACAATATCTACTCAACATTGGTATCAGAAGTAAGATTAAAAAAAAACAACAAAGGATTTACCCGGCTTCGGTGACCATTTACATGAAATAGAAGATGGTGAGATAGAAGCGGAATATCCAAGATCACCTTTCCTCGTTCTTCTGTCTATTACATGCTTGTCCAAGATGACGTTATCTGATATGAGTCGTTCTAAATTGGACTTGTTGTCGATGATGAACAACGTGGTCTTCCAGAACGTATTACAAGTGAATGGAAGCTTCTACTCGTTGGTTGGTTCGGACAACCGCAATTATGCTTCAGGTGTTCCTCTTCAAAGGTAAAAGTGCTATTTTTTGCTACTTATCTCGAATATTCATGATACTTTGCTCTTACGAAAGAAATTCCTGCAGTCGATCCTGTGTCATCCTTCATGTTGTGATTGATCAGTGACACCAAAGAAATTTCTTATCTCGAGGCAGCTGGTGTGTTGACTCTGATAACAAGCCTGGTGAAGCTCGTCAGGAGGTTACCAAATCTGAGTACGATGTTCTGTTGACAGTTCAATCAAGAGCATTGCAAGTGTAATGTAATCTCCGACTAAAGTTCAGTGTTACCTGCAGTGGAAGAGCCCTAGGTCAGATCTTCTATTGAGAACACTGAATCATTCAAGATATATGACACAAACAGATTGAGCACATTTAGTCTTTCAAGACATGTGACACACAGATTGCAACTGTGAGTCAAAGAAAGCTCAATCCTCAAAATGGACTAAGAATCTTCATAGATGAACAACTTCGAAGATGATCTCACCATATTCCAGGTTATAGAAGTCTTCCGTCCTATACATCATTCAGATCCGCTCCTACCTCGCAATTCGATTGCGCACAAGTCTAGCCAGGATACAATTGTGATACGCTGTTCAATGTGCCATCATCTTCTTGCCAATTCTCACCCTTGAAGCCGGAATTCCAAAATGAACAAGCAGACAAAAAAATACTGAGTACTTATCAATGCAAGAATGCTAGACAGTCCAAGTCAATAGCAAAAGTTTTGGACTTCCGCTAGATTAACATCATCACTTCTAGTATCTACAATTTTCAATCTTCTTCAAAAATCCAAAACCTCTTGATTGTTCACGTGCTTGTATGGGATACACCAAATATAAGCTTACGATCAATCATATTGTCTCGCTTCCGGGCATCACCTCGAGTACCACACTCGAAACATAAAAAGCCATCATAACAATCTCGGAATCAAAAAAAAAAAAGAAACCACAGGATTACCTACCATCCGCGGCTCCTCGCTCTAACGTTGTTTGCGTGCGACACAGAAGTATCACCTTGTTTGCGTGCGGCACAGAGATATCATGTTGTTTGCATGCGTCATATATATAAGCACAGATTTGAGCAATTTGAAGCGATGGGAGGGCACAGGACAAGATTTCGCAGCGAGAGGACGAAGGGAAGTGATCAAGGGGTCGATGGGAGTTGAGGATCTGCGGTGCGCTTGAAACCCTGGACGACTAGGATGAAAAGAACACTGATGGGTTGTATCATCCAATGGACGATAATGAGCCTACTAACAAACAATGGTGTACCCAACTGCATTGAGCACTACACACACGCACTCACAGACAGGGCTTATAACATCTACTCAACATTGGTATTAGGAGTAAGATAAAAAAAAAACAACAGAGGATTCAATTGGCTTGGATGACCAACTGCAAGTGATAGAAGCTGGTCACAGAGGAAGCGGAAAACAGCATAAGAAGAAACAAAGACAGAAAAACTCAAAAAACAAACAAAGTAGTACCTTGGATTGCCTCATCTCAAACGATATAATATTGTTTTAATATCGAGAGACTTGATATAATATTGTTGGATGTTGACTTGGAACACTATTTTCATTGCCAAGGCTTAACTATTTGCATAGTGTAAATACGTTATTTTGCCATCATTATTCTCTGCTGTAAATATGAATATATATGTTTCCACTTTGATATTGCGTCAAACAACACTTAGGATGTCATGCTACACTATAATAAGTTGAAAAAAAGAAATGAACAACATCAAGCGTTCTGGTGATTCAAAGTTTGTCCAATGAATCACGTCATGCAGATGCAAAATGCAATCTTAGTATGATCAAATTTTTATTTCTTTTACCATTTTTTTTTTATGGTAATAGCCACTTTTTATTTACAGGGCGAACTAAAAAAAGAAGTGACATTATTTGTATCTTCCAAAATACAAATTGGGTTACTAGCCACACTAGAATAGGCCAGTATGTGCATCAATGAGAGTACCTGTGTGATTGAGTCAAGTGTCCAATTTTTTGCTCATTTAACAAGAAGAATTTCTCACTAAGTAGAATCTTTGTTAAATTTTTTTACATTAGATATATCAAAATTGAAGAATACGTTCATTTTGTAAAAAAATGTTGTACTTAAGCTTGATAAAACTTACCATCTCTCCTACATTAATGAAGTTTTTTTTGTAGTAGTAAATCCTACTTTTGATCTAAAAGCAGTAGTTCCTACTATTAAAAGAAATAGAAAATTAGTCATAGATCTATGCAAAGCTCTATTAAGATAGTGACATGTCTTCTTTGGATGCCATCAATAATTTTCCACTTCTCAACCACAACTTTTTTCAGTGAATTACAGCCGCCAGATACTATTGCCATGTTAACTGAGGTTACACATGGACAGTACACCATATGACATAATTCTATAGTTTGACAATTTGACACCAATTGCCTTAAACCTACATCACTTATTTTTTGGTAGTATAAAAGAAGACCTCATTAAAGACAAGGCAATCCGTTCCCAAAGCTGCAAGGCCTGTATCTCCCACATTTTGTACCATAGGAGGCACTATTTCAAGGGTTGCAATGTATTTTAGAAAATCATGAAAATGATAATAACGTCAAATATTGTTCATATATATTATATTACGGCAATGAAGTTGATGGAAATTCAAGAAATATTATCAAGCCGTCATATATTCAAGTCCAATAGTAGACATACCTAACAAACATTGACGTCAAGGTGCATGAGCAGAAGGCATCCTTCAACAATATTGGTTAATCCCACATCATCCACTCGATGGCATCTATTCACATTTAGCAGCTATAGTTGGTGACATCCTTGACCTATTGTAATCAACACATCGTCCTCTATTTTGCTAAGTCAGCATCCAGTGAAATAAATGAGTCAAGTAAACTATTTGAACATGAATTCTTCTGTGATGGAATGAAGCTTTACAAACAAACACATTCACCAAGTCAATTAAAATCACAAATATCCACAACAGATTAAAAGATACATGTCACAAAAATAGAGACTAAGATACTACAAATTACAAAATTGATGAACAATCAATTAAATGCAGGGCCTAGAGTTGACTCCAACTTTTTTCAACTTCCACAAGTCCTTCATTGCTTGTTACTTGACCATAGTTCAGCACGAGCTCTTGGAATTTTCTGCAACAAAGTATATCAAGTTTTAAAGGAAAATCTCAAAAAAAAATTAACAAACCAAAGTGTCTACAAAACTAAAAAATATGACCAACAAGCAAGAAAGACCCTTCATCAACTGCAAAACATCTCTTGAAAGTATCAACAATTAATAATCATTGCTTTATTTTAAATTGATGTAAGTCTGAATCTCAACGTACGACATGAAGAATTGAAGAAAATTGACATTTTATTATGCCATAATAGAAGTTTTTCCTACCAACAAGAATGGCCCATAGCTTAAAGCCCTGCACTTCTAATGGTATGACAGTGGTTTATTTCTAGTGCTTGAAGTTGGAGACATTCCCAACAATGGCAACTATGCTATAGTCACCTACATAGTAAGAGTCACTCAATGTGACTTTTCTTAACTTTTTGCATCTTCTTCCAATAGCCACCAAACTTCTGTAGATCAAAAATGTGTGAATCAATAAAGGGTATTATAACTGCATAAGTAAACCTCTTTCATGAACATAGATCACTTTGTTTTTTTTTTTTTTTTTTTTTTTTTTTTTTTTTTTTTTTTTTTAATTTAGGTTCTTAGATAGAAGTGATATGTTCACAAAATTTTTTTTTGTTATAGTTTGTAATTTTTATAAATTGAGAGATTCATAATTATGAATGAACAAACTTCTATTTACAATATTATTGTCTAGAGAAAAACAAGGCATAGAAAAAAGCATCAATGTACAGCTCATGAAAGGAAAATTATATAAATTATTGAAAAAAAATGGTTGATTCATTGTCTTAACTCTATAATGAATTGTATGAATATGAAACTTGCTTATCTATAAATTTCTAAAAGCTATATAAAACTAAGGTCTCCAATAAAGAACAAGTATAGCCAACTACTTTCAAATCTTTGTTGGACACATTCACACATTGTAGTCAAAGCATTTACAATTGTGCGCAACCTCGGCCAATTGCCGATACACTATCCATGTCAATACACTCGGAGTCCAAAGTGAACTTCTTGAGCATGTTATAATTCGTATCCATAGCCTGCAACTAGAGGCAAATGATGATGAGGTGGTCAAATGTCAAAACCAAACAACATGCTTGAGGAGCATTTGTATCATCAACATGCAATCCAAGATTTAATACATCCGAACTTAAATATATTCTACAATTCCAAGGTTGTGTCCAATAGCTTACTAGTTGTAATGAACTAGGTTGACAAAACAAGACATATACAGAAAATGATTTAGGTGAAGAGTTGAATGACTTTCAACTCTAATTTTGTTAGACAAGCACAAGCTACAATTCTGGGTGATTGAAGCAATTAATCACAACCTTCAACAATTCTTTTGCTATATTTCACTTTGCTTCACATTATTATATCCTCAATCAATTAGCATGGAGATGGTTGAAGCCAAAATGATTGCAATGTGGCACCTGCATTGCAAGGGAAGCAAGAAGGGTTGTACAAGAAGTTTGAAAGCTAGTAAGCATAAGAACTATGGGATGTTTTGGAAAGAGCTATGGTGTTACAAAAATCTTTTTTTTGAAGTGTTTTGCTCGATGGGCTCCTATTCACTGCAATTGCAGAATAGAATTACTGAGAAGAAAAATTCATTTTTATTTTGTGTGTAGAAGGACATAATATTATTTGCAACTGAGATCGTTGCATGTATTGTAAATTTACAAATGAAATCAAATATGCGATGTCAAATTTTAATTACTTCTTTTTGATTCTAGGACAAACTCTCTAAGCTCAATATAGTTGTGGTTGATAAGTATTGTTCTTGTTGCGTTCAAGCTTCAGTAGACCAAAGCAATTGAACAAATAGAAGTGGGTTCGAATACGGGAAAAAATTGGTTATATGAATTGGATCTGTTAGTATCACAATTGACTATATTTTGGCTATCTGAAATCATATATCAAACTACAAAACACCGAGGCTTACTACTTCCATCTTAATTTAACTCATAATCCATTCTACAATTATCAATTCAACAATACTTCTCTCAAACACCATTCTTCATAAGAAAATAATAAAAAAATTAAAGAAATAGCACTAAGCTTACTCGGCCTATGACTCTCAGTTTGGCTCTCGGCTTATGACTCTAAGTCTATTTATCCTACCAAAAAGATGATCCATTGGCTAGCAGATTCCAAAGGTTATGACCCTTTGAATTCTTAACCATTTATTCTACTAACAACCTATTGTTACCAGCTAAACTGCCTAACCATCAGTCTAATTCTCAAGGTTGTCAATAATCAACCAGTAACTTACCACAAAGTTTATTTACCTATTTTATATAGCCTCACTCCTAATTGTATAGCATCCTCACAAACATTATTTAGCCTCAACTTATAAAGACATAGCAGCGTTGGCTTCTTCAGTCAATGGCGTTGGCTTACCACCCTTTGAATTGGTGACCTTCTCCTCGTTACATCTTCATTGTCTGCCTTGGTGTTTGATGGTTCTCCATCCAAACGCACCATCAAATCTTCATTTAATATATCCAATTCCCATACCTGAGACTCATGTTGGTCAATTTGGTTGTCACGCTCCTCCAACATCTTTTGCCATTCTTCTGTCAATTTCAAAGGTATCTCCAAAGGTATTATTACTGAAACTGGCGTATTGGTCCGTACTAAATTATTGACCTCTTCTACTAATGCTATTAGTTGAGTCTGAAACATCGCAACTTCTACTTACAGCTGTTCTTGCGGTTCTTTTCAATCGATCGCCATTCTTACTATCTCAGATATCATGTTCACTATCTTCCCCTTAACCACAAAAGAAAACACAATGCTTGTCAAGAGCCCCCCTCCTACTTCTTACTATGGTCCAATCAATTGGGTCGACTCCCCCTTTTGTAATAGAAAATCCATCATGGGTTTATGTATAGTAAAGTTTAAGTCAATTACCATTGATTCGTGTCATAAATTTAGTATCCATAAAATCTTCTAATTGTACTGAACCATTTAAAAATCCTTCAATAACTTGATATGGCCCATGCCATCGAACTTGAAATTTTTCTGAAATTTTTTTAAATCGACTATCGTAAAGAAGTACCAAATAATTTGGCATAAAAGCCTTTGGTCTAAGCTTACTATCATAATAAGTCTTCCTTCGTTTTTGGATAGTTTCTATTATCATTAATGCATTGGCTCTAGTTTCATCCAATTTTTCTAATTCTTCTAAATGGTGCTGTAATGAATCCTGATCTCTCAATCTATTATCTATAGCAATTTGTAAACTTTGGACTTCCAATTCAATAGATAAGATTGCTTCCTAGCCATAAACCAATTGGAAAGGAGTAGCATTGGTAGTAACTTTATTCGCAGTATGGTATGCCCATAAAGCTGCGAACAACTTAGTGTCCCAATCTGTTTCCGCTCTTGAAATTATTTTTGTTAAGATTTTACATAAAATTCCATTAGTCTTTTCTGTTTGTCCATTGGCTCTAGCGTGATACGGTGTAGTCTTCCGATGTTTTATCTTGTATTTAGCCATGAGTGCTTCAATTGTATTATTGATAAAAATGAGTTCTCCGATCACTAATCAATTCTTGTGGACAACCGAACCATGTAATAATATTTTCATACAAAAAGGTTGCTACTATACTTGCACTATCAGTTTTCGTAGCTACTGCTTCAGCCTATTTTATTACGTAATCCATTACTACCAATATATATCATTTTTGTCCATTTCTCGAGACTTGTGTAATTGATTCCACAAAATTAATTTCCCATTTTTCAAAAGGTACTTGAGCCAAAATTGGTACCAATGGTATTGTTGAAGTTCTAGTAGGTCGACCCGTTCCCTGACATGGATCACAATGACGGATAAATTGGTGGATATCTGCAAACATTGTTGGCTACCAATAATCAACCTGTAAAGCTTTACGAGCTATGTTGTCTCCTGCAAAATATCCACCACAATTGTCTAAGTCGCAACCTTTCAATATAGTACACACTTCAGTCTGATAAATGCAGTGTTACAAAACTCCATCCTTGCCTTGTTTATATAAAGCTTCACCAATCATCGTATAAGGTGCACATTTTAGTATTAAGCATCGTTTAAGCTTTTCATTGAAATTGGGTGGGGAGGTCTAAAATGTCAAGTATTGAATTATTTCACTATACTCTGGAGTAATTACATCTATCGCAAATAGTTTCGCATCAGGTAGTGCATCATTAATAGATTCATTATCCAATATATTGGATAACCAAGATAAATGGTCTGCATTGGAATGTGATTTTTCTGATCTTACCTAAATAGTAAAGTCAAATTCTTGCAAGAGTAGAACCCATCATGTAATATGACCACTCAATTGAGGTTTATTAATCATATATTTTAAAGTATCATGGTCGACATGGAAAACAAATTTATAACCAAGAAGATAATATCAAAACTTTTGTATAGAATAAATCATTCACAATGCTTCTCTTTCGATTGTTCTATAATTTCTTTCAACTGCTACCAATTCACGACTTGCATAATAAATAGGATGATCAAAACTCCGGTCATCTTTCTAGCTTAGCACAGAATCAATCGCAACATTAGATGCATCCACATAAACTTGGAATGGTTTTGTCCAACAAGGTGCCATCAATATTGGTACTGAAATCAATTTCTGTTTCAATGTTTCGAATGCAATTGTACATTCCTTTGTTGAAAATGAATTGGTCCCATCGGTTGGTCGTTTCTTCAAGAGATTTGTCATGGAAAGGCATATAACTGCACATAGATAGATAAATCATCGATAATAACTGACATGGCTGACAAATGCTCGAACACCCGTAATAATATCTGATTGCTTTAATTCTACTATAATCTTTATTTTATCTGGATCTGTAGCAATGCCTGCCATCGAAACTATATGAGCGAACAATTTACCAAAAGGCACACCAAATTAGTACTTTTTCAAATTTAAAGAAATTCCATATTTGGCACATTGATTCAAATATTTACTTAGATATTCTAAATGCCTGGCTCTCGTACTAAATGTACAAAAATCATCTAGAAATATTTCCATTGAAATTCATAGATAATCTTGGAATGCTTACGTCATTATCTTTTGAAATGTAGCTGGTGCATTACAAAGCCCAAACGGCATAACCTTATAGGCAAAGGTCCCCCAATCTGTAGTAAAAGTAGTTTTTAATTGGTCTTTTTTTTGCAATCTTAACTTGAGTATAATCGGAGAATCCATCAAGAAATGAATAACATTCATGTCCAACGACAGCATCCAATATACTATCCATGAATGGTAAAGAAAAATAATCCTTCTTAGTAGCCGCATTTAATTTGTAGAAATCTTGAGAGATGTAAACTTTTTCATTCTTTTTCGGTACCATAACAATTGATAAAACCCATTCATTGAAAGGAACTAGATAGATAAATCCAACCTCCAAGAATTTATCCAGTTCTTCTTTTACCATAAGTGAGTATTTTGGATTAAGTCGATGTTGTCTTTGGTGTACTGGTATAGTGTTCTCCTCCAATATAATTCGATGCTCACAAACTTCAGCTGAAATTTCTTTCAAATTTACATACGACCATGCAAAAGTAATTTTATACATTAAAAAGTAATCCACCCAAATTTCTTTCTCCTTGTCTTTTATACTGTCGTAAATTTGAATGATTTAGGGAGCCTCTCCTATACCTAAATTAATTAGTTGACATTGTAGAATTTAAGAAGTCCCTAGAGTGATGTTCTGCTCAATTCCAGAATCTTTCATAAAATCTGACACATGAGAACTTTTCAACTCCAGTTCCATAGTGCTAACCTAATTAACATCCCGTGTATTCATCCAATATGCAATCATATGATCAGAATCGTCAATAACATCTGGAGGAACTAAGTACTCTCCCGGTCCCCTGCACTAGTAGTTCATTCTAGTGTGCTCAATAATTTGCCTTGTATCAGTATAAATTGGGGCAATTGCACCAATTTCTTCTTCTATAAACTCATCTTCATAATCCGACGTGAATTCTGAACTTGCCACTTGAGTTTCTCCGTAATATTGGACAAGATATATTTGAAGCACAATTTTATCATTACCTTTCCCAATTGTCAATGTACCATGGCCCCCATCATTTTGAGATTTAGGTTGATACAACCACGATCGCCCTAATAAAATTGGGTATGACAATATAGAGCTTTGTAATTAGAAAATAATATAATCAATTTTGTAGGTAATCCCCATAATTACTATATAATGACCAATCTATCTACAATGGAAACAACGAAGTAGTCTTCTTATACCCCCATCTGGCATATTGGGTATCTCCACTGGTATATATCTACTAGGCTTATTTCATATAGGATTAGAAAATGATCCTAGTTGTCTCGTTGGTACGGAGGGTACTTGGTTTGATGACACTCGTGGAGCATATTGCTGATACCTCTACTGCTCTTTCCCGTAGTTTTGAGGATTTGATACAGACCCTTGATTAAAATTGGAAATTTAAAAATTATTGAATGTTTAATTTTTTCGATTAGATCGATTTTCATTCCATCTATACGAATTTCTCATTTGAACTTGATTGACTTTCCATTGAGTCGGTGAGATCATGGTCTGATTACTGAATTATTATTGCCTTTCTAAATGCCAGTAGTTTTGGGTAGGTTACTTTCCTCTGTAAAATGTACATTGAACACCCTTTGTCTGGGTGATGGACATTTCGTATCAAAATGACCTTGTCCCTTACAATTATTACACCATACATTAGGTCTCATATTAGAAGGCTTATGTCATTTTTCCTTATCTTTAGCCAAATTCACGGCCAATTCTTCTATTTTTTTTGTTTGATTTAATAACAAGGCTTCATTTGGATCTTTAACAGTTGCATTTGTGAACAACTCCAGTTGTTGATAGGTTGGCAATGTAAAATAAGGTATCATTATTATTGGTGCTATTGCTTGGAGTGGTGTAGCATTAATTGGTTGTTGCATTATAACATTCTTCACATTGGAGGCAGCCATTTTTGGATAATTATCCATCGACACATTTCCCGGTTGTATTTGTTGGCTTCGTGAACTTGGAATCATTGTGGCCTCCACTATTAACAATTGATTATAATGACATTCTTTCCACACCTTTGCTCGTGCTAACAATGCCTCTACCATAGCTGGTCGAGCCTCTTTTACAAATATTTTCAATTCTGGTGGATGCAAACCATTGATTAATATCGACAATATAAACGCATCTAGCATTTGATTATTTGACCATTTACGAAATATATCTGTAATCCGGCCATAATCGGACTCTATGAATTCCCTCGCAAATATCCTACTATTCATAAAACTTTCTCGAAGTCGATCTTCAAACCCAATTGGTCTAAAGTGGATAAAGAAGACATTCCTCAAGGCCTCCCAATTGAAGAATCTATCCACTAGTTGTCGAATATACCATTCAAAAGCTGTATCTTTTAAAGTTGTTCGCAACCATCTCAATCAAATGTCTTCAAGTCTACTATTATTAGCCACATAGGCTATCAAAAATTCAGATATATGATAATCGAGATTAGAGCCCGGCCAACCACTAAAAGTATGTAATAGTACCACACTTGTAGTTCGGTCTCCTACTGCTCCTATTTGTATTGTAATTGGTACTTCTGGCACTCTCATGGCCATTGCTGTTATTACTGGTCTCTTTACTATTTGAATCTGAATTTTTTCTCCTTTGGTTTTTCTTAGACTTGCAATTCCTTTTTGTCCTTCCCGTAGGCTATTTCTTATGCGTAATTGCTCATATCTTTCTTTCGCTTGTTGATTATATCTTTGATAACCCTCTCCCTCGTAATTATCATTCATAATCTTTCATTCTTTTTTACAAAATCAATACTGCCTTGAATTATAACTAACATATTTGTAATCCTAAAACTGATTCTTCCCACGTTTTCATTCAATATATAATTCCATCTCCCATACAATCAATTTCTAATATTTCATATTGTTATCATTTTCCTGGCAACGATGCCAAAATATTATTCTTGTTGCGTTCAAGCTTCAGTAGACCAAAGCAATTGAACTAATAGAGGTAGATTCGAACACGGGGAAAGACTGGTTATATGAATTGGGTCTGTTAGTGTCACAATTGATTGTATTCTGGCTATCTAAAATCAAGTATCAAACTACAAAATACCGAGGCTTATTACTTCCGTCTTAATTCAACTCATAATCCATTCAATGATAATCAATTCAACAATATTTCTTTCAATCACCACTCTTCATAAGCAAATAATAAAGAAAACAAAGAGGTAGCACCAAGCTTACTCCAGCTTACGACTCTCAGTCTGACTCTCAGCTTACGACTCTCAGTCTATTTATCCTACCAAAAAGATGATCCATCAGCTAGTGGATTCCAAAGGTTATGATCCTTTGAATTCTTAACCATTTATTCTACTAACAACCTACTGTTACCAGCTAAACTGCCTAACCATCAGTCTAATTCTCAAGGTTGTCAATAACCAACCAATAACTTACTACAAAGTTTATTTACTTATTCTACAGCAAGGTTCTTTAAAATGCTTTTATGGATCTTCCATGACATGGAACCTATTTCTTTGGAGTTATGGCCATCGTGTGCGTAATGAGCTTATGAGTAAAAAAAATCAGATAAGCTTGCTTTTTTGATGCATTTTGGTCTTACAATGATATATGTCGAGTTTTAGAGGATGAATAGAATATATAAAAGGTGACAAATGAGGATGTTGTAGTCTACGACAGTATTGTATGCTTACACTTCTTCAACTTACATTGCATTTTCCATTGCTAGTCAAAATTGAGTTGTAAACTTTTCATAGATATTTATACATAAAATATTGAATATTATGTGTATAAAATCCGGATCTTAGGAAAGCTTGTCTATAGAAATGTTCACTTGAAAAATTGCTATATCTTTGGATTTGAGTCTTGATAATAGACTAAGTCATCCAAAAGGTGCTTCTTTTTTTATGCATTTGGGGCACTAAGCTCCTACAAGAAGATTTCTTGCAGTGGTTCTTATGTCATCCTTCTTATTATGATTGATCAGTAACTCTAGAAAAATTTCTTATCTTGAGGGAATTGGTGGATTGCCTCTGAATAACAAGCCCTATGATGCTTAATGGAAGGTTACCAAATCTGATGACAATGTTCTTTTGATAGTTCAATCAAGAGCAATGCAAGTGAATTTGAATGAGGTTTGAAGACCTGAACTCATATAATCCACATAAGATTCTTGATAAATAAATTAAGATTGTAGTATATTCAAAATTTATCTCAAATAATTTTAGTAATTTATTAGACTATTATAGGATTGGATTGGATGTGATATATCTTTCGGAGGTATGTGATTGTATGCGCTATGATTTTGAGGGTGTGTAAAGCATTGACTTCTTAGAACAAAGATGTGAAGCACTAAATTGGTCCAATGACAGTAATGAACTTGACTCAGTGACAACTTTTTTTAGAAAGTTGAAGTATGATTGAGAACGACATACAGTAACAAAGTGAGAGGACTACTTTGAGGTGCCAAAAATCACCAGTTCAATAATTTAGCAAAGAAGGCAACAAAGTGAGTCAATATGGGTACTTCAACAACAATAACAAGAATAGATCAAGTAAAAACAAGTGAATAAGATCAAACTAAAATTATACAAGTGAGGTACTAAGGTGAAGTAAAATCAAAGGTAAAATGTAATCAAAGGACAAACAGCAGGTAAATTAGAAAACAGAATAAGGATTTCTTCTTATGCTTGCTAAGCAATAAGTTGTATTAAAACTCATTTGAGTTAGAAGTATGTTGGACGTATTGCACACTTCATAAGTTTGGATTGAAAATGAAAATACAAACAACAACAAAATTATGAACAAATGAAAGCAATAAAAAAAATGAACTAAGGATGCAATAAATAAATAAATAAATAAACATAAGAACAAAAGAGAGTAATTTACTATTATAGAAAGATATTTATGAAGCAAGAAGAAGTTTGGTACAAAAAGAATACAACAAGAGTGATAATAAGAGCAGTAAGTAGAATGAAGTGATGAGGAATCCAACAACAAGGAATTTGTGTGATAATATGGAAGGTACCCAAAAGTGTCATTGAAGAATGGTGGAATTTGTGAGAGAACTATGATTGAGAAAGAAGAAGAGGATAATGAGGTGTATAGGATTTTAATTGTTTGCAAAAAAAACTAGAATAAAGAGATTATGAAGAAGAATAACATCACATCAATATAAAGGTTTGATAAGTGGGCAAGTACAACATGGTGTGTATTATAATTGTAGTGTATTAATTTTGAAACAAAAAATTACAACTGATACAAACTAGCGACCTAGTGAGAAAAGAATAATAACATTAGTTGATGAATCAAAAGAGTTGCCAAATAGATTTGAACAAAAGAGATGTTTATTATACATTAATATGCAAAATTAAGTACTGTGCTACATAAGAGCTTGAACGGTGGATAAGAATAAATATACGTGATTCAAAGATGTATAAAATGCACCAACATGGATATTTTGACATGAAATTAAAAAGTCCAAAATTAGTTTAAAATGTATTAGAATATATAGGATAATGATTTTTTTTTCAAATGCATCAGATTTCTTTGAATTTTATTATAAGGTCCTCCTTTGAATAAACAAGTTTTCTATTATTCAAAATATATATATTTTTTTTTGTTGATTTTTTATTTTTTTTGTTTTTTTTAGTTTTTTTTATTTCTTATTTCTTATTTTGAAAACACATAAGTTGTGAAAAATAGTTTTATATTAGTCAATGAGGACAAATATAAAACCATCACACAATCATTATTATTTGTCAATTAAATTTATAAAACTACCATATTTATTTAAGTTTCTAATTTTATTATTATATCATTGTATTCTACTATTAGACTTAAGAAGTGAATTGCAATTGATTTTTTTATATAAGTATGTAATTTTTATTAAAAATATAAAATGAATTTATTAAATCCAAAAAAATATTTCTCTTAAATTTAATATTATATTATGAAAGTAAAAAAAATAAAAAATAAAAAATACTCTTAAATTCATATACCTTTCTTCAAATATTTTTCTAAAACTCTAAAATATTTTACTTCTATTTCTATTGTATTTTTTATACCAATCAAGGATATATCATCCATATGAATAAATGCTCTTATGAATTGGTTATACTAAGAATTTTAATCTTAATTGATATATATATATATTAAAAAGATATATTAGTAGATACTTTAATTTTTTTTATTTATGACTTATCCTTATTCTAAACCTAATTCTAAATTTAAGATAATACATGAAAAAAATATGACTAAGCAGCACAAAGACAATCTCTTCTTAATATACTTGAAATCAATTTCTTCTTATTAACTATTTCAAGTATAATAACAAGAAATGGATTAAGGCTATTATTAATAAATTTAGAAAAAAAAGATAAAATATTATACCCATGATAATGAATCAATTAATTAAATAACTAATTATTATCTAAGATAAGTGATTTTTATTACTAATTTTTAAATCTTATACTTTATTTATAATTCTTAAAATATTATGATTATTTTTTATATTATTATTTCTCTTTTTATAATAATTGTAAAAAATAAGATAAGATTCGTAAAGATTTCAAATGATAAAATAACCAAATATTTATAATAATTGTATAATTATAATAATACATTAGATAATAAATCAAGCTTAATTTTTAATTTTTAAATAAATATTTTAACTATCTCTTCAATAATTCGAAAAAAATTAACTTTCATTAAAAATTTATATTTTTATAATTCTAATCAATTAATAAGTAATTTTATGCTAATTAAAATATGCATGGAGATTAAAGATACTAAATTAAAATCAATAATCTAAAAATATGATGACTATATTATTATAGATTAATAATACAAATAGAGAGCCTTTTGTAGTAGTAGTTAAAAAATAACATAAAATCTTATATTTAAAATGATAGATTATTTTAATTGAATGACTTCACTTTCTTCTCACTTAACAAAATCAATTTATTGATGCATATTGTTATAGACCTTCTTGATTTAAATACATTATAAATCTTTCAATCTTAGTTTGACTTATAATTTTGTTATATTTCTTATTTATATAAGGGCAGCGATACCTTCCTATTCTTTAGATACATATTTAAATTAAATTTGTGAAGAATTATAAAACATGCAATCTTTAATATTATATTGCATCCAATAATTTAATTATTATATTTATTTCAATTACAACATATGAATTTGAAAATCTTCTAAATTTTTTATATATATTGTAATTGAAATAGATTTGATTGATTACTTATTAGATATCTTCTTTATACATGTATGGTTCATGTAATTCTTAAGATTGTCTTTCATTTACTATTCAATTTTAGTTTTAATCTAATGATGGATTGTTTTATATTCAAGCTTTATATATCTTTGAGACCTTTTCAAATCATAGTAAAGAATCTTATTTTGTTATAAAAACATCCATTTATGATGTCAAAGAAATAAACTATTCATTATAAATCTAGATATCTAGTTCATTGCTACGTTGTCGTATTACGTGAAGTTTGGCTTGAGAATGCACCAGGCACCTATTTGTAGAAGATAAAAAGAAAATTGCAACAACAAGTCTTAATAAATCTAATAAGTTTTTAAATAATTATAATTAAAGATTAATAAAAATAATCAAATATCAATCAAATTCAATTGAAATTTCAAAGAATTATACAAGAAATACAAAGAATTCTTAGAAATCTTTTAAAGAAATCATAAAGAAATAATATAGAAATTCAAAAATATACTAAAATAGAAATCTTAATTAAACCTTAGTCAAAATCTAATCAAATCCTAGTCAAATCCTAACCTAATCCTAATCAAATCCCAAAAAAAACTTTACCAAATCCTAAATAAATCTTAAATAAATTCTAATCAAATCCTAAATAAATCCTAACCAAATCTTAATCAAATCCAAAACAAATCCTAAATAAATCCTAGTCAAATCTTAAATAAATCCTAATCAAATCATAATCAAATCCAAAAAAAATCCTAACCAAATCTTAGTCAAATCCTAAATATATCTTAATCAAATCCTATATAAATCCTAATCAAATCCTAAATAAATTCTAAATATATTCTAAGTAATTCCTATAGCAAATTTAAACTTCAATAACTAATGAAAGAATTGTTGATTTTAACTCAAATTTTTCACACCTCTTAAAAATTAAATTGAAAAAAAGCAAAAAAATTTTGAAGAAGATCGAATTTACCAAACTCAAGATCAATCCTAAAATCTGCTCAAGTATTGGCCATCCTTCTTCTCCAACCTTAATGCCAATCTCCTAAAGCCAACTACTCCTGATTGAACTATTACTTTGCTTCCAAACTTTACACACTTCTTGAAGATAAAGCTGATTATCTCTATAAAAATATTTTGCTTCAATATAGCTAGCGGATTGATAGATATCTAAGATACCTCACTAGTCCTCATAACCCTGAATTTTAAGACCATAATTCACAAAAATATTCATGCTTTTCAATCTAACCGTTCGATCAAATCCAAATTCACAACACAAACTTGGCACAACTACACCCACAAACCCAAAACATTTCATCCATAGATCTATTACCAAACTCTTGAAATTGCCTAAAACGTCAATCCTATTTTATTGTCCAAAAATTCAAAGTCACTAAAAACAACATTGACTTTGTAAAGCTCTTACAAAGTCATTATCTACTCAAATTTCCCAAAATAAGTACCTATAAAAATCCTATCAAGTCTCTTCTCTAATCCCACTCTCCAATCAAGAAAAGAACCCACTGAACTACCATAGGAGCTTAATTTTGTGACGTAGGGTCTGATTTTAAGCCATGTTCATAACTAACCCTCTCTCGGTATCAACTCTTGGATTTCTAAAGTAATTTTTGGTAAGAACTACTCTTATTTTCTTTTCAAAGGTGGCTATATTGTTTATTTTTCTAATCTACCTTATTTTGCTATATTTATGGTCCTATAAAGTGAGTAAAAGCTTATTTTGTAAAAAAAGGCAGCATTAGCACCTTTAATTTTTTCTACCCCTTGTCTATTATCTATTTTTCCAAGATAATTTGTTACAATATATTGAAATAAGATCTTAAAAAATATGATATTTTCTTCACCCTTTCACCTATTAGCCATATTACATCATAACAACGTGTAGACTTAGACATTGAAATTGATTTATAATAATTTTTTGAGAGATTAATTGAAGCTAATAGTTGAGTCATATAAACTAGTTGTCACATTCTAGTAAGATATTGGTATTGTGGTAGAATTTAGTTGTCTATAAGTTTTAATTGTTAAAAGCTTTACATAATATGAGCATTGCTATGAAAGAGAATTCATATGAATCAATGAATATGACTGGGAGTCTTTTCCATAGATTTGTAAGCATATTATAACAATAAAGAGATTAGATGGTATTAAGGGATTTAATTGAGAATTTTGATTCCTCAAGCAATTTTATAATAAAATTGAATGTCCATCATTCACAACATTCTAGAGTTTTGATTGATTGTTTTTGGAAGTTATGCAGTATTGTGAAATCTTTTGATAGAAGAAAATTTTAAGATATTCAAATATGTGGAGTTGTAGGATGTAGAAAAATCAAAGATTTGAATTTATGTTACATTATCAACCATTATTCTCAAACAAACTTTAACTTCAAGGATACAAAGTTGATAAAAGAATTCAATTTTTAGAAAGAAAACATCATTGAATAGAAGTGTAGATTGCAGTAGTTTGAAGACATAGTGGAGTATTGGTGTAGTGAAGTACTAGTACATTATATCTTGATAGATAACTTGTAAGGCAGGAAATATCTTCTAAAAAATATATTGCTGAAATAATCCAAAAATATGGAGTTTATAGAAACAAAGTTTTGCTAGAATAAAAACATCTCTAATAAAAGATTGAATTGATGTATTAGAATGTAGATTGTGTTGTTTTTGTTTTATCTTATATTGAAATTTATACATCAATTAATATTTTTTTATTTTTTATTTTTGAATATATATAAAAAACTTGTTAGATATGGCAAATTGATGCAAAAAGAAAGATTAAGACAAGACAAAAAGAAAGAAAATATAAAAGCAAATAGACAAATTGGTTTTGTTACTGAGTTATTTCAAGGTTGCTTTGGCTTCAAAGTCGCACTATTCAACGCTATCTAAAACAATGTTGCATAAAGTTTGGTTGATGTCTCTTCAAGAGGGACTACATGAAATTTGCTAACTCTCCATTTTTTCTTCTTCTTTCTCTTATTACTTTGATTTGAATGTTGAAAGTTTTATCATTTCTTTTTAGAAGTTAAGCTCCGTTGCTTATTCTACCTACTTATATGATTGTACTATAGTACTACCAATACTATATCTATGTACTAGTTTTTGATTCTTATACCCTACTTCTTCTTGCTTATTCTGATTGACATGCATGTTGGCTTTTAAGTCAAGTCATGTCTAAAAGTGATGTATGGAATGGAGCTTCTCTATAAATCTAGTATATTTGGTAGATTGGTTTTTGCTTTAAGTCTTTGGTTTTATGAAAGATGTGATGTGATATGAAAGTTTTGTATTTCAATGGCATAGCAAATTTAAGTGGATTTTTTTTGTTTGTTTTTTTTTTTTTTTTGGACTTTTTTTTTTTTTTTTTGTGGCATTTTGTCACGGCCATAATCATGTAAGCTAATAATTACATATAGAAATAGGTAGAAGTAAGTAAAAGTAGATAAAAGTAAGTTAATTCTATAATATTTAATATAGAAGCTTCCTAGAAACTTCTTAGACGCTGCTTTGACTTCATAGGTGTCTTTAATTGACTTTTTGGATTAGAAACATGGTCAACAAGTTGGCCATGTGCCACACATATTGTTAGCTTGAAGATCAAGCTAACTATGTGGCCCACACGTATAAAACTTGCCTTGTAAGTCAAGGCATGTGTCCTACAAAGTCAACACATATTGGAGGTCCTATAGAACGTCGCCACGTAGCCCCTAGTTAGATAGTATATATAGAGACAAGAGTGAAGGCTTCTTCACTCTTGTCAACTCCTTTCTTGCTTCTAGTCTAGTTTCAAGGGTCTCTAGTTTTCTTGTCTTTTGGCAATAGCCATTCTAGTTTCTCTTTTCAATATACATACTTATTATTCATATTTTGTTACTTTTCTTTGTGTGAAGGCTTACTTGTCTGAACTGTTTTTTCATCGAGTTCTTGTCCTTGACAGATTGACAAGAGTACATTTACAATATCAGAGCTTTGTTTTTTCTTGAGTAAGAGTGGATTACCCCTTTCTCTTGACAAGGCATAAGCGTATTAGAAGTTTGCGGATTACCCACTTCTAAACTGATATTGTTCTTAGTATCTTCTTTGTTATCAAGTCTTTCTTTTCTTTTGTCTTGAGCAGTATCAAAAAAAAAAAAATTCTTAGTGTTATTATCGCAGAGCTTGTTGAAATGAAGAGTGCAATGGCACAAATGCAAGAGCAAATGAGGGAGTTAATGCTTGCAATGCATCAACTCAATTCACCAACACAGGAAAGAACAAGAATAGCAGAAAGTGGGGATATAGAGATGATCGAAGCTGCTTCAACATCTACAACAAATCACGTTTCTTCTCCAATTGTACAACACCCTGTAAGCACTAGAGAACCAAGAATTGCCTTACCCGAGAAATTTGATGGTACGAGATCAAAGTTTCGAGGGTTCATCAATCAAGTACAATTGGCAATTGAACTTCAACCGCAAAGCTATCCAACTCCAGGATCACAAGTCAGGTTTATTGGCACTCTACTTTCTGGTTCTGCATTATCGTGGTTTTCGTCTTTTCTTGAACAACGAAATCCAATATTGGACAATTTGGAAGCTTTTTTGGCAGAGTTTCGATCTATGTATGGTGAACATGATGCAACTCGTGTTGCAACAAATAAGATCCGAATTTTGCGACAAGGAAATCGCTCAGTAACAGTGTATGCTTCACAATTTTGACAACTTGTAATTGACATCAAGTGGGATGATGCTGCACTCATCAGTCAATTTCTTTATGGATTGCAATACGAAGTAAAGAAATTGATGCTCAACTTACCTGATCCTCAAACTTTGAGTCAAGCAATGGATTTTGCGATAAAATATGATAATCGACTTTTCAAATTTCGATCCGAGAATCATTCACGGGAACCTCAATGTTATTACTCAATGGCAACATCAACATCTTTGCCAAATGTACATTCAGAAGTAGAAGACATGCAAATTGACGCGGTACGTTTTAAACCCCTAACTGAGCAAGAAAAGATTCGTCATCGTCAAGAAGGATTATGTTTATATTGTGGAGAACCTAAGCACACTGCTCAACATTGTCCAAAGAAACGACGCAACTATAAAATGAGGGGTACGACGGTCAAAGAAGACAACATGTCGGAAAACGGATTCGTCCAGCTACAATAGGGACCGTGCAGCTGGAACCTTGTACAATTCCTAATGAAGGTCCTATCCTCTCCTCAGAACCCTCTCCTTGTTTTATAATAGACTTATATTTAGGACCTAAGAATTACTAAGCCTCTACTTTATTAGATTCGGGAGCCTCAGCATGTTTTTTAGATGAACAATTTATTAAAAGTCGTAAAATACCCTTTGTACAGAAACCTAAACCAGTACATGTAGAAGTCATAGATGGTCGTCCTTTGTCTTCTGGAGATGTCACTCATGAAACTCATCCTATAAAAGTAACAATAGATGATCATGATAGCTACATAGCTTTTAACATAATTAAATCCCCATCCAATCCAGTTATTTTAGGTTTATCCTGGCTAGAAAAATATAACCCTCGAATAGATTGGAATTCGCGTAAACTTGACTTTTCCCAAAGCATTATTAATAGTTCTACCAACCAAGTAAAAAATTATAAGTCTAGTATAGTAAAACCTGTACTGATAGGTGCAAAAGCATTTATACATGCAGCAAAAGAAGGATCAACTTTTGCTATTTATGTTGCACCTATTTCTGAAAACATAGAGACTTCAAGTGGCATTCCAAGTCAATATCAGGAGTATCAAGACGTTTTTGAGAAAAAGAATGCAGATATTCTTCCTGAGCATCGTCCATATGATTGTTCAATCGACCTCAAGGAAGGAACTCAGCCACCATTTGGACCAATTTACAGTTTATCGCAAGATGAGATGGCTGAACTCAAGACATATATTAACGAGAATTTAGCGAAGAATTTCATACGCCATTCAAAATTTCCAGCAGGAGCTCCAATTCTATTCGTAAAGAAAAAAGATGGATCTTTACGAATGTGTGTTGATTATCGAGGACTCAACAAGATCACAATCAAGAACAGGTATCCATTACCTTTGATATCAGGACTCCTTGACCAATTGAATCAAGCTAAGATCTATACAAAAATAGATCTAACAGGAGCATATAATCTAGTACGGATCAAAGAAGGAGATGAATGGAAGACTACGTTTCAAACCAGGTATGGACATTTCGAATATAATGTCATGCCCTTTGGACTCACGAATGCACCAGCTGCTTTTCAACATCTCATGAATGATGTATTTCGTGAATTCTTAGACAATTTTGTCGTCTGCTATCTAGACGATATCCTGATCTATTCTAAGAACGTCGAAGAACATGAAATACATGTTCGTCAAGTATTACAAAAATTTAGAGATGCAGGATTGTACGCCAAGATGGAAAAGTGTGTATTTCACACTACTCAAGTTGACTTTTTAGGATACATCATTTCAAATGATGGTCTCATGATGGATTCTAAGAAAGTCCAAACAATCATGGATTGGAAGATTCCAAGGACAGTAAGAGATGTCCTATGTTTCTTGGGATTTGCCAATTACTATCGGATCTTCATCAAAGATTTCTCACGAGTTACAGCTCCACTTACACGCTTGACTAGTAAAGATAAATTCCAATGGAATCAAGAAGCGGAAGCAGCATTTGAAGCCTTGAAGACATCGTTTGTCTCTGCGCCAGTCTTATATCGTGTTGACTTTTCCAAGGTATTTTTTATGGAAACAGATGCATCAAATTTTGCCTTGGGTGTAGTTTTATCACAAATGGGAACAGATGACAAACTTCATCCGATAGCTTTTCATTCAAGAAAATTCTCAGCAGTCGAGATCAATTATGAGATCCACGATAAAGAACTTCTTGCGATCGTGGATTCCTTTCAAGAATGGCATCATTATCTAGAAGGCACTTCTAGTCCAGTCACTATGTATACAGATCACAAGAACCTCGAGTATTTCATGTCAACACGCGTGTTGAATCGTCGTCAAGCTCGTTGGAGTATGTCTTTGTCAAGATTCTAGTTCATTATCACTTATCGGCTAGGAAAACAACAAGGTTTGTCTGATGTCTTATCTAGACGTTCTTATTTTGCACCAAAAGAAGGAGATGCAGCTTTTGAGCAACAAAGAACGGTCATCTTGAAACCGGAGCAATTTCATCTCCGAGCAATGAAATCAACATTGACGGTTGATTCAACTTTTCTCAAGCAAATCCAATCCAGTATGTCCTCAGACCCTCTTGTTTATGATATCGAGAATAATTCTTCCAAGTCTCATGATCCTTCTAAGTTCGAGTTCAAGAATAATCTATTATATTTTGAAGGATGCCTATATGTTCCAGAAGGAGAAGCATGTTTACGTGTTCTTCAAGCACGTCATGACTTTCCAACAGCAGGGCACTTTGGATATAATAAGACTTTGGAACTCATATCAAGAGATTTTTGGTGGCCACAAATGTGGAAGTCAGTCAAAGACTTTGTACAATCATATGATATTTGTTCAAGATCAAAAATTCCTCGTCATCGACCTTACGGACTTCTTCAGCCATTACCTATACCAGAACAACCATGGTCTTCTGTTTCTATGGATTTCATCATAGATCTTTCAAGCTCAAGATCTTATGATTCTATATTTGTGATAGTAGATCGTTTCACCAAGATGGCACATTTTGTGCCATGTACAAAATCTATCACAGGCGAAGAAACAGCTAAGCTTTTCATTGATAATATCTATCGCTATCATGGATTATCTAAAGATATCATATCAGATAAGGGAACTCAATTTGTGTCAAGATTTTGGAGGACCCTTTTCAAGATTTTAAAAGTGGGCATAAAGCTATCTTCGGCTTTCCATCCTCAAACTGATGGACAAACAGAGCACGTAAACCAAGTCTTGGAGCAATATTTAAGGTGTACTATCAACTACCAACAAGATGATTGGACAACCTTTCTGCCATTTGCAGAGTTTGCTTATAATAATACGGTACATTCTTCCACGCAACAAACACCTTTCTTTGCCAATTATGGCTATCATCCATGACTTGATACTTTTGATTTTTCAAAAGTTGATAATCCTGCAGCAGAAGATATGGCAAATCGGTTGTCAGAGTTACATGCAATAATGAAGACGCAATTGAAGGAAGCTCATGAACGACAAAAGATAAACGTAGATCTATATCGTAAGGAGCAACCACAAATCAACGTGGATGATAAGGTATGGCTACTTCGTCGCAATATCAAGACTACTCGATCTTGTGACAAGTTGGACTATCGTAGGCTTGGCCCCTTTTCTGTTTCTGAACAGATCAACCCAGTTGCATATCGGTTACATCTATCGGAGTCAATGAAGATCCATCATGTATTCCACGTGTCTCTTCTTGAACCATATAAGATAGTGGATATACAAGGAAGAAGACAAATGCCACCGCCTCCTATAGAAGTAGATAATAATGAAGAATTTGAGGTGGAAGAGATATTAGACTCAAGGCGGCGCCGAAATAAGCTGGAATATCTTGTTCATTGGCACGGATATGATATTAGTGAACGCACATGGGAGCCATCTAGGAATCTAACAAATGCATCAGCTAAAGTCAAAGTTTTTCATCAACGACATCCATCAAAACCAAGATGAAAATCTCTCTTATAAAAGAGACAAGATTGAGGCAAGATAACATTCAATTTCCTATCCTTGTTTGTAACTTCTTTGCATTTGTGACGCTAATTAGATGGAGAGCCAACAACCAGTGGATTCAACTCAAGAACCTTCGTTTGCTGACCTACCGGACGAGACATTACGATTGTCACAACCTTCAAGACGATGCAATCGAGATGAAGATCTTCAAAAATGACATGTTCTTCCTCGAATAGATGGTGAGATACAACGCGTTTGGTATCACGATTTGGGAAGGGACTCTCGATGTTTGGTGATTTTGCTAGAGGTAGGAACAACTCCTGATGGTGTTCCAAATATTCTATTCGAAGGAAGTTACGAAGGCCTCAACAATGATCAAATAATTGGGTGGTCTTCCCGCCCTGGTATGGGACACTACCGATGGTTGAGAGGCCCTATCAATCATCTTCGAAGAGAACAGAGATCAGAGTATGTGGCAAATACAATTCGTCGCATCATAGATTTCCTCAATATATGATGACCGCTCCTCGTGGAACTCGTCTCTAGAAGGGGGGGTAATGTCACGGCCATAATCATGTAAGCTAATAATTACATATAGAAATAGGTAGAAATAAGTAAAAGTAGATAAAAGTAAGTTAATTCTATAATATTTAATATAGAAGCTTCCTAGAAACTTCTTAGACGCTGCTTTGACTTCATAGGTGTCTTTAATTGACTTTTTGGATTAGAAACATGGTCAACAAGTTGGCCATGTGCCACACATATTGTTAGCTTGAAGATCAAGCTAACTATGTGGCCCACATGTAGAAAAACTTGCCTTGTAAGTCAAGGCATGTATCCTACAAAGTCAACACATATTGGAGGTCCTATAGAATGTCGCCACGTAGCCCCTAGTTAGATAGTATATATAGAAACAAGAGTGAAGGCTTCTTCACTCTTGTCAACTCTTTTCTTGCTTCTAGTCTAGTTTCAAGGGTCTCTAGTTTTCTTGTCTTTTGGCAATAGCCATTCTAGTTTCTCTTTTCAATATACATACTTATTATTCATATTTTGTTACTTTTCTTTGAGTGAAGGCTTACTCGTCTGAACTGTTTTTTCATCGAGTTCTTGTCCTTGACAGATTTGGATATTTTTCATGTAAGACAATATTTTGAGTAATGTTTTATTAGTCAATAAATTCATTCAATATTTTTGCAATATATAGAATATATTTGTAAAAGAACAAAATCAACATGAGAGAACATGAGAATTTGATAAGATTTAGCAAGAAATATAAGCATAATGATTCACCTATCAAATTATGTAGTTTAAATAATGAATTCATTAATTTGAAGAACCTCTTGAGTTTTTAATTAGATGTTTAGAAACTCTCTAATATTTATAAAAGAGAAGAAATTAGTGAACCTTAATCTCTTGAGACTTCTTCCACAAGACCTTCACACATGGCTTTGATTTTTTACAAATAAGAATGATGTTAATTACTATTATTATATTATATTAAAATATATATATATATATATATATATATATATTATTTCCAAATTTTACTACAAATTAGATTGCATCACTTACTTTTTTGATTATCTAAACATCAACATAAAGGTGTTGTTGCATTTAAGCATTTGATTCATCATTAGTAATTACTTGTTTGCAGAAGTGCAACAATATCATATGCTATATAAAACTTTAGAAGTATGAACTTGAAAATGTCAAGTCTTCAACAATTAGGATTTAGTAGAAACATCTTTTCTTAAGCTTATTCTATTAATGAATAATCTTGAAACTGGACTAAATTCTCTCTAAGATCTAAAATCCTTCTAATATAGCAACATAAATTCCATCACAATATAAAACAGAGCAGATCACAACAAAACTAAACAGGAATAAATAGAATAGAATAATAAAAGGTAAAACAAAGAAAAAAAATAGAATAAAATAAAATAAAAAACAAACAAACAAACAAAACAAAATGAAACAAAAAAAAATTCAACTTTATTGAGAAAAAGAGACCAAAGCTATATCTAATCAAATATCCAAATGGTCTTGGTCAATCCTATTTATATTTTTTTCAATCATCTTAGAACTTTTTAGAATACTCCTAATAATAGGCCCTACCAAGATAACCACCCCTTCTAAAAGGTCTAGAGGTGGATCCTACTTATATAACTATCTTAAGTTTTTTTAGAATGTTCCATAGTGGATCCTATATGTACCATCAATCTAGCCCCAATTCTAGAAACTTCTTAAAAATGGCTCCAACTACTTATTTCTATGCTTCAACAATACAAATATCTTATCCATACTCTATTATAATTAATCTTCCTCCACTTATATAAAATGTCTTCATTTTTTTTCTGATAGTATTTCTAAATTATTTTTTAATAATAGGTGAGGTTTTATGTAGGTTCTCACATTCCATCAAGAAAATCAAAAATTTGGTCAAGAAGATCATATATGCATGGAATTGGATATGCATTCTTGACAATCTACTTATTGAAGCCTTGATAGTCAATGCAAAGCCAAAGTCCACCATCATTTTTGGATACAAAGAGTACAGATGTTCTTCATAGTGACATATTTTTTCAATGAGGCCCTTGTCTAAGAGTTTGTCTAATATCTTTTGTAGCTCTTCCAATTCATTTGGTTTTAGGCAATAAATTGATCGATTTGCCGATTTGGCTCCAAGCAGTAGTTCTATTTGAAAGGAGGCACCTTGATTAAGTTGCACACTATTGTGTTGAAAAGTAATATAATATGTAAAAATAATATGAAATATTATAAAATTTTAAATTATAATTAAAAATAAAATAGAATAAAAATAAAAATAAAAAATAAATATAATAAAATAATTATCTTATTTGTTTAAGTTTATAGTTTAAATTTTGTAATCAAAGATAGAAGTTGTGGATTTTTTAGTAAGAAGTTAAGAGAGGCTTTGGAGTCAAAGATATAATATTTTAACTTCTAGGACATCTTATGTGAAAGGATAAGATGAGTGATAGAAGACTTTATTCCCATTGGTTGAAAGTCATGTCAAATAGGCTTCAAGATGTTATCTAAGACGACACTGGAATTTGAAACCACTTTAAGGCAATCCTTTTTGGACAAGGTAGACCTTTTGAGGGAAGGCGACTCATTTGAAGTTTGGATTTTGGATTCAAAAAGCTTGTGTTTTGGGCTAGAATTTGGATGAAATAAATGTATGATTTGGAGTTGTAATAGAAGAAAATATGATTGTTTGAAGTTAGGATGTGATTTTAGTACCTACTATTATTCATTGAAGCATATAGAGAGTTATAAGAAAGATTTGAAGAATCCAAAAGAGAGATTAAAAAGCTAACTTAAAGAGTTACATTCTATATGAAGAAATAGATACATTACAATTTAGAACAAAAGAAGGAGAGCTATTGGAAGTTAGTGTTAAAAACTAGGATTTGTAAGTAAGTTGTTTTTAATAGAGGTTTTGGATTTTACCATATCTTGAGTTTTTAGATGAATTTTTAGCTCAAAATTTCCATAAGTATAGATGACTATGTTAAAAAGTTGTATATAAAAATTTTATGGAATTTAAGCATTGGATTTTTGAGATATGATGAAATTAGTACATAGATACTTAGAATTGAAATGTTTAGTATTTGCTAGAGATTGGGCAATATCCAAAGACTTATAATGAATTTATAGTTGAATTTTTGTATGTAGGTAGTCAAGGATATAAGTTAACTTGTGGAGAATTTTATGTCCAACTAGACAATTAGATTAGAAGTAATTGAGTAATATATATAGAAGAAATCCCCATTGGAGTAGAAGTGATTTTAGGATATCTAGTCACATCTTAGGTACTCTTGTGCATCCTAGACTTGTGTGTTTGATGTAATTGTCTTCTTGAAGACAAGCTATAAATCATATTTGTGTTTTATAATCCTACAACTTATACTTTATCATCCTTTTAAGTAGCCTTGTTTTTATTGTGCAATTTAATTCTATTGCCTTCAAAGATTCCTGATGCATGTCTACAACAAAATGTGTGTATATTCAATATATGTACTCCAAAATAAATAAGTAAATAAATAAATAAATAAATAAATATGTGAATAAAGCTTTCTATCTTGAATTAGATATAGTTTATGTATTTAAAAGGTTATTTGTAGCTATTTTTTCTTAAACCATATATCCTCAATAAATTATAAAACAAGGAGAGGGTTCTGAGGAGAGGATAGGACCTTCATTAGGAATTATACAAGGTTCCAGCTGCACGGTCCCTATTGTAGCTGGACGAATCCGTTTTCCGACATGTTGTCTTCTTTGACCGTCGTACCCCTCATTTTATAGTTGCGTCGTTTCTTTGGACAATATTGAGCAGTGTGCTTAGGTTCTCCACAATATAAACATAATCCTTCTTGACGATGACGAATCTTTTCTTGCTCAGTTAGGGATTTAAAACGTACCGCGTCAATTTACATGTCTTCTACTTCTAAATGTACGTTTGGCAAAGATGTTGATGTTGCCATTGAGTAATAACATTGAGGTTCCCGTGAATGATTCTCGGATCAAAATTTGAAAAGTCGATTATCATATTTTACTGCAAAATCCATTGCTTGACTCAAAGTTTGAGGATCAGGTAAGTTGAGCATCAATTTCTTTACTTCGTATTGCAATCCATAAAGAAATTGACTGATGAGTGCAGCATCATCCCACTTCATGTCAATTGCAAGTTGTCAAAATTGTGAAGCATACACTGTTACTGAGCAATTTTCTTGTCGTAAAATTTGGATCTTATTTGTTGCAACACAAGTTGCATCATGTTCACCATACATAGATCGAAACTCTGCCAAAAAAGCTTCCAAATTGTCCAATATTGGATTTCGTTGTTCAAGAAAAGATAAAAACCACGATAATGCAGAACCAGAAAGTAGAGTGCCAATAAACCTGACTTGTGATCCTGGAGTTGGATAGCTTTGCGGTTGAAGTTCAATTGCCAATTGTACTTGATTGATGAACCCTTGAAACTTTGATCTCGTACCATCAAATTTCTCAGGTAAGACAATTCTTGGTTCTCTAGTGCTTATAGGGTGTTGTACAATTGGAGAAGAAACGTGATTTGTTGTAGATGTTGAAGCAGCTCCGATCATCTCTATATCCCCACTTTCTGCTATTCTTGTTCTTTCCTGTGTTGGTGAATTGAGTTGATGCATCGCAAGCATTAACTCCCTCATTTGCTCTTGCATTTGTGCCATTGCACTCTTCATTTCAACAAGCTCTGCCATAATGACACTAAGAAGAAAAAAAATTTTGATACTGCTCAAGACAAAAGAAAAGAAAGACTTGATAACAAAGAAGATACTAAGAACAATATCAGTTTAGAAGTGGGTAATCCGCAAACTTCTAATATGCTTATGCCTTGTCAAGAGAAAAGGGTAATCCACTCTTACTTAAGAAAAACAAAGCTCTGATATTGTAAGTACACTATTGTCAATCTGTCAAGGACAAGAACTCGATGAAAAAATAGTTCAGACAAGTAAGCCTTCACTCAAAGAAAAATAACAAAATATGAATAATAAGTATGTATATTGAAAAGAGAAACTAGAATGGCTATTGCCAAAAGACAAGAAAACTAGAGACCCTTGAAACTAGACTAGAAGCAAGAAAGGAGTTGACAAGAGTGAAGAAGCCTTCACTCTTGTCTCTATATATACTATCTAACTAGGGGCTACATGGCGGCGTTCTATAGGACCTTCAATATGTGTTGACTTTGTAGGACACATGCCTTGACTTACAAGACAAGTTTTTCTACGTGTGGGCCACATAGTTAGCTTGATCTTCAAGCTAACAACATGTGTGGCACATGGCCAACTTGTTGACCATGTTTCTAATCCAAAAAATCAATTAAAGACACCTATGAAGTCAAAGCAGCATCTAGGAAGTTTCTAGGAAGCTTCTATATTAAATATTATAGAATTAACTTACTTTTATCTACTTTTACTTACTTCTACCTATTTCTATATGTAATTATTAGCTTACATGATTATGGCCATGACAATACTCTACAAAGCCATTATAGAGCTTCTCATAATATAAGCCTAAGAAAACAAATCAAAATTATTTCAATAAAAAACTACTTAGAATAAAGGCTTAAAATTGATTTCTATGAAAGCTTTCACTTGTGATTTCCAAATCTATATCGACTTTCACATGTGAGAGGGGATAGTCTATCAAGTCATGCTCATTCTTGGAATCAACAACAAGTTTGAGTATAGATTGTTTAATGGTCAAATTAAGGCTAGCCCTGGCAAGAAAGAAGATGTCTTCAATAGCTTGCTATGAAGACTCTTTCTATGTTGGATGACTAAGCATTAAGATTTTGACCAAATTTTCTTTTTTTTTGCATAGACTCCATCATAGTAGGAAACAAATTAATTTCCAAAGTTGCAAAAGAAGGAGGTCTAGTATGCTCCGGACTAAAGGATATGATATATTGATATAAGAAGAAGGAATAATTATATTTTATGTGTTGCAAGATAAGATTGTTCTTTTGAAGTTCTTTCAAAAGACATTATTTATTAGATGTTAAAAAATAATTGGTCAATCTATGAATCCAAACGATATTATATTATAGTAGCAAGTTCTACGAGGAGTAATTATCATACGTTGAAAAAAATCTAAGATGCAACAAATTGTGTTTGTCACATACTCTAATCTTTATTTTCTTAAAATATAGTTGATAGGTCTTCTTAGTCATTGATAGTACTTTATATTAGGACAAAAAAACCACCCTATTATTTGATTGTTTTTGAAGCCTTCATAACTCCCTTTAAATAAAATATTTAAAATACTATCAAGAGTTATTCTTACTTTTAATAAAATCACCAAGTATTAAAAATCTCTTTCAAGGTTGTCATACTAAATATGTTGTATTTCACCATCTATTTGAAAAAGGATATTTTTTTTTTAAAGATCTTCATTTTTATTATATTATCTTGAAGGTTGTGATAATCATAATATCTTGTTCAATAAATTAATAAGTAATAACTGTAGAATTAAATCAGTTGGTTGTTGATTCTTGATTTCTTTAGTATCACAAATACACAAAAGTTATAAACAAGAATAGAATGCTATCTTTCTTGGATCTTATTTCTTTTTTAGCAAAGATTTGCTATTCTTCATCTTAATATTGGTAGATGCTGTTGATGCAAATTTTCAACCCTCTTAATTGACTCTCATATATACAAAACAACAGAGATAATATACAAAGATTATAGATATAATCATTTATTAGATTTTATTTCTGTTGTTTTGTAAATAAATTCAATCAAGTATATCCTTTGATTGTCTTATTTGTGATATTAAGAATAATTCTTCTATATGTCATGATATTTCTAAGTTTGAATTTAAAAATAATCTATTCTATTTCAAGGAAAACTTATATATTCTAAAAGATGAGACATAATTCTAAATTTATCAAATTCATGATAACTTTTCAGTTGTATAATATTTTAGATACAATAAGACTTTAAACTTAATCTCAAGAGATTTTTGGTGGCTTCAAATGTGGAAAGAAATCAAAGACTAGGTACAATCATATGATGTTTGTTTAAGATAATAATTCTTTGTTATTGATCTTATAGACTTCTATAATTGCTACATATATCAAAACAATCACAGCCTTTTGTTTCTATGGATTTTATCACAAATCTTTTAATCTCAAGTTCATATAATTTTATATTAATGATAGAAGATTGTTTCACTAAGATATAATATTTTGCACCATGTATAAAATCTATCATAAGTAAAAAAATAACAAAATTATTCTTTAAATATCTATATTACTATGATGGATTGTCAACAAATATTATATCAAATAGAAGGATCAAATTTATATAAAGGTTTTGAAGTTAAAAAAAATATATATCTTTGTCTTTTTATTTTTAAATTGATAGAGAAATAAAATAGATGAAATAATTTTTGAAGCAATATTTGAGATATACTATTAATTACTATTAAGAAAATTAGACAAAAAAAAAAAAAAAAAAAAAAAAAAAAAAAAAAAATACCATTGGTAAAGTTTTTTTTTATAATAATACAATATATTTTTATACTTAATTTTTTTTAATGCTAACTATAATTATCATCTATAAATTAATATTTTTGAATTTTTAAAAATTAATAATCTTACATCAAAAGATTTAACAAATTGTCTATTAGAACTACATACAACATTAAAGGTACAACTAAAGGAGGCTTAATAATGACAAAAGACCAATGTAGATGCCTATTGCAAAAAATAATTTTGATTCTATGTTGGCAATAAAGTATGATTACTTCATTTTAATATCCAAATTAGTTTTTTTATGATAAGTTGAATTACTATAAACTTAAAGTATTTTTTGTTATTAGTTATATATTAATTATATTAGATTATATTTCTGATAATAATGTACAAAAATCGAAAACATGAATCAAAGCCATTGGCATATACTTACAAAGGACAATTATAAGATGTTATATTTATAATAAAATAAAAAAATATTCACAATATCTTTTTAGACTTTTAAAATTAATATTTATTTTTTTTTAATTAGTATATTATAATATCATTAAATCTAAAAAATATATCATTTATAATTAAAAGTTAAATCAACTTTCTAATCAACTACATCATTGAATTTTTTGGTAATTTTAAAATATAATTAATTCAAGTTTTATTCAAATTCAAGTTATATTATCTATAAAATTAAATTTTAAAATTTTTTATTAGAATATTTTGAAATTAATATAATTTTTAAATATAAATAGTTTAAGATCTATAAAGATCCTTAAATATATATATAAAAAATATATAATCTTTATGTTGAAAAATTTTCAAAAGTTGATACTTTTTAATTTTAATTTTTTAAAAATATCTCACAAAGTTGGCTAGATTAAGCCATTTTAATTTTAAAAATTAAGTGGTTACAAAATATATTCATATATCTATTAAAATATCATTAAATCTAATTGTAGCATCCTTTTAAAACTTATTAATGCCTATTTTATCTTGATGTTATCAAATTATCTATGCTTATATTTAGTAATTGTCGAACAAGTCGGAAGTAGATTTCTAACTGACACTCTAGAGGTAAAAGTCTTAAGATTTTGACTTTACAAAATCTCCTTGTAAATTTCTATGTTTTATCAAAATTTTATTTAAAAGACATTCAAACTTAAATTTTACTTTTGTAACTCCATCTATATTTTTATAATCACCTTCAAACTATAATAAGAAGAAATAATAAGAAAACAATGTATATTCTTATCAAGTAAGAATACATAAAATTTAATCCTAATAAAAGCTAATATTCGTAATTAATCACTATAAATTAATTTTAAAAAATCTCTTATTCTATAAAGAGTGTAAATATAAAAGAAATTCAATGCTCAGTTCTATAATTATAAACAAATCCTTACAAAAGCTCATCCTACAAAATCTAATGTCACGAACATACTCATGTAAGCTAGTAATTACATATATAAATAGGTGGAAGTAAGTAAAAGTAGGTAAAAGTAAGTTAATTCTATAGTATTTAATATAGAAGCTTCTTAGAAGCTTCATAGACATTGCTTTGACTTTATAGGTATCTTTAATTGACTTTTTGGATTAGAAACGTGGTCAACAAGTTAGCCATGTGCCACACATGTTGTTAGCTTTAAGATCAAGCAATCTATCTGGCCCACACATAGAAAAACTTGCCTTGTAAGTCAAGGCATGTGTCCTACAAAGTCAACACATATTGGATGTCTTATAGAACGTCGCCATGTAGCCCTTAGTTAGATAGTATATATAGAGACAAGAGTGAAGCCTTCTTCACTCTTGTCAACTCCTTTCTTGCTTCCAGTCTAGTTTCAAGGGTCTCTAGTTTTCTTGTCTTTTGGCAATAGCCATTCTAGTTTCTCTTTCAATATGCATACTTATTTATTTATATTTTGTTACCTTTCTTTGAGTGAAGGCTCACTTGTTTGAATTGCTTTTTCATCGAGTTCTTGTCCTTGACATCTAATTATAAAACTTGACTAGCAAGGAATATCAAGTTAAGTGGATTTCTTCTAATATGCTTTCAAATTTTAAAATAAAAATTTTAATAAATGAGATGATATATATATATATATATATATATAATAAAAACTATCATAGATAATTAAAATTAGATTTATATATTAAATATACAACTTTGACATGATTTGGCTCTTGACCCCACATCATATGAAAAATCACTTAAACATCTCAAATAAGACTTTTTTATAAGTTAAAAAAAATAATATTAAATTATAAAATATAGATAATACTTTCTTGTTAACTTTGATGCTTCCATTATATACATATTTGGTTACCAATTTATTATTTGAAAAGTACACAACAAAGTTAGAACAGAAAATTTATCTTCTTTTATTTAATGAGATAAGAAAAATATAAAATAATGATGATTTTAAGTTTAACACATTGTTTGTGAAAGGCTTTATAATAGGCAAAAGAAACAATAAAAGAATAGTCTAAATTCAAACAAAAGCTTATTTTTATATATAAATTCTTATTTATAAAATTAAATATATGAATAATTTAGACCTTTGTAATTTAATCTAATTAGTTTTGGTGGTGTAGAGGTCACATAGGATGTAGCAATATTGATTAGAGATATAGTATTAATATTTTTTTCTCTCTCTCTTTCTATATATATATACATGTATAAATTTTAAAGTAAGTAGTACAAGTCTCTACAAATTTAAGTATATATAATTTAATATACCTTCAATAAAATCAACAAAAACTTATCAATGCTTGTCTAGTAATAGTTTCTAAATGCATAATATTTACAAAACTATACCTTCTAAGAATGTACTTTCTTTTAAAGTTAATACTTTAGAATTAAAAAACCACACAAGAACATTTTTTTTTCTTACTTATGTGCACCTTAAGCATAGAAGTGCACTTAAATTGACTCAACAATACACTTCTATGCTTTAGGTGTATTTTGTAGTCTAATATTTAATTCCAATATTATTCTAAAAATAGAAAATTAAGAAAATTATTTTTATTTTTAGAAATTAAATAAAATTTTAAAAATTAAATAAGATAAAAATAATTTAATAATTTTTGATGTAAGAATTTTTAAAAAATAAAATAAAATAAAATAAAAAATTATAACTTGTATTTTTATAAAACATTCAATGTATTTTTGTCAACTACTTCTCTTTTTTAAAGAAAATAAAGTAAAAAATGTGCAAAATATATATATATATATATATATATATATATATATTATCAGCTTGTTATCTAACAAATCACATGGGATGTATCAATTGAAAATGTAGTATTAATAATTTCTCTCTTTCTCTCTCTCTCTCTCTATATATATATATATATATTAAAAAATATTTTGTATAATAATTCAATAAAGGCATTGATACATATAATTAAAAAAATATAAAACATCTGAGATGTTTTATATTTTCAAGAACGAAATATAATAACAAAAAAACACATTATAAATTAAAGCATTAGAAATTAGAAAATGAAGTGGGTTAGAAATTATAATAATCTTACAAATTTTTCAAAGATAGAATATTCATCAGTTTACAAGCTTAAGCATTCTTCAACAAAATAGAATAGTAAAATTAATCAATGATTTTTTTTTGAAAACATAAAGAGTATATAAAACAATATTAAGCTAAAAAGTACATATGAATTATTATTTTTAATAATAATGATATTTTTGTGAACTTATTTCTATCTACTATTATTCAATATAAGCCATATGAAAAATTTAGAGTGATATGCATAAGAATTTTTCAAGGTTTATCTTTTTAGATATCTAATTTAAGTTGAGATTTAATACAAAAATAATAAAACTTGAATTATGAGGTTAAAAAATGCATCTTCATAGATTAAAGAAAATTTGCAAAAAAAATACAAAACTTAAGATTTAAGCAAAAATCAAATAATTGTGAGTAAATATGTAAATTTTGATTAAAAAAAATTATGTTGAATGATGGTGTCCATGTTAAAAGAAGAACAATCAAAATTACATTTGATATTTTTAAGGTAGAGGTTCTGATTTTTTCGAAACTTAAAATTTCTTATAGAAAATCTTAGATTCCAATTTATTTGAAATAGTTGATATAAAAAGATAGAACAAGTTATAAATTATAAAAATCACAATTTTTTTAAATAATATTTTCTATAACTACATAAAGTAGTGAGTCTTATGCATTTCAAAAAACCATATGAGATTGAAAGATCAACGTAAATAAAAGACATCAATAAACAAAAGTGTCTTTGTATAAATCATATATAAGACTTGGTGTGATTATCTAAAGACAATTAGTTTAAAATAGATGTACAAAATATAACTGTTAAAAAAGTAGTAACAATATATAATACAGGGTAAATAATTTATATATATGTATATATATATATATATATATATGTTTTAAGGAAAGGTTTAATTTTAGCAAAAAAATAATTATTTAATTGAAATTTCTTGTATTTGTATGTTGTTAGCAACACTTGCACAACATAACATAAAATTAAAATAAGTAGATTTTGTTATTTTTATTTAACATAGATAGCTAAAAAGAACACTGGCATGTATTAAGACTAAGTACATGAAAGACAATTGACTTTATAGACTACACTGTATACCTACAACATTTGATTTTTTAATGGTGAAGAATCATTAAACTATATTTTTGTATTCTTTTGTCTTTTAATATTCAAAGTGTCTTTATTTGTCTTTACTTTCTTATCATCATCACGTTTAAACTTATTGAAAACTAAAAGTATTCCTGTTGTTGCATAAATATAATAACGTCTTAATATCTATCATAGTATTCAAAAATTTATATTATAATCTTGATATTATATTTCTATTAAAATTTTCAAAACCATGATGCTCAAATTATTTCACCCAATGACATATATCTCTAATAGTATACTTTAAGTTAGTATTATATATAGATAGATAGATAGATAGATACACATCTTGGCATTGCAAAGTTTATAACCAACACATCTTCTTTTTGTAAAAGTATTATTAATTCTTCTAAATTTAGTACTGAAAGACATTGATTAACAACTATACTATGGCCTGTGTTTTTTCAAGCCAATTTTTTGTTTCTTTTTCACAACAGAAGTGAGATAATTTGCTAGTAAAAGCAACTTGCTGCCATTGATTGCATATACCAAAAAAATAATAATAAACAAATAAATAAATAAAATTGCAGTGCAGTGGCCCAAAATGTATGCCTTGAAACCTACAAAAAAGTAAATGAACACCTTAAACCCTTTAAGAAATCAACACTGAAGCCTACAATTGCCAAATTGAGCAACCAGTTTGCATTCCCAATTTTATCTGAATCTCATCAAAATCATGGATATCTAGAAATTGGAATTGCCACAATTACACTTGCATGTGGGAAAAATTCAAAGCAGTGCATTCAAACTAACTAAAACCAATTCAAGCAAATGGTTTGTTTTGAAACAATCTCTAAAATTCACATCAAGATACAAAAAAAATTCAAAATTCAAAATTCAAATAAAACCCCACCGATATCAGAAGGAGATTGCTTACATGGATGATAATAAATCATGTGGAAAACATGAGCACCAAAAGTTTGTGGATTTTTTTGCATTCAATAAATCTATGCAAATTGAATTGGTGCTCAAAGAATCCAAGTAAGTGGGCTTAGTCCATTGGGCACACACAAGTGACAAAAAAGTTGTATTTGGCTACTACTAAACCATGGGCTACTTGTGGATTGGATGATTGGGCACAAAGATGAACTTCCACAAAACAAAACCTTTGTGAAATGGAAAGAATCCTAATTTTTTAATTTATTTTTTCTTTTGCTAAACTAACGCATATGTTTACAAGGAGAGGATAATAAGGCCATGTGAAAAGAATTCAACAAAACATCCCCATAACTTTGAAAGAAGGGATGCTTTTTCCCTTGGAAAATGGCACATGCTTGGGGGTGAAACCATGTAACAAAGGGAATGTTTGCTTCTTTTCTTTTTAATGCATTCAATCAACTTTGTCTAAAAATCTACTTGGAAACTTCCCAAATATTGTCATAATTCATTGTGAACCACTCATTAGCCTAAAAACAAAACAAAGAATAACTATCTTGTTGATTGGCAACCAAAACATATGATGTAATACAGAGCTTTGTTTCTGGTTTATTTGTTTATTTTATATCATTTTTAAAATCAAAGATAAATGTTTAGAAATTACCAGCAAAAAATTAGGCTGCTTGTAACATTTAAAAACGTTTTCCATTTGGTTGTGTGATATTTGTTTTTTTGGTATATTTATTGGTTTTGTTGTTCTCTTTTGTCAAGTTCCTTACATTCACTTGTAAGATGTTTTCAAAAATTAAGACATTAATAGTTAACAACAGAAAATTTTATGTGTATTTTAAGTGTATGATATAGTCTTACAAATAAACAAAGTCTTAGATTGTAACATTGTTTTTGCAATCCTCAAGTACATCTATAATTCAGTGACCACATTAAATACCAATTATATGACATTTTGTTAGAAAAAGCTTGGAAGCAATATGTATTCATGATCAGCATGTAAATTATTCAAAAAGAGTGTTTCCTTTTTTTCTTTTTTTGTTTTTGTCATTGTTTGTTTATTTTCTGGATTAATTACCGAAATCAGTTGTACAAATGCAGCAAATAACTTGAAACAATTGCAAGGATAATATCTGAACTTTGATTTTTACATATATAGAAATGTGATAATTTACATCGTAACTCATACCAATTAAACATCAAAAATCCTCAACAAGGACACAAATACACTGTCAATCTCACACTAATTTAAAACTATCATCACATGGGACTTCATGAAACCTCACGTTGTGAAGACACACCACTCTAACTAAATATACATACCCTCTAACTAACCGACTATACATATATCCACAACAATGAATACAAAACACAGTTCGCATTAATTAAAAAATAGTTACAGCACAGAAAAACCAGCCTACTTTAAAGGCGAAAGAAGCAAAAGCAGGATAAAGTGATAACCCCATTAATAGCAACAACACAGTCACTTTACACTAGAATCAAGGCTCAAAAAAATGCCTGTAAAGCAAAGCAAAACAAATATCTAATCCTTTATTTATTTATTAATTTATTCTTCAGCATCCATGTTTGTTTGCATTGGGCTCTTAGGGGCCCACCAGACAAGCCCTAAAAACCATATTTTTATACACTACCCACAAAAAAACCAATTTGTTTCCATACCCGAAGTCAAAGATTAACATAACAATGCAGTATGTATACTATATATGTATATATATATATATAAACATACAATTTATAATGTATTTATAAAATATATTTAAAACATATACAATTTACACTATATCTATAAAACATCTCTTATATAAAACAGTTCAAGAGATAATCCAACTGAATAAACCAAACACTTAGCTGCATAGTAAAGACAAAGCAAAAACTCAACTCAAGATCAACTCAAGATCAAAATTTGCACGTTGTTGCTATAGATTTCCGAGAGTAGCACTGCAAGATCACTAGGTGTGAAGCTCAAAAGCTTTCCATTGTAATTTTCAGTAATTATTTGTCATGGCCAACAACACGGGTTTCCACTACTTATATATATATATATATATATATATATAATTCCACCATGAGTGGGTAAGAGTGGAAGAATGTGCCCCCCTTTATATGTGAAGGCAGCTTTTGTATTCGTCGTCGTCGTCGTTGTCGCGTTGCTCGCGGTGTGGACTGATGAGGAGCTTCGAGCGTGCGCGGCGTGGATTCCAAACCCACAAAACGGCCTTCCTCTGGGTAACGACCAGGGAGACGGAGAGCTCGTGGAAAAGGTGCGTGATGGGATTGCGGATGGCCACCAACACCACCTCTTCTTTGTTTGTTGTCTCGCAGCGCAGCTCAGCGTTGGATCTGGTTGGTCGGGCTGTCTTTTGCGATAATGTTGCTAAGTCCCTCGGCTCTGGCTACAACTGGAGCTATCGCAACGACTGACTGCACGAGTAGTGATCAGATAGATTGCCACGCCTCCTCGTCCTCTATCTATCTCGGGAATTGTTGTTGTTGTTGCCTGTGGATGGCTAGATGATTGAGTGGATTCTTCTCATATCCATCGCGGTTCGAGTGCAGGTCAACTGGTGATGGTTTCGTGACAGAAGAAGCGTGCGGCTAGAGCCGGCGTTACGGGGAGGTGGATGAGTGTCATGAATTTTTGAGTTAGTGGGTGTGATGTAGATTGTTGGAGAAGGAGTTGGGATTGCTGAAGAGACGAGAAGAGTGGAGTGTGATAGACGATGGTGCAGACAACGGTTAGCTCGTCGCCCAGAGGAAGACAGCCCGTGCAGGGGCAGTTGTTGCAGGATTTGGAGGCGCTGAATCAGGCGTTGTATTATGCAGGACAGAGCAAAGGTGATGGCAGAGCAGTGGTGAGGAGGGAGACGGTGGAGAGCGATCGTAGCGAAGAGTTGAGGAGGTCGCCTCAGGCGTCAATTAAAGGCGCCAGTGGTTACTTGCTGGATATGGGCCTGATGGCAGAGGTTGCGAAGGAAAGGAATGAAAGTCCGAGGGGGCGTAGTAAAAACTCCCCCGTGGCGAGCAACATTCGTGGACTCAAGGATAGTAATGCGGATGTCAGGAAGAAGGTGGAAGTTTCAGCCGAGAAGAAGAAGGGAATGTGGGGATGGAAGCCGTTCCAATCCATCGCACATGTAGGACAGAAGAAATACAATTGTCTGTTCACGGTTTATGTGCATGGGATTGAAGGCTTGCCTGCCTCCATGAACGGTCTCCGGCTGGCAGTTTCTTTCTCAAAGAGAGATGACGCTGGTATCCAGACCACGCCCGTTAGGGTTTTCCGAGGGCACGCAGAATTTCAAGAGACGCTTCGCATAAGGAGCTCTATACATGGGGCCAAAAATGGTTCAAAGGGGATGAAGTGGGAGTCGAAGCTGTTTACACTCTCTGTAATTGCACTCGAAGCTGATGAGCTGAATCTCGGGAAACATAAATTGGACCTCACTAGATTGTTGCCAGAGACGATGGAGGATGATGACGACGACAACAAGCGGGGATCTTGGACGACAAGTTTCAAGCTCTCAGGGAAGGCCCAAGCTGCTACTCTAGTCGTCACTTTCGGATGTGAGTTCCAGAGGGAAGATTCACACAATTCCTCCAGAACACCAAGCTCCAAATTCGGAGAATCGCCAGTCTTGCGAGCTTCGCGATCTTTCAGTAGTTCTCCTACTTCTAGTCATGCATCGCCATCTCGATACACCTCCGAGGGCTATCACTCTCCTTCATCGTCAGAACATCGAGCAGACCATCATGAAATGGAGCGTTTGAATCTAGGTAAAGCATGTTCTCCCCTATGGTACTGTTGAAAGAGACCTGCATTCATATTCTAATGCCGAGACTACCGGGGCTGCACACACGCGCACACTAACATGACGAGCCGGATGAGAACGTTCGCATAGGTAGAGGGGAAGAGGAAGTGGGGGAAAAGAAAGGTGAGTCATAACTTCCAGTTGTTGATAAAGGGGTTGAAGTAAGCTTGTCGGTGGACAATGCCTTCAGTAGAATTTGTGATGCCTCCGAATGAAAGCATGAAACAGACAGAAAGGAAAACAGACAGCACGAAACGTCACTGTGTTCTCTGACGTCAAACTGTATGATGTGAACGCGTCTCAAGAAGCAGTGGGTCAATATGAAGAAGGTACGCAGTCACAATTTAACAGTTATAATTCCACCGTCTTGCGCTGACTCTCTCAGCGAAAACAAGTGAACCTGACGTGTGCTGCTTGAGTTTAGGGGACATGTCCCTCGATTCGTACCTACTCTTACCGCGCCTTCTACGACAGTAGAGCAGACCGTCTTGGAATGTCATCGTGAATGACTTTTGCCGGACGGCATTCGCTTACGAATTTGATGCTGGGTTTGGGGCAGATTCAGTGCCTTCCGTGTAATTCACACCTAGATGAATGACTGGTGGTTGGCAAGGCAACGTGACAGTTATGTTTGTTGAAACAAATCCTAAAAGACTCATGTGAAACGTGTACAGATGCGAAGGAAGTTTCACCTAGAGCTGCAAGAAATGTTCCGACTCAGGCGAAGGTAGTCGAGAGACGGGCTACTTATGACAAGGATTCTCGCACTGCCATGCATACATCAAGACCAATTGACGACGAACAAGAAGTGGAAGAGCTTCTGGCCGCTCTGGGTGGAGTGGCGCAGGAGTCGGATGAGAAAGAGGATATGACGGAGAAAGAACTTCTCTCTTTGCTCCCTGGTGGAGGTGAGTTGGATTCGAGAGAACCACTCAACCAGGCTCCAGTATCAGATGATGAATTTGACCCTGTTGAGGGTGAATTTCTCAGCCTTCTGGCAAGTGAAACACGACCATCACCTGCCAGTGAACAGGCATCTTCTCGCACTTTGTTGTCGAAGCAGTCTGAAAGGCAGGCCTCTACTGATGGCGGTTTGGGGATAAATATGAAAATGCCAGTGTTACCATCTTCTATTGATAGGTCTGAGGTTCCAGACTTCTCTCTAGATGGTGTATCCACTCGCCGTAGTCCCGGTCCTAAACCTACCAAAATATCTCTCAATATACGCATGCAACCAAAGAAGGAAAACAACTCAGGTGAGTTTGCTTGATTCGAATACATATTGCAGTTCACTAGACATCGAGGAGTATCTTTTTTTTTTTTTTCTTCCTTAGGTCCTACAGTAGATTTTCGGGAGTTCGATTGGTTGTGGTTGTGATTGTATTGTTTGCTCCATCTTACCTGATAAAGGAACGTATTATCACATTACCGTATCTTAAATCAGCCGATGTGAGGTATTTTTTTTTGCGTGAATTGTTTCAAACGCAGCTACTGAATGCTAGCTTAGGCTTGTCGACAGCATACGCGTCGATAACCAGTGAGGGTCTGATCATGTGTGCAGATTGGGGTGGTGGGGAAGATGTTGAATTAGCCTCTATCGTTGAAGCTGCCGAATCAGAACTTGAAAAGGCAACTCAAACAATGCGCAGTAAGAACAAAGTCAAAATGCTCGAAGATGCAGAGACCGAGGCTCTCATGCAAGAGTGGGGTTTAAACAAGAAATCGTTTGAGGGGTCTCGTCGGACCTCGCTTACGAATGAAACTGGCAACCCCTACGCCATGGTGTCGTATGACCCTCCTCCTTTGGGCTATGGTCTTGGTTCCGAGGTTCCCACCCGAGGCGGGGGTTCTTTGAGGTCGATGAGCCCCCTGAATTTTCAGGAAGCCAGCGGCAGCAACCTCGTCATGCAGGTGTCCAAACCTGTTGTAGTACCTATGGATAGCGGAGCCAACTCCTTGGCTGTTTTACAACGGATGGCAGCAGTGGGCATGGATGGAATGACGAATCAGGCCATGTTGACAATGCCCTTGGATGATATCACAGGAAAGAGTGTGGAGCAAATCGCAAGTGAAGGGCTTGTTTCCTTTCAAGGAACTCGACAGGGCCAAGAACAACTTGGGTTAGTTCTCTTTTTTCATGCACTTTACCGCCTTGTATTACCAGCCTTTGCTTTAAACGGGGACGATCGAGAGGCTCATACACAGATCTGTTAAATTGAAGGTAACCGAGAAGTCGTGTCATTGACGTCTGTTTAGTTCAGTATTCTTGATAACTGCTGATGGAAGTCATGAAGAGGAAAACGATGTCTGACTGCGGAGACTTGTTGATCGTCCCTTTTGAATGTTGTTCAACCTAAACTTCTTACTCATCAAGCTCGTTTGCCTCTCAACTTCTCAGTTTTGCAATGGGTCTTATGCAGGTATGCATCTTCAGAGGGCGTGCATGCCCGACTTAATTTGGAGTATACTTCAGATACTCACCGCAACTATGGCGGATCATCTGCCTACTCACTGTCGAGGACACCCGGTCGTCGCGCCAGTCTTGGAGGGCCGCCTCCCTCAGCAAGGCGAAGAAGCAGTTCCGTTCAGAGTGAGGACGCGTACATGTCTTTGGAGGACCTGGCACCCATGGCGATGCAAAAGCTGGAACCGTTAACTCTAGACGGCCTGAAGATTCAATTAGACATGGCTGAAGAGGAAGCACCGTATGTGGTGCAACCCCGTCCTTGGGAAAGGTCTTCCATAGACAGCTATAGCAGGACACAGAGAAGCAGAAAGTCTCTCGACGATGCAGCAGCGAACAAGAGGATCTTAGAAGGAGGGCGTGCAGATAATTCCGGAGCGTTGGACGATGATGACTTCTCGATGGCCATTTCCTTGGACGAATGGATGAGACTGGATGCCGGTGTGGTTGACGAGGACGACGGCAACGCGATGGCATTAGTTGCCGCTCATCATGCTGCTCACGGGGACATTGTGCCCAGCCAACAGAAGAACCGTAACCAAGGAGGGAGGCAGAATGAACACGGGTCAGACGATACCCAAGGGTTCATGGGTAATACCATCACGCTAGCTATGCTAGTGCAGCTGCGGGACCCTCTCCGGAATTTCGAGCCTGTCGGAGCACCTATGATGGCTCTTGTACAAGCGGAGAGAGTCGTAGTTCCCCCCATGCCCAAATTGAAGTTCGGCAGACGGGTTTCCCTCACCGGCAACCACGAAGGTTTCGACGATGAGGAGACCCGTCCTAAGAAACCCAGTTTCAAAATCAAAGAAATAACTGTAGCAGGACTGAAAGTTAGTGATGAACCATCCAGTGACAACAAGAACCCAGTGGAGTGGGGCACGCCGAAACAGTTGCAATCAGGCTCTCGTTGGCTTCTTGCCAGCGGGATAGCGAAGGGTTCCAAGATCTCATTCCTGAAGTCGAAGACCATAATGTCGAGCGGCGACGCAAGTATCACCACCAGTGGCACCAGCAATGCCTTGTCTGTTCCAGCTCCCACCAAAACTTCCAGCAGCTCCTCCTTGCGAGACTCATTGTGGAGTATTTCTGCCAAACTTGGTAACAGGTGGGGCGCACCGTCTGCTTCCAAAGTCCGAAACCCAGACGTCGCCATGACCAAGAGTCGTTGGTTCAGTAAGAAGAAGTAGCAGCGTGTGCTTACTGTCAGTTCTTCTCCCAAGTTTTTTACGCAACTCACGTTCTGTCTTAGGAGATTCTGTGTGCATACAGTGCTATACTAATCCCGATCCCATAGCATGTTAGCAACGAAGCCCACCGCATGCTTCACACCCAGGTGCCATTACAGTGAACGCCGTGGTCGCCCTATGCAGTGTACACCATCTTTTGTATGCTATTTCTCGAGAGCAGCAAATGCTAAACGTATTGACGTTTTTCTCTCTGAAGAAATGAGCTCTCATGACTTGAATAACTGATGACCTGAATCCCTGAAGACTTGTATCTCTTCACTGGCATCGCTCGGCAACGATCTGGAATCGTTCAGCTTTCTACAGAGATCTGCTGCGCGACCACAAGTTTCTGATTCAAAACTAGATGAGAGGGACCAACGACCCTGTTCGATCGCATTTAGAGTGTGAGTGGTCACAATGGGTGGTTGTAGATCCGAGCTTATCTCGCCGGCGGGGATACGTGACGCAGATACATGACGTACCGACAAGTTATCTTTGTCGTTCGTTCGTTCGTTCATTCATCCGTCGTCTGTTCGTTTCATTCTATCTTACTCTTTTTTCTTTTGGTTAATACTGTTTTAATTCTAAACAACAATGACATTGTTGTTGTATGGACCATGAAAATATCTTTCAGAATTTGCTCAATATGTGAGTCATGTTTTTTGCTCGATAATAAGTTTTAAAAATGTATGATAATTATTAATTAAAAACAAATATTATAGAGATTGAAAAAAGCTGTCAATCAACTTCAGTCTTGGGAAAAATTCAATAATTTGTATAGAATGTAAATAACTCACGAAATGCTGTTATTATTGACTGTGATAATATTTCATGATTGCATCTTTATATAGTGATATATCTATTTGAAGATTTCGTTAATACAGTCTACCATTGCGAAAAAAAAAAAAAAAAAAAAATCATAAATTTAAACTATGACAAGCCAACAGTTTTTCCACCAAGTCTCAACATCTTTGATGATTAAATTTAAGAGCAATAAATATTATAAGACAGTGCTTTCGAAACATTGAAAAACTACCAAATGTTGGTATAAAATTTCAATAACCTTTTTTAAACGATATCTCATACAAGATAAATTTGTCTACATGGAAATAATTTTAAAAATCCAATTATCCAAAGTTAGAAACTTAGTTTTATATATTTATTCGTTTATAAGTATTGCACAATTTTCTTCAACAAAACGTTTTACTTCTTAATTAATTTCAATGCACAATGTTTTGTACAAGATGTTGTATGTCACAACAAAAGAGGAATAATAATTTCATTTACTTATGGGTAGAATTAACGACAGAATTTCATACATTAATAATTCATCGCCGAGAAATATATTAAAATCAAATTCTTGAAACTTACCATCTAAGAAAATTACCAAGGAAAGAAATAGTATCAACCATGCTCATTCAAATTTTCATATAATGAGACTTACAAAATAACTACACAGAAATCAATTTTAAAATGTTGATGCTGGTCTGTATGTGACTAGCTTGGGTTTAATTACTCATAATAGACACGTCATATATTTTCTTTATAGTTGGTCTGACAATCGGATGTGAAGCTGCCAGACTTTGTCAACATTCATGTTGATAACTGGAAATATACATCAATTCAACGATTTGTAAATTGATATATAATCATGATTCAATAAAATTAAGTGAGTATGTGATCAAAACAGCTCTCCATGTATGATAAATAAATAATTAATTAAACAAAAGCTCTCAAAAGAACAGTTCATGAGGCTCCGTCTATAACCAATACATGGTTTGTGAAAATCATGTGACATTTTCCCAGTGCGCTATTTTTTATAAAAAAAGAGCAAGACAAAGACCATTGTCTTCTGAGCACGGAAGATTTGGTGGACCAGAAGTCAATTCCTCTACACTGGAGGCCAACGATTAAAATCACCACACAATGGGTGCAGCCCACGCTTTCACAAAACCATACATCCCGTAATCGAAGAAAAGGTGGTCTGAGCTACTGAACTACATGATGAAATAACCTACATTGTTTTTCATTACCTTCACCCATTCAATAAGCAAATATTATGTACACCCTGCTAGTGCTCAAGACTACCTTACAAGATACACCTGTGCAGGCCTCTTTCCCCGAGTCATTGTGAGACATAAACAATCCTAAATCAACGTTAGGCTCTGTGAAGTTGATCCTCGCTTTTATAATGTACCCCCACCTACTTGAATGTCGAAACTCAAAAGAAATATTGAACAGGTTTACGAAAGTCCTGACAATCAACGTAGAGAGCCGATGATCTAGCAATGAGACTGGAGTAAACACGAAATGCAGCAGTAAGATGACCGACAGAAGATACTACCATCCTAGAAAAGGTTGTGACAGAAGAGCTCCAGAGAGGAGGAAAACCTGATGTAATGACCTGTAGCACATCTGTTGCTCATCTCCAGCACATCATTAGTTCTGCACCTACTCGCTTCAAGCGAGATACCGATACAATTTTCGGTCTACGCGATCTCTTTCCAAGAACTCCCTCTCAATTAAAGACTCGATGCGCTTCTTGATCACAGCAGGATTGGGCATAAAGCGAGCTTGGAGCTGCTTCGTTACCTCGCTAATAATGTTATTGTGGTCAAGGAGACGTCTTGACTTCATGATTCTCACAATAGCTGCTTCGATTTGAGGCTTCCTATCTTCCTCGACCTTTTGACGTGTCTCTTGCTTCTCAGGTTCACTCTCCTTCTGAGCCACGACGGTGCTTATTTTGACTTTGTAAAACTTGCTAGAGAACTTGTCATTAAATACAAAAACGTCGTCCTCGCTTATATCCTTGCTCATGGGTTCCTTTCTCAACACATTCTTCCCTTTCACACATGCCAACGATTGCAGACTCCTCTTCAGATCCAGTGCTGGTATATCAGTTGCTTGCTCAATCTCCTTATACGTAAGACGGTCAGCCTGATTGAAAAGATACAAAATGCACATCTGGTACGTAGATACATTCAGCTCGTGTTTATTTCCATCCCCAAATGTGGCCTTCAAATCTGCAGTACCCATGTTTGTTTGCCATGTCAAACGCCGACCTGTATGGGTTGATAAATAGTACATCTTGAATTTGTCGCACATTGCTAGAATCTCCGTTGGCATGTTACAGCGGGCACCTGACTGAGTTGGCCATGAACCAGTGGTCAGTACTTGCACAGTAAGGGTAGGCCCCTCGTTCCCTTCAGTACCAGCCGATGTTGCATTGAATCCCTGCATGGTATCCCGAGATGTCTTCATGTCCGTGAACATCCCCTCCAGTTTCGACGTGAACTGATATCCACATTCCGTCTTCAGCTTCACAATAAGACTACGCTCTGCATCATCCGACACAGTCCTGCCAGACAGCAACCTCTTTGCCAGGTGCTGTTTGTAATACTTCTCGAACACATCTTTCTCTTGCAAATACCGGAACAACATCATTACCTTATCCAATACCAACTCCACGTCCTCTTCACTCACACCTTTTAATCCCTTCCTCAATTTGTCGTCTACAAATAAGGAAATAAACTCAGGTGATCGAATATTCAAATTGATGAAATATTCGAACGAGGAATTCAGAGCGTTCTGAAACATCTTGTCATTGTTGAAGGACTGCTGAATGATCCTATCGTACTTGTCTTTTTCGTCAAGTAGGCGCTGAACGAACTCAACTGGATCTTTCAGCCTTTCCGGATCAGTAACAAGCTGTCTTCCCGTCTCACGTAGGTGGGCAGTCATGAGCTCCCTCATTGTTTGCAAACCAGTGGAAATTCGACGGAACAGACTGTACATCCTTCCTAGATCATCGTACTTATCGTCGATCAACATGGAAATTAGACCAGAATTCTCCATCTCCACCAAAAGTTTCATGCGGTTCCCAATAACCTCCCTCTCCACAACTTGTGTTATCTTTGCCTCACTTTTGGAATCTAGGTAATGTGCTACTCTTTCGATTTCCTCATTCAACCGCTTCTCAGCTTTGCGCAGATAATCTGGGCAGTCACTAGTCTCAATGAGCTGCTGAGATTCCAACCTGTAAAAATCAGATGCTGCATCCAAAAATGGTCTTTCAAAATCTTCTTGATATACGTTAGTCCCTAACTCGACAAGCATCTTCGTAATGTTCCGCATAAGGCCTCGGTTGATTACTTCTCCTGTCCGCTCTCTGTGCACAAGGTCTAACAGTGTACGCAAGAGCCGATCCCGTATCTTCGGTGACCTCACAATGTGATCTCGCCACAGATTCAAACCTAACTCATGCACTGGGGTCTTGTTGAAATTGTTCACAAATGTCCTATCCATGTACATCAATATATCTCGGATCATCTGAAGAGACTTGTTATGCTCACGCCACTTCACATCCAACTCTTCCAAAAACAAACCCCCTTGAGCTGCTTCAACAATTCGAGCTATCTCCCGCAAATGCTGCGTCATTGTCGTCACAACTCCTGAGTAGAGTTTCTCTCCATACTTGTGGAGCACCATGTTGTACGCATTCCTGAACATTTTGAAATCCCAATTCATGATTGATGGGATACTAAATTAGTCACGTGAAGTATCGAATATATACAATTAATTTCATAGATCATCACCAAATGAGGGTTGAAACAAAACTCCACCTTAGAGTACCACAGCCCACAAACCAAGGATAGTCGGTGCAAACGAAGATCCAAGCAAGTATCGAAAGTGCAGACAAATTCTGCAACTCCTC